>NC_083317.1:57340325-57945330 GCF_963455315.2 Globicephala melas | reverse complement strand
AAATGTCTGTTCAGGTCTTTTGTCCACTTTTTAGCAGGTGGTTTCTTGTTTTTTGCTATTGAATTGAATAAATTCCTTATATATTTTGGATATTAACCCCTTATCAGATATATGATTTGCAAATATTTTCTCCCATAGATTGTTTTGTATTTTGTTGATTGTTTCCTTTGCTGTGCAGAAATTTTTTCTTAGTTTGATGTAGTCCACTTGTTTATTTTTGCTGTTGTTGCCTGAACTTTTGGTGTCATATCAAAAAAGTCATTGCTGAGGCCAATTGATGTCAAGGAGCTTTCTCCCTATGTTTTCTTCTAGGAGTTTTACAGTTTCGGGTCTTATATTTAAAATTTTAATCTATTTTGAGGTGATTTTTGTGTATGGTATAAGAAAAGGGTTCAATTTCATTCTTTTGCATGTGGATATCCAGTTTCCTAAGCACCATTTATTGAAGAGACTATCCTTTCTCAGTGTGCATTCTTGGTGCCTTTGTTGAAAATTAGTTGACCATATTTGCTTGGGTTTATTTCTGGGTTCTCTATTCTGTTCCGTTGGCCTACAT
The DNA here is from genome assembly GCF_963455315.2 of Globicephala melas. Classification (NCBI taxonomy): domain Eukaryota; kingdom Metazoa; phylum Chordata; class Mammalia; order Artiodactyla; family Delphinidae; genus Globicephala; species Globicephala melas. The sequence goes on along the minus strand of NC_083317.1, from coordinate 57,944,774 downwards.
GTCTGTTTATGCATGTACCATACTATTTTGATTACTACATCTTTGTAGTGTAGTGAGAAATCAGGAAGTGTGGTACCTCCAACTCTGTTCTTCTTTCTCAACATTGCTTTGGCTATTTGGTGTCCTTTGTGAATACGAATTTTAGGGTTGTTTTTTCTGTTTCTGTGAAAAATGCCATTGGAATTTTGATAGGGACTGACTGAATTGAATCTGTATATTGCTTTGAGTAGTGTGGACAATTCAACAATATTAATTATTCCAATCCATGAACATTGGATGTCTTTTCACATGTTTGCATGTCTTACAATTTCTTTCATCAATGTTTTATATTTTTCAGTGTACAGATATTTCACTTTCTTGCTCAGATTTATCCCTCAGTATTTTACTCTTTTTTGATGCTATTGTGAATGAGGTTGTTTTCTTAATTTCTTTTTTGTTGTTGCTGGTGTCACTGAATTTCTTTTAATTTTAACGGATAATGCAGAGCAGAATTTTCAAATGGGACTCTTTGTACCTCCATTTTAGGTCAGGTCCCAAAGGCTAAGAATGATATTACAGGGCAAGTCATCCTCACTTCTAAAGTAGAATTTTAGACCACCTATGAAGGACATGTGAAGATAGAGTAGAATGGGTTCATCAGTTCTGGTCCATCATCCACCTCAAGGCTATGTAAGGGGATGAAAGCAGCCCTGGTGAGGATTTCTTTGGAGAGAGTTGGGGTGCTGTGAGTCAAGTCCCTTTTCATGGACGAGGGAAAGAAGAATATGCTCCCTTAGCTTAGTCCAAATGAAGTGTGGGTTCCAGACATCACTCAGATCTCTTGACCTGTGTGTACTGGAGTTTGGGACAAAGGGGATTAGTGCCCTACTCAGGCTAAAGAGGCTACATTGGGAGCCTATGCTTAAGTAGCAGTGCTAAATGTGCATAGAGAAGAGAGATATGGCCATACTGGGGAAAAAGAGCACTTCCCCAAACAGGAGGCCAAGGTACATGTTTTCCCAGACAAAGCAGAATGCCACAAAAAGAAATCTCACCCAGGAAAAAATACTGAGAGGAACAAAAAAGCTCCCAAGCTGACAAAGCCCCAGAAGCTAACAGGCAGGGAGGGGAGGAACGCAGGAGACCGAAAGAGAAGCATGGCCCATCAAGGGGACAGGTCAGTCACAGATTTCTGAAATCTGCCAAAGTGCCCCATGAGGTCAAGATGGCAATTTTTATTTTCCCCAGCCTTAGGGCACCTAAGTCAGATTACAGTCAGCCTGACAAGGAAGGTCTTTCCTTACCTACCCCTCCTCTTTTTCCCCCATTATATGATCTCCAAAGAGACAGTCAAGCCAACAACTAGGACTGGAGAACAGGATGGAGCCAGGAAATCTCAAAGACATCTCCCATGTCTGTCCCTTACCCACCCCCCCACCCCCACCCCGAGACATAAAAGACACAACCTCACATCCCAGGCTTCCACAGCTGAGGTAGACCCACAGTTGGTGGGAAGGAGGGAGAGGAGTTCTGAACTGAATTAACTTTTGCAATTTTGACATTACATTGACAAGCTTTTTAAATTATTGACACAAATCTGTTCTTGTGGCTGAAAGGGACCAGATAATATTTATTATATGAAAATCACCAAAAAAGCCAAGGAAAAAAATTACCTAAAATTTCTTTCAGAGGCTAGGCAGAAATTCAACAGAGCTCATTTGGACAGGGAATGATGGGGCAAAAGAAAATTATTTTTTCTAATCTACCCAGTTCAGTTTATTTATTCAACTGAAAACAGAGGTAAAATTTATTTGTAAGTTCAGGCTGCTGCTGTCATAGTGATTGAGTTCATCAAGCTCAATTGTCTAAGACTTTGCCTATTCTTATGTAAAATTAAACTTGAAAATTTAACTTATATTCTCAAATAGTAATATTTTCACTTGGCCTTCCATTCTATTGACATAGCATTTATTGACATAACTACCCAGTCTCCTTGACAGATGTGTAATTGTACTCCATTCATTCACCTGCAGCACAAAGAGGCTTTAAACCCACAATGGCATTGACTGGAAAATTGCACTTAAAAGAATATAGGTCAGCAAATACATCTAAACACATCCAAGTCAGCCTCATCAACCCCCAATGTCAGGATAAGGTGGGTATTGACCCTCAGGTCAACGTAAAGGAGATGTGTGGTGTGAAATCTTAATTTCTACATACAACTGTTTTCCCATGGAAGGCAGATAGTTTGGGGAACATGTGCTCACTGAAGGACTAAAGGTAATGTGTATTGCTGGATTACTAGTCCAGAAAGGATCTGCAAGACTCCTTTGGGGGAAGATGACAGTAGGCAGGACAGAGCTCATCACACATCATGTGGTGTGTTCACAGACACTCAATAATTAGGAAATGAACTGAATAGGACGTCCAATAGCTTTTCCCCAGACATACCTCACCCAAAAGGGGGAAAACTGAATAAACACATGCCAAGGTAAGTCAGTCATCAAGGAGGCTACCCTTGACTTATGGGTGACAGGAGTGGAAAAAATTGAGAAATTCTTTAACAACCTGTAAAGTCCGTCCCAGGTGAATGGTTGTGAGAAAGATGTAATGTCCAGAATTTCCTAGGATTCAAGGGAGAACACTGGAGTTTTGTATGGATTCTGTACATATCTCTGGGCAATAAGAATTATAGTATAATGATGTTGAGAGGAAAAGGAGTAACGAATGGAGGAGGGTCTTTTTCTCCAATTTATTTCCAACTGAGGAAATGTCAGCCCCACTTCTGGAGGCAGCATTTCTCAGAAAGCACTGGTCCAGAGAAGGAAAGATTAATATAGGCATAGCTGTCATATTGACCTTTTCATAGCAGCAATACCAGCTTCACACTAGAAGGGATTTATTCAATGTCTAACGACATTTATTGAGCACCCGTCATGTACTCTCAGAGGCAGTAAGACTTGGGCTTTGCAGCTGACTGTTTAGGTTGTTTCACTTTCTGCACGACTTTGGGCAAGTTAATTAACCTCTTTGTGCTTCAGTATCTTCATCTGTAAAATGGGGATAATGACAGTACTTATACCATTGTGTTTTGGGGAGGGTTAAATGAGATAATACATTTACTAGTTTAGAATAGTGCCAGGCACATCAGAGGCACTCAAATATTAACAAACATTGTTAACATTATTGCTCAGTACTATAATACAATCATGGCAGTTGGTAAAAATTTTTAGGTAATAACTAGAAAAAGAAAACCTGGAAAGCCCTTGTGTGATAGTTTTATAAAAATATTTTATTTATTCCTCCACATTTAGGCAGACAACCCTGCTGAGGCTTCTGTCACACACAGAACTCTCAATTTCTACATATGCCCATTCTAGTTCAGACCATTATCACTTTAAATCTATATCATCTGGTCGTCGTCATTTGGTCTTCTGTTTTACTTACATTTTTTATGTACTCAAAAAGCCATAGTGGATGTTTGTTGATGTTCAGACCGCAGATCGAATCCATAGCCTATTAACCTAAGCTCACCTCCACCTGGTTCCACCTCACCTAAGCAACTTGCAGCCCCCTTCCCAACAAGCACTGCCAGCACTCATCCTGCTTGTCTTCCTAGGTCCTGCATGCATTTTATTTTATGTCTTTGCTCAAGACCATTATGTGAAGATGTCTCTCACCTTTCTTCTATTTGAGTCTATATTTCTTTCCAGACCCCCTGTGCAACTTTCCTGATTCTACTCTCCATGACCCCAGAACTCATTTACTTTTCTTAATTTTTGGTGCCTGGATACATATGATAAAGGCAGAAATGATCAGACAGCAACAGAGGTGTCCTGACCCTTGAAGACAGGTACGGCATGACCAGAGAAGGTGTCAGAAGTTGCTATCACAAACAAATCACATAGCCTTCTCATTGCCTTGCAGAGTCTCTCTGGGACCCCCCTCTTCACTTTAGAATATCCAGATCTACAAATGATCTAATCTGCTTCCCCTGTATTTGTGTTGGACTGATCTCATCTAATTCCAGGTTGATCTCCCACCCATTTCTGACAGGCTTTCTCATAAATTAGTAGTTTCATTGCATCCCCTGTGGAACTACTTCCTTCAGTCTGTACCCTTCCTCTCTGATTCCCCCCACTTGCCAAGGATCAGGTGTGCTCACCTGGAGAGCTGGCCAATGGTTAGAATCAGACTGGATATGGTATTTCACTCAAAGCTTCCAGGAGTAGAAAGATCCAGACTGTAAGGATTATCTAAGTTTTTAGAGAGAGCTTAATATCAAAAGTAAATGCCATAAGGTCCAAGAGTTGTACACAAAAATAGGAGGCAAAGCCAAAAGGTCTGTGGCATGGTAGCCAGTGAAATGGGAGGCTAGGCAAGCGGGTCTGGCTAGATCGTAAACTCTGTGCAGCAGGGGGCCTGCCTGTCTCATTCATTACTGTATACCAGCGCCTCAAAAATTCCTCGCTCGTTGTCAGCACTTGGTGTTTGTTGAATGAAAGAAGGTCTTGGATGACTGCTACAGTCTGGGCTGGTGTTTCTGAGGCTATGCTCTCTGAGGTTTCTGAGGTTCTGCTCTCTGAGGCTACGTAGTCTAGAGGCAATTCATGGCCAGTGCGTTAGAAGGCACAGGGCTCTGCTCAGGGCAATGGAAGGTTGGAGTTACGCCAGTACCGTCTCATCCTAGATTTGTCTGGGGTCTCTATGGCTCCATGCAGGCTTGTCTCATCTCACCACTTAGCTTGTCAGCCTCCTGTCTTTTTCTAGGACAGTGCTGCGAATGCAGCTGGCACTCAGAAAACACCAGTTAGTTCAGGTTGAATTGAGCTGGGCTTCCCTGTGTAACTCTTGAAGTTGGCTGTGAGTTATAAGGTTCCATTGTTTCCATTACTTTCTACATTTGTTTCAAGAATATCCTTTCATTGAGGAAAAAAAAGAATATGAATTGGATGTTTGCAGCAAGATCTGTAGCTTAATAATTATGACTGAATTATATAGTTCACTACATCTTAGAATTTAGAACAAAACCATAGCCTTTTGAAGTTGGTTTCCATGACATGTTCCACCCCATTTCCTTTCTTAAAAGAACACAAGGGCGAATCCTACCAGCTTCTGAGGCAGCTAGTCATCATGTGATTTCACAATTACCCTCCAGATTGCCAGGATGAGATTTAGATTTTTCAGTTGTAATTCAGTGTTATTCTAAGCAAATAAGTTTCACTTAGATATAAGCAGCCATTGATTTAACATCTTTTTTTGACATATAAAAATCAGACTGAAAATTATCCCAAACATTATCTTGTTACTATCTTGACAGAGGTCCAGATTTTGTAAAGTGAGAAATATTATTATACCTGAGCCTGGAACTAAAACAGGGTTTCTCAACCTCAGCACTATTGACATTTTGGACCTGATAATTCTTTGTCCTGTCATATGTTGTAGCATCCTCAGCCTCCACGTAACAGATGCTAGGAGCACCGTCCCTTCCCCCATTTTGGCAACCAAAAATGTCCCCAGACACTGCACATGTCCCTGGGAGGGGGGCGGAGGCAAAATCACCCTGGTGAGAACCATTGATCTAAAACAGTCCTGAGGTCCGTGTAATGGGGCCTTATTTTTAAGGAGGTCTTTTGATTCTCCAGAAATTTCCAAACTGTATCACCTTAGTATCATAGCAGATCAGGTAGCAGTTTTTCTGCTTTTAAACAAATATATTTATTTGACTGTGCTCTTTCAACCTCTCTAATACTAGTGCTATATTAGATTGTAGACTCTTTGAAGATAACAAATGTCCTTTCCTTTTTCTTGAATTTCTTCACAGAAATAAAAATGGTGTTTGAAATGATGGAACAATTTAGTATATGTCAACTAACCCCACAGAAAACTGAGCTAGAAGAAATTCATTTGTGCTTTCAATTAGCAGAATGGATATGCCATGATAGCATGATTCTTTTTTTCTCTTTTGTTCACTGTTGTATTTCTAGCACCTAGAAGAGCACCTGGTACATAGGAAGTGCTCAATAAACATTTGGTGAATGAATTGTGTCACTTCCCTTCTAAAAAAATGTTTAATGAGGTCCCTCCCATCTCTTAAGGTATAACATTTAGAATCCTTAGACTGGGTCTGAAGGCTCTCTTTATTCTGCAGTTTCCAATCTTCATCCCTGCTTCTCTGCTACACAATCCCACTCCTCTGACCCGACTTTACTTACTAAAATTTTCTCAAATCCCCATGAATATCTTCACCAATGCACAACAGCTCATTTTGTTCTCTTTGTTTAAAATGGTTTTTCAAGCTCTTAATAGTCAAATACATACAATACATACTTCAAGGGTCAGCTTATTTCATCTCTCTCTGTAACGCTTCCTGACTCCACGAACTCATAGGCACCCTTCCATACTCAAAACTTAAGACTTCTTGGTCCGTATCTCTCCCTGAGCATTTTAATTCTATAAAACACTGCACCTTTCACCTTACTATTCGGACTTATTTTCATATGTGCATGTCATCTCTCTCCAAGTACAAGGCAACCTTTTAGAAGGCAGAAACAAATTATCATCTTTTTTGACACCATGCAGTCTATTAAATGATATCTACATAGTGAAGGAACATTATTCTCATTTATTCTTCTTCATTCATTTATTCAACTAATATTTTTGCATGCCTACTCTGTGCTAAGCGTGCGTGAGGAAGCAACATAAATATGGTCCCTGTCCTCATGAAGTGTTTAGACCATTTGGAGAAAACATGGCATCTAATGTTTTGAGAACTAGATTTATAGTCAGAAGACTTTGGTGTGAATACTACTTTGCCACTTATTAGTCATGTGGTCATTTAAGCTCTCAGCAGCTCAGTGTCCCCATCTGGAAAATGGAAATGGTAATGCTTACTCTGTCTACCTCTCTTAATAAAGAATATCAAACCACATTGAATTTTAGGTGCAAATGTCTTCTAAGTGATAGGATGTGGTTGTTTTAATTTGTCCACAAATTCTTTGACACTTTTTCCTTCAAGAAGTGGAGCCCAATTCTCTGCCTCTTGGGTGTAAGCTGGACTTAGTGACTTGCTTTTAACAGATAGAATATAGCAAAAGTAATGGTGTGCAATTTTGCAGACTGGGTCATAAAAAGGGAGGGTGGTTTTGTCTTGGTGACTCTATTCTTTGAATTACTTGGTCTGGGGGAAGACAGCTGCCATATTGTGAGGCTGAGACTTCCTGCCAACGTGTTCAAGCTTGGAAGCAGAGGCCTCACTCAGCTCCAGTCAAGCCTTCAGATGACAGGAGCTCCAACCAACAGATTGACTACAACCTCATGGAGGAACCTGAGCCAACCACTCAGCTAAGCTGCTCCTGTGTCATGTGAAACCACGTGAGACAATATATGTGTTATAAGTAGTTAACTTTTGTTTGGGTAATTTGTTATACAGCAGTGGATAGCTAATACGTAGAGTACAGTACTAAAGAGACTTAAGGTATTAATGTTGAATATGCTAATATTTGTTGAATGAAGAATATCATAATTTACTATGGTTTATTGCTGAATGGTGAGTTAAAAGTGGAAGAAAAAGAAGCATAAAAAAAGAAAATTACAAAGCCTTAAGAACTAGGAAACAATCAGATGGATGTAAAACTTCTGTTGGGTGATTTGCAGGCATTTCTCATCCTGCCACATGCTTCATTTTCTGAGAAATATCAACCTGTGACAGTGACTTCAGGCTATATGCTAAAGGCTACAGGCTATATTGTTCATTCCTACTGACTGCTTTGTCTTATTCCATTTTCAGTTCTCATTTTGAGCTAAAATTGATAGTTTAATTAAATAAGAAATAAAAAGCATACTTCTACTCTATGTAGAACATCCTTTTCTGTGTTAGAGAAAGTCACCTTGGCTCTTTGTTAAACAAAAAGGCCATAGATATGGAAATTTATGATTTGTTTGCATCAATGCCAACTTCTGAAAGTCACTGCTATCCCTTTGCCACAGTAACGCTGACCCAGCCTGAACTCCATTATTAATAATGCCACTAGGAGGCTGAATTCAAGTCCACACCAGTCAACTTTGTCAAAATAAATATGAACCAGAACAAATTTAAATTTAAAACTATCTACCCACCTCTGGCCCACAGGATCCCCATTTACAACCAATTTCTTAAACACCCTACTGAGAACATAGCTGTGGAGGACGACTGTCAATTTATTAACTTATTTAATAATAAATACAGAACTTAAATTTCTCATTGAAGATTTATTGACCCTGATTTTGCCAGGTCTTCAAGTGAAGAACTTTGGAAACTGTGCTAATTCATTTAATCCATGAGAATAGTACTTAACATATTTACCTGAAATGCCATAGGCAAGAACAGGGCATGAATCATACAAATTTTCTGAAAATTTTTCCTTTATCAACCTACTTAGTTAAAGGATTAATAGCTCATGGGAAGTAAAACAGTATGAAAACATCCTTACCTGTAGGAGATATGCTGTTGGCTGGAGAAGGCTGGATGCCACGGGTAGATTCTGTAGCATCAAGCAGAGAGTCTGTTGGAGGGTTCACTGAGCCTGGAAGGATTAAATAGACATGGGTAATGAACAAAATATTGTGATAGGAAGATAAAGTATTAACTTAGTTCCCCCCAAACCTTTACGTATTCATCTAACAAATTATTATTGATTAAAAACCATCATTATTGCCCTGCTATGGGCAAGGCAGTGGAATTTAATGGTGGATGACAAAGACATGGAGCTTTCTTTAAAGAGCATACAGCCTAGAAAATAGATAGGTAGCCAGGCACTGTGTTTAGTGCTGTGACAGCAGAAGTGCAGGGTGCCACGAGAATGCAAAGGAGGGGCACCAACCAGCATTGAGAGGTCAGGGAAAGCTTCCTGGAGAAAGAGACATTTAACCAAAACCTGGTAAAACAATTACTGCAGCTAATGTTTTGAGGTATTTGAAAAGTAACCATACAGTTTACATATCCATAAACCCACAAATTTTTTTATTACTAAGAGTAGAAAGAATAATACAGCTCTCCAATGGGACACAACATCAATAAACCTAAGACTGATGGTTTTATTGTGCTCTTTCTAAAATTTCTATTTTTTTCATAAAACTTTTATTTGGCTATAGCTTTTCTCTCTGTGTGTGTGTCTGGGATGAAAGAGAGGCTGGAATACGTTGTTTTACTTATCACATTATACATTCACGTCATTTCCTTAATAAGTCTCCATTATTGTACTGTAAAATAATCCTATCAGCATTTTAAAACAATTTAAAAATGTAAGAAGGACCTATTGACTTTAGGAATATGTGGATTAAATATAATTAAATGATTTCCAGGCTAGGGGATTTTGTGATTTTTCTAGATACCATGGCGTTGGGTACAGTATAACACATCTGATGAGCTGTATCAATTATTTGGACATTTAATTAGAAATTATACTATTGTTCCTATTCTTTAATTTACTTTAAGGAATAAGTATATACAATTTAAGCTATGTCACTTGATAGCACATAGCACACTGGAAGGAATTTGTTTTTGTGATCTAAATGCATCTATGTTTTATTCTCATTGGTAGTTTGTTATTGCTGTTGGATACAGGTAGTACTCACAGCTGGCTGTGACTTGCTATCATAAATGATCCCTTGCTATTAATCTCTGAGGAGGTTGGGGGGTAGTTATATGGAGAGTATGTGAATAGGTCAGCAGAATGACTATTCTCTTCCCCTTATGCCATCTGGGACAAGTTTGAACTCTTCAGCATGACACACAAATCTGATCATGATTTAATCCCGCATTACACTCCTATCTTCATTTCCTGATGCTGACTATTATCTTTTACATCTCTTTAAAATCACAACCTCAGGACTTCCCTGGTGGCGCAGTGGTTATGAATCCGCCTGCCAATGCAGGGGACATGGGTTCAAGCCCTGGGCCGGGAAGATCCCACATGTCATGGAGCAGCTAAGCCCATGCGCCACAACTACTGAGCCTGCACTCTAGAGCCCACGAGCCACAACTACTGAGCCCGTGAGCCACAACTACTGAGGCTGCATGCCACAAGTACTGAAGCCCGTGCGCCTAGAGCCCGTGCTGTGCAACAAGAGAAGCCACTGCAATGAGAAGTCTGTGCACCACAATGAAGAGTAGCCCCCCTGCTCAGTGCAACTAGAGAAAGCCCACACACAGCAACAAAGACCCAACTCAGCCAAAAATAAATAAATACATTTAAAAAATAATACACCCTCAATCCAACAGGTAATATTTCAATCCAATTTACCAAACACAATGTTCTCCATGACTTCTTGATGTTTGTGCTTACTGTTTCCTAATACTTTCCCATCCCAAACTTCCTACTATGTACCTCTCAGACTTGAAGAATCCTAGGGATCTCTGTGATGCACTCATAGCTCTTAATGTTTGCCCTAGCAAAGGCCTCATTACTTCATCACTACACCTCTCAAGAGAAGTAATTGTTTTGTTTCTCACTGTATTTCCAGTTCCTGGCAAATGCAAGTGGATGAATTGAATGTATACAGATTTCTTCTTAACATTCAAAGAACAAAGATCAGCTTTAAGTACATACGTGACTGCTGGTGCAGCATCTTCCAAAGTAGTAACCTTAATGAGATGGAACAGGCCTGGAAAAATAATGCCTAGGTGTTTTTCTCTGCAGATTGATTAGAATAGAGGTTGGCAGACTACGGCTAGGTGAAATCCCACTCACTGCCTATGTTTGTAAGTAAAGTTTTATTGAAACACAGCCATGCTCATTTGTTTATGTACTGTCTACGGCTGCTTTTGTACTACAACGGCAGAGCTGAATAATTGTGGTAGAGACCATATGGTCCACAAAGCATAAAATACTCACTATCTGGCAGATTAAAATCAGAAAATGTTTGCCAACTCCTAGAACAGAAGTTGTTGATAGGTTATGCTCAATCCTAGATTTCCAAAATGGGAAAGAAGCATTTAGTTTTCATTTGTTGAATATTTCTACTTTAAGATATTATTTTGCCATGTTTCGTCACCAAATGTCTTTGTAAACTGAGGGCTTCTTGGTACATACAACCTCAGAGTGCATTAGAACGTTATTGGAAGATTTGCATTTTGAGATGAATCCTTTGCTCTGTGACAAAAGTGAGGCACAGCTTCACTGAGGCCATAAAGAGCCCTTTTAGTTTCAGACTGGCCTATAAAGGAGAAACTCTGTCTTGGTCAAAACAAAACTAAGAGGGTATAGTACTCCATCCGCTCACAAGTGTGTCTGTTCTGCACAGGACTGGCAGGGCTCTCAGGACCACCTTCATGGGCAGCAGTGGCCATGTGTTTGTCCCACAGGCAGCTGGGTCAATTCTAGAGCTTCTTCAGAGCTTGAATCAGCCATTAGCTGGTCCACCCAGAAATGAACTGAACCCCGTGGTTTGCTAGGTCCTTGCTTGTCAAAATGTGGCCCATAGCATCTCTTAGGATCTTGTTAGAAATGCAGGATCTCAGGCCCTGCCCCTCCCAACCCCTCAACTTACTGAATCAAAATCTGCTTTTTAACAAGAACCATAGGTGATCTGTATGTATAGTAAAGTCCTTTATTGATACTCTCAGTATTCCCGGGATCAGTCATGGGTATGAGGGAAATCATAAAACCAGAAGTATTTTTCTGGCATACGTTACCTTAATATTCAGTGGTCCTCTCATCCCATTATCAAACTATCCATTTTTAATCCTCTCTCCACATCCCAAAACACACATACACACTCTCACACACACACTGAACCACTCATCAACCCTTAGCTCTCTTTGTATCCCAAAGGTCTTGATCTCGACAGTTACAGTTAGAAATCTATTTAATCAACAAGACAGGCAGAATATTACCCACCTCAGGAGGTATCTGCACTCAACTCTTCTTTTCTTTTTATAAATTTATTTTATTTATTTTATTTTTGGCTGCGTTGGGTCTTCGTTGCTGCACACGGGCTTTCTCTAGTTGCAGCGAGCATGGGCTACTCTTCTTTGTGGTGTGTAGGCTTCTCATTGAGGTGGCTTCTCTTGTTGCGGAGCACGGGCTCTAGGTGCATGGGGTCCAGAGCGCAGGCTCAGTAGTTGTGGCGCATGGGCTTAGTTGCTCCGCAGCATGTGGGATCTTCCCGGACCAGGGCTCGAACCCATGTCTCCTGCATTGGCAGGTGGATTCTTAACCACTGCGCCACCAGGAAGCCCCTGCATTCAACTCTTGAACTGAAAGAAACAAACTATTCCCTCTACCCCCAAAAAAACAAAACAACTCTTTGTATATGCCAAAACATTGACTCCTCCACGCTACAATATTAGACATTCTGACAGACTTGGTTGGCATGATAGGATATTTTTAGAAAGAGCTTATTTTAAAGTTACTGTTGAATCATGACAATTCTTCAGGCCCTGGTACTTGAATAGCTGCCTGACGAGCCACCTTCACCTTGACCCCTTCCCCTTTCTGAGTTTTCTAGAATAAGAATCACTGAGCACTTGAATGTCCCGAGAGACAGGTGGGTAGGTAGGGAAAGAAGCACCTCAGAGGGCTGTTACCTTGCAGCCTTCCAACATTGTTACTCTTTTCTGGGAACAAAAGAGAGCAAAACGTTCTCCCCTTCTCTCCCTAAATCTCCTTTTTGTTCTGTAATAGTCTTAGAATTTCTCTACTTTAGCACTAAGAGACAGATTTTTCTCCTGCATTTTCATGTCAATATCTGTCCCACAAGGCAATGACTCTTGCACAAGGCATCAAAACTTTACTCCAGAGTTTATAAAGCATCCAGCAGTACTACTGCAGGCAGAAAGCATGTTAGGAAGTAAATGTTTAAGAACTTACAACAAATAGGAAAATAGGACATGGCAGTGATATTGCTTTGCAGAGCCTCAACTATATCTTCTAAATCATTCAAAAGATAAATGTCAGAATATGAGCAGAATATAAGCTATAATTTTGGGAAACTGAACTGTTTAAGATTTACTGTCTTTAATATTTGATCGTAAAGGATAAAGACTCATTTGACAATTTTAAATTGCCTAAAATTATACTAGATCAGGGCTGTCCTGTAAAATTGAAATTATGGTGTGCTTTGAGTATCAGAATCAGTGCTCTTCCTTCTTACCTTAAAAAATATTCACTACTTTCTGATCTTAAGACAAAATACAGTTCAAGAGAATGAGAAGGAAAGCCTGGAAGAAAATGTTTGCAAAAGATATATCTGATAAAGAACTGTTACCAAAATATACACAGAATTCTTAAAACTTAACAATAAGGAAACAAACAACCTGATTTAAAAATGGGCCAGGTGGACTTCCCTCATGGCGTAGTGGTTAAGAATCCACCTGCCAATGCAGGGGACACGGGTTTGAGCCCTGGTCCGGGAAGATCCCACACGCCGCAGAGCAACTAAGCCCGTGCACCACAACTACCGAGCCTGCGCTCTAGAGCCCCCAAGAGCCACAGTTACTGAGCCTGTGTACCACAATTACTGAAGCCCGCACGCCTAGAGACTGTGTTCCGCAACGAGAGATGCCACCACAATGAGAAGCCCGCATGCTGCAATAAAGAGTAGCCCCCACACGCCGCAACGAAGAGTAGCCCCCGCACGCCTGCACACAGCAACGAAGATCCAACACAGCCAAAAATAAATAAATTTTTTAAAAAGTTAAAAAAAAATAAAAATGGGCCAGAGACAGATATCTCACCAAAGAAAGTATACAGTTGGCAAATAAGCATATAAAAACATGCTCCACATCATATGTCATCAGAGAACACAAATTGAAACAACAATGAAATACTGCTACACCTATTAGAATGGCTGAAATCCAGAATATTGACAGTACAAAATGCTGGCAAGGATGTGGAGGAATAGGAACTTTCATTCATTGCTGGTGGGAATTCAAAATGGTACAGCCACTTTGGAAAACAGTTTCTTGGTTTCTTATAAATCTAAACATACTCTTACCATACAATCTAGCAATTGTGCTCCTTCGTATTTACTCAAAGGAGTTGAAAATGCATGCCCCACAAAAACCTGCATATGAATGTTTATAGAAGCTTTATTTTTAATTGTCAAAACTTGGAAGCAAACAAGATGTCCTTCTGTAGATGAATGGATACATAAACTGTGGTATACGCATCCAGTGGAATGTTATTCAGTGCTGAAAAATAAATCTATCAAGCCATGAAAAGACATGGAGGAACCTTAAATGCACATTACTAAGTGAAAGAAGTCAATTTTAGGACAGTGAAGTTTTAGGGCTGTAGGACCTAACCTAACCATAATGATGAGTACATCGTTTGCCTAAATCTGTAGAATGTACAACACCAAGAGGAAACCCTAAAGTAAACTAAGGACTTTGGGTGATTGCTATGTGTCAGTGTAGCTTCATCAGTGGTGACAAATGCACCATTCTGGTGAGTGATGTTGATAATGAGGGAGAGGATGCATGTGTGGGGAGAGGGTATATGAGAAATCTCTGTACCTTCCTCTTAATTTTGCTGTGAATCTAAAATTGCTCTAAAAAACAAAGTCTTTAAACAATAACAAAAAAAACAAGAACCAGTCTTAACATCATAAAATATTGTTTTTTCAAACGTGGCTCTGTCTATGATGGGAATAGGATTCTCCTTAGGAATTTGAGGTTAACTGTTTTTTAGCTCATGTCCTTAGATTCAGCCAAAGCTACTGGTAAATCTATGTGAGAACCAGTTACCTTTACACTGTTCCAAGACTGCAGCCCTAACCTTGTACAGTCTTCTGGAAAGGAGGTGCACTTATTTCTGAGGGAATTAGGCTAAGTTGAGTATGGATATTTCATGACCATTTCTGAATGATGAACTCAAAATTCACAGAATGATGTGAACGGGCGTGGTTGCAGGCTTGCAGGGATGATGCTAGTGTCCTCATGTCTGAATGGCACCTGTTTCTGCATAACAGGGCTGGGTTTACACAGCAACATACCCCAACCAAAGCTCGCAGGAACCAATTAACGGCATTGGTAACAGGGCTGGGAAGGACCCAATATGCAGACTGTAGCCTTGAAACAAAGGGAAACCCTTTCCCTCATAAATTATTCTGGTTTTTATAAGTATGTTATAGACTACAATATCTCTGAAAATAGGAAGGTGGTAAAAGATGTTAATGGTTCTGCAGAGTCATAATAATGACTTGCAAATCTGTTCAAGTTTTATAGGTATTACTTTACTGTTACATAGGCATATTTGACAGTTGTCATTATGCACTTCTATTTTCTATAGACAATCTGTTGTCACTGTATTTGTTGAGATATTTGTTCACATCTTTTATGTAGTAAATCTTTATTGTTTGATCTGGTTCAGAGTAATGAATATTCTGGTTAATCTAATGTTGTAATAGTAGAATGATCCCACATATAAATTTTCAAGTCATAAAAATCCTCCGTGTCAGATTTTGTGCTTCAAGTCTAGGGATACTAAAATTGTTATAACAGCAGAGGTTGGCATAACACTGTAAATCAACTATACTTCAATAAAAAGAAAATAAAATCATTATATCTCATACATGGTTTATCCATTCCTAAGTATTAGAATTATATATCCTATACATAAATGAATGTTTTTATAGACTCTGAAGTAATTTTAGGGTTTTAAAAACTCTCTTGATCATCAGGATGTTAGTGTTAATTTTCATTATATTGTAGATTAACAAAAATGCTAGTTTAGAGTTATTATTAATGGAATTTGAATTAAAAAATTGCTGTATTCACCAGAAATTCTTAGAAACAGGAATCAACTATTTTTTATTTGAAGAAATTCTTTTCAGTAGAGTTCCTTTAGTCAAAAAATGTCCATTACTTTGAAATCTAATAATTTTGAGTTGTGTAGAGAGAGTTTTCAGAGATTAAAATATCATAAAAATAATCAGTATTCTGTTCATTTCAGTTAGAAATGTTCTGAACTTATGGCAGTCTTGGCCACCCCTTGTTGATCTCATTAAATAGACAACTCACCCAAGGAAAACGTGATCTTTTCGGATGAGCTATCCCACACTTTGTTTCCAGGGACTGGAGACACAGCCATACACCAGATGGTCAGGTTGTTTGATTGGGTTGGTTTATTATCATACACACTTGTCAAAACAGACTTCAGTTCCCAAAATCCTCCTTTGTCTTTTCTCTTTTCATTAGTATGTGTATTTCTACAAGGCAGATAAGCATAAGGTTAGTCCCCAACGTTTTCCATATGAGCCATACAACGATGCCGAGGTATGGCTAGAGGCAGTGTGGTTTATGGTGATACAGAATCTAAAGTGGTCAAACCACAGCTTCTTTGCAGCGAGCGTTTGTGTGGAAGGTCTGGAATTAACCTGAACTCTTTTGTTCAAGCTCCTGCATGGCATCGATCCATGGTCAAGGTATGAAATGTATTGATTAAAAGTGCTGCTCTATTTGTAACCATGGGTCTAGTGGGTCTAGGGACAAGTTTTCCCAGCTCATCAGCATTGCTTATCGATAACAGTGAGATTGATGATTCGCCCCTGGCCTAGGCGAGAACCTGGGAGGACTCTCCTGTCGAGTGTGAGTAGTAGCAGGAATATGCCTGAGTGACCAGGAAAATATAAAACCACCTCAGCTGAGACTCCATTTTGGGCTCCCCATTTTGAGTGCTGTGAATGTATACATGGGAAGCGTATCCTTACTTTAAGAATATTGCTGCTAGATTATATCCTTTTCCTGAATTAAGCTGTAGACTTCTAACACTGTCACTCTGGGTCCTGCAAGTCTTCTTTAGAAATATTAACTGCCACTGTTAGTACCACCTCCAAATAGCATACATGGTAGCAGAAAATGAATGTAAAACTCTCCATCCCTGGAGGCCAGAACTTTGTCTCACAGCTTCTTGACACTGAGGGTTCTAAATGCCAGTTCTGAAGTTATCACTTGCCAAAATAAGAACTAAATGCAGTTGTGTGCGGTAAAATTCTGGCCATACCTCCTGGCCTCAAGGTTGGAAGGGTAATGGGCACATCAAATCACAGCTTATTTAACAGAACATATCTATAATGACCCTTAAAAGAGATTTGCAGGATTGCATCCTGTCATTATCGTGGGTGAATTGTTTTTAAAGTGATCTAATAACAAAACCAGTAAGAGTCTCAAAATGAATCAAGTGGATCAATACAATCATTCATCAACGTAAACTTAAAATTTTATCAATTAAAGATCACAATGCAGCAAGAGCTATGTGACTCAGCGACTGTTGAAAATATACTGAGCTCTGAGGCAAAATGACTCAGGAGAAAGGAGAAGGGCTGCTGTCCCAGGCAGGAGACAGCTGGGATTGTTCCGGCAGAGGCGGCCATGTTTACCACCTATGAGAGTATCGCTTTGTATGTTCTCACCTGAGCTTGTCTTGACGTGTGTCCTGCTCCAGGAACTTCTAATCCTCTTGGTAAACATGTTCCTTGCCATGGAGCCAAGTCCTTTATGTACACTTCCTCCAAACCTCCTCACCCCCAACCCACCCAGATCCTTGCAAGAAAAAGTAGAAACTATTTGTTTATTGGTTTAAAGCAGTGATGCTAAGTTCACTGAACTAACTGAAATGATTAATTCATGTAGGTTGAATTAAACTTGTTGGCACTCATATAAAAGATTTGCATTTACTGACAGTTAAATACAACGTTAGTGTTTATATACGAATTGACCAAGTCAAATATATTTCTTATATTCTGGGAAATGTTACCTCCCAACCCCTTGGAGGAGCTAGATGAGGTATCAGAAAATGGCATTTGGTAGGCAAGATGATGTTTTTCTTGGAATGAGAATTGCTCTTAAATGCCAAGATCAACTTGGGCAGTGGCAACTTCTGTTGTGCTTTGTTTTCTTTCTTTGCCAAACCCACTTCCATTGACTGATTTCCTTACCTTCTCTTTCACCTTGAGGGAAGCTTTTCTCTATAAACCATGTAAGATTTGCTGTGGGAAATACATTCCTCAGTGAGCAGGTAAATATTCTCTGGAGGTGGTGAAAGGCAGAATACAGAAAGAATTACTTGCCAATTCAGAAGAAACTGAATTGATACCCCTTATATCTCCACCAAGCCTCAAACAAGGCAAATTGGCACAAAATTATTTTCTCCACTTTTAACAAGGCAGTGTTTACCTGTAAGAGGTTTAAAGAGTGAATTATAAACAGGCAATCTCCTATACAGATCTTATAAATTAATGGTTAGAATTTAAGGTCAATTTAAGAAGAATCTAGGACTATACTAATGTTGCAAGTCTGGATTCTGGGTTCTGGAAAAGGAAAATTACATCCCTACACAGGCAGAATAAAACTGTATAAATGGAAACCAAAGAATAGAAAGAAGAAGCTATAATAGGCAGCGGCCAGAGAAGAATATTCTGTTAGACTGAAAGCTAAAAGAGAGCCAGACTTTTGTTGCTTTCGTTCCCCAAATAATGTAAAGTACTATTTGTAGCAACAATTACAGGAACCATTTAATATAAACATCTCACTTTTGACTTGTAAAGAGTTTTCCTAATTAATTTTTTATTTTATCATCTAAACAATCCTATGGGCTAGATAGGACCCACCCTATTATTGCCATTTGACAGATGGGGAAATCAAGGCACAGAATCACAGAATGGTTAAAAGGAGAAGAATGTAGTTGATGGCACAATTGGAAGAGTTACCTTAATCCCAGTCCAAGACATTTCCTGGTAAAACACGTTGTATTGAAACAAGAAAGAAGTAGAAGAAGAGGTAGCTTATGTTACAAAACCCGGGAGCTTAGAGGAGGGTTAGTTATGT
Source organism: Globicephala melas (assembly GCF_963455315.2). Lineage (NCBI taxonomy): Eukaryota > Metazoa > Chordata > Mammalia > Artiodactyla > Delphinidae > Globicephala > Globicephala melas. The sequence continues at coordinate 57,925,987 of NC_083317.1, read as the reverse complement.
TTTATTTTCAACACTGTGTTTGTTCTTTGTAAGATGGTGGTTTTTTCAAGAGCCTGGTGAACATATCCGATAAGACTTATTGGCTCTTCATTATTTTATCTGAGACGCTGCAAAATTATAATCCCACTTTTAGCTACTTGTTTTCTCATCCAGAGATATGTGTGTTTTACATATGACCAACCCTAGTTCTTAGTTCTCAAATATTTTTCATTGATGAACATGAATATTGATGAATATGCTAGTTAACTAGTAAAGAACAATTAACTATATTTAATGCTTGGTGTGCCGATTTCCCCACAGAATAGTGATGCGCAAAGAGTCTGGTCTTGAGCAGAACTGAGAAACCAAACCTAAGGATACTAAGTCCCATCTTTCTGGTGAGATCCCACTGAGGAGCAGTTGAACATCCCCCAGAACATCACATCATGGCAAAAACCCTAAGGAAATCATGAGACTTTCAGAGGAGGTCATCTGTTGTATCCAAAATGGTAGTAGCAAACACTGCAGCCCCAGCTTTCCTACCCATTCAGCACTTGCCAATGGGATGCAGGCACGTGACGGGAATGCAGCTCCATGAAATTATGTCTCTTTCTGTCCTAAAAGTAAAACCAGGTCCCCTGAATTGTATTCTTAATAAGTAAAGAGAATTCAGTTTATTTAATCCAATAAAGTGCCAAAGATTGACATTTATCTCCAGGTCGTCCATGTAAGAGTTATAGGAAAAAAATGTCTTTTAAAAGTTGTAAAAGTTTGTATTAATGCCCATACCTTTAACCCCTCTCATGGTTCATTTTCTCCATGCTCATTCAACCCACCAAAAGATGAGGATATGGTCATATCAGGAACAAGTAGGGGTTCCATTATTTCATAAAGGCAACTGGCTCACTGAAGAAATTTCTTGTCAATTTAATAAAAATATCAAAAAGATTTAACTCTTGTAGATTCTCTGAATTCAGATTTCACGGAATGATTCAGATTTCATATATTCTATACGAGCTCCAGACAGTGTTCCAAGATTTTGTTTAGGGATATGGTTCTTGTCCCGAAACTCCTTTAGTCTCCAAAATTGAAAAGCTTCAGACTAAACTAGTTCAAATTGAAGTCGAACATATTATGAAATGTCAAGCACATATGGTTTTGCTGAGAAAGCAGAGCTGTATTTCCAAACAATTAAGAAGAAAAACATGCTAAATTTGGGAAAAAAATGAAGTAAATATGAACAAGAGTTTACGTACACATACATATAAGCACGCACGCGCGCGCGCGCACACACACACACACACACACACACCCCTTACTCTGCTGAGAAGTCAAAATCATCACTCACTCAGTGTGTCTGTTGCATTCATGAAACAAGTAAATTATTGGTTTCTCCAGCACATTATTCTAAGTACATATGGAATAAGTAAGCAGTAGCACAAAGAATTCTGCAGTAAGTGTCAAAAAGTATTTGGAGAGTTCTGTGGGAGTACAGAGAAGGATGAAATCTGGAAATAACTTAGAGGGCACAGTTATATTTTGTGGACAGGCAAGAGTTGGGCCTGGATCCTACAGGTGAAAAGTAGTGGGGGATTCACAAAGATGGGCAGATGGAACGGTTCATGGGCTTGGGAGTGAGGTGGGGATGTTGTCCTGGAAGGAGAGGTTGGAGCAGGATAAAACTGATGAGTCAGGAAAAATGAATCCAAATCTGGCTGTAAGACTGATCATTCCCTTATTTCCACAGATGAAATACTGAAATGGTGACCATTTGTAAATTATCCCATATTCAGTTTGCTTAAGTTTGGACAGAACCTTTTCCAAAGGACTTTTCACAGAATCAGTTTGAAAATAGCTGTTTAGTCTAGAAAGAGAAAACCTAAAAAAAGAAAAAAAAGAAAAGAGTTTCCCTATTTGTTTACCAGCTCTTCATTTCTATTTGGGGTCTCTCCATGCCCCACACATTTGATTTTCACTTGAAATTTGACTTTCAGTCTCTACATGTTTTCTACTCTACCATTTCTATATTTTCTTCTATAACTCAAAAGTTTTTTCTCCCATGGACACCTTCTTTAAAATGTGCCTGTCTCCTCTTGGTAGGTCTTCCTTCCTAAATCTATCTATCTATCTACCTATCTGAAATACATATTTTTTGCTTAAGTTGATTATACCTTTATTTCATTCCAATTGAGAGTAGAAGCCAACATATTTCAGCTTTTCCAATTCTAGTTACATAATATAATAAAAAGCAACCCCAAATTTGTTATATTACTCTAAATTGGGGGTGAAGTCCTTTCACTTAATCTTCCCCTTTCTGCAAGTTCTCTGGCTTTTCTACTGACTGTATTTACAACATCAATAGTTTCCAACCAAAAATGGAGACTCATGGTCTGACAACTGGACAAAATATTTGAAACCACAGATATTCTTGAGGCATGTGGTTTCTCTGCCCATATGTCACCCATTCCCCCTCTTAAATCTCCTTCTTTGCTTGACAGGCCAGATGATCTAGTCTTCTGGAAACAGAACTAAGACTTGTAGGTGCTCGACTTACTGTTTTACTACATGATATTTGCCGGGGACAACTTTCTTCAGCGGTGGAGGGAGTCGGAGAAAAGTTTTGCATTTGTTGCAGAAAAACCCTACAGGCAGGGACACACCCACTTGGAAACCAGGCTTCCCTGGAAGTGGGAGGGAACAGGAACTGGAGGTGCCCTCCTCCCAGGGATAGGAGTCAGCTAACAGCCTTCTAAGGCGGCAGGAGTGCTCACCCTGCTCCGGAGCCATCAGAGACCAGTCCAGAGCTTTGCTTGCCTGTAAGTACCCACTTGTGGCTGGGAGGTGCTTCCTAACTGTTCAAGGTCCCAAAGCTTAACGAATAAGCTCTCAATCACTTAAGAAATGACCCAAGAAAGGAGAGAGAAGTCAGGCTGTTTTTAACATGTACTATAATTTTCCCTTTGTTTATTTATTCTTAAAATGAGGTACCTCTTAAAATAAGCCAAACATCTGGACTAAGTTGCTGTCAGGAAGTTCTCATCAGCTGTTGGCTTTGCAGGCGATGGTGCCTGGGAAGGTGGAGGATGGTGAGCTGCTTGCCGAGGACACCCAGGCACAACCAGGTCTGTGGAGATTCGCTCCACCTCTCTCTCCTTCGGGCATGCCAGCTCCTCCCGCTGAAAACAGCTAAGCCTGCTGTGTGGGCTTCCTAGAATCCCAGCCCCAGAGGGACCTCCCTAGGGACAAGCTAACCTCACATTGAGAACTTTATTTCCCAGACCCTGGCAGACTTTGTAGCCTCCGGACAGCCTGTTGCATCCGTTGAGGAAACGCGAGTCTCCGACATCAGCATCTGTCTATGCTTCGCTTCTACCCACGCTGAGGGAGACCCAGTGAGGCCCCAGCCCTGGGGCTCCTGAACAGCCTGAAACCTGAGGCTTCTCCTCCTGCTTCCAGAACGCATTGGATCGATCGCCAGGAACACAGAAACAGCGGAAGCAGCCAGGAGGAGAATCAAGAGAAAAACCTAAAATGTTCAATATTCAAAAACACCCGTGTTGCTGGTTGATGTAGAGAACACTGAGCTCACTCAAGAGCTTTGTATTTGTTGCACTAATTTGTTTTGTTTTCTGGGCCAGCCAAGGAGGGATCAGTATGTATCCAGGTCATGGAGGGAATGTACAGGAGGGCCTCCGGGGCCATTTTGCTTGGCTCTGATGCACCCTTACTCTCCAGTGAAGCAGAAAGGAAACATCACACCACCCAGGTGTGGCCAGCCTTTGACCATTATTGCAAATCCCCAAGAGTCACCACAGTCCCTTGCCAAGTACACTTTTAGCCTTAGAGACTTTTGGAAAGGAAAGCTGTAAAGAAGAGACAGGATGAGGTGGGAAGAGGAGGAAGGAGAGGGAACCAGGATAAAGGCAAAAGGGGACTTAGAAGTGAAGGAGGAGGAGATCAGTGAGACGGGAGGACCGGTCGGCCCTTTTGCGGGTACCACACCCACCCCGATGCCCCACAACAAGGGGACTTGGTTTTCCGAGGCCTGGGAGTATTTCCCCCTGGCCCCTGCCTGTGCTGGTCACCACCCCAACCCATACACCACCTGCCGCCTGTGTGGCGGGCAGGTGGGCCGTGGCCCTGGGGTGAACGTGGGCACCACAGCCCTGTGGAAGCATCTGAAAAGCATGCACAAAGAGGAGCTGGAGAAGGGTGGCCATGGTCAGGCCGGGCAGCGCCAGGACCCCAGGCTTCAAGGGCCGCAGCTCCCCACAGGCATTGAGGGCAACTGGGCCAGGATCCTGGAGCAGGCCAGCCAAAGAAAAAAGGAGGCACTTAGGAGGGAGAGGGCAGTGGAAAGGAGAGAGCGAGCCCTGGACGAGGTGGAAAGGGCCATCCTGGAGATGAGGCGGACGGTGAGGGCTGAGAAGAAGGCCTGCCAGAGGGACAAAGACCAGCCCACAGCAGCTCATCCCTTGCATTTTGTTTAAACAGGGCTTGGGGGATTCTATTCTGAGAACACTGACTTTAGACCCGTAGCAAAGAAGGCCATTTTAGTTCCAGTTCTAATATATAGCAAAGTGGCTTAGTGGGATTTTGTTTTTAACAGAAAGAGAGCATAGTGTGGTTAATCTCAGCAGGTCTGAATTGGCCAAATGCTTGTCTATAAGGTTCCTTAGAGCTGTATTCACCAAAAGTTTAAAACATACTAACTAAAGAGAAATGTCGGTTCGCCACCATGGGTATTGTGGGTTATTTGGGAGCAGAATGTACCAGCCTGTCAGCACTGATGAGTGAAAATAATGGGATTTATGCCTAGCATTTGGTTTTGGTGGAATTGAAGGTTTTGATGGTTGAGGCTGGTTGGGTGGCTGGAATATGCCTATGCGACCAGCTCACTCTTGAGAGCCCACCATGAACACAGATTAGGCTTCCTGGGAGAGAGGTGTTTGCACACATGCTGGTGTTGATTTGAGAACTGGATACAAAGCTTGTTCTGTGGGACCCAGCAGTGGAAGGACAAAGAAACCTGAGCCTGAGATCTCCAGACCCTTCTGATGTATATCTTTCTCCCATTATTGCCATGCTTATATTAAAGCTGTTTCATTAATATAGCCTGTCTGAATCCTGTAAGTCTCTCTCACAATCTAACACATAAGTAATTAATGCATAATTAGCACAGAGAAAAGTAAAGACTTTTCAACTCACTTGAATTAAACATTAAGAATAGAGGATATATATTAAAGCATAATTTGATTTCATTTTAAGCTCTGTTAAAGGAGGAGTATGTGAGGAAGAGATGAAAGAACCTCAGAAAGAAAAAGAAAAAGAAAAAGGAGGAGAGATTGGGGTATATTAGGAGAAATAAAGAACAGAGGCAGAAAACCAAAAAAGAAACAGGGATAGAGAAGAAATGTGAAGATAAGAGAGACAGTTCCCTAGAGAAAATTCACCATGGAAAGGTAGGAGACCTTGACTGTCTGAGAGAGTGAAGGACAGAGAACATGTTCTTAGCTTCTGAGGTCAATTTTAATGAGTTAAGTAGCTTTTGTTTTGTCCCCGCATACCACACAGACCACTCATTCATTTGAGCAGTAGGTTTCAGATTATATTCCTCTTTAAGATACTAACTGCATGCCAATGCCTTGTTCTCCGATTTTTTAAGAGCTGTTCATCTTTAAATATTTAGAGATGCTTTGAGAAAAGGGATCCAGCAGTCCATATGGAGAGGAAAATGCCCTGGGCTGCTGAGGATATGCTTAAAATATTAACTCAGGAGTAGAATAAAATCAAACTAGAAACTACTCTGGCCTTTGTGCTGGAGCTGACTTGTTTCGGATGATTCCTGTAGAACCTATTATTTATTTTTAAAACTGCATTGGGGGCTTCCCTGTTGGCGCAGTGGTTGAGAGTCCGCCTGCCGATGCAGGGGACACGGGTTCGTGCCCTGGTCCGGGAAGATCCCACATGCCGCAGAGCGGCTGGGCCCGTGAGCCATGGCTGCTGAGCCTGCGCGTCCAGAGCCTGTGCTCCGCAACGGGAGAGGCCACAACAGTGAGAGGCCCGCGTACCGCAAAAAAAACCAAACCAAACAAAACAAAACTGCATTGGGAGTGGGGAAGAGGGCATGGTGAGAGCGGGGGAAGACAAGAGGAGACAAAGCCAGCATTTCATCTTGTAGACAGCCATGTCCCTAAAGCAGACAAGATCCTGGTATAATAATGGTGTCTTGCCTTATTCGGTCCCCACCTATGTGGCTCCTTTTAACTGCTGTTCTTAGACATGTCAGCAGCTCTAACAGTCAGATCTGTCTTCCCTGTGAGCTGTTTGTGAAAAGACACAAGTCCAAACACCAGGCTTGTGAAAAACCCAGGCTGCATTGCAGTCCTGCAATCCCCTTTTTTCTAGAAACCTGCCTGATATTAAAGCTTTCACTTTCCTTATGGTTTCCCCCCGGGGGTGTGATGCCCCTTTTAGGACCCTTTCCATCTGTGGTGAAAGCTCAGGGGCTCAGGGGCTCACTGCTGCAAATGATGATGGCGGCTGGGAGTCACACGGCTGGAGATTTGGACTCAGAATCTTAATGTGCTACAAAAGATGCTATGAGAGGAAAAAAAGGTTGCAATATCTAATCTTAAACACACACACACACACACACACACACACACACGCACACACACACAGGAAATGGAGCTTAAGAAGGTCAAGGAATGCACAAAACTCAGGCTTTGCAAAACCCAAATTAAATAAACAGAAACAATCAAATTCTGTAAATAGCTACTGGAGATGTCCTGCTAAACTCTGATGTTTTGCTTTTAGATTACAGTGACTTTTTTCCATGGGTCTTATTATTTTAACCTCTCTTCCTTTTTAGGCATTTCAATCCCACCTGCTTTTGTTTCCTACGTTTCACACGTGAGGTAGTTTTGTTTTTTGTTTGTTTGTTTTGTTTTTTTAGTTTTTTTCCTAAATTTTGTAAAACATAATAGAGAGTGACAAGGACAGGACCCACGGAGATGATCTAGTAAAAGCACAGGCAGGAAAAAGACACACATGTGGCTCGTGGAAAGACCGCCCTGCTGAGTAAACTAGAGTTTTCGTGTATCTCTCCTGTGCTTTCTTTTGCTGCATCATCAGAGTAAGGGGTATAGAGGGCCAGGGGCTGTGGCCGAGGGACTCTTCGGCCCAGCGTCTCTTGCTCTAGAGCAAAAAGCTGCTACATGGGGGGCCCTGAAGTTTACGTTAAAGACTCTTTCTTTCCATGGAGCTGTGGAGGTGAGGCTGTGTGCCATGCTGGAGCCCTGGCAAAGCCGAGCCCTTGGAAACACACAAGAACACGACATCCATAGGGGTGACACTCTCTGTGGACATCCCTAGCATGTCTAAGCCTGAAAGGCAACATTGATAGAATAATCTGGGGGCTTTTCTATTCTACAGGAAAGCTAAATTAACCATAAGCTTTAGTAATTTTAACTAGTAACACTGGAAGACACAGTTCACAGCTGACCAAACCCCTATTGTTCTAACACTTAGGGCTGCTGGTGCAGTGAACATGTAGCGCCTAGTAAGCATCAATACATGCATGTTGACTTGGTTAATTTTTAAGAGATGAAGGGAAGAGGGTAGGAAATTACCATTACTGAGCACTAATGGTTGCCAGATAGTAGATAGTTTGCATACAGGTCTCTCATTTGGTCCGTATGTCACCATTGTGAGGTTGGTATCATTGTCCCTGTTCATTGATGAGGAATCTAATCTAATCTAATCTAATCTGGTCCAAGGCCCAGAGTTAATAGTGAAGGAGGAGAATTCAGACCCAGGTTCATCAGATTCCACAACCTATCTTGTTGTGTTTTTTCATTAACTCCCACTGTCTCTAAGAATCAATCACATAGCAGATTTATGAATATTCATGCAGAGGAAGGAAGAAGTGAAAGAGAGTGAGTGATAAGTAGTGGGAAGGGAAGAAACATTTCTGAGACATCCACTCTGTGCTGCGTACTCCATTACTGTGCAGAAATCGAATGCACCTAAGAACCCTGTGTAATACTGATTATGATCCCAGTTTTGGAGATGAGTTAGTTGGGACTCATAGAGCTTAACTACTAGATGAGGCTATGTTGCTAAGTAGGTGGTTGAATTAGGATTTGACCTTAGTTCTGTCTGCCCCTAAAGATGATCTCCTTCCGTTATGCCATCCTGCCTGGGTACAGGCATGCTAAATTCTCATCCCACCTCTGCCCTTCATTAGTGGCTCAGCCAGTGGCTTAGCCTCTCCAGGCCCCGATTTCTCATCTGTGAAATAACAAGATGTTCTACCTATTTCAGAGGCTTATTGGGAGCATCACGTGATAAAAGCACGTGAAAGGGCTTTGAAGAGTTAATAAGTTATTAAAAATATAATTGGGATTATAAGAATATCAGAGTGAGGAATTACCAACGTTTGTCAAGGTCTTAAAGGATCCACAGACAAGCTGTGTCCTGTAGCTGGTTATGTGGAGTTGGTGATTCCACACCAACTAATTCCAACTAATTCCCCAGGAAGGAAAGTTCTCTGGTTTTTCTAGTCAGTGCCCAGGGAAGCATGGGTACAGAAGAGAAAATCTGATGACACGTAAGACAAAGTCCTTTTCTTTTTAAACTGGAATTCTTGGATCCAACCTTGTGGTTCTATATCTGGATTGAGTCCTTGTTACCTATAAACATTGGCCCAAGAACCTACAAAAAAATCCTGATAAGAAACAAAACACCTACCAAACATTATATCATTAGATTATTTATTTTACTTAAACTATTGAAATGCAGTCCACTAATAAACTTGAAAATTAATTGTGGCAGAACAAAAAAATGGAAACCTTTCCTATGTACTTGGGACTATAATAACAATGAATCTAAGAGACTAATTCATAAAATCAAAAGACTTGGACAATATACTCATCTAAAACCACACCACAGAGCCTGAGCTATGATCTGAATGCAGCTGTCAAATTACATGACTGATATTCAGTGAAAACATGACAACAAATCATAAGTTATTTAATGTTCTTGGGGCTAGAAGAAACTGGAATATAATTTTCTCTCATCCCATCTAACAGGAAATGTTTGAGAATTAAGAAGAATATTTATTTTACTTGGGATTTTGAAAAGTTTCAATGAAGCCATAATGCCATAAGACAGCTGATCAACACACGTTAGTAGTAATAACAACAAAACGCTTATTGAGTCCTTAATATATACCAAACAATATACCAAGAATTTTTCATGGATTATTTCATTTAATTCCTAAAAACAACAACAACGTGCTGATACCCTCCTTACCCCCTTCATATAGATGGGAAAACTGACTACAAAGGTGTGAAGTAATTAGTTCAAGGTCACAGCCAGCAAGAGGAAGAGCTGGGAAATAAGCCCAGATCCCAGAGACTAGAGGCTGGGAACTACCTACAAGAATTTGAAGTCAGAGGGGCCTATTCTAATTTCCTTTTTCTCCTCCCCTTCCTTTTACTGCCTAAGAAATAGCCAGGGCTCTGAATGAGTTCAGAAGGGTACATTTCCTCTTGTCACTTAAAAATAAAAACACTAGGAAAGCTGGTATAGGAAATGAATTAGAACAAATTAAACGTCAAAGGATGAGCAAAAACCTCATTCTTACAACAGGATTCACACTGCTTTCTGCCCTACTTTTCCTTCACTATCTACTTCAACATTTATTAAACAGAAATTTAAACAATTGAGACAATTTTTCCAGGAAACTTAAGGACTAAGGATCACAAGATAACATGTTCTGAGAGCCCTAAGTCAGAAAATAAGGATTCCCATTTGGGTTCTAGAGTCAACTCAGCTTTCCTTCATTCCCACCAGAAATTAATTGGAATAAGGTCCTCTGAGAAACATTCTGAGCAATGATGCAAACTGACACACACTGGCATAATTATGCTGTTGATTTTCAAAAACTCTAACGTGACTCACCTCTCCGAAGACACCCATGGAATTATTTTCCACAATCGTGGAGATTTCTGGCTTAGCTTAAAGGCAAATAAAACACAGTTAGTTAGTGGCCCTGAATGATACCCTACCTGGTCACTAGTGTGTGTGTGTGTGTGTGTGTGTAAAAAATTCATAACTCATCAGATATTTATTAAACTCCCACTGTGTGCCAGCAGTATACTAGATGCCTAGGAAACAAAGGTGAAGAAATCATATTCATCATCTTCAAGAAATTTACATTTTCATGGAAAATACAGACACATAAACTAGAAATTAGAATTGATAGAACTGATATAAGTATTACTATTAAGGACATGTGGGATTTGAAGAAAGCTTTTGAGAAAAGCTTCTAACTCAACCTTAGGGAATAAGAAGAGGCTTTTGGAAGAGGCCACATCTGATATCTGAAAGATGCCTCTGGGTGAGTCAGGTGAAAGGAGGAATGTGGGGGAGAGGAGGGGCAGGCAGTGGGCAGACGGAAGAGAGGAATGTTCTATGTGTCCAAAGGCCTAGAAATAAAGCACAAGTTATAGGTCCCTGAAGGGGCAGGAAGAACACCTGGTTCTTATTTAGTTGTTTGGTACTGGAAAAGATCAGGGGCTATTTCAGTGATTTTGTTGTCCTGCTAAATTGTAAGTGCCTTGGAGCCAGAATGCTTTATTCATCTCTCCATCTCTAGCACTTAAGTGCCCAGCATAAAACAGACATTGAGGACATCATGTTGAACTGAAGTGACTTCAAGTAAGTTCTTTTTTTAAAAAAATTTTTATTTATTTTATTTTATTTATTTATTTTTTTGGTTGTGTTGGGTCTTCATTGCTGCGTGCTGGCTTTCTCCAGTTGCCGCGAGAGGGAGCTACTCTTCGTTGCGGTGCACGGGCTTCTCATTGCAGTGGCTTCTCTTGTTGCGGAGCACAGGCTCTAGGCACACGGGCTTCAGTAGTTGTGGCTCTAGGCACACGGGCTTCAGTAGTTGTGGCATGTGGGCTTCAGTGGTTGTGGCAAGTGGGCTCAGTAGTTGTGGCACATGGGCTCAGTAGCTGTGGCTCGCGGGCTCTAGGGCACAGGCTCAGTAGTTGTGGCGCATGGGCTTAGTTGTTCCGCGGCATGTGGGATCTTCCCAGACCGGGGATCGAACTCGTGTCCCCTGCACTGGCAGGCAGATTCTTAAACACTGAGCCATCAGGGAAATCCCTCAAGTAAGTTCTTGAGTATAGCAGACAATGCCCTCTACAAACCAGTGGAAAAAATATTAAGACCCTTGTCACAGATGCCATCAGTGTCTGCTACATCCACTCAGCCTCTGCTTACTGAAGGCCTCTTGCTGGGCATATACATGATCCTCTCCTGAAGATTTACTGAGGTTATGGAAACACACTCAGTCCACAAGTAGAGCAGACTGGAAGTCCCAGAGGGTTAATGGTGACAACAGGTGGGGAGTTGGTGGATAACACCCCAGCTTCCTCATCTTTGTTTGGTATAACTCTGATGGGTATTCTCCCAGGGTTTCCCAGTGGGAATGAGCTCTAAACCCTAGTGCTAACTGGCTTGATCACATACATTTTATTATCTTCCTTCCCTTCCTTGACATATTTTCCCAGTCCTATGTTTTCTAGGACTACCTCTCAAATAAATTAATTTAATTCAAATCCTTGTCTCAAAGTTTTCTTTCAGGGGAACCCAAACCAAGATACAACCTAAAATGGTTATGGGAGGAGGCCTACTTCTGATTTCCTATTAGCAACAAATGCCAGTAGAGTGAAGGACCTGAAAGCAAGAACAATTACTAAAAGTTGCAGAGGTGATTGAGCGAGACAGATTCTTTGGGGGGCTCAGGACAATCACGTTTAGAGCTTAGGAGTGCAGGAGAGCAAACTTGTGATGGCAGGTGGCTCCCCACTAAAGAAAGGAAAGTCAAAGGAGGCTAGTGAGAGGGATGCAGGAAGTAGCAGAGGGGAAGCTTCTAATCCCTGGTCTGCCAGAGAATGAAGGTGTTCTGGAAGAAGAAATAAACTGGACTTAGGGCTTATAGAATGGCTCAGCGATACATTTGAATATTTATTTCAAGGTTTTCATGTTTTTGTTTTTGGTTTATTCTATTCGGGGAATCACCCAGGCACGCAGAGTGGGTCCTGAATACGGTATGTGTATACCTCTGCCAGGATCACTATGATATACACTCAGGTGACACTCCCAAATAGCTTAAAGACTGTCCCAACACAACACAGCTGGCCCATGTGCTAAAGGAGAAGACCAAGAAGCAGGAGGAATCTAATTCTATGAACAAACAGGCAGAGTTCCATATTTTTGAGCATCCACTGAAAGGAGTTCAAAGAAGAAGAAAACAGAAATATAGAGACAGAGAGAAGTAGAGACAGGGTGATAAAGATGAGATGTAAGAGAGTAAAAAGCATTCCAGACCAAGATGAAGGTATTTTAATGCAGCAAAGAGATACAGGACATGGTTTAAATGTTGGCAAGGCAATTAGATGGAGTTATGGTACAAAAACTCTTGGCCAAATGGGACACAGTTTGCCTAACACAGAATTATTTTTTTTCGCACCCCGGATGGCTGCCTCCATCGATTTGCCAATAGTCAGGCCAGATGAGTCAGCTTCATGTTTGTGCTAAGACAGTCATACCCCATAAGTGAGTGAATGGTGATGTCAATAAAAGAGATGAACAGCCTTTCCAACTCATCACAGGGCATTGTCTAGGCTCCATAAGGAACCTGACCATCAAGGGCAACTGATTATTTCCTAGCCCATCCCTGAGGAGAGATGGAAAAAGAGGGAGGGAAGGAAGGAGAAAGGGAGGCAGGGCAGGAGGACGAGAGTGAGAGCTGGAGAAAGAGATACAGGAGAAGCTATAAGCAAGCGACTTCAAACTAAATACATTTTGGTTGTAGCTCCTCCCCCCTTTATGAACTAAAGGGTTTGCATTTCCTTCAAAATACTGAATTGTGTGACCTCTAATAATAATCAATAAGATTCTAAGTAAAAACAAAGATTTTTCACTTGTCCTATCATTCAGACAACTGAGAAAAAATCGACCAGCCCATGCTCTTAGGTGGTGTGAATTATTTTCTCTTTGTTTACCTCATTTTCAAAAACAATTAATTGCTCATCCACATCACTGTTTTTCTCTTTGCCTTCATTTAAAAATGATGTTTTAAAAAACACAGCTCTTAGTCACAAAAATGAAAAATATCCAGAGCCAAGGGTTTCTGTTTATTGATGTTTCCTTGCATCACTGAGCAAAATAGAATTTTCACATTTCCCTTAAATTCACACCCTGCAGAGTCTCTGCAATTTGTTTGAGGCCACAGTGGATATTTCACCTAAGCTCCACTCTCCTGTGATTGCAGGGTCAGAGGGCCACCCCAGCAGGTTCTTTGGCTGGAGAAGCTGGACAGTCTCTCACCCCAGCTGGCCTTGGTAGGGGTGAGAGGACTCCTGCAGAGTTTCTTTGGAGCTGTGTTTATCATTTTCCTTTTCTCACACTGGCCTTATTCCACTCTGCTCCAGAAAGCAACTAAGGCAATTAGACAAGTAAGCAATTAGACCTAATTATAATTAAAGAGACTTCCAGTATTCTCAGGAAACATTAAAATTGCACATAAGGTAGTGGTCACCAGGAAACTGACCGATCTTTGGCAACTGAACCATCATTCTTTAGCTTCCTACCCTCGTCCCCAGCCGTAACACGAATGACAACTATCAAGGCAAACAGAACTCCAGAATAGTGACCCTTGTGTGGCTGCTCTCCCGCTAACAGGGTGCTTCCTCTTTAGTGGAGAGAAAGCAGGAGACAGTGACAGGAGGATGGCAGGGAGTCCAGAGAACAGAAACTCTTAGCAAAAACCCTGACCGTGGTGGAGCGCCTGAAGATTTTGCCAGACCTGACTACAGCCTAGCGAGGGAACTTCCGGCCATCATCCTGGATTTGGACTGGAGAGAGGTAGAGGCTGTAGTCTGTACCTGGCTTGACTCTGTCTTTAAATAACGTGGAATTGCTGATGGGGTGATATTGGGTGAGAAGTGTTTCCTGAGTTCCATTATCCTCCTGATGAGACAAAATGGTTACCAGCTTTGAGCACTCAGTTGTGCCAGCTCTGGACTAGGTGTCCCACACGCAGTAATTCATTTGTATCTTGTAACAATAGAGATAATGAGTGAAGGATTGAAATTAAGAGATACTGAGTATGTTACTAGAGAAAGCATCGTGACACTTGACTTTCAGTCATAAATTTGTGTCACTCGCTCTTAACACAAATAGAAACTTGCTGCTCTTCTGACTAAGACTTGCCTTTCATAACCTTCCATAAGTTGCATATTGGGGGTGGGATTTGGGGGTGGGGTACAGCGCTGGGAGCTAATGTCAGATCATAATTCTCATTTCAAGTTCTGAAATCTTACTGCTAAGATGTGCTCAGGAGGCTGTATCAGTTTTACTCATTAAATCTTCACTAAACTGGGTGATCACAGTCATCCTCGCTTCCCAGCATTCCAGCATTCCTTTAGAAAAGGTCTCATTTTAGCTCCCTTTGGAGCCAGGACTAGAATGAGGTAAAGAGAGTCTCCTAGGATGCAAAATTTAAGGAAGCAGTCACTCCCAGGATCTTGTAAGTGCAGGGTGGGCACCTGAGAGTGAGTGCCTCCTTAAATTTTGTGTCTTTGGTATCTCCTTACCTCCTTACCTCAGCCTAGTTGCTGTCCTTCTGCTCTTATTTCTGTGACTGTGACCTTCAAAAAGGACACATAAGGGGCTTCCCTGGTGGTGCAGTGGTTGAGAGTCCGCCTGCCGATGCAGGGGACGCGGGTTCGTGCCCCAGTCCGGGAGGATCCCACGTGCTGTGGAGAGGCTGGGCCTGTGGGCCGTGGCCGCTGGACCTGCGCGTCAGGAGCCCGTGCTCTGCAGCGGGAGAGACCACACCAGTGAGAGGCCCGCGTACCACACACACACAAAAAAGGACACATAAGGAATAGGCTGTAAATGTTAATCTGAATTTGGAGATCAGAATTTAACTGGAATACTTGATTCCTCTAGTCTATTACCTTTTTGTGTGTCTATGAAAAAAAGCCTTCATTATTCTTGCCTTAGCCTGAATCTCATGGACCAGGTCCCGGAGATGTCACAGTGTTGGGCAGGGTCAGTAAATGTGCTGACTAAGGGCCTAGTAAGAAGGGGACTCTTCAGGGGCATAAGCAGAGAGGAAAGGCTATGTCCTTATCCTCCTTCAGTATAGCTCTATATTTTCAACTGAGTTGCTTTGAACACATTCTGATGCACAAGCTTCTTCTCTGGAGGTTCTACTGGAGTTGTTCTGGGATCAGTCTCATCCCAGGGCACATTTTTTAAAAGGTCCTCAGAGGACCGGGGGCTGAAAACCACTGGTCTAACTCCAAACAACAGATGAATCATTATGAGTAGGGGTCGGGGAAACGGAAGGAACTGAAAAGGAGAAGGGTGAACAGGAATGCATCGGATGGGGAAGAAGCCATGAAATAATGAAAACAAAGGTCTGTGACTTGGACTCTCTGGTTTAAAAATTGAGACAGTTCAGGGCAGAAGAAAGGGAAGCCAGGTGAGGGAGAAAATTCAAGTATGAGCTGGGAGCAGAGCAAGAAGTGGAAAACAGGAAGGCAGACTACTTAGATAGTTTAGATAGGTATTTCCAGAATATACCTAGTAGAAACTCTTACGCAAGACAATTTTTTAGGTGAACATGGTGAGGATTGGTATCAGCTTTACCTACAGATATACAGGTAGTAATGCCTGCAGAGAATCACAGACTTACTCCTGAAGCAAAGAACGTAACTTTATACCCACATAAAGTAGGACTTAAGAGTCTGTGCCGCTGCCTTCCTAACGAGGAAGGATACAGAAAATTAAAGGGAGAGAACTTATGTTCTGGAGACAGGGGCCCCAAAAGGAGCCCTGACGGCAGAAGAGAGAGGAAGGCATTTCACTCAGCGTCTGCTGATCTGGAGGCCAGTAATTAAGGAGGCTGGCTCCCCCTGCAGGTTCTTCAGCATAAGCTACGCTTTACAGCTATTGTTTTACGCACAGGGACTGCTTTTGTGAGAATCTAGGGGTTCAGAGTGCTTGATCTTTTAGTAAATGACTCACCATTTGGAACACTTCCATCTGTCACTCTGTCGTGGAAGAAGGGCAGTCAGAGGCTGAAGGTGGAGATTGGTGAGAGAACTGCTTTTTCCTTTACTGCATAGCTGGGGGTGACTGGCCAGGGTAGTTTAACTGATGGAGAAAAGATATTTAAAAAATTATGCAGAGTGTTTTTTGTTTGTTTATCTTCTGGGTGCTTGACTGTTGTAGAGGAGGGATTTGTTCCTTCGTTGGGAAAGATGGATTCGGTTGCAAAGTGTGCCCTGTAATCTACAACATCAGGACAGCCTGAGAGATTCCAGAGGCTCCAGATATAAAGGGGCGAGGCAAGAATCTGCATGTGAGCACCTGCCTTCGTGGAGCAAATGGGAAGAGAGGTGACAAAATGCAGGGGAACGATGAAATGTCTAGGGCTGGGAGAGGGAGAGACAATACTAACATTATACGATGACCACTACTGCATTTTTATATTCTTATTACTCATAGCTTAAATTTATTTAGCACCTACTGTATTTGAGGCACTGTGCCAAGTTCTTTCAAGTCTTACCTTATTTACTCCTTACAACGATCTGGAATAAACCAAGGTTAGCTAACTTGCTCACAGGTCACACAAAGAAGGTACTTAAGTCACAGCACCAAAAAAGGGACAAAGAAGCCTCTGAGACAGCACACCTTAATAAAACCAAGCCATCACAAAACAAAATTTTTTTGGTGGACTCTCTCGAATGAAAAATGTATAAGAAATTCCAGGAAGCCAGAGGTCTTTGTATAAATTGGAGATTTTAGAGATGTGGACAATTTGCTGATTGAAAGGAGCGTTTTATGATATATTGATCTACCTTTGGTGATAGGGGTCAGAGAATACACCTCAACTCCTACCTGTTAAGAATGATCTTAGGGCACCTGTTCTTCCGGAAACAGTCTGGTAGGGGATCTTCCACAGAACCTTTATTCTTGCCTGTTTTTCTTTTCTTTTCTTCTTTTGATAATTTTAAAAATATTAATAAATATTTCTAAAACTTCATGGGATTTCCAACTTGGTAGACCCTTACAAAACTGAATGAGGAATGTAGACTGAACTAGCTAATGTATCTGATACACCTACACGAGTCCTAACACTCAATAGATGTTCAATTAATACTAAATCACTGTCTTCCAGCCTCAACTGAGTCAGCCTGCTGTGAATTCATGAGTATTTACTCTCTGCTCAACTAAACTGAAGAATTATGGAGAGTCCTAAAACGAACTCTTTAAAGATTAGTTTTTAATATGTATTGAGCCTAGGTACTGTGCTAAGTTATTTAGCACCTCACAATAACACCATGGAGCCGGTACTGTAACAATATAATTATAAGATAATTATAAAGCTATAATTATAATATAGTTATAAAACTATAATTATATAATTATAATATAATTATATTATATAACTACAATTATCCCCTTTCGTGGATGATAGAACTAAAACTCAGGCTGGGCAACGTATCCAAGGCTGTATAGAATTCTGAGACAAAAGGAAAAATACGTATCCCTATATGCACTTATCAAAATACTCTCCCATATTTTACCTCAGTGGAAAAAATTAATAAACTCTCTACACTTAACATTTTGAAAAATGACTACATGAAGCCATGCATTGCTCAATCTTTTCTCCTGCCCTTGTCAACCTTCAAACCCGCACCCGTGGGGGGCATGATGCCACGAAGACCAAGGAACCACAGGCTGATTGGAAAATCCTATTCTTTGAACAGCATGGCAGGATCTCAAAACAAACTAAAAACATTGTGCCTTTATTTTAAAATTCGACATTTTGTTCATCATGGATTTTCCCTAAATTTTGATTTTTAAAAATATTTTATTAAGATATATATCTTGATTACTGATTTCTTGGGGCACTTCCTTAAATTTTGCACCCAAGGTGAGGACCCTACTCACTTCACCCTAATCCTAGCTCCCAGGTCACACAGCTATTAAATGTAGAGCCAGGATTTGAAAACAACAATTTCCCTTGAAAAGCCATGCTATTAATGCCTTTGCTACATACTGCTTCACAAAAGTAGTAGAATGGACAGTCCTTGATTTTTCTGCTGAGAGTCTGTTTGAGGAGAAGAAAAATTCACAAGAAAAACAAATAGAAAATCAGGACCCATAGAAGAAAAATAAATGCATAATAACATACAGGAGTTGGATAAAATAATTAGCATGATGAGGGCTGGGAGAGTTCATATTGAATCATAGAAAACTCCTCCTGAATGTCTCTTAATGACCTCACAAACCCTAAAATAATTTGCAGAGGGGTTCCTATTTTAGTACTAGAATCAGAATTTTCAATGCAGAAAAGAGACCATGGAACTATTTGATTTAGTGAGGTGACCTCATCTCCATGTCAGGGCTGGCAGTGGTGGCCACAGGACAAGTAGGTGCTGAGTGTATAGAGCCCATTCAATAAACTCTATTAACTGCATCGATTGTTACTTCTTTATCTCCTAACTGCTTCCTATCTTCACTTTGCTCCATTTATTCTCCATCCAGTCAGTGCTGTCAAGTAGGGTCCTTGCAAAGCTCCCCATGTCCATTTTATAGAAGTCCACAACAATATTTTTCCAATCATCACAATTGGTTGTCAACACTTTGTAGGTTGGCTAACACTTCATTTTTTTTTTTAACCTCTTTATTGGAGTATAATTGCTTTACAATGGTGTGCTAGTTTCTGCTGTATAACAAAGTGAATCAGCTATACATATATATCCCCATATCCCCTCCCTCTTGCACCTCCCTCCCACCCTCCCTATCCCACCCCTCTAGGTGGTCACAAAGCACCAAGCTGATCTCCCTGTGCTATGTGGCTGCTTCCCACTAGCTATCTATTTTACATCTGGTAGTGTATGTATGTCCATGCCACTCTCTCACTTTGTCCCAGCTTACCCTTCTCCCTCCCCATGTCCTCAAGTCCATTCTCTAGTAGGTCTGCATCTTTTTTCCCATCCTGCCCCTAGGTTCTTCATAACCATTTTTTTTTTTTTTAGATTCTATATATATGTGTTAGCATACGGTATTTGTTAACACATCATTTTTGATTATGGTGAAGACAGTCAGGGTCAGTTGCCATCAGGTAGAAGGTGACAGCTTTCTTTTCTGAATAGCTAGGCTTCCCATAGGCATGGAAAACCAATATTGTTGATGGTACCATTTCAATTTTTGTTTACATATAGAACATTACAAATAATAAAGAAGAGAATATTTAAAAGAGACATTTATAGATAAAAATGTACAGAAGCATAAGCATCTAGGTTTTAGTTATATACCTTTATCACTAATATTGAACTGTGTGAATCTGGTATGCTTCTCATTTTCTTTTCGTGATTTTAAAGAGAAAAGTCATGGATTTCTCTTTATCCACCAAGTTTGGGAACAAACATTCCCTCATCACCTCCCCCACTCCCACTCCCACTATGTGCTCACAGGTCCCAGGGTCTTGGTGTAGTACATGTCTGTTGTTTGCTGGCTTTAATTATCCAGCTCAGACATAACCTAAGAGGCTTTTCCAGGTACATTTAGTCAGAATCAAATTATTTTCCCTCTATGTTGCTAGTTTTTACATTTTTATTAAAGTTGTATTTCATGGTAGGAAACATGTTCAATATAGTTTTGTATCCCTGCAGGACCTCGCACTTAAAACAGATTCACATATGCTTGTTAGATTGAACTGAAATTTATACTGTGGGAAATCAGGATGATAGTTTGGAATGAACGCAGAATATTAGACTGTATTTAGAAGCTCCCAGAGTAAGCCCGCAGAATTTCCCTGTTGACTGCATGCTTGTGCCCCAGGACATAAACTAGGAAAAATAGCATTTGTCCTTTCTCTACCAACTGCACTCCATCTAAATACACACATTCTATGACTTTTTCTACATCATCCAACCATGCACATGGAGCCTCAGCTGACACCGATGGTTAGCCCTTTGCGTTTACTTAGTTACCTCTCTTTCTAGATAAATGGTGGATATACAACTTGCACCAGATGCCTTTCTACTTCAGTGTAGTCATGATCCTGGAATGTAACATTCCAAAATGCAAAGGATCTGCTCCATGAACACATTTAACGCAGCGTTAGCATGGGATCAGAGACACCCAGCAAATAATATTTTTATGATAACTGAGAATCCCAATAATCACCTTTCTCATGAGGGTCATAACTGAATTAATTAGATTTTATAAAATTCCACATACAAGACATGGCTTTTGCTTTCCAGTGACTTAGATTAAACTAATTTTAGTTTGTCAAATTGTTTCCAGGGTTTAATGCAGGACTTGAAGTGGAAGCACTTTGCAGCTCCCCAGAGTTACTGAGTTCAATAAAGCAGGTTTCTACCCTCCTGGGCTCATCTTCACCATCTCTACTTTTTTAACTTTTTTCTAAAAGCCACATTATATCATGTCTGTTAAGAACAACTGGTTATCATTATGATTACTGCTGCCAGTTTAACAAGAAACTAAAGCACTAAAAAATGGATTGAGGGGATATTTATGTTCTCTTCTGACCTACAACAGTCATGACATAAAGAACTGTAGTTTATTCCTTAATAATGGGAGATTAGATGATTTCATCTCAGGCTTGCTGAATCCCACAGTGCCAGCAGTATGGAGTATGGATGTAAATTAGAGGAGTAAATAGATTTTGACATTTTAAAAGGGAATGCACAGTTGGAATCTGATCAGCACATTTGCCAATACAATGTTCCCTGTGAAAAGAAGTTTCTTTCAAAAAGTTCCTCAAGTTGTCTCAATTATGATGCATTCTTTAAACTGAGAGCATGGCTTGAAGTTCCAGTAGAAGTTAAGGACTCACTCTCTCACTGTGTGACCTTAGGTGCAATCTCTCCATCCCTTATTTATCCTAAATATGTTGGCAGGATTCACAGATAATGTTAGTTTCTTTGAAGAAAACTGTTACATAGAGGATGTCTTATCAGTTATCTAGTCATTGATACTTAATGAGCTGCTCATTAACCAATCAGACAGCATGAGGTTTAGTGATCATCCATTTAATATGAGGCCAACGAATAGGACTGTGAGGGAAGGGGACAAAGAGAAATGAAACCATTCAATTATGTATTAGATATTTACTGAGTGCCTATGTTCTAGGCACTATACTAGATGCTAGGGATTTTTGAAATGAGTGATGCAGCTTTTTGCCCTGGAGAAGCTCAGCGTCACAGAAAAGACATAAGCTGACTGAAAGCTTTAACATTTGCTTGGAAAAACAGATTAGACACCCTTCAGATAAGATAAGTTCACTACAGATCAACTGACTAGCCAGCAAAAATCTGTACAGTAAAGCTTATTAAACTTTAGTCTTTTTAAACTTTTTTTGTCTTTTATTTTTTTATTGTATTTCTTTTTAAAATTTTTATTTTATGTTGGAGTATTGTTGATTAGCAATGTTTTGTTGGTTTCAGGTGTACAGCAAAGTGATTCAATTATATATTTATACATGTACCTGTTCTTTTTCAAATTCTTTTCCCGCTTAGGTTATTACAGAATATTGAGCACAGGGAACTCTGCTCAATATTCTGTAAACTTTAGTCTTATTTATTACTATTGGACTTTACTATTCCCATTGATAGTGAATTTGTGATAATTAGGGTAGAAACATTTCGCCCATTGGTGGTACATATTAATAATGTAAACAAGGTATAGATACTGCATTTTCATGACAGCAATGTTTAGTGCAGCAGGTTTCTGGCTTCCTGACATAATCTCCACTTTTAAATTTTTTTTCTAAGAACCACACTGTATCACATTTGTTAAGAACAATTGACTTATACTAATGATGGGTATAATGTCAGGCAGGAAGTCTTACATTTTGGAAACCAAACCCTAATAGGGGGGAAAAATGTGGTTTTTGACAGATGACAAGGAGACATTGTATATTTTAGGACAATTTGAGAAAGTTCTTTTACAATACCTTTTGATCCTACTGACTATCCAAAAATATCTAGACAGTAAAAAATTATCAGTAGGTTGTATTTTAAGGCCTACTTGCAAGTCAATTATTTTGGATTTGGCACATCCTCAGAGAAATCTTTTTATATGAAGGTTCTAGTTTCCAAGACAGCCCACAAAAACCTATCCACTTGTAACATGAATGATCAACCATGCGAGCACAGTATTTTGCAGGTGGTATCAGCGGTTATGTTCACGGACAACTATTAGTTCTGTAAGAATTTTTAACTCTTGTGTTTTCATTTGCATGATGATATGAAAAATTAATATAGTCATATTCTGGATCACCTAAATAAACACCCTATTACATGATTCTCGAAAGTGTGTTTATGGTTATCTTTATAATTGTGTAAGACTTGTGTTACCAACTGATTTAACAGTAGTGCTAGAGGTCTACTGTATATACTGGTTAAGAGCTGGCTGTCATTTGGCTGGCTTGCCTTGGAAAATTTCTCATAAAAATCCAGATTTCTGTTTTGTTTTGTTTTATTCTTTTAAGTCAGAAAATATGGCAACTACGGGCCTGTGGCAATAATAGAGCTGGGCAGTGACTGTTTCTTATTCAACTCCTGCTTCTCTCATGCACATTTTCTCCCTATGTTTGATAAGCATTAGAGTTTGTGCTTCCCAATCTAAGCAATGTTATATTTTCCAGAATGGAGTAGTAAGGGTTCTGGGAAAAGGTAGTCTACACCTCTGCACATGTGTGTAAACAAGTGTGTGTGAGTAGGAGCTTCTGCGGGATGTGGCTCCTCTCGGGGGCACCATCCCACTTTTTTCTCTGTAATCACAGTTTAGTATATAGCTTGAAATATAAACTAACCTTGAGGAACTAATTTCTAAGCTCCTGCATTCACAGACCCAGAGGCTTGCTGAGTTGCAAGGAATCCTAGTGTCCTTCCTTCCCTCCCCTGGCTACTCCCCAACCTTCCACATAATGCCTGCCTCTCATCCAGCATGTTTCCTTCCCTATTATTACTTGTTATTCATTTTTACTTCATTAATATTTAAAGATCATTGCAGTTATTCACTGAAAAGGGCAACACTTACCACCAACCATGCGAAGGTGAGCTCAGATGAAATTTCTAAGGAGATATTTTGAAAGCACGGTATTTCCAGAGTCTGATTTATCTCTATTTCTATTGTATGGTTGCTTCTCCATTCATCCTGTGTAACTGTAACAAAATGCAAGGTAGAAAAGACATGGATCTGTGATTGGTTTGTAAAGTGCTTTTAATACAAGAAATGAGAACAGTTTTAGTATAGAGATTCATCTATCCTCAGGGTACACCTATGAAGGGGACCCCACCCACAGTCCTTGTATAAATGGCAAAAGAGTCACTGAGAAGCACAGAGCTGTTTCTCACTGAAAAACTATAGGGAAACTACCCTAACAGAATCCAGCTCACAGCTTGTTATGTTCCTCTGCTTTAACCCCAAATTGGTGCTTTAGGCTTCAGATCACATTTCCTGGATCAGGTAGAACATAAAACGTTATAACCTAGCCTCTAACTGTCTTTTTAAAAATTTTAATAGACAGTTACTTTTAGAGAACTTTTAAGTTCATAGCAAAATTGAGTGGAAAGTACAGAGTTTCCATATATCCCCTGCCCCACCCATGCACAGCCTCCCCCATTACTAACACTCCTAACCACAGTGTTGCCTTCGTTACAATCAATGAACCGACATCAAACACATCATCACCCAAAGGCCATAGGTTATTTACATTAGGGTTCATTCTTGGTGTTGTACATTCCATGAATTTTGACAAATGTCTGACATGTATCCACTATTGTAGTATCATATAGAATAGTTTCACTGACCTAAAAGTCCTCTGTGCTCTGCCTATTCATACCTTCCTCCTACCAAACTCCTGACATATGCTGATCTTTTTACTGTTTTCATACCTAATTGTCATTTTAGAGCTTATAAATATTTCTCCAAAGAAGAAATGACACAGAAAAACACATAAGGAACTCCAAGGAAGCACCATTAATAAATTATTTTCATTTTAAAAGTGATATTAGATGAAGTTTTGTAGTCTCTCTTTTCAGGACGGTGATATATATATATATATATATATATATATATATACACACACACACACACACACACACACACACACATATACATATGTAAGCAAACTATAATGATGTCAAAAATAACTTATAGGACTTCCCTCGTGGTGCAGTGGTTAAGAATCCGCCTGCCAATGCAGAGAACACGGGTTCCAGCCCTGAGCCGGGAAGATCCCACATGCTGCGGAGCAACTAAGCCCGTGCACCGCAACTACTCAGCCTGAGCTCTAGAGCCTGTGAGCCACAACTACTGAGCCTGCGCTCTAGAGCCCATGCTCAGCAACAAGGGAAGCCACCGCAATGAGAAGCCTGTGCACCACAGCGAAGACTAGCCCCCACTCGCCCCAACTAGAGAAAGCCCACGCGCTGCAATAAAGACCCAACACAGGGCTTCCCTGGTGGCGCAGTGGTTGAGAGTCCACCTGCCGATGCAGGGGACACGGGTTCGTGCCCTGGTCCGGGAAGATCCCGCATGCCGCGGAGCGGCTGGGCCCGTGAGCCATGGCCGCTGAGCCTGCGTGTCCGGAGCCTGTGCTCTGCAACAGGAGAGGCCAGAACAGTGAGAGGCCCGCGTACCAAAAGACCCAATGCAGCCAAAAATAAATTTTAAAAAATAAATTAAAAAAAATTATAAATGAAAACAATTCTATCATCCTAATATCCTGAAAATCTTATTTCTTTTTTCTATATCTATACAAATCTTATTTGTATGCATGTATTTGTTTTTCATACTTTGCAATTTTATTAACCAAAAAGTGTTACCTATATTTTTACTTAAAATGTTTTGCATGATTCTTAAGCTACCTGTGGTTGAAATTCTTAGATGCTTTATGTCATATATACACATCATCATTTGTTTAGTAATTTTCAATTACTGAAGCATATGCTTTTTCAGTTTGGGTTTTTACCTTATTTAAACTATTGCAATCTTTATAGCAAGGATCGTCCTTAAACTAACAGCTTTCTTCTGACCATTCAGCTACTTAAGATAAATTCCCTGAAGTATAACGAATGGATCATGGGGTATGAACATCCTCATTATTATCAACAGCACATTTTTTTTTTAAATTGGATATTTTGAAAGTTATACCTAGCCTTTAGAACTTCATTGTATTTCAAGCTCTCATCAGTATCAGCTGTCCTCTTCACTGATAACTCTCTCTTCCCCCCCTTCCTTAATTGAAGCCAGGCCTTCCCATTGGGGCCCATCTTCCCCGCATCATTCTCAGACAGTGGTTGTTTGTTTTCTTATACCCTTATTTCCTCAAGATCAGGAGATGGGATCAGTGCCTTCTTTGCTTTCTACTGCTGCTTCAAAATATTACTCCAACCCCGTAATTTAAAAAACAAAACAAAACAATAAAACCCTTGTCTTTTATGGTTAAAGGCATTTAACTATAACAGTTCTTCCAAATGGAGTTACTTGTATATCACTACGAAACTTTTTTTGCCATGTTTGCATACCACCATTAATATTATTGATTTTATTTTTGAGATTATTGTAATTTTTTGACTTATATCAGTTTATTTTATTTTAAAAAAATTTTTAATGAGAGAAATTTTATTTTATTATTTTATTTTATTTATTTTTTTTGGCTGCGTAGGGTCTTCATTGCTGCACGCGGGCTTTTCTCTAGTTGCGGCAAGCGGGGGCTACCCTTCGTTGAGGTGCACAGCTGTGGCACGTGGGCTTAGTAGTTGTGGCTCACGGGCTCTAGAGCGCAAGCTCAGTAGTTGTGGTGCACAGGCTTAGCTGCTCCGCGGCATGTGGGATCTTCCTGGACCAGGGCTCGAACCCATGTCCCCTCCATTGACAGGCGGATCCTTAACCACTGCACCACCAGGGAAGAACCTATCAGTTTATTTTAAACAGAGACTGATCTAGGCACAGATTTGTGTAGTTTATGAAATCCACTCGGTACATTAAGTCTATTTTAATGTGCATTACCCAAATACATAAGTATTAAATTTTTTGTAAAGTTTGTCCAGATTCTGGGAAGTTGGAAATACAAGTGGCATAACTTTTTGAATATTCCTGAAATTCCTAATAAAAACAGACTAACTAGAGTAGCAAAACTAAACACAATATCTACAGCAATATCTACAGGAACACTAAATAACAATATATCACCATTAATATGTGGAGACAAACCACTAGACCACTGTGATATCAGCAACTGTGCAAAAAGAAACAGGAAAATCAGCTGGGCTCCTGATGGCCCTTAGAACTAGAGAACTCTCCCCCTGCCCCAGAAAAAAACCAACAGGCAATCACTGGGAAAAAAGGCAGACTAATCTGAGGATAGCATCACAAATGCAGAAAGAAGTATGTAGGCACCAAATTACCAGAGCCTTCTAGGGAAAGAAGAAAAGCTTGTCAGTGCTAGAGCAGAGGGGACTCTTCAGACATATCCCATACTGAGAAGAAACCCCTGGGAGTAGAATCCAATTTAAACAGGACAGGCCCAACAGGAGAAAGCAAAGAGGCAATTTAGATAAAAGTGAGGGATAGGAGGAAAGGAAGTACATCTCACAAAGTACAGTGGCATATAATTTGCCTTGAACGTAACAGACGAGAGAGCTCTAGAGAAACTGAAGACTCTAGAAAAGATAGCCTGGCCCACTCTTCCATGATAAAAATCAAAATCCATTTAACTTAAACATACTTAGATCGAGCAATAGAAAAGAAATGGGGTAGAATCACATGTAAAGATACCATAAGAAAAAAAAAGAGAGAACAAAGTAACATTCCTACAA
This sequence comes from Globicephala melas, assembly GCF_963455315.2. Taxonomy (NCBI): domain Eukaryota; kingdom Metazoa; phylum Chordata; class Mammalia; order Artiodactyla; family Delphinidae; genus Globicephala; species Globicephala melas. Next base: position 57,899,048 of record NC_083317.1, on the reverse strand, counting down.
CAATAACAGCATATTAGAAAGACATGACTTCAAAATAAATAAAAACTATAGCCTACTTATTCAAAATGAGCTAAAAGAAATAAAGAAAATGATATAAGCTATGAAAAAATTTAGAAAGACTAGTAAATGAGTCAATTGGAGAGAAGAAAGTTTATAAAAGATAAGTGAGAGAATTCAGGAAAGGGTTGGAAATAATAAGTTTTGAAAATCATTTCAGAAATTAAGAGCAAACTAGAACAAAACCAAGAATATATTAACACAAAAGCTAATGCATTAAAAGAAATTTAAAAAATAGAATGAGGGAAATTTTTAAATGAAATGAGTTAATAAATAATGAATTTTAAAAGAAAAAAGAGGTAAAAGGGATTCAAAGAAAGAGACAGGCAAAGAAGATAAAAAGTATGTTTAATAGAAGATACTCAAAGAAATAAACAATAGACAGAAAAAATACTGAAAATTATAACTCAAGTACAATTTCTTAAAATAAAATGACTAGAAAATACATATTAAAAGATTATACTGCAAAAGTAGGAAAATAGTCTCAGAATGGACATTAAGCATTTTCTTATAAAAGTATTAAAAAAAGTCAGTTCTGGGGAAAGAAAATCAAATTATTATTAACTTTTGGACAGCAAATCTTTATGTCAGAAAATAATATAGTAACATATCGAATATACTCAAGGAAAGAAAATATGAGTTAAGGATATTACATTCAGTCTTTAATATGAAGACTATAAAAATCATGTTAGAGTCATGCAAGAACTCAGGGAATATTGCCCCATGAACATTTCCTGAGGATTCTCCAATAGAATATACTTCAAACTGAAGAGACAGTCACATAAAGGCTAGGGGTAAGTGTTGAATATATATTTACCTTTAGCACTAAGAATAAATAATTGTTATAAGAGAGTAGTAATGAATATGTATTTTTAAATAAAGATACAATATAAGTATCAAAAACGCAGATGAGGCAGGGATTGAGGGGCTGACTCCTGGTTTTGCGGGCATGAAGATGTCAGTGAAAAAAAGATATGTATAAAACTGAGCAAATGTGTTAAAAAAAATCACAATTTTCAGGGCCCTGGAAATTGACCAAAGACAAACATTTAATTGGGAAGCATTTCCTCCTGAAAAACCACTAGAGTTTCAATAAGAACAGTAGGAGTCTTTAGCCTTCTTGCTTAGGGATCCTTCTATCCCCTTTCCTGACTAGGTCGGTGAGAAAGGTAGTTTCACCGTCTTAGAGCTGGTTACAAAACCCAGCAGCTTTTCTTCCAAAAGGGGAAGACTTAAATTAGGTCTAAGCATGAAAATCCTTCACTTTGTCAGCTAACAGGGACAAACTTGGTAGGAAACAGAGAAAAACTGACGCTTGGTTAGCCTGGGTTTGCAGTCTCATTTGGGATGAGGGGCAGACCAGATAGACAGTTAACATGGAGATTCTAGAAATCAGAGAGTCATATAATAGCTGACATAAATTCTCTACATATCTCAGGCTGACTGGGAAAATATACACATGAGTCGGGGGGACCTGAGAGAGCCCAGTGAAAAGTGAAAGCCAAGGGAGGTACTACTGTTGCAATTTTGAAGGCACTCCCTAACCCCGCCTCCACAGACATCTATGTGTAGAGGGTGGAAGCCTATTGGGCTTGAGGTATTTGAGCACAATTTTTGCCAAATTCATTTGTGGACCAACAAAGGGGCTTTGCCAATGTAGGGGCAACTCCTTGGAAGCCAAACTAAAGACATAAGAATTATAGTAAAAAGCTAAGCAGAGATTTCAATGGCCACACACTGCAAAGGAGACAGATTTTGCAATTTAAATATGGGTAAGTTACTAAAATTTTGAAAAACCCACAGAATCTAGAGTTGTCGCATTATGTGTTTTTTGTTTTTGTTTTTACGTTTAGCTTTCAACAAAAAATGAGGACATATGAAGGAAACAGGAAAGTGTGATCCGTACTCAAGAAAAAAGCAGTTCATTGAAACTGACTCTGAGCAGATCCTACATTGGATTTAACAGACTTCAAAGCAGCTATTAAAAGTATGTTCAAAGGATTAAGCAAAATATGATGGCAATGACTCAATACATAGGGAATTTTAGTGAGGATAAAATGAACCAGATGGTTGTTCTAGAGTTGAAAAGTCAATAATAAAAATAAAAAATTCACTGGGAATTCTCAACAGCCAATTTGAGATGGCAGAAGAAAAAAATCACTATGTCTGAATAATGATTAATATAAATTATCTAATCTGAATAGCAGAGAGAAAGAGGATTGAAGGAAAACGAAGAGTTTCAGAGCCATATAGGACAATATCAAGTGTCCTAACATATATGTAATTAGAGTCATAGAAGGAGAGATGAAACAGAGGGGGACAGAACAAATATTTGAAGAAACAAAGACCAAAAACTTCATATTTGATTTTTTAAAAATTTCCCCAAATTAATCTACACATTCAAGAACTTTAAAACCTTAATACGATAAATACAAAGAAACACCCAACTAGGCATGTCATAATCAAACTGCTGAAAGCCAAAACAAAGAGAAAAGTAGGAAAGCAGTGATTGAAATCAGTAAGGAAAAAGCCCCAAACTTATCACATGCAGGGACCAATAATAGAATTAATGGCTCTCGTCTCACTAGAAACAATGGAGATCAGAAGACATATTCAAAATACTGAAAGAAAAAACAGTCCACTAAGAATTCTACAGTCATTGAAAATATCATTCAAAAGTAAAAATGAAAAAAAGAAAAACCAGAATTCATGGCAAGTAGATTCGCTTTATATGAAATTCTAAAGTAAGTCCTTCAGGCTGAAAGAAAATGACACCAAATAGTAACTTCACTCCATGGGATGGAAAGAAGAGCATAGGAAATGGTAAATATATGGGTCAATATAAAATATATACATTATTTTTCTTTTTTCTTCTCAATTTCTTTAAGAACGTGAAATTCTTTAAACCATTAATTGCGGCACTGTTCTGTTGGGTATGTTATAGGAGATCATTCATGTGTCTGTTTTTTGTCTACTTTTTCTTTTTCACAACTTACTCCAGCACATCCTTTCCTTTTGCTATTATTGTCAATAATAACACAATATATATTCTTTATATATGTAATACATATAATAAACTGCATATATAGAAAAAATAGAAACATTGGAGTTAGCCAACAAGGACATTAACTCTTTTTACATATTCAAGAATAGAGAAAAAGATGAAGGAACTACATGAAAAGATGAACAATTTCATCAAAGAATTAAAAATCTAAAAAAACCAATAACTAAAAATATAACATCAGAAATTAAGAATGAATTTGATGAGATTGAAAACTTACTGGATACCAAGAAAAATAAGATTCGTGAATTGGAAAATAGGTCAATAGAAAATTTCTAAACTGAACCACAGGAAGGAAAAAAGTAGGAAATACAGAAAGAAAAATATTAGAAATCATAAAAAAATATATTTAGTTACAATTTTTAACACTAGAAACCTAACATCACAAATTTAAATGCTAATTTAAAAAAACATGCAAGTGTGAGAAATAACATGAGTGAATTTCTGTATAATCTGGGAATGGGGAAAACGTTTCTTAACTATGACTCAAAATTAGAACCAATAAGGAAAAAAAAGTGATATATTTTATGTCATAAATGTAAGAATTATGCTGCATTGGAAACAGTAGGATAAGAAAGTATGGACAGAGGACAAACTGAGAAAATATTTGCAATTTATATTATAAATGGTTAATAGATTTTATATGTGGGACATTTTCAGCCTAATAAGGATAATAATTATAATGAATTAAAACTCATTAGTATGTTTAAATTCATATAAATTCTTGATACTTAACACAAATACTTATTTGTGACCTAAGAATGCTAGTGAACCAACTCATTTTTAAATCTGGTAAATAAAGGGAAAGAACCAAGTGTCTATTCTGCTTTTCTTATACAAATTGTACATGTAGTAAATAATTGGTTCATGGGAGGAATTTCTCTTTATAAGAATACTTCAGCTGATAGATGAAGGAATGATAGAATTAGAACATCACTCTTTGGCAGCCCATAATGAACGAATGGATCTAGGCAATACCCATCAGTGGCTGTTAACATCACACAATCAGACATTATGTAGCTCTGATGTAACTACACAACATCATCTATGAAATACTCTTGCCAGAAAATAAAAATAAATGTGATCAAATCTGTATACCTAACTAAAAGGTGAAAGAGGAACATGGAGATACCATGAGATGTGACAAGCAAAACCCAGGCTGTGGGTAATTCTACAGGACAAATAATCAAATTTGCTCAACAAATGCATTGGAAAAGAAAAATAAGAAATGTAAGACAGCCTTCAGATTAAAAGGGAACAGACTGGTCAGAGGCAGGTGGTGGGGAGTAGGCAAAATGAGTGAAAGTGGCCAAAAGGTACAAGCTTCCAGTTATAAAATAAATAAATTCTGGGGATGTAATGTACAGCATGGTAACTAAAGTTAAAAATGTGTTTAAAAGGGCTTCCCTGGTGGCACAATGGTTGAGAGTCCGCCAGCCGATGCAGGGGACACGGGTTCGTGCCCCGGTCTGGGAAGATCCCACGTGCCGCGGAGCGGCTGGGCCCGTGAGCCATGGCCGCTGAGCCTGCGCGTCCGGAGCCTGTGCTCCGCAACGGGAGAGGCCACAACAGTGAGAGGCACGCGTACCGCAAAAAAAAAAAAAAAAAAAAAAGTGTTTAAAAGTTGCTAAAAGAGCACATCTTAAGGGTTCTCATCATAAGAAAAAAAATTTAACTGTGTGGAGTGATGGATGTTAACGGAACTTACTGTGGTGATCATTTTACAATATATACATATATCAAATCATCATGTTGTATACCTAAAATGAATACAATACGTCAATTACATCTCAATAAAACTGGGAAAAAAGGTCAAAGAACACACTATGCCTTTAGATAGGGTAGTAGCATGTAGTTAGACTGAGATTACCAAGATTATATTATCCAGATTATTCCATTCTATTACTGGTACTATTACTCTGCTATTATAGTCTATACTACTTCTATTACCACACCTCCTCCTCCTTCTACTACCTTTCCTCCTTCTTCTCCTACTACTGCTTCTAACAACAACATTAACCGCCCCCAAGGCTTCTGTTGTAATCTGGGAAATTAAAGCCATAGTGTACTTTTTAGAACTAATCCTAACAACTACACATTTCAGACACATTAAAGTCTCACAGTCTGAAGCACTGTGGGATCCAGTAGCGTCAAATGATGGAAACCTGGATGACAATAACCCAAGGCTTGACTCAGAGAACTGCGTTTCTTGGAATAACCCTAAAACTAACCTAAAAGGAAACCCTGTCAAGTGAAAATGAAAAAAGAGGCAAATGCCAAACAGTGTGTTACATTTCTACCCTCATCCACAGCCTCAGAGCACTAGCTCACACAAAGGAACAAGGTATAGTGAAGAGAAGAGTCCCTTCTCGGCTAGGCACTCCAGGAACATGGGGACAGGATTTAGACACACTGTTTTGTGAGCAGGCAGGGAGGAGAATGACTCTGCAGACAACAGAAAGGAAACAGAAAGAGGTCCCAACCACCTCTGGTCCCTCAGCATTTTCATATTTAGATTCTCATACACCACTTCAATTTGCATTTGTTCGTGTATTGCACATACTTGCACTCGTGTGTGCTTTGCTTACCCAACCAGCCTGTACACCTGAAGATCTCCCAGGGTTGTGAGAGGGAAATGGCAAGAGAGAGAGAAGGAGTGAAGATCAAAAGAATAAAGGGAAAAAAGATGTCGTGAGGGGGGATTTGACAGGGCTTTTGAGTGACAACTGCCCGTCTCAGTATCTGCCCCTTAGCTTTATACCAGGCTTACATTTTTGATCACTCTGTGGTGAAAGAGTTCTTTCCCTTTCTGTTTTTCTCTTTTCTATTTTTCTCCCTTTGTACCCAAATACACAATACCAGAACCATTTCTCTAACATCGAGGCCATTGTTTTTTCCGTCTGGTCCGGCAGATCAAGAGCAAAGTTACAGTCAGAAGACTGGGAAACTGACAACCACAAAGCATGTATACTTGGCTTCTGCCTCCCCAGTGATTTGCAGTTTTTAGTAGTTACAAGCTTGGCCCTTTATTTTAAGAAATACACTTTCCCTCAAAGGCAACAACACTCTCCTTTCTGAATGACACTGTACCTCTTCTCCACTGCTGTCTTTATGTTGAGCCATTCCCACCTCCTATTTCCTATACGGCACATTAATCCATGTTGTCAATTCTCCATGGAATAAACACTAGGTCCTCACATATGCAGTAGCATAGTTTACAGTTTTAGGAAGAAGACCCAAAATCTTTGTCTAAAGCCAAGGTCAGTGTGTACTTGTGCTAATGTGTGGCACATGTTTTGTTGGGCCCCATATCAGGCAGATACAAAAAGAGAGGGCGGAAGACTCATTTTTAATGAGACCTGAGATATAGAGTTCACTCATTATTATTTCTACTATTCATAATGAAAAGTACCATTTTCCAAACTCTTACTCTTGGGCAGGAACTATGCTAAGTGCTTTACACAGATTATCTCATCTAATCGTCAAAATAATGGTACCTGTGAAGGAGTTTCTATAATTATCCGTATTTGTTATATCAGGAAACAAAAACTTAGGGACTTAGAAGAACCCGGCGAAGATGAAATATATAGTGAATGACAGAGCCAACATTCAAATCCAGGCCACCTGATGCCAAAATATATGTATGTAAACACTGTTCTATACAGGTCTTTTCATTTCTCTTCACTCAACCCCCACCATCCCAACCTATCCCCAAATGAAGTATTTTTTCCTGGAAAACAGCAATGGGAATGGGGCATTGTTAAGGTAGAGGTAGAAGAGATCCTGCTCTATAGCTGGACTGCCCAACACCATGCATGGTCTTACCTCTTGAGAAGTGGAGAGGAAGTAATAAATCCATACCTGTTGTTTGTCCTGGGCAGCTCCATGCCTTCTTTAGCATAGCGTTCATGAGTTAGTTTTTGCTGTCCTTTTTTCATATAACACCAGGTCACTGTGCCCCTGAGTTAAAATCATTCCATTTCCAGTGCATTTTCCATTTGGCTTTCGTTTTCATCTTTTCCATTAGTATAAACGGAGATCATTTATTTTAGGACCAACTAATTTAGGGTAGGCATTACTGTCATCATTTTCCAGATGGGCTCAGAGAATGTACATGCCAGGCCCCAGATGAAATTCTTTTCTAGCCAGAAAGGTACTAGAACTTTAACCTAGGATTCCTGCCTCCAAAGGCAGCCTTCTAAAGCAAGAATGAGCGAATGCTACACATCCAGCAGCCTCCTCGGTACCTTTCCTTGCCTTATACTAAATATATCCAAAGCCACTTTGATAAGCCCCCCCCGGCAAAACCTTGCCTTATACTAAATATATCCAAAGCCACTTTAATAAGCCCCCCCCGCAAAACCTTGCCTTATACTAAATATATCCAAAGCCACTTTGATAAGTCCCCCCCCAAACTGCTCTGATTCCTTTGCCTCCCATCTCAGTGAATGGCACCACCATTCAGGTGTGCTTGCCAGACACATGCATGATTTTTCTCTCCCTCACTCATACTGCCATTGTTCTAGATCCACTCTATTACCAAGTCCTACCTGTCTAACGCTCAAGGCTCAAATTCGTCATCTTCTTTCTACATCTACCCAAACTATCACTCTGTCTCCTCTGGGCTACTGGTCTCCTAACTTGTCTCCACCTTCTCCTTCTCATGCCTCTTCACTTCTTTCTCATACTGAAGCCCGCACCAGCTTTTTATAACACAAATTCAATCAGGCTATAAATGTCATGCCATCCTTTGGTTGAAAATCCTTTGATGTCTTCCCAAGGCACTTAGATAAAAATCCAAACCTCAAACATGGCTGACAAAGTTCAGCATGATCTGGTCCTTACCGTATCTCCCACCTCATCCCTTAATTCTGTACCGAAGTCCCACTGGCATCTTCCTATGTCCTCAAACACTACACAGCCCTTCACATCAGCTCTTCCTTGTCTCTGGATCACTCACAAACCTTCCACCTCCCAAATGGTGTTAATATCTACTAATCTTCAGACCTCAGCTCAGGTGTTGCTTTCTCAGAGTCAGTTTTCCTGACTTCTATTATATCCTCTCACAAAACTGCTGTAGTCTTTACCACTTATCACTGGTGCAATTTTACATGTATTCTGGCACATGGCTGGCTCAGAACACATACTTGTTGAACAAATGAGAGGTGAATGAATGCATGTGCTTCCTTCCCCCTCCCAGACATGCTTACCATTTGTCTGAATCTGTAGGTTGTAGATTTTCGTCTGAATGCCCTCTGGGTACAGAGTGAAACTACACTCATACTTCCCAGTGAGCAAGGAGGACATGTTCCTTAAGTGCAGAGTCCACTTTGACACATTCCTGGGAGCTTCTCTGAAAGCCACCAGCGACTCACAGGGGCTCCCACTGGCACAGTAAAAGCCATGTTGGGGATGATAAAGGGCAATCAGGTCCAACTTATCAGTGACCTTGGACCACTGCATCTGCACCAAGAAGCCTTTCTTCTGTGTTTGGCAGGTCAGGTTGACATCAGAACCAGGTAATGCATAAATGTCTTCTTCTGCATTGAACGTTTCTTCCAATACTCCTGAAAAGGAAGGACGTGAGCCATCAGTTTGCATGATTCACACAGAGTGACTCAATGAGAAACCTTGGTTACTTTGGTGAAGTGAGGGAGCAGCTGGAACTTTCCTCCCTGGCTGACTTAGGGGTTAGAGAGAGCTTGTTCCTGATCTAGACAGAGAAGCATAAGACTCAACACAAATGAGGAGGCATTTGCTTAAAGACACTAGAGGAAATTATTGACTTTTGAATGTCTATCACTTTGTCTATTGGTCTGTCCAAAAAATAATGTAAGTTCTCTGACTACCTGTGAAAAAAATTAAGCCTATTTAAAGACTGGAGCCCACTAGCAAGTTTATTATGACAACTACAATGAATATAATTGGCTTTTTTTGTTTATGAATCAAAAGCACATAACATATAATAACACACAAATATTATTTTCTGAAACTGAAAAATAACTAATATGCGTATGTTTTTAAAAATATATGTTTACAAGAGGATTTTACATAGGTTATTTTGTTTAATCCTCTGCACACACCAAAGGGTGATTTTTCTGTTTGTTTTAAAATTTTATTTATTTATTTATTTTTGGCTGTGTTGGGTCTTTGTTGCTGCGTGCAGGCTTTCTCTAGTTGCAGTGAGCATGGGCTACTCTTCGTTGAGGTGAGCGGCTTCTCATTGTGGTGGCTTCTCTTGTTGTGGAGTATGGGCTCTATAGGCGCATGGGCTTCAGTAGTTGTGGCACATGGGCTCAGTAGTTGTGGCTCACGGGCTCTAGAGTGCAGGTTCAGTAGTCGTGACGCATGGCTTAGCTGCTCTGCAATATGTGGGATCTTCCCAGAAAAGTGATCGAACCCGTGTCCCCTGCATTGGCAGGCAGATTCACTGTGCCACCAGGGAAGTCCAAAGGGTGATGTTTGTTAACACTGTTTATCAAAGAGGAAACTGAGGCACAGAGAGATTAAGTGATTTGCTTAAAGTCACACCTCAGTAAAAGAACATTAATTTGGTTGTCTAGAGTCTGTGCTCCTTCTATAACCTTCATGACCTCCAAACTGCCTTCCAAATTGGTTGAGAAGAGTAAGAAATTTGACATTCAATATCAGAGGATCAAAAGGGCCATCATTTCATGTAGTTAGGGTGCCTGAGGAAAGGATGGGGAAAAAACAGCGGTAGAGGTTTCCACTAAAGATAACCCACTGGTCAGCATCATCTATAATCAACACTGAAACACTAGACATGAAAGAAGATTCCCTCCCATCAGCTCTCTGACCAAATGGTACAGGACACTTACAATATGTTAAGCACTGAGCCTTTGACATGCCTTCAATAGTGTAGGTCTCAGTTTTAGAATTAACATGGAATACTGTTACAGGAATGATATATTATTGTGACAAGTACCACTGAAGCTCACAAAGGAAAAAGATAAAAAGATGACAAGAAACTGAGAAAAAAACAGCCTCCAAAGGTACTGGACAAATGGGAGTTACTACACTTCTATGAATGCAAAAGTTTGGGTAGGCAGAGGTTAGTGCAGCTTAACGTAGCTCCCTGTGAGCTCACCTTTGCCTGGTAATACATCTCTGATCCTATCTACAGCATTATATTCCAAAGTCTCCTTTGATTTAGAAATTCTCCTTTAAAATCTTCATAACTATATCTGAAAAGCAGAGCTAATTCTTAAGACACTCGGGCTCCCTCTAATACCCTCGTGCTACGGAATGCAGAACAAATCTCTCCTCCTGCTGTTTTTAAATAGGCCCTTTAGGCACTGGTCCCCGCTGTCATAAGGACCCTACTTTGTCTCCCAGGTCCATACCTACACATGCCTCATTAAAATTCAACATATGTTCAGCTCCCAAAGATCTTAGTATTTGGAGGAGAAATTCTTGCTCTATCCAAAAGAGAAAGTATTTGAGAAAGAGAAAAGGTTGAGCCAGGAGCTCTGAGTCTCGATGGCTTGTGATGTTTCTAGTATTCCGGAGTTATTCTATCACTTGGAGAGCATTTCATTTGCAAGAAGCACAATTTCCCAGTTACTCCAAGAGACCCTCTTAGAAAGAAAATGGGTGAAAATGTCTCAGAGCAGTGGCACAAACCCCCCATTCCCTTCTTGTTTTTAGCGCTCATTTGTAATCCTTTCTAGACTCTTAACATCTCTCTGAGAGCTGCCACTTAAATACATAACTGAAAACCTTAATAACAGTCTGCCTCTGGTGATCAATTTCGGCAGTAGCCACAAGGCATTTTAAATAAACAGAGGCCCCATTCCCCTCAAAGCAGCCGATCTGACAAGAAAGGACAACCAGAAGCCTTACTCCTGACAAAATGTATCTGGATGATGGAATAGACAGCACAGTATGTCCATTTCCCCCCCATAGTCTCCTGAAGGCCTCACACCAGCATTTCCATAATGATCACAGAAGTCAATAGATGCCTTTAACTAAGCAAACTCCAGCCACCCTGCTCGTGCTGAAAAAACGCCACATCTACCAAACGCCTGTGTCTGTTTATCACTTGGCAAGACCCCAGGAAATGAAACGTAGACAGGAAAGTAATGTGGTTCAGAGCTAAGTATAACCTTCAGCAGAACAATGTTGAAATGGTTCTCTGAAATCTTGTGTACCACCTTCGTTAAAAGCATTTTTAGTATCCAGAGATTCTCTCCTTCAGGATCTGTGTCAGTCAAGCTGCTTCTGAAATCCACACAAAGGAGATCATGCAGAGCAGTTCATAATCTGCTTTTTATACATTTCTTTTCAAGAGCACAAAGTCATTTAACAAATGTGAGCTCAGTGTCTTTCATAATAGTTTTTCTGTTCAATTTTAAAATATGTTTTCTTTCCAGAATTGCTTCAGGGTGAAAGAACAAAGAATTAACAGGTTTAATTTTAATAAAATCTGAGAAGTAACAGAGGGTAGCTCCAGCTAAGAAATGGAATTTTAACGTCTCCCTTCTTTCAGGGAAACCCACATTCCCTGGAGGTGAGGAGACGAAGGCTCCTTTTCCACCCTGTGTCTGGGATAGGCTGGTGGTCAAGTAGGGAATTCTCCCACCCTGCTGGCGGGAGGTCTGTTCTGATGATGACAGAAAAGCGTGTCTTTGCCTCAGCAAAGATCATGTAGAGTAAGACAGAAACAATCAGAATCCAAAGGCAGAGAGAATCTCCTACCTCAGCTGGTTACCAGGCCCTGTTACATCCACCCACTTACTTCCGTTTACCGAGGACCGGATTTCAGGGAAGTGACTCCTTGGTAAAAATCCCTGGTTATTCGCAGAAGGACATGATGACTGTTCCCTGTCAGATACAACTGTATTGGTTTTCTACCTTGGGGTAAAATAGGCCGTCTTTACCTGCCAACATTAAGAAAAGAAACATTAGGCTGGAACTACAGCATAAGTTTAATGAACAAAGAATAAAAATGAATTAATATGTACCATCTTATGAACAATTGGTGAAATATTCTGTGACCCTAATCTCATTACTATCAGCAAGGCTAAAGACAAATGAGAAGACTGAGTTGTATTCCTGAGATGGTTACTCTTTTGAGGTCAGGGAGAGATAATTCTGACCAGGTCATCATCATGTATCATGTCATCATGTATCATGACATCATGGGTGTACTGATCTGTCCTATGCAAGGACTTGGGGGGGGGATACGGACGATGTTAAGATATAAAGCATCACTCTTGCCATTCAGGAGATTAGAACTACCTGGGAGAAGACATTTGCATATGGTGAAATAGGGCTACTGTCTTCCTGGACGTCCAGGCTACCCTCTACACCACCCCTACAAATATTTGCCGTGACAATTGCCATACTCATTACTACTCAGCTAATGATGTTTCCTGCAGAGGCCAGAAAATGGAGTTACTGATTTCCTACTCCAGGGCTCCCAAACTTTTATTCCTATCCCCCACTACCGCCTCCCCAGTAGGTCTCAGGTCCCTCGAGGTGTTGGGTCAGTTGGGGCTGACAGGGATATTTTCAGGGAGGGCTGGGGAGTTCAAAGTCTTTGATTGAAAGGCGGGAAGAAACATCACTGCTCTTGATGCCTTCATATCTGCCCCTTTCCTCCTAGAAATTCTAGTAAATCACGGTGATGGAGTATAGAGGCAAAAACAGGCCAGAAGATATAGTAAGAAGACCCTGATCTATAGGTTGATGTCCCTATTAAACTGGGAGACATTACAAGCCTGGGGAGGGATTTCAGTTACTTTACTCCACTTGTCATATTAAGAGGAATCTACCTAAGTAGAAACCAATAAGAATCTAAATTTATTGAATTCTCTAAGAAAATATCCTCCCCCTTGAATCATCTAGAGGTCTCTTATCTCTTATTGCCTGAAGGTGAAGCAACTCTTCAAATAAATCCCTCAGATTCAGAAAAAGGGAAATCCTCACTTGTTTTCCAGAGGTACAGAGTAACTTTTAATGGAATCCATGCCTGGGGCTGGGATGCCCAGGGCCCCATTTAGTGGCTACTGGGCAAATCTGCCCATCCTGGGTGTGGTTTTTATACTTCCGTGGCCTAGAGTCATCAGATTGGACTGATTTTCCTTTGAGATTCACCCAGGCTCTAATAGAAGAAAAATTTCACATGCCCACAGAATATTAATTGTGCTCACCTGGCGTCCTGCAGCTAAGAGCCCGGCGCCAGCCCCTCCATGGCTGTTTGCATGCAGCAGGTGGCAGCAACACCCCACAGACCAGCACTGCTAGCCCAGTGATGGGAATTGCCCTCACTGCTTTTCAATCCTGGGAATATTTTCTAAAGGCCCTTTCAGCATGAGGGTAGGCATTCTCTATACTTAAAAATAACTCTTCTATGGAAGTCATGTCAATCTCTTCTATTATCCTCCCTGCTCACTAAATCCCAACTGCATGGTGTTTCTTCTGCCTTAGATTAGAGTCTACTGCATATAAAGAGAAAACAGAAGCAGTCAGTTTCACACACAAAAAGAAATCTTGAACTTCAGAAGCAAATTCCATTATTGACAAAGTGAAGCAGGGGCACACATTATTTCTGCTACAGGCAAGACACAATTGTGTGTTTTGGACAAACTTTTTAAATGCTCCATCTAAACACTTACCCTCAATGAGATTAAGGACATTTTCAGAAATAGGAAGTTGAGCAAAAGGTAATCTTATTTTTTGTGGTTTTCAGAGAGGTTAACTCAAATATTATTGATTTGTCTTGGATTTTATTCTTTTTTTTTTAACATCTTTATTGGGGTATAATTGCTTTACAATGGTGTGTTAGTTTCTGCTTTATAACAAAGTGAATCAGTTATACATATACATATGTTCCCATATCTCTTCCCTCTTGCGTCTCCCTCCCTCCCACCCTCCCTATCCCACCCCTCCAGGTGGTCACAAAGCACCGAGCTGATCTCCCTGTGCTATGCGGCTGCTTCCCACTAGCTATCTACCCTATGTTTGGTAGTGTATATATGTCCATGCCTCTCTCTCGCCCTGTCACAGCTTACCCTTCCCCCTCCCCATATCCTCAAGTCCATTCTCCAGTAGGTCTGTGTCTTTATTCCTGTCTTACCCGGATTTTATTCTTTAACTACTTATATAAAAAAATAAGAACGTGGAGTGTTATACTGTTGTACATGTTTCTTTCCCAAAATGTTTAGGAAACATGCTGCTCGATGTTTCAGTTAATCAAAAAATATGTATTTAGTGCCAACTCTTAAGGGATTACTGAAGAGGCATAGTTCTAGGTGATTTTAAATACAAATGAGGAAATAAGCCCTTAAGGCACTTATCATTTGGCTGGGGAAAAAGTATCCATGTGCACCAGAGAGTCAGGTAACATAAAGCACAGAATTAAATGAGTAGGTAGCACAGGTCTTTAGAAAAGGGGATGATCTCCTAGGGATCAGGTGGGCTAGGAACACCTCAAGCGTGGAATCTTAACTTGGCTTTATATTGTAGAAGTGAGTCTGGTGGAAACCATGAGGTAAGTCATTCCAGGCAGAGCCAACCCTTGGGAGTACTGAAGTTCAAGGCCAATTCAGTGAGTCAGCTGTTATCATGAAGCAGAGGCTTTATTGGGGGGGCTTGGGGCAAAGTCATGCTAGGGATGAGCTTAGATTCTGGAGGGCTTCGAATTCTAGGCTATAGATTTTTTTCTTCATGTCAGAGAGAGTTATAGGATTTTCAACAAAAGAGTAACATATTTAAAAGTAACATTTTAGTAGGATGAATTAGGTGAATTAGTAGGTGGACATGTGAAGACTGAATAAAAGAAGGCAGAAAAAAAGAGGCAGGAGACCTGTTAGGAATTCTGTATTTCTTTAGGCACCTGAGGATGAGAGCTTTCCTATTGTCAATTGTCAAGTATGATAGGGGCATGGACATTGCAAAGAACGGAGGTAAGGCTTGGTGTCCAGTTGGACGTGGAGTCAAAATCTCCTTTGAATTTTCATACATCAGAATTAGGAGGAAAGAAAAACCATCATAGAGCTGGATTCCTGCTCCCTTCCCTACCCCAGGAGCAATCGTCAGGGATCACTGGATTTTGAACTAGAAGTGAGGGATGACCTATTAGGTACAGGTAGAGGCCCTGCCTCCATGAGAATGAAGGTCCTCCTTTTGGCTTTCACTCAAATTTTATGAATTTTAAGAATTATCATCTAATGGAAGAGAGAGAACTTCATGAGACTTTCCACACAGCAATTTGCTTTATCACCATCATTTCCACCATGCTCAATCCATCCAGTAAAGACTGATTTTAATGTAATACATTTTTGTAATGACAGCATCAATATCTGCTCATTACAAGAAAACACTTTAAAAGGATAACAAAGAAAATAAAAATCAGTTGGAATCCTAACCACCCAAAGACAACCAAAGTACTTATATTTTGTCTTATATCTTTCTAGACATTTACATAAATATGTTATATGAAGAAACTGGATTTTTACTATTTTTACTGCATGTACTCTAATCTGTGCTTTTTTTCACTTCATAATGTATTGTAGACATATATACATGTTATAAAACAAAGATAAACTTCTTCCTTTAAAATAGTTGCATAATATATTATTCTACAGATGTCCAGAAAAGTATTTTTTAAGTAAGAGAAATTTTAGAATATTTTTTACTTTGAGAAATAGAATCACAAAATACAGTTGAATAATTATAGTAAGTAATCTTTGAATTTTTCTTTTCAGGGGCAAGTTGAAATAAGGAGAGGGAGAGAGAGAGAGAGAAAGAGAAAGAGAGAAAGAGAGATCAATCCTGATTTTGCCAAAGCTCTGGGAAGCTACTGACTCAATAATAACTCAATAATGGTGACTTTTGCAGAAAAACACTTGAAAAACCATTAACATCTCTAGGGTTAAGTTAGCATAGTGAGCATTAGAAGAAATATTTTAAATTCTACATTCTACCTGGTTTCAAAGCAATGAAATTTATTTCAAATGTGTCTTCACATTCAATGGAGAAATTTAAAAAACACCTTGAAAAACTGAGAAGTGTTCAACTGATTTTAGAGCTTAATAAAAAGACAGTGTGGAGCAAAAATCACACACCCTGGTTTTTCTGTAGACTGCTACAAACATATTCTTAACCACATTACATTTTTACAACTACCGATTCATGTACAGATACTGTGTTGCTACACTTGGTGAAAACAATAGGCTAGGGAAAGTCAGCCAAGGACTGGATCTGACCTTTGTCAGTAATCCCCCTCTTCCTTTTCCCCAATAATTTGTCTTTAAATGGAGTTCTAAGTTTGAGAGTAAGTGAGAAAGGGAAAGAGAGGGAGAGAGACCATGCTGGTGTTTTTCCTCCCTCCCTCCTTCCCTCCCTTCCTTTCTCTCTTTCTTGTAGTGATGTTGCTTAATGCAACGTTAATTAAGTAGCGCTAATGGGAAATAGGAGATTATGATTAACAGCATTTCCAGGGTAACCGAGAGCTAAAGCAAATTATTTTCTTGGAGGAGGAACAATTGTAATGGGGAGAGGAAATGGTGGGATGGAAACATAGTCCTCATTGCTGAACATCTTTTTTTTTTTTTTTTTTTTTTGCGGTACGCGGGCCTCTCACTGTCGTGGCCTCTCCCGTTGCAGAGCACAGGCTCCGGACGCGCAGGCTCTGCGGCCATGGCTCACGGGCCCAGCCGCTCCGCGGCATGTGGGATCTTCCCGGACCGGGGCACGAACCCGCGTCCCCTGTGTCGGCAGGCGGACTCTCAACCACTGTGCCACCAGGAAAGCCCCGAACATCTTTTTTAAAAGGTATTACTTCTCATTTCTGGCTCAATAAAAACTTTGTAATGGACATTATTTCATTTTATTTGGTGATTGAGATTCTTACAGAGACCAGGGACATTGTTCTGAACCTCAGACCCCAGCGTGGAACATAAGAATATAGAGGATAGTTGTAAATAAAAATCTACTCCCTCTTCTAGAGAAGAAGTCTAACTTTCGAAAGATTTGCCTCTTTTGTGGAAGAGTCAAAGACAGAGGCATGAACGCGCGCGAAGCTTGTATATTTTCTGCCAAGATCTATAAAATGTTGGAGCTAGAAGTAACTGTAGGATCATCTAGTACAGACAGAACCCTTCATCTTACAGATGAAAAAAACTGAGGCCCGAGAGGTAAAATTGCCTTGACCAAGGTCAAACGGTTTGTTATAAAGAATCCTGTACTACTTGTTATACTGAGTCTTATTTCAACATGATTAAACTTCAACATCTTGACAAGGAAGCAACAATCTAGAAAACACAGGTTTTTTTTTTTAATTCCCATGACATTTTTCTCTACTAACCTGCACCTGTATGTCACAGAGGAAACAATAGTGATTTATATGTATATATTTGTATATGTATGTGTGTGTGTGTATATATATATATATATATAGTCACACACATATATATAAACAGATACATATATATTTGTTCTAAAAGTTTCTGTTTGTGTATTTGTTTGCTTGCTTGCTTTTCAAGTTAATTTCCTGGAGGAATTCTGACTACTTCTTTGGGTGAGACCAGGCATGCTATTTTTTAATGGAAGTTATTGAATTAACCTCACTCTGGTGTTATATAATTCAGCATCAGTTTTATCCTATTTTCACTGTTCTTTAGCCATTTATTATTTATTTTCCCCTCTGGTTTTGCTCAGGGAACGACTACAGGTCTCCTATTTACATCTCCAAGCAATTCTCTTTCTCTTTTCAGTTTCTCCTTTATCCCCAATACACTCAACCAGTGCTGAATGGGGAAGCTGCTCTAATGACCCAGCACCTGGCTAGGAAGGCATATCTCTAGGAGAACGCTGATGCAAACAAATGTATGTGGAAAACACTGTGTGTGGAGAGTCCTCTGAAGGAAGCTGAAGATCCTCAAACCTTTTTTTCCCCTAAAACAAAATCATGTTTTGTCACTTTTGAGAATGTTAGAAAAGCTTTCTTTCCCCTAAAACAGAATCATGCTTCATTGCTTTTGAGAAAGTTAGAATCTACTTGAAATTAGGAGTATTTGTATCAATTTCACAGTCTAACCACAGTCACAGAACAAAGAAACCTCAGAAGAACCAACCGCCTTATTTTACGTACGAGGAATCTGGTGGCCAGGAAAGGGAAATGATGGACTTGAAGTCACAGAGTTACTTATACCATAAATATTGAACTCCAGGGTTTGGCTTTACCCTGGGCTACCCTTTTCTCCCCCACAGAAACAAAGATTAATCATATCACAGATGTTGCTATGTACGTGGCCATGAGTAAAAGACAACAAAACCAGGCTGAAATGTGGATGCTGGGTTGTCAACCAGATTCACTCCCCAGCAAAGGAATTCATCCCCACCCACGCCAACCTCACAGCACCACGTAACTCAGACGTGTGCCTCTATGACAGAAAACTGCTCAGAGACCCCTGAGAGTTACTTGTGAGAGGTGCAAACCTCAAATGCCAGTTCTGTAAATGTCCAAGCTCCTTTATTCATATGCGTCTAGGTCATACACATGCTTGAGAGGAACCCAGCACCTCACCGCAGCTCGCCTACCCCCTGCTCAACACTCCATCTCTCACCACAGTCCTGCCCCCTCTTCCCTTTCTGTCTCTCAGGCTCTTCACGTTCATTGAACTCCAGGTTGTCTGCATTTACCGTTTTCTCTGCTTGGAACGCTCTTCCACAGGCTTGTTACATGACTGGATTCTTTCATTCTGGGGTTGTTCAAATGCCCTTTCCTCTGTGAGGCCTTTCCCGACCCCTGTGACTAAATCTTCCCCCGCCAAGCGCCCTCCTCCCACCATGTGTCTCTGTCACATCAATAGCTGTATTTCCTTCGTCATGCTTATCACTGTAAGTTAAGTTTCTTATTTTCTCGTAGGTATACTGTCACTTTCCGTTAGAATGCAAGCTCTGTGAGGACAGGGTCTCTGTACCTTGGCAAACGTCCTCTCTATCCGCCTTTGCCCTCCAGCTGCTGTGGCGGCAACCGGCAGCTCACATCTACAGCCTGAAGGCACCTCTCCCCAGCTGCCCTGAACACCTCCTACTTTCTGAGTTGGGCATCTCCGGGGCCGGGACACAGTATGTCATCCACTCTGACACATGCACAACGTTGGAAGTACAAGGGAGTTAATGCCCCACGGGGTGACACTTGACCAATGGGGAGCAGGGGCTGGTGCATAAATCCGTCTTCTTCTGACGTTCAGGGGGTTGATTCTCAGGTGTTCTACCCAACTCCTCAGAGGGCACCCAGAGGGCCCCTGCCACATTCGTCCACAGTGTAAGCTGCTTGACGATGCACCCTTGGATTGGCTTTCCCTCCTTCTTTACTTTATTCTTTTCAGTCCTGTTCCAGAGGATAATATCCTCAAGTAACTGTAAGAAGGCCCTGGTCTCAGCTGTGCTTTTGGAGGAATGCGCACAAAGGCTGTCTCCTTACTCACTGTTCTATCTCCAGCCCCCATGGATACTATATGAATGTTTCTGGGTGAAACTCTCTTGACTAAGAAATACCACTTCCCATATTCATCTCACAACATACACAAAATTGAAAAAAACTAGTCAAGTCATCCTAAAAATAAGATATCCTTCACCCTGATGGGCTTCTCAACAAATATTGGGCTCCAACTCTAGGTCAGGCACTAGGGTTGATCTACGGAGCAAAGATAGAGAACCCTTCCTCTCCCCTGATGCCTTTTCAGATTATCACGGAGAGGAGTGACCACT
Organism: Globicephala melas; assembly: GCF_963455315.2. NCBI lineage: Eukaryota > Metazoa > Chordata > Mammalia > Artiodactyla > Delphinidae > Globicephala > Globicephala melas. The sequence continues at coordinate 57,879,187 of NC_083317.1, read as the reverse complement.
GTGAGAATCAGCAGTTCAAGGACCCCCACTGGATCTACCACAAATTACGACCTTTAGGTCCCCTATGAAGTATATTAGACTAAGGAAATAAGCAGTTCGTAAAAGAGCAGACAATATATACCTTGACAAAGTGAATATAAATTTAAAGACATTTCATGGCTGACTTGCCAAATGCTCAAATCAACTGTAGAAAACACATAAATCCTCGTTACGTGAGCCATGGAATTCAATAGCAGTACTTAAGATAGAAATAAGTGCGAGAAACTTACATCTACCAATGACAAAATGATTTTCTCTGATAGTCAGAGTTAAGTGGTATAATGCTGTGACTATGGGGAAATGAACATGATAAAATCTAGGTCTCTTACATACAGGCACATAATATTTTTAAGATATCAGAAAAGCCACCATGTGACTTTTGCTGTCACTGGTGGCTTAGCATTTACTGAAGTAATTGCTCCCTGGGAGCTGAATTACTCCAGAGTTGGTTAGCCAACATTTTCCCAGCAGAAAACAGAAAGCACCCTCAAAAGTGATAACTGAGTAGAGCTTAATATACAGTTTATTTATAAAGGTGTGGTAGGGTATAGGGGAAACAACAAGGGATGGCACAGTTCTCAGAACTGTCAACACCAAGAAGCCATTTCCTTTCTTAGGACTGAGGGGAAATGGAAGAGGATCACCAGAGAGAATGGCTGTAGGGGGAGGCCCTCCTGACCCGAATTGTGTCTTTCAGTGCAGCCAAGCCATGGCAACCCCTCAGGTAGGGGCCTGGGGATGGAAATAACTTGACCTCACTCTTTTTTCCTCCCTCTATTTTTTCAAGTAGTTTTGACAAATATATAATTTTTATTTTGTCAAACAGAGAGAAGGAGCATGAGATCAGGGTATTTATGTGCGCCCATTGGCTGAACCAGAGGTCAAGGGAGCTCATTTATACAGTCCACACAGCTTAGCTTACCAGGACGATGAACATGATGGATACAGAGGGACAAACTGACAACATCCAGCACAGCAGCTGTATGGTCCTCAGTTATTGTAACAGGAAAGGCTGCAGGCTTCCTTTGCTGGTCCACCTGGACCAGGACAGGACTTGCTGTTGAGTGCCCAGCCTACTGGCGAGGAGGCACCTCAGAAACTACCAGTTAGAGAATGTTCAGCAGCATGATGGATGAAAGCCAGGTGAGGAGCTTTTCCTCCTTTGAGAAGGGTTTAAGAAGATGCCACTTACTTTAGTCTTGTGCAATGAGGTATGTTCTGTCATGGGAAGGAGCTTCCCCTGTTGGCAATGCCTGCAAGAGGATCCCAGACTTCATGGAAGAAAACAGTTGAAATCAGGAGAGTGTGTCATTATGTTCTGTGTATAGCGTGACTAAGGCATTCTTTTGAGACTCTAACCATGGTAGAATAGCATTTAGTTCTTGCTTTTAAAGACTGGTGAAGGATCAGTACCCTTCAGTTCCACCATTTCTGTCACCTCCTTGTATGTCTAGAGCATTCCCTGGGGAGAACAAGTATTACCATTTAAAAGACTTCTTTTTTTCATTAGGTCTCAACATTCTAGGTAGGACCAAGTTCCCCTGACAAGTTAAGAGTGAGCACAGACATCAACCTAAAGCCCTTATTTAGGAAAATCCTTGGATTTTTCCAACGAATTCTTTACCTTTATAATATGGGGCATGAAATCTCAGGGGCCAGGAAAATACTCCCATGACCTGTTAGGAGTAGAAATGAATACCTGAGAAATAGGCAAACCAGAAATTGATTGGTTTTAAAGTGGGTAGCAGGACCCAGCCACAAACTGTGAACTAAGACTCCTTTTCCATGAATATCTGTCGAGACATTCTATACCATCATCTGAAGGTAAATGGTGAGTGTCCATGCAGTCCTGGATCCTGACGTGTTGTCATGGTTTGCACTAAATCCATTGGATAGAGATACTTGAGACTATGGGTTTTAAAAAATATAGCTTTTATGTAGAGATTAAATGCTATAACATGTTGTATTGGTTTTCTGGGGTTGCTGTAACAAATTACCAGAAACCTGGTAGCTTAAAATAATAGAAATTCATTCTATTGGGTTGGCCAAAAAGTATGTTTGGGTTTTTCTGTATCATCTCACGGAGAGACCCGAACGGACTTTTTGGCCAGCCCAATGTAACACTTCCGGAAACAAGAAGTCCAAAATCAAGGTGTCAGCAGGGCCTCTCTCCCTCCAAAGGCTCTAGGGAACAATCTGTTCCTTGGCTTCTGAGCTCCTGGGGTCTGTCAGCATCACTCCAACGTGTCCTCTCCTCGTCTGTTTCTAATAAGGACATTAGTCATTGAATTTAGGGCCCCCTCTGTTAATCCAGGATGATCTCATCTCAAGATCTTTAACTTAATTACATCTGCAAAGACCCTTTTTCAAATTAGGTCACATTTACAGGTACTGGGGATTAAGACGTGCGTATTTTTTCAGGGTTGGGGGGCATCCTTCATACCACTAAATACATCATACATCAAAATCTTCTCTATATTCTCTAATGTTTAAAGACAATTTCTCTTGCACATACTCAGTACTGCTAACCATCCACTTAGCCTTCAGTTTGATTTCTGAAAAATATTACTTCTATTTTAAAACTTTTTTTCATGCTTTTCATCTTTGTGTATCCAGCATTTAACTTCATGTTTCTAATCACAAGGATTATCACACCTAAACCTGTATATAGATATAAGGAGAAATACCTTTATCAATTTGGAGTAATTGAGTGTAGAATGTGGGCTCTACAGTTAGATCTGCTTCAGTTCTTGGCTCTGCCATTTCCCCGTTGTGACCTTAAACAAGATGTTTAACCTCTCTGAGCTGCTGTGTCTGTAAAATAGGGTGGGTGCGAAGAGTGACGACATGTAAAGCGCCTAGCACCAAAGTAAACCCACTGCAAAATTAGTTATTATTAACACAAAATGCACAGTACTTTTTAAATTTTGTTTTTCTAATGATAACAATAACCTTTTGTCAAAGTATGAGTTTGCACTTATTCTTTCCTTGATGAAAACAATTTTTAACTTCTTTTTCTCTACTTGTATCAACTGCAGATTCAAAAGACCTGGAGAAGAGTGATTGGTGCTTAGTTTAGTGTCATCCATCATTAACTAAAGCTCCCAGCTATGTTTTGAATCCCTAACAGACAGTGATGTATGGAGCAAAAGGTGGTCAAAGGGAATGATTTTCAGACAAGGGTTTGAGCTCCAAGCATGGGCAGTTTAGCAAATCAGGAGACAGACCTTGGGGAAATGAGAAAAGCACGCGAGAGCCCTGAAATGCCATCTTTCTAAGCAATGTTACGTATGGGGTATGGTTAGGAACTGAGGGTTTGGATTGAAACAAACTTTAGTTTGACGTCTGGGATTCACTAGCTATTAGTTAAATGCCCTTGGTCAAGTCACTTAAGTTCTTTGAGCCTTGGGTTTCTTATATATAAAATGAGGCTAATGACAATACCCATCCTCCAGGGTCGCTGTGAGAATTCAGTGAGATCGCATACGTGAAAGCACTGGGTACAGAGCCTGGCCCATAGGGTAGCTACATGGTAATACTAATAAAAATAAGACACAAAGGAGGGGAGTCAAGAGAAGGAAGATGGTTTCTAGACATAGGTCTTCTCCAACTCAGTGAGGTTGGACAGACGGGTCATTTAACTTTTCCAGGCTGGCGTTTCCTCATTAGTAAACGGCTAAAAATGAAAGCTGCCTTCTAGTTTATTGAGTCAAGACAAGTTTAATGGTCATCACTAAATGACTTTTAGAGATCCAACACAGTAGTCTGCATGGCCTGCCATTAAGTTACAGAATATAAGATTTTCATGAAATATACAGAAGATGATAGACCACGTAAATCACAAATAATTACAATAAATTATATGGATGAATATCTGTGTTCTGGCAGATGCAGCCTATAATCCCTTAATACTCCTCCCCTGCCCTCCCCCACCCCATGCCCTGACTAAGGAGGCTTTTTCTGTGATCCTTAAAAATCAATGCTACAGTAAACTAATCATAGTCTGTTGTAGTGATTGGATTAACGGGAAGATTTTGCTAGGGCTTACATCAAGGCCCAAAGTAAACAGCCACCCAATACATAGATTGTACTGATTAGGGGATAGAGCCACTATAAAAGGTACTTAAAATTGAATTAATAAATCAATCTACTTTAAAATAAACTACTAAATTGGAAGAGTCTGAGATCTCAGTTTCTCTTTCCTTTTGCTTCCTTAGTGATTTTTCTCAAACCAAATTTAAGTTTTAATAAAACTGTGTATTCCATGGAAATCATAGGCAAGTTAGCCAACGCACATGCCCCAGCTGCTTTCTGGAGTGGTGTTGGTCAGAGGCAACTTAGTCTATATCAGATGAATGTTCACATTTCTATTAAATTTATCTGTGAATTTAAATTAGTCCCAGATCACCCAGCAATCCAGTCTTTTAAGCTAACCCTCAGGAAGTCTTTTAGCTTCCTTAGCAGAGAAAGGTTATAACACTGTGATAGAAAGGAGGGGATCGCTAAGAAACTCAGTCTCCATGAATTTACATGGTTCAAAATGTTTGGCAGAGGCTTCCCTGGTGGCGCAGTGGTTGAGAGTCCACCTGCCGATGCACGGGACACGGGTTCGTGCCCCGGTCCGGGAGGATCCCACATGCTGCGGAGCGGCTGGGCCCGTGAGCCATGGCCGCTGAGCCTGCACGTCCAGAGCCAGTGCTCTGCAACGGGAGAGGCCACAACAGTGAGAGGCCCGTGTACTGCAAAAAAAAAAAAAAAAAAAAAAAAAAATGTTTGGCATAACATTTTAGGGAATGATGAGTCAATATGTACTCCGAGTTGACCATAATGTTCTGATTTATCATGTTTCACTTTCCCCACAAAGCAGGTGACAAAACAGGAATAAAGCAAAATGAATCTATTCTTATTAGATTGGGGCCACAATCTCATATTGGGTTTAGATATTGGATTTCCTGACAGCTTCCTATATTGTCTGCTTATTGCTTTCAAGGGAGCCAGCAATGGCCTGGGATAACAGTGTGTCTGGAATGTGAGACATCTCAAATGGATGACACAATTTCCCTGGGCTCTGCTGCCGGTGGAGTTCCCTAAGCAAGTTAGTGTTTATGTGTCAGTGACTCTGGGGGTTCAGTAGAAACCAGACAGGAATAATCCTTGCCTAGAATAATGACACCATAAAAGAAAGCAGGAACACAAAGACGAATGTTTTTACTCAGGTTCAGTATTGCCTAACTAAGCGAGGAGATTTTTTTTTTTTTTTCTTTTGGCTGAGAAAGACTCACGGTTCTTTCCGCACTGGTTTTCTCTCTCATTTCCTTTTAGGTTGCTGTTGAGTACACTTGCCTTTGACATTTCCCTTCTACCCAGTCATGGGATATTCCTCTCTTTCCCATATCAAATATGGCATACGCCCCCAAATCCACATGCTGTAGAGTTGGTCCTTTAATATTTTCTGACATAAACTGGATCTGTCTGGCTCAAGGTCTCAGTGGGACAAAACAATAAAACACTCTCTTCTCTTTGAATTATACTCAAGCCCTGGTCTGGCTTTCCTTCTTGTACATGTAAGTTTGATGACAGGTCCTGAAGTTTGCTGATTAGGTTAAAGACCAAGAACATTTTTCATTAATTTAAGTAAAAAAGACATCATCTGACACAGGCATGGAGAAAAGAGTGAACACGCTTAAGACAGAAGACAACCTAGAAAACAGTAAATGCTTTGTTTAAACTGAGGTACCTGGGGCTAGCGGCATGGGTGGATTAGTGGGTGGGAGGTGAGGGGGCACCAGGTCACCTAAGCAGGAGATGCCCTCGTCCTCTAGCAGCTCCATCTAGGACTGAGCGTCAGCAGCTGACTGACCCCTCCACTCCGCAGTGTGTGGCAAGAGGCCAAGGTCAGCCCCGGACCTGCGGCACGGGGAACTCCACTGCTCTGTCCCAGCAACTCACCCACAAACTGACTGTGTTGAGGGTTCACCTGGCTGGAATGGAACACTGGTTCTCTCCTCTCTTGACTCCCCTCGCTCAGAGGGTGGGGCCCCTGTAAAATGTGTTCTGGCTTCTGTGGGCAAGTCCAAGGCAGTGCTCTTCTGCTCCCATCCCTCGCTCCCACACACTTGTGTGGCAGGCCTTTCTCCTTCTTTGAAGACCACTCAACCTTCCACTCCATAATATTAGTCTTCCTGAAATTCTGTTTTCTTTCTTCTTTCCTTCTCTGTCTATCCTTCCTCCCTGCTCTGTTTCTCACTAGAAAGCTCAAATAGGCAGTGGCAGAAGAATAGTGTGCACAGAGACCAAATTTGAATTTGGGAAGCTGACTGAATAGAGGAGTTTTTTGAGGAAAAAAAAAAAGTTTCGTAGCAGGAGGGGAAGCAATTAAGTATGTTTACGACAGGATTTTTGGTAATATAGCATTTGTTTTAGGCTGAGAGGAAGCAGATGAAGAAGAAGAGACTAATAATTCAAGAAAGAGTAGAAAATTTACAGGAAAATGTCTGGAAGAAGATTAAGAGAGCCGAGATCCAGAGCACAGATGGAGTGATCAGACAGCAAAGAATAAAGGGGCGGGGGGAAATGCTTCTGCTCTGATAGGGAGGATAAGAAATATTATAGTAAAATTGGGATGTGGAGAGTAAGGAAGTTGAAGAAATTCAGATCTGAGCCCTCCACTTTACATATAAACAGAAGAGAAGTTGCGTTATTTGCTGAAAATTAGTGATGGAGGAGCCCTGAGGATAGGGGAACATGGGGTTTTGGACTGTGGACCGGGAGGATGGTGACAGGAAGGCAAAGAAATGAGGAAAATGATGCCTGAGCAGACGTGAGGACACGGCAGAAGATGACAGGTTGACTTTGGACTAGAATCAACAATCCTTGGTGTCAGCATGACAGTGAGTTGCAGTTCAGCAAGGTGGTGATGTCAGGAGGTTGAGAGTGGAGGTACAAAGGGAGGAGACTCTGACAGACTGTGGGCTATACAGGGAGAAATGGAAACTCAAAAAGTGGTTGCAGAGTGGGGAGAAAAGGGCTGGAGGGAGGAAGAGAGGTAAGAGAGAAGAAGGTCCACTTCCCCTCAAAGCTTCTATATCATTCTCCACTCACATTGGTTTATAACTGTGGCCCCATTTTCACTGTAGATTTTTTTAAAAAAACAAGAACTTGTGTGAATAATATCCAATCCAAAATTTAGCTTCTGCTTACCCCAACAGCTCATTGTTGTAGCAGCTGATGCCAGTATATATGGGGAAAAGGACTTTGTTAGAGGGAAACTACACATGTGGTGGCCTTCCTGAGGGGGTGAGGAGGAAAAGGGTAGTGCCTGCAGCCTAAGAGCAGCAAACTGGGAACCACAGGCCTTGTACTTGGGGGCCAGGGAGGGAGGGGTGATTCTTAGAGGAAGCAGAGTGCTAAAGAATAACCTTTGCCTACACCATTTCTGCCATGTTTGCCTTATGGATATCTGGCATTGAGGTAAAGAAATGGTTATGAAATTCTGTCTAAACTCTGACCCAGGATCATGCTAGTGCTCAATTAGGAACCAAAAACTGGGATTCTACGGGGACGTGGGAGGAAACTGCCTGATTGGGTCCAGTTAGCTCTTCACATCCAAATACAAATCGTGCCAGCCCTGGACTGTCTCTTTGTCTTTGGCCAGCTGCCAAGTTTCATCCCAGGAGGTCTTTGTTTTCTTTTCAAGAGACCAAAAATCAATCACTTAATTCTTGGGGAGGTTAAAGTGGAAGATTAGAGCGGATTAGAGTCAATTATAAACACAGTCCCTTCTGACATGCTTCCTGGGGGACCAACAGAAGCTCATCAGACCCCTCATTAAAGCAATTACTCTCACAAGCCAGTGATAACTGTATCTACTTTATCTAGTGGCCATACCTGAGCCTATATTGAAACCAAGCCAGAGAAATCTAGAGAACAAAATAGGAAGTAAAATACCTGGAAAATCTCACAGCCCCAGACTGAAAGAACTCTGCTTACAATCTAGATGGATGGATAGACAGACGGATAGATAGATATGTTTATCTGAGATCAAAATTGGCAAGGACTATTAGCTTCTGGAATAGACCAATCTAGATATTAATATTAAAACAACCCTTTCTGAGCTAGAAGAAATAGAAGTGATGATGGTGGTAGTGGTAGGAGATGAGGGGAAATTGAACACTAAGTAAAGGACAGAAGGTTGGGGGCGAAGGAGACAGCTAAGCCTGGAAAGCACTTCTGGTGCGTCTTCCACACCACAGAACACTCGGCCTCGATGCGGCTAATAGCACATCTGGCACACCTGCCCAGCTGCCTGCTCTGCCTGAGGAGATTCCCTATGAGGCATTTCTGTGACTCAAAAGAACGGCTAAGTGGTTCACAGGCCTCGTTGCTTAAGGGTTTAATGTTTTCCAGGTGCCAAGTGTGAATGGGGATTTGACCACCTACAGGTCCTACTGTGTGACCTCAGAGGCATTTCAAGCTGCCTGCTCATCTTTTATGAATGTTAATTGATAATGATGCTTTATAATGATGCTGAATATTTAAAAGAACATTTCATAAACTGGAAGAGAATCGTGGTTAAAATTCATACAGCCTCAAAATCGGTATACTAATCACACAGAAAGGCAGAAGATGTAAAGTGGTGACTCGCTGTGCTCCTACAATCCAACGTCCTGGCAAACACTTAAAAATTTTCATTAGCTTTTACAGTATTAATTTCTTCCTCTGCCACTACGCGGGCCTCTCACTGTTGTGGCCTCTCCCGTTGCGGAGCACAGGCCCTGCCATGGCTCACGGGCCCAGCCGCTCCACGGCATGTGGGATCTTCCCGGACCGGGGCACGAACCCGTGTCCCCTGCATCGGCAGGCGGACTCTCAACCACTGCGCCACCAGGGAAGCCCTGCCTTGGGGTTTTAAACTTGGGATTTTTTGCTGGCATTTACTTGATTAAAAACACAGCATTGATTTCGCTTTAATACTTAACTGTGCTTTATTTTTATTTTTCCTCTCAAAGAAAAAAGAGTTACTGAGAGCAGAAAGGAGAGAGACATTCATTTGGTAATTCAGTCAGACTGAGTGGCTAACTTAAGCCTTATGGAGGACCCTGAAGGAAAGGATGAAATGAAGGGCACACAGCAGCCCTGCTCACACGTGCTGTTATTCTCAATCACTGTCCACTAAAGTAGACTGGCCGGTTAGTTTACAGGAAAGGGGCTCTTGCATTTGCAGGATTATAACAGAATTTCAGCTATCAACAGCACTGCATTTAGAATCACAAAACCTGAACTTGAACCCTACTTCTGTCATTTACTAGCACTTTAAACTTAGGCAAGCTATTTCACCTCTAAGTCTGCTTTCTTATCTGGAATGAGAATGTTCCAGGGTCTTCTGACTGGAATACGAATTTTCCTGGGCTTTTACAGGGATTAGATTGAAATCACAAAAGAAGAAACATTCCAGACAATACCTGATGCATGACAGACTTTGAGTACAATACTTGATGCATGACAGACTTTGAGTAAGTATTAGGCTATTTTCTTCCTTCCCATTTTAATTAATAAAATATAGCTTTGGAAAAATTGTTTCTGTAAGTCACACTTCTAATTACTAAAAGCACTGGCAGAGACAAAAATCTATGTAAATTAATTCATAACAATTTTCAATGCCCTATCAATCATACACTATCCCAGTGAAAAGGGGTCTGATCTTGGCAATTTTCTAATCCAATCCCCCCCTCCTTTATTTTAACATCTTTATTGGAGTATAATTGCTTTACAATGGTGTGTTAGTTTCTGCTTAATTACAAAGTGAATCAGCTATACATATACATCTTGCGTCTCCCTCCCACCCTCCCTATCCCACCCCTCTGGGTGGTCACAAAGCACCAAGCTGATCTCCCTGTGCTATGCAGCTGCTTCCCACTAGCTATCTATTTTACATTTGGTAGTGTATATATGTCCATGCCACTCGCTCACATTGTCCCAGCTTCCCCTTCCCCTTCCCCGTGTCCTCAAGTCCATTCTCTACATCTGCATCTTTATTCCTGTCCTGCCCCTAGGTTCTTCAGAACCATTTTTTTTTTTTTTAGATTCCATATATATGTGTTAGCATACGGTATTTGTTTTTCTCTTTCCGACTTGCTTGTATGACAGCTCTAGGTCCATCCACCTCATAGCAAATAACTCAGTTTCGTTTCTTTTTATGGCTGAGCAATATTCCATTGTATATATGTGCCACATCTTCTTTATCCATTCATCTGTTGATGGACACTTAGGTTGCTTCCATGTCCTAGCTATTGTACATAGTGCTTCAATGAACATTTTGGTACATGACTGTTTTTGAATTATGGTTGTCTCAGGGTATATGCCCAGTAGAGGGATTGCTGGGTCGTATGGTACTTCTATTTTTAGTTTTTTAAGGAACCTCCATACTGTTCTCCATAGTGGCTGTATCAATGTACATTCCCACCAACAGTGCAAGAGGGTTCCCTTTTCTCCGCACCTTTTCCAGCATTTATTGTTTCTAGATTTTTTGATGATGGCCATTCTCACTGGTATGAGGTGATACCTCATTGTAGTTTTGATTTGCATTTCTCTAATGATTAGTGATGTTGAGCATTCTTTCATGTGTTTGTTGGCAATCTGTATGTCTTCTTTGGAGAAATGTCTGTTTAGGTCTTCTGCCTATTTTTGGATTGGATCGTTTGTGTTTTTGACATTGAGTTGAATGAGCTGCTTGTAAATTTTGGAGGTTAATCCTTTGTCAGTTGCTTCATTTGCAAATATTTTCTCCCATTCTGACGGTTGTCTTTTCGTCTTGTTTATGGTTTCCTTTGCAGTGCAAAAGCTTTGAAGTTTCATTAGGTCCCATTTGTTTATTTTTGTTTTTATTTCCATTTCTCTAGGAGGTGGGTCAAAAAGTATCTTGCTGTGATTTATGTCATACAGTGTTCTTCCTACATTTTCCTCTACGAGTTTGATAGTGTCTGGCCTTACATTTAGGTCTTTAATCCATTTTGAGTTTATTTTTGTGTATGGTGTTAGGGAGTGTTGTAATTTCATTCTTTTACATGTAGCTGTCCAGTTTTCCCAGCACCACTTATTGAATAGGCTGTCTTTTCTCCATTGTATATTCTTGCCTCCTTTATCAAAGATAAGGTGACCATATGTGCGTGGGCTTATCTCTGGGCTTTGTATCCTATTCCATTAATCTATATTTCTGTTTTTGTGCCAGTACCATACTGTCTTGATTACTGTAGCTTTGTAGTATGGTCTGAAGTCTGGGAGCCTGATTCCCCCAGCTCCGTTTTTCTTTCTCAAGATTGCTTTGGCCATTCGGGGTCTTTCGTGTTTCCATACAAATTGTGAAATTTTTTGTTCTAGTTCAATGAAAAATGCCAGTGGTAGTTTGATAGGGTTTGCACTGGATCTGTAGTTTGCTTTGGGTAGTAGAGTCATTTTCACAATGTTGATTCTTCCAATCCAAGAACATGGTATATCTCTTCATCTCTTTGTATCATCTTTAATTTCTTTCATCAGTGTCTTATAGTTTTCTACATACAGGTCTTTTGTCTCCTTAGGTAGGTTTATTCCTAGGTATTTTATTCTTTTTGTTGCAGTGGTAAATGGGAGTGTTCCCTTAATTTCTCTTTCAGATTTTTCATCATTAGTGTATAGGAATGCAAGAGATGTCTGTGCATGAATTTTGTATCCTGCTACTTTACCAAATTTGTTGATTAGCTCTAGTAGTTTTCTGGTAGCATCTTTAGGATTCTCTATATATAGTATCATGTCATCTGTGAACAGTGACAGCTTTACTTCTTTTCTGATTTGAATTCCTTTTATTTCTTTTTCTTCTCTGATTGCTGTGGCTAAAACTTCCAAAACTGTGTTGAATAATAGTGTTGAGAGTGGACAACCTTGTCTTTTTCCTGATCTTAGTGGAAATGGTTTCAGTTTTTCACCATTGAGAATGATGTTGGCTGTGGGTTTGTCATATATGGCCTTTATTATGTTGAAGTAAGTTCCCTCTATGCCTACTTTCTGGAGGGTTTTTATCATAAATGCATGTTGAATTCTGTTGAAAGCTTTTTCTGCATCTACTGAGATGATCTTCAATTCCCTCAGTTTGTAGACAAGGAAATTGACATAGAAGGGTTAAGTGAGACACACAGGTACATGGTAGCACAGTCAAGACTGGAAGCCAGGTCTTTTGTCCTGAGTCCAGAGTCTTCCCTGTTACCATGCTGATACTACCGCATCCGATGGACATAAGAAGTGCATTTGGTCAGGGTGCCCATGGAACCTGATGGTACAGGGATGCTTGCAAGTTTTCAGTCTTTGTTCTGAGCAAGTGGCCTAACCTGGCATGTACTTAAATCACAACAGAAAAAGGAGCACTTGATCTGGCCAACAAATAAATACTTCAGGAATTTATGGAAAGATGAGAGCTAACCTTGAAGCTAACCTAGAGCTGGCCTCATACACTTATCTCCATGGCCCATAGTGGTCTGATTAGCTATGTCCTAAATAGCTCTACCCCACAGTAGCAATATGAGAGTCTAGGCATGATGGATGGGAACAAAATAGACTTGGGAGACTTCCAAGTTTAGCATATACCTTCTTTCCCCTGGGCATCTCATCTTCAACTTGGGCCCACAGTCAAATCTTTAAAGGCAGATTTTGTCGTGTGGTACACTTCAGAGAATACCCACCCAGCACCACTGATGGGATTTTGGAGAAAACTTTCAGAGCAATGGTATTCAGAGAGCAGTCTGAAGACTTGTGCCAGGTTGGCTGGCTGCACCACTAGGGAATCCTCTGGACAGAAAGCTTTAAGAAATAGAGATCCCCAGGCTCCTCCCTTGGAGATCTTCTTTCAGACAGTCTGTGGTGGGGTTTGGGCATCTCTGTCTTTCAAAAGTGTCTCAAATACGTTGATATGCAACCACCACACTAACTCAGGGGAGGGGCATTGGCAGGAGATGGGAGGGACTTGCACAAAGGACAGGTGTAAGGGCTTCTAAGCCAAGTGCCTCTCCTCCTGGCACAGATGAGGTGACATGAAAGATGACAGCTAACTGTCCTCACCTTGCCCTGCTCTACCGTAAGCTACTCCTCCCTCCACAGTCAAACTTAATAGCCCACTTACCTTGAGTGAACCTCTACTTAGCATTACACTCTGCCCGTGGGGGGTACCCATCTGCTCCCTTAGTAGGCAGTGTCATCCTTGAGTTGAGAACGGAGACTGTGTGTATCCTTCCATGATCTCTGTACTTAGTGCTGGGCCTGGTACAGGATAGGAATGCAGTGAGAACATGAATTAAATATAACCTCCTTGCTATCAGGAAATGAAATCACTTCTTCTTTGGCTTTAGGAAAAAAGGATGTTGACATGCTTGGAGAAAACTTCATGAAATTGTGAATTCTGAGATTTATTTTTCCAGAGAACTGGTAGACTCAATGCTTGAGCGCAATTTCCACGTGACAAATCCTAACTTGACGAGTGACAGAAACACCCACAGTGTCACTTCAGGAGATGAGCTATGTGGCCCCTGGGCTTTCCACATGGCACCCATGATTCTTATAGTGAGTCAACCAGTGGCTGTTAAACAAACACAGATGCTGATCTGGGAAGCAAAATGAAGTCAAAAGCTGGTGAACCCACAAGTCTCCAATAAATCAGCCCTTAAATCAACTGGTATACTTCGGGAAGTATGTAGTCTTCTGAAGCAGATTCGTCTTCAGCTGCTCCAAATTAATTTTGGGATTTATAAAACTAGAATGTAGGAATGAGGAAACAATGAAAGTGTCAGCTTACGCTGGTACCCAAAGAACTCAAGTGCATGAGCAAGAGTTACTTGCCAGGGTCCGAGACACAATTCTGCTTTTTACTGAAAATAAGGATACTGGGGGTCCCAACTGAGCCTAAACTCTATTCCTTTTTGGCTGTGGCTCAGGCAAGGCTAGAACGACAACTCTGGCCAACTCAGCAGTGGATCTACCAGAAGTTTATGAGACTAAGAGTAGTCTTGGTGAGAATTCATCTCAGGGGAGAAGAGAGATAGTCAAGCTTGGCTTTGCAGTGAAGATTCAACCTCAAGCAGCAGCCGGGATTCTGTATACGTCTTGGTGTCTTTCCTTCACATTTGTCTCCTGACCTAGTCCTTATGAACTCATGTCCCAATCTATAGAGGGGAGACAAATAGAGTGGGGATACAGTGGTGTGCGGTATATAAATACGGGTGTAACTACACAGTGTATATAAAACTGCACCTAGTCTAGGCTGAAAGTTAAGGCTTTACTTCTTTGTCTTTCAAGCATTAGGTGAACAAAGAAACTTAGTTCATAGCTATTCTAGTGAAAACCTCCTGTCTTTTCCACATTCTTGAGCATCCTCAGATACCTGGAAGTCTCTCATTCTTGCATCCTAACAGAATTCTCCCATCCACATAGTCTTGTCCATCCTGGTCCATCAGCCTCCTCTCTCCTCTGTACAGAGCATCCTAATATGCATCAGAAATGGCATGTCCCTCTACCATATGTTCCCCCTCCTCAACCTGGGGATGTGGTTCTTTGCTTTTCTCAAACAATCCACTTAGATTTTGTCCTTTACCTCTTCAGAAAGGAGGGAGGCAAAAAAGCTAAGTACGGGGAAAGAAAGGAAGGAAAAAAGCTGTGAATGTCTATATGTTTATTTCACTTCATCACAGCCATTTCAGAAAAACTCATAGAGTTTTGAAGCCAAACAACCCCTTTTTGATCTCACACTAACAGGAGGAACAAAAGGGGGAAAGAAGAAATCTTTATGGTTTTCCACAGAGCCCCATATACTTTGGACAGAATTTATAGCAGTTGATGGGAGCCAAAGTGGCTGGGGTATGTTGAGACGATAGTAGCACATTGTGGCAGTAGCAGCTGACAGCACTCTTTGAAAGAAGCAGTACCTGGGAGAGGCAGAGGTCATGCCCAGTGGCAGCATCAGGCCCTGTGGAGGTGATGGTAATACCCATGATAGAGAGTGCCCTGTGAGAGAGAGAATCGCTGTGGGCTCTGTCAGCTGATACAGGGCACCTTCACATGGGTCCCCACCCACTGGATGCCTTGGCAGACTCACTCACTTGTCCCTGAATGAGTCTGGAACAGAAGACCAAGAAAAGGGCACGTGCCTTTTTGTCACTAAAAGAATTATTTGAAGCACATGTGAGATACCACTTAAGAGCTGAGGGATTGGTGTGAGAGTTGGTGATACAACAATAGCAGATAGCGGTAAGAGCCAGTGAAAAGCAGGTTTTTAACATCACTGTAATTCCCTTGTCTTATGGTCTTCTAGACAGTAACACACATCCAAGAGAGAGAACGAGTGGCTTGAAGACACACAGATTACTCATGACAAAAAGTGGCGTCAGGGCTTCCCTGGTGGCGCAGTGGTTGAGGGTCCACCTGCCGATGCAGGGGACACGGGTTCGTGCCCTGGTCCAGGAAGATCCCACATGCCGCGGAGCGGCTGGGCCCGTGAGCCATGGCCGCTGGCCTGCGCGTCCGGAGCCTGTGCTCCGCAACGGGAGAGGCCACAGCAGTGAGAGGCCTGCGTACCACAAAAAAAAAAAAAAAAAAAAAAAAGTGGCATCAGTATGTAAATCAACCTGACATACTGATATCCAGGTTTTCATGGCAAAATCTAGGCAGAAAGTTCCTCTTTTTAATACGAATTATTTTTGGAAGTCCCCAGGAATCTGTGATCAGAAGCCCCATAGTACATGTATGTCCATTACCTGATTCAGTGATCTCTTAAATGCAGGATGTGGAATGTATGCCCTCATAGAGATCCTTAAAGACATGCTTATAGTCTTTAGCCTTTGAGTGCTTGGGAATTAGATGGATTTACTATAGTACTTGTGCTATTAAAATATAATCAGGAATAGGCTTCTAGTGTTAACCTACATTTGCTTGGCTAAAGATTAATGGATGGATGGGAGGAAGGATGGAAGGATAAGTGAATGGGGACTAATTAGTTTTAATACTCCATAGTCTCTTCAAAGTAGCTAACAACATCATGGAGTTGAATTAGCCATTGGAAGGATGTTTCCTCACTTTTCATTCTTCAAGTATCACTGACATGATAGAACAAAAAGAATACTGGACGACAAATCAATAGATCTATGTCTGCAAATAACAGCCCTCAGATATGTCTCTTCACTTCTCCCCAACTTAGTTTTCTCATTCATGTAATCACAGAATTGGATTATACTGTCACTTAAATCCCTTTTAGCTCTAAATTTCTATGATTCTGCTTTTCTTCCGATATTCTAAATTGGGTTGAGCAATGGTTTTCCAACTTTTTAAACAAGTGGTTTCCTTAATCCATATAGTATATGGATTAACCTTAACATATAAAACAAGTAAAGGCAGAAGTTTTATGGATGAATTTTGGGTGGAAGGCAGATTTTACAATTTCTTGGTACTCTCCTCTGTCCTCCTGCTGGTCCTTTTAGTGTTCCACAGACACCAATTTATGAACTTTTGTACTAGGGAAGTGGGCACTGAAGCCCTAGAAACTAACTAGGTGCACTTGACGTGAGGAACTAAAAGCCAAATCTTGAATGTAGCACAAGATTGGGGTACCAGTGGTTCTGGTTAGTTAAGGAGTCAGCTAGGAAGAACATCAGTTTCACAGTGGTGCCCTTTATGAGAGGGCACTGAGTCCACAAAGCACTAATTTTCTTTCCTCTATGATTTCAAGGCCAAATTTCAGGAGAGTTTTGTGTCAACTTCACACTCCTTGAAAAATGAAGACACAAAGAGGAAAGCATCCCTGGAGGAGTTTGGGGCAGACAACCTTAAATCAGATGCAGGAAAAGGAAAATGCATTTAAATTTTATCAAGTAGCATGATGTAATGACACATCAATAACAAGTGCCTGTGGCCACATTTTTAAATGATGGCTTGGAATTTATCCCCATTGCTCTCTTCCCTCCCTTTCAGAATAAATGGCAAATAAGGTTGAGAGAGAAATTTCATCTATGCTTTTCCCTTTCTTCTTCCATTGAATTCAGAAATGAAAATAATATTGATATTTTATTTTTGTATTTTGTAAGAATCCTAACTGTAATCCATCATGTTCTCTAAAAATATTAGCAATTCCTTTTGACCTAGTAGAAGACAGTAAGTTTCACATTGACTTGCTGATGGGGGTAAGTGATAGACTATGGTACTTTCCAGCTATTTTAGGTAAAGCCTGTTGTTGACATAACTCTGATGGATGGTAGTAAAACACACTGGGCAAGAGGAAAAAGGAGCCAATGAGGAAAAAAATAACCATGATATTTCCCCCACCTTCCTCTCTCATCTATCTCCCCACAAAAAGAATGGTATGTCAGAGAGACCTTCACTATGAAATTTATAATTGTTCCTTTATTTAGCACAGCTCAAGGCTGTAACTGACTATATCATCAGGGACTCTGCAGCATAACTTGTTGAAACAGTCATTGAAAGTAAAGAATAAAGAACAGGAAAAACAAAACTTCTCCAGAGTGATGTCATTTCCTGCAAATGAAAGTTACCATCCTTTATTCCTCATCTATCCTTAATTTATTCCATCTCATCTTCAAGTTTGTTTAAATAAAGACTTAGATTTTAGGTGTAAATTTTTCCTTAGTGAAAAAATCAAAGATTTCTCTGCATAATTTTTCACAATATTTTTTCTTGTTTATTTATCCAAATATTAAGAATTTATGGGGTCTCCTATATGCTAATTACTCTTAAGTGTTGGAGAGAAAAAATGAATGAAACATGATTCCCTTCAAGAAACTCGAAGTTTGATTTTTCTGCATTGAAATCATAGCCTGGGTAAAGAGAGAGAAGTCTCTAAACAGAATGCAATGTCCTTAACAGGAAGCTCAAAGTAAACCCCAAATAAACTGAGACTACTAGTAGGAACACAGGGAGAGAAAGATGAGCTAATTTTAGTTTTCTATTATAGCTTGGTTACATATCATTATATTCTCTCATTCTCTCCTTTCTGATCTAAGTTGGAGGTCCTATGCTATCATACCAGACCATAGCCTCCTTTCTGACCCTAATGACAGACATGAGCAGCAATTTTAGTAGAAGCAGCTCACTGGTCCTTCCTCTTTTAACCTAAAGATGTGTAAGATCTGAATCTAAAAGGAAAAAAAAAATTCTGAAAAACAAAGAATACTTTGAAGTCTCTTGCAAATCTTTTCTCTATCCCACGTTTACATAAGTTGATGTAGTGGGAATCATTTTTACATCTATCTAATTTAATTCTGCCAATGTCACTGGGAGAGATGGGCATTACTAATATTGATAGTCAAACAATTAGGTAATTTTTAAAAGTATTTTTTAACCCTGGGAAAAAAGTTGCTTTTTATATTGAATAGTGCTTTGAACTTTATTTTATTTTATTTTGGAAAGAAAATTTTAACATGAGATCTTTCCTCTTAAGAGATTTTTTTAAAATAAATTTATTTATGCATTTATTTTATTTTTGGCTGCATTGGATCTTCATTGCTGCGTGTGGGCTTTCTCTAGTTGCAGTGAGCAGGGGTTACTCTTCGTTGCGGTGCGTGGGCTTACTGTGGTGGCTTCTCTTGTTGCGGAGCATGGGCTCTAGGAGCGCGGGCTTCAGTAGTTGTGGCACGCGGGCTCAGTAGTTGTGGCTCGCGGGCTCTAGAGTGCAGGCTCAGTAGTTGTGGTGCACGGGCTTAGTTGCTCCGTGGCATGTGGGATCTTCCCAGACCAGGGATCGAACCCATGTCCTCTGCATTGGCAGGTGGATTCTTAACCACTGTGCCACCAGGGACATTCTTAAGAGATTATTAACTGAACAGATAGTTAACTATAGGTACAATGATTTATGGCAGATCTCTAGAACGTGTTCATCTTGCTTATTTGAAGTGTTATGCTTGTAGATTAGTAGCTTCCCTCTTACCCTCTCCCCCCAGCCCTTGGCAACTACTATTCTATTCTTTGATTCTGTGAATTTCACCATTTTAGATACTTTAAATAAGTAGAAACACACAGTAGTTGTCTTTTCTGTGACTGGCTTATTTCACATAGCATAATGTCCTCAAGATTATTGCATGTTGTCACATTTTCCTTCTTTTTAAAGGCTGAATAATATACCATTGTATATATAAATCTTCATTTTATCCATTCATCTGTCCATGGGCATTTAGGTTATTTCCACATACTGGCTATTATGAATAGTGCTGCAATGAACATGGGACTACTAATATCTCTTTGAGATCCTGATTTTAATTCTTGTCGATAAATATGCAAAGTGGGATTCTGGATCATATGTTACTTCTAATTTTAATTTTTTGAGGACGCTCCATGCTATTTTCCGTAACAGCTGCACCATTTTATATATCCACAAATGGTGCACAAGCATTCTGTTCACATCCTTGACAACGCTCAGTACCTCTTGTCTTCTTGATGATAGCTATTCTAATAAGTATGAGGTAACATCTCATTCTGGTTTTGATTTGCATTTTCCTGATGATTAGTGACACTGAATTTTATTTTTTTTCATATGCCAATTGGCCATTTGTATGTCTCCTTGGGAAAATGTCTATTCAAGTCTTTAGCCCATTTTTAAATCAGGTTATGAGGTTTTTTGCTCTCAAGATGTAGGAGTTCCTTATATATTTTGGAGAATAACTCCTTATTACACATGGTTTGCAAATATTTTTTCCCATTATGTTCATTTCCTTTTCACTCTCTTGATTGTTTTTTTTGGCTGTGCAGAAGGTTTTTAAATTAGATGTATTCCCACTTATTTCTTTTTGCTTTTGTTGCCTATGCTTTTGGTGTCATATCCATGAAATCATTGCCAAGACCACCATCAAGAAGATTTTCCCCTATGTTTTCTTTTAGTTGCAGATTCAGGTCTATCCTTTAGGTTTTGAATCCACATTGAGTTGATTTTTGTGTGTGATAAAAGACAAGAGCTCAATTTCTTTCTTTTACATGTGGATATCCAGTTTTGCCACCATCATTTATTGAAGAGCTGATCTTTTCCCCATTGTGTATTCTTTTTTTTTATACAGCAGATTCTTATTAGTCATCAGTTTTATACACATCAGTGTATACATGTCAATCCCAATCTTCCAATTCATCACACCACCGCCCCCACCCCCCACCGCTTTCCCCCCTTGCTGTCCATGTTTGTTCTCTACATCTGTGTCTCAATTTCTGCCCTGCAAACCGGTTCATCTGTACAATTTTTCTAGGTTCAACATATATGCATTAATATACGATATTTGTTTTTCTCTTTCTGACTTGCTTCACTCTGTATGACAGTGTCTAGATCCATCCATGTCTCAACAAATGACCCAATACCATTCCTTTCTATGGTGAAGTAATATTCCATTGTATATATGTACCACATCTTCTTTATCCAATTGGCTGTCGATGGGCATTTAGGTTGCTTCCATGACCTGGCTATTGTAAACAGTGCTGCAATGAACATTGGGGTGCATGTGTCTTTTTGAATTATGGTTTTCTCTGGGTATATGCCCAGGAGTGGGATTGCTGGATCATATGGTAATTCTATTTTTAGTTTCTTAAGGAACCCCCATACTGTTCTCCATAGTGGCTGTATCAATTTACATTCCCACCAACAGTGCAAGAGGGTTTCCTTTTCTCCACACCCTCTCCAGCATTTGTTGTTTGTAGATTTTCTGATGATGCCCATTCTAACTGGGGTGAGGTGATACCTCACTGTAGTTTTGATTTGCATTTCTCTAATAATTAGTGATGTTGAGCAGCTTTTCATGTGCTTCTTGGTCATCTGTATGTCTTCTATGGAGAAATGTCAATTTAGGTATTCTGCCCATTTTTGGATTGGGCTGTTTGTTTCTTTAATATTGAGCTGCATGAGCTATTTATATATTTTGGAGATTAATCCTTTGTCCATTGATTCATTTGCAAATATTTTCTCCCATTCTGAGGGTTGTCTTTTTGTCTTGTTTATGGTTTCCTTTGCAGTGCAAAAGCTTTGAAGTTTCATTAGGTCCCATTTGTTTATTTTTGTTTTTATTTCCATTACTCTAGGAGGTAGATCAAAAAAGATCTTGCTGTGATTTATGTCAAAGAGTGTTCTTCCTATGTTTTCCTCTAAGAGTTTTATAGTGTCCGGTCTTACATTTAGGTCTTTAATCCATTTTGAGTTTATTTTTGTGTATGGTGTTAGGGAGTGTTGTAATTTCATTCTTTTACATGTAGCTGTCCAGTTTTCCCAGCACCACTTATTGAAGAGAATGTCTTTTCTCCGTTGTATATCCTTGCCTCCTTTGTCATAGATTAGTTGACCGTAGGTGTGTGGGTTTATCTCTGTGCTTTCTATCTTGTTCCATTGATCTATATTTCTGTTTTTGTGCCAGTACCATATTGTCGTGATTACTGTAGCTTTGTAGTACAGTCTGAAGTCAGGAAGTCTGATTCCTCCAGCTCTGTTTTTTTTCCCTCAAGACTGCTTTGGCTATTCGGGGACTTTCGTGTCTCCATACAAATTTTAAGATTTTTTGCTCTAGTTCCATAAAAAATGTCATTGGTAATTTGATAGGGATTGCATTGAATCTGTAGATTGCTTTGGGTACTATAGTCATTTTCACAATATTCATTCTTCCAATCCAAGAACATGGTATGTCTCTCCACCTGTTTGTATCATCTTTAATTTCTTTCATTAGTGACTTATAGTTTTCTGCCTAGAGATCTTTTGTCTCCCTAGGTAGGTTTATTCCTAGGTATTCTATTCTTTTTGTTGCAATGGTAAATGGGAGTGTATCCTTAACTTGTCTTTCAGATTTTTCATCATTAGTGTATAGGAATGCAAGAGATTTCTGTGAATTAATTTTGTATCCTGCAACTTTACCAAATACATTGATTAGCTCTACTAGTTTTCTGGTGGCATCTTTAGGATTCTCTATTTATAGTATCATGTCATCTGCAAACACTGACAATTTTACTTCTTCTAATTTATATTTCTTTTTCTTCTCTGATTGCAGTGGCTAGGACTTCCAAAACTATGTTGAATAACAGTGGTGAGAGTCGACATCCTTGTCTTGTTCCTGATCTTAGAGGAAATGCTCTCTGTTTTTCACCATTGAGATGATGTTTGCTGTCGGCTTGTCATATATGGCTTTTATTCTGTTGAGGTAGGTTCCCTCTATGCCCACTTTCTGGGGAGTTTTTATTGTAAATCGGTGTTGAATTTTGTCAAAAGCTTTTTCTGCATCTATTGAGATTATCATATGGTTTTTATTCTTCAATTTGTTAATATGGTGTATCACATTGACTGATTTGCATATAATGAAGAATCCTTGCATCCCTGGGATAAATCCCACTTGATCATGGTGTATGATCCGTTTAATGTGTTGTTGGATTCTGTTTGCTAGTATTTTGTTGAGGATTTTTGCATCTATATTCATCAGTGATATTGGTCTGTAATTTTCTTTTTTTGTAGTATCTTTGTCTGGTTTTGCTATCAGGGTGATGGTGGCCTCACAGAATGAGTTTGGGAGTGTTACTTCCCCCACAATTTTTTGGAAGAGTTTGAGAAGGATGGGTGTTAGCTCTTCTCTAAATGTTTCATAGAATTCACCTGTGAAGCCATCTGGTCCTGGACTTTTGTTTGTTGGAAAATTTTTAATCACAGCTTCAATTTCATTACTTGTGATTGTTCTGTTCATATTTTCTAGTTCTTCCTGGTTCAGTCTTGGAAAGTTATACCTTTCTAACAATTTGCCCGTTTCTTCCAGGTTGTCCATTTTATTGGCATACAGTTGCTTGTAGTAGTCTCTTAGGATGCTTTGTATTTCTGTGGTGTCTGTTGTAACTTCTCCTTTTTCATTTCTACTTTTATTGATTTGAGTCCTCTCCCTCTTTTTCTTGAGGAGTCTGGCTAATGGTTTATCAATTTTGTTTATCTTCTCAAAGAACCAGTGTTTAGTTTAATTGATCTTTGCTATTGTTTTCTTTGTTTCTATTTCATTTATTTCTGCTCTGATCTTTATGATTTCTTTCCTTCTGCTAACTTTGGGTTTTGTTTGTTCTTCTTTCTCTAGTTCCTTTAGGTGTAAGGTTAGATTGTTTATTTGAGATTTTTCTTGTTTCTTGAGGTAGGCTTGTATAGCTATAAACTTCTCTCTCAGAACTGCTTTTGCATAGGCTGCATAGGTTTTGGTTCGTCGTGTTTTCATTGCCATTTGTCTTTATGTATTTTTTTTTTTTTCGGTATGCGGGCCTCTCACTGTTGTGGCCTCTCCCGTTGCGGAGCACAGGCTCCGGATGCACAGGCTCAGTGGCCATGGCTCACGGGCCCAGCCACTCCACGGCATGTGGGATTCTCCCGGACCGGGGCACGAACGCACGTCCCCTGCATCGGCAGGTGGACTCTCAACCACTGTGCCACCAGGGAAGCCCCTCTATGTATTTTTTGATTTCCTCTTTGATTTCTTCAGTGATCTCTCGGTTATTTAGTAATGTATTGTTTAGCCTCCATGTGTTTGTGTTTTTTACGTTTTTGTCCCTGTAATTCATTTCTAATCTCATAGCATTGTGGTCAGAAAAAATGCTTGATATGATTTCAATTTTCTTAAATTTATTGAGACTTGATTTGTGACCCAAGATGTGATCTATCCTGGAGAATGTTCCATGCGCACTTGAGAAGAAAGTGTAATCTGCTGTTTTTGGATGGAATGTCCTATAAATATCAATTAAATCTATCTGGTCTATTGTGTCATTTAAAGCTTCTCTTCCCTTATTTATTTTTATTTTGGATGATCTGTCCATTGGTGTAGTGAGATGTTAAAGTCCCCCACTATTACTGTGTTACTGTCGTTTTCCTGTTTTATAGCTGTTAGCAGTTGCCTTGTGTATTGAGATGCTCCTATGTTGGGTGCATATATATTTATAATTGTTATATCTTCTTCTTGGATTGATCCCTTGATCATTATGCAGTGTCCTTCCTTGCCTCTTGTAACATTCTTTATTTTAAAGTCTATTTTATCTGATATGATTATTGCTACTCCAGCTTATTTTGTTTTCCATTTGCATGGAATATCTTTTTCCATCCCCTCACTTTCAGTCTGTATGTGTCCCTAGGTCTGAAGTGGGTCTCTTGTAGACAGCATATATATGGTTCTTATTTTTGTGTCCATTCAGCGAGCCTGTGTCTTTTGGTTGGAGCATTTAATCCAGTCATGTTTAAGGTAATTATCGATATGTATGTTCCTATGACCATTTTCTTAATTGTTTTGGGTTTATTTTTGTAGGTTCCTTTCTTCTCTTGTGTTTCCCACTCAGAGAAGTTCCTTTAGCATTTGTTGTAGAGCTGGTTTTGTGGTGCTGAATTCCCTCAGCTTTTGCTTGTCTGTAAAGCTTTTGATTTCTCCATCAAATCTGAATGAGATCCTTGCCCGGTAGAGTAATCTTGTTTGTAGCTTCTTCCCTTTCATCACTTTAAGTATATCATGCCACTCCCTTGTGGCTTGTAGCGTTTCTGCTGAGAAATCAGCTGTTAACCTTATGGAAGTTCTGTTGTATGTTATTTGTTGTTTTTCCCTTGCTGCTTTCAATAATTTTTCTTTGTCTTTAACTTCTGCCAATTTGATTACTATGTGTCTCAGCATGTTTCTCCTTGTGTTTATCCTGTATGGGACTCTCTGCGCTTCCTGAACTTGGGTGGCTATTTCCTTTCCCATGTTAGGGAATTTTTTGATTATAATCTCTTCAAATATTTTCTCTGGTCCTTTCTCTCTCTCTTCTCCTTCTGGGACCCCTATAATGCGAATGTTGTTGCATTTAATGTTGTCCCAGAGGTCTCTTAGGCTGCCTTCATTTCTTTTCATTGTTTTTTCTTTATTCTGTTCTGCAGCATTGAATTCCACCATTCTGTCTTCCAGGTCACTTATCCATTCTTCTGCCTCAGTTATTCTGTTATTGATTCCTTCTAGTGTAGTTTTCATTTTAGTTATTGTATTGTTCATCTCTGTTTGTTCATTAATTCTTCTAAGTCTTTGTTAAACATTTCTTGCATCTTCTCGATATTTGCCTCCATTCTTTTTCCGAGGTCCTGGATCATCTTCACTGTGATTATTCTGAATTCTTTTCCTGGAAGGCTGCCTATGTCCACTTCATTTAGTTGTTTTTCTGGGAGTTTATCTTGTTCCTTCATCTGGTACATACCCCTCTGCCTTTTCATCTTGTCTATCTTTTCATGAATGTGGTTTTTGTTCCACAGGCTGCAGGATTGTAGTTCTTCTTGCTTCTGCCCTCTGCCCCCTGGTGGATGAGGCTATCTAGGCCCATTGTGTATTTTTGACACCCTTGCTGAAGATCAATTTGCCATGTATGCGTGGGTTGATTTCTCGGCTCTCTATTCTATTCTGTTGGTTTATATATCTATCTTCATGCCAGTACCATACTGTTTTGATTACTGTAGCTTTGAAATAAATTTTGAAATCAGGACGTGTGATGTCTCCAAGTTTGTTGTTTTTTTCTCAAGGCTGATTTGGCTATTCACGGTTCTGAATGAATTTTGGGTTTTTTTCCTATTTCTGTAAAAATGGCATTGGAATTTTCACAGGGATTGCAATTAATCCATAGGTGGCTTTGGGGAGTATGTACATTTTAGCAATATTGCCTTTCTTTCACATAATTTCGATATTCATCCATGATGTTGCGTGTATCTATAGTTTGTTCATTTTTATTACTGGGTAGTATTCCATTGTTTAGATAAACCACGATTTATCCACTTATCTGTTGATCAACATTTGAGTTGTTTTCAGTTATTGACTATTACAAATAAAGTTGCTATAAACATAAGGATAGAAGATTTTGTGTGAATACACTTTTTTCTTAAGTCAATACTTAGGAGTGGAATGGCTAAGTGTTTTGGTAGGTGTGTATTTAACTTTTTCCTAAATTGCCAAAGTTTCCCAAAGTGGTTTTACTGTTTTAAAGTGTCACCAGCAGTGTATGAGAGTTCTACTTTTTTCACATTCTTGTCAATTCTTGGTGTGGTTAGTTTTGTTAATTTTAGTCATTCTAATGAATGTGTGGTGAAATCTTGTAGTTTTAATTTGTATTTTCATAATGACTAGTGATTATCTTTTCATGTGCTTATCTGCTTTCGGTATATTTGTGGTGTTCATTCATATATTTTGCCTAGTTTTTTTGGAGAGCTAGGAAGATAGGGGTTGTTTGTCTTTCTGTTATTAAGTTGTAAGAAGTTTTTTTTTTTTATGTATTTTGGATACAAGTCCTTTGTCTGACATACGAATTCTTAATATATCCTCCCATATTATGGCTTGCCTTTATTTCCCCCTTAATTATGATTTTCAAAGAGCAGAGGATTTTAATTTTGAAGATGTCCAAAATACTTTTTTTTTTTTGGCGGTACGCGGGCCTCTCACTGTTGTGGCCTCTCCCATTGCGGAGCACAGGCTCCGGACGCACAGGCTCAGCGGCCATGGCTCATGGGCCCAGCCGCTCCGCGGCATGTGGGATCTTCCCGGACCGGGGCACGAACCCATGTCCCCTGCATCGGCAGGTGGACTCAACCACTGAGCCACCAGGGAAGCCCCAAATTACTTTTTATGGTTTTGTGTCTTATTTAAGAAGTGTCTTTCCTACACCAGTATTGCAAAGAATTTCTCCTTTGTTTTCTTTAAAGTTTTATAATTTTAATGTTTAGGCCTATAATTCATTTTTAGTTATTTTTGCCTATGCAAGAAGTAAAAGTCAATGTAATGCATCATTTTGTAGCTGCTTTCATAATTTCCTACATGTCTTCGTCTATATTCTTTTTTTTTTTTCAGCAGTTTGATTATGCTATGTCTAGGAATGATAATTTTCCTTTTGTTGTTGTTATACCCCATTTGGGGTTCAATGAGCTTCTTTCTATGCTTTCAAGTGTGTTTTCCATTACTTCATGGAATACAGTTATAAGAGCTGCTTTAAAATCTTTTTCTCATATTTTAAACTCCAAGTTATTTTGTGGTTGGCATTTGTTGATTGTCTTTTCTCTTGAGAATTGTTCACATTTTCTGCACAATTTCTGATTATATTTGGTAAATTGTGCAATGTTATGTTGTTTGGACCGTGAGACCTGCTGTAATCCTCTGGTGAATGTTAATGATTTGTTTAAGAATGCAGCAACCCATGTAAGTTCAGACCCCAAGTACTATCACTTTTCCCTGGTTGTGGTACACATCTCAGTTGATTTCTCTAAGACTTTGTTATGCTGCTTTGGGTCTGTCCCACACATGCATAACTCAGGGGTGAGCTTAAGGTCTGCAGATTTATATGAATAATTAGAGATTCCTTTCTGATATGGGACTTTTCCCTTCTTGTGCTCCTGCCCCTGGATCTCCTTTTCCTGATACCTTTAGCCAGAAAGATAGGGTTACTACTGGTATTTCAGTGCTTTATCACCTTGCACTTTGAATGGGGGCTCTGTACTCAGTGCAAAGCCCATCAAAAAGCAAGTTGGCAAACTCACTTGTGTAGTACCTTCTTTAAGTTTTGATTTTCCTCCACAATCTGCTTGCTTTTGTTTAATTTTAGAGGACATAGGTAATTAATTTTTGTATTTTTTCCCAGGATTTTCAGTTGTAATCAGCTAGAAAGGGAGACCGTAACAGACTTACACTATCATGCCAGGACTGGAACCAATATGCTTACTTCTTTTAAAGCTTATTCTTAAGCATTTTATTTTTTGTCAATATAAAATGGGTTTTCTCTTGCATTATATGATTATATCTTTTAATTTGTTATTACTTATACAACTGAAGACTATTTTGCAGATATTAATTTTGTATCTTCCTATGTTCTTATTGTGTTAGTTTTATCATTGATTCCTTTGAGTTTTATAAGTATTTTATCATAGTCTCTCAAGAAAGATGTAGTTTTACTTCTTTTTCCAGTTTTCATGTGTTAAGTCATTTTCTTTTGCCTAATTTTATTGGCTAAATCATATAGTATGTTGTTAAACAATGGAAGAGACAGTGGGCATCTTTAGCTTATTCCTGACCCTATTGGGACTACATCTAAAGTTTCCCTATTAAGTAAAAATATGGCTTTAGAGGTGAGTTATATATATTTAGTGTTAAAGAAAAATCAATTCTTATTTTATTGAGTGTATATTTTAAAATCAGGATGGGGGTTGAATTTTGTCAAGGCCTTTTTAGTGTCTACAGAAATAATCATTTGTTATTTCTCTTTGGCTATTAAAATAGTATATTTTATTAATATATCATTGGAATCTGTTTACTGATGTTTTACATAGAATTTTGGCATCAATATTAAAAAATGAGACTGTTTTTAAAGTTTCCTTTTTATATTTTATGTGATTTAGACATCAATGTCATACTTGCTCCATTTAAGAAAATTGGAATTTTCCTTGATTTTTTCCATGCTCAGGAGCAAGGATGCTAAAACATCCTTGAGAAAATATGTGGACCTGGTGCTTCTTGTGGGGTAGTTGTTTCATAGGTCACTGGTTTTGCTGTTGAAAAATTATCTTATTAATCCTTTTATCTCTATTGAGGTCAGTTTTGGCAAACTGTATTTTTGTAGGAAGCTATTTCATTTAAGTTTTCAAATATGTTTGCATAGAGATGTACAGTCTGTCATGACTTAAAATTTACTGTTTATTTCCCCCATATCATTTTTTATTTTATGTAACTGTGCTTTCTCTTCTTTTTAC
Organism: Globicephala melas; assembly: GCF_963455315.2. Lineage (NCBI taxonomy): Eukaryota > Metazoa > Chordata > Mammalia > Artiodactyla > Delphinidae > Globicephala > Globicephala melas. The sequence goes on along the minus strand of NC_083317.1, from coordinate 57,850,419 downwards.
TGGGTTAGATTAGCTAGTTGGTTTGTATATTTTTTGTTGTTGTTGTTAATTTTTCCCAAAGAACTAGCATTTTGATTTTTTAATTAATTTTACCAGTTTTCAGCTTCCTATTTTATTGATTTCTACTTCTATATCTTTATTTTCTTTTTCTTCAGTTTTTTTCCCCCTGCCTTTCTAAGTTGGGGATTTCATTCATTTATTTTCAGTTTTTAATTTTTATTTACCTAAGCATCGCAAGTGTGTAGAGGTATGCATCTTCCTCTAATCACTCCTTTAATTATATCTCAAAACTTTCTAAGGAAGAGTTTATAAATAGAGTATTTACTGAGCTTTTATCTATATCAAACTGTTTTCCATAGGATTGATACATAAAAGACAGCTTGTCTATATATAAAAATCGTTGGCTCACATTTTCTTTTTATGGAGTTTCTTAAAATTGTTCTTCCACTGTTTTCTTGCTTTATGATATTATTTCCTTTGTAAAAAGTGACTTGGCCTTTTTGCATAGATACTCAGAAGGTTGCTTCTATATATTTAATGTCTAATAGGTTTATAAGACTACATCTTAGAGTTGACCATTCTGGGTCATTTTCCCCCTGTACACAATGGCCCTTCTTAATCATAGATCCAAATTTCCTTTCACTTATAGAAAACTTTCTTGGATTATAATTTAAATGTTAGTTCTGTTGTCCATTGTTCTGTTTTTCTTTTTCAGAAATCTGAATGTATATATGTCTAATCTTCTTACATACCTTCTATATTATTTTCTCTATGATATTTTTTATCTTCTTTGTTTTCTTGAAATTTTCTACTTATTTTCTCAATTCTCCTTATGTTTTCAGGGAAATCCTTTTTTTTTTTATTGAGGACTATGAAATTATTCTTCCTATATAAGACGATATTGCCTTTTTCTTCAATTTCTCTCTTAGGTTTTATTTATTGTTCATCATATCTTACTTCATTTGTTCATTTAATTCTGCTTTTCTGATTAAAATTTTTTTCTGACCAAATAAAAGGAATTTCCTGGCCGTCCAGTGGTTAGGACTCCATGCTCTCACTGCTGGGGCCTGGGGTTCAATCCCTGGTCAGGGAACTAAGATCCCACAAGCCGCACAGTGCAGCAGCAAAAAAAAAAGTCCTGTTTGTAAAATGCTTAAAGATATTTAATTCAGGGTGAGGAACTGTTTCACAGTCTCCTCCACTTTGTAGTTAGTTCTTTGGGTAAATTTTTCATCAGTTTTTCTTCTCATTATTTTTCCATGTAGCAGTTTTGTATGGATACTACCAGACATTTTTGTTCATTGAAATGTCTAATTTTTTCTAATCAGTCATAATGTGAAGGGGTAAAGTGGTTGGGGGTGTTTACTAAGTTTCTTGCTTCAAGAGCAGTTTCTTCTTTTGGTATAGTGATTCAAAATATTTTAAATTAATAGCACATTTTTGGGTTAGAGGATGGGCTGATGTGTTAGAAAACACATTAGAAAATTTGGGGATTCTCTTGTTTCTAATCTTAATTTGTATTGCAGCTTCCTTCTTTCCATTTATCTCCAAGCCTCCAACGAAGGCCTCTCCTTTGCGAGTTGCTTCCTCTCCCCTAGAAATTGTATCTTAGCAAGACTGCCAAAATCATTTCCTTTTGATCTTCCAGTAGCTTATGCTCTGATCCATCTAGCCTTAGACCTAGATGGCAGTGAAACAGTTCTGTTTTCACAACTCAGGATGGGGACTTCTTTCATGAGGGTGATTTTATTTGTGTACTGCCTATGCTGGTTTCTCATTTATATTTTGTTTTTCTATGTACTCTCTAATATGGCATGACTCTAGAGCTGGCTTTAGAATATTTGGGGTTATTAACTCCCCATATATACATGTAATTTGATGCACTACACGCTACCTTCTAGTTTTGCTGTAAGAATGAGTGGTGGGTGATTTTATTTACTGTCCATGTGGATCTGTATTTTTTTTGACATTGTGTGGAGAGATTTGGATTAGAAAATTGCAAATGACCTACAGAAACCCAAAAGCTTATAAATATAGCCTTGGTTTAGTTCAATCCAGAGGTTTTACAGATTTTTTTTTCATTTTCAGTGGGTAGAAAGCATTTCTTTATTTAAATTTTTATTTATTACCATACTTATTAAATAGATCCACAGACGAACATTTGGCATCAAACTTTATGTATACAAACACACACTTCCATTTGGCATCGGACTTTCTACACACAACATCTATCATCTATATACATATATGGATATACATTTAAGTGAACACATATATCTCATATAAAGAGGTTAAATCTTATAACCGGTTTCAGTGTTAATGATAATCTTCTTATACCATTATTTCCTCCATTCCTTAATTCTTTATTTCATTTACCTGTGTTAGTTAAAATATCTTGAAATAGATTTCACAGGCACAGTAGATAAGTAGTATATTTTCTGAGCCACTGCATATCTAAAAGATTGTTTTTCTCTTGCCTTCACACCTAAATGACCACATTTTCTGACTCAAATTCTTGGGTCACAAGTTTTCTACTGTCCTGTGGTCGTCTGGTGTTCAGTGTCAAAGCAGTTTAAGGTTCATCTGGTTCTTTTCCTTTGTAAATAACGTTTTTGTTTTCATTTTGCTGCCTGGGGTTTAGGTATCAGTATCATACTCACTTTGTAAAAAGAATTTAGTAGATTTCCTTAGAATTCTATCTTAGTGAACATATTCAACAGCATTGAAGTTATCCTTTTCTTAGAGCTTTAGTAGTACTCCTTTGTGAAACCATCTAGGGACTGGTGCATTTTTTTAAGGTTAGCTCTTCGACATTTTTCTCTTTTTTCCCTTTGGTAACTAATCTGTCCAAGTTTTTTCTTTTTTAGGTCAATGTCAGTATTTATGATTTCCTAGAAAATTACCCATTTCACCCAGGTCTTAAAATACAGTCCCTTAAAGTTGATAAAATCTTCCTTATAGTTATTATAATTATTTTGTAAATTTGTGCTATCTCCATTAAAAAAACTGTCTATCAATTTATCTACTTTATTATTGTTGTTTTCACTACTATCAAAGAATCAGCTCTTAGATTTATTCAGCCAATTACTGATTTCTAACACATTAATTTCTACTCATTTACTTAGGGTTATTATTATTATTTTCTGCAATTCTTTTTCCAATTTATTGATTAGATTCTTCATTTCTGCACTGTCTGGGCTTAAAGCTCTATATTCTGTTCTGTAATCATTATCTCCATATTTGCGTTAGTTTCAGGTTTATAGCTAAATGAATCAAATGCTCACAGGTAGGTTTTCTTCTGTAAGATTATGCATTTATACCTTGATTGGCTTAAATTTTCCTTGTGGCTTCAAGTGTCTTCAAGACAGGCTCAAAGGATCTTAAACTTGGCATGTTTAAAACTATTTGTCTGTTACCCTTACAGCTTAATGACAGATTAGCTAAGTATAAAATCCTTGGATCGCAGTTTCTTCCCTTGAGGATTTTATAGCATTTAGATTTTAAAGTTGCTGTGGAAACATCTAAAACAAATCATATTTTCCCATAACAGATGACTAGCTTTCAATGGTCAAAGTCTTACTTTCTTATCTTTAAAGTGGATAATTTTACCAGAACATATTAGGTTGTTTTTTTTTTTTTTTTTGCCTTTTAAATTTTTTAATGAACTTCATGTTTTAGAATAGTTTTAGATCTACAGAAAAACTGAGATGATGGTATGGAGAGTTCCCATATACTTGTACCCATATTTCTTAGTTTGGATGGTTGTGTAGACATTTTTCCCATGGCATGATGTGCCCTTACAGTCTATAAAGGTTGGGTTTGGAAGGGGCAATATTCTAAATATCTTTAAATACTTTCTGTCTTATTATTTCAGATCTCTGAAATAAGGCACAGAAGGAGATACAAATTGTACTTATGTTGGATTTCCCTTGTCTGTTTTCCATAAAGATAACCTAGTAATTTTCATTTTACTTGTTTTTATTTCATTTTGTTTCTTTTCCTGAAGCCTATCATTTACCGCTTTTACTGTGTTTTCAGCAATTTCTAATATTCTGCTCCAAATGTGTCCTTTACTTCTGTTAAGGTTTTAAATATTTTTTTTTTACTTTTTGCCTGGTGAAAGCTCAAATTTTATCTCCTTCTGTTGCCTTGTGACGTCTTTCTACTTAATTTAGAGAAATTCTTTAAAGATAATTAAGAGACAATGAAGGTTCTGACTTTTAATTTTTATTTTATGGGAGTACATTTGCCCACAATTGTTGTTTGCTTCATCAAAAATTTTTAAAATTAGTAAATTTTATCTATAAGTTCTTCTGTGTTCCTTTCCTCTGTTTATTTGTAATATCTTTATAATGATGCTGTGTTAGTTCTTTTGACTACTATTCATGTAATTCATATTAGGAATTCCTGGACCTGCTACTCACTTTGAAGCTTCTTATAGTTTAAAGACCATGTTTCCAGCTTGTAGAAATTCACCTTATGACACAGAAGTGTGTGCATGTGTGTGCACACATGCATGCATGGGTGGGGGGGGCTTCTTTTTGCCTCTACTTTCCTGATAGGTTGAACCCACTGGGATCAACCTATCAGGATGGCTTACCATATGCAAAGGCTCTCATCCCCTGCCTTACCAACAGATATCTTCCAACAAATATGGCTTCTCTGTGTGATTTCTTACTTAACCTTGATTTTCTTGTTGCTTGAGATACTGTGACAAAAAAAGTCAAGAAAAGTGTTTGCTACCAGACAATATTCCCATTCTCATCATCCCAAACCAGAGCTCATTGGTTAGGGGTGTCAATTACTTTGAAGATCTATGCTCTGAAAACTTTGTTGGACATTTACAGATATGAGCATATGTTCTAGATTCCTTCCATAAAGCCATTAGACCTTTACTATAATTAGTCATTGTTTCTCAGAAATTTTAGTAAGTTTTAACAGTCTCCTGTTTAGTAAGTTATAGCTGTTGATAATGGAGATAGTGCTCTGTTACCCATTTTCTTTGAGTTTTGTGTGATATCTAAGGGTGGAAAGGAAAAACCTATCTTTTATTGTCGTTTGAAAACTGGAAGTACTCTCCTTTCACCATATTTTCATGATTCAAAGTAGAGGCTTCTAAAATTTTCACAGGGGTATTACAGAAAATCATATTAAGATTTTTTTTCCTTGTGAACCTTTGCAACAATGCCCTTTATTGCTGCATTTTAACAGACCTAATGATGGTCATTTTTAATGCTTTGCTGTCAAGGAATATATAAATTAAGTTTTAGGATTGCTATCAGAAAGGATAGGTGGTAAGTTCTAGGACTCCATCACCATCTTCTGAAGGTCTGGGAACTTGTTTCTCTTAAGTCGAATCTCAAGGTTTGTTCTTACTCAATTTATCATTTAAAAAGTAGGGATTTAGTGCAAGTTTTCTGGATTTTTTTTGCTCTGTTATATTCTTTCAGTAAACAAGAAGGTGTAATGTAATTTTTAATATCAAACAGTAGAATTCCATAAAAGACCATAGCCTTCAGCCTGCACTTCTAACATTCTTCTTATCTCTGTCCAGATGTTTAAAACATCCTATGGTTATCAAGTCTCTTATCCCTATGTATTTTCTTCTCTGTTTTGTTCTGGGAATTACCATTTTGAAATAATAAATAATAAATGGGAAGGGGGTAAGACCTTCGCTCTATCTGGCTACAGAATTAATTTCTCTAGAATTGGAGAATGGCCACTTATTTTTCTAGTCAGTTCATCTTCACTGTTTCAGAATGAAGCACTTACAGAGAAGGTCAATCAGCCTTTTCTAACCTTACTAACCATCTGGTCTATTCTGGTTCAAAGATTAGAGCATGTGTTGTGCAGTTCAAGAATGTACTTCTTGAATTTATCCCCATGGCTGATGCAATTAGTTGAAATTCCACCTGGATTTGGCATATGGTCTTCTCTTATCTTAGGTTTACAGTGATGTTGCCAGCTTTTTTTAAAACTTTTTTTTTCTATTTTCATGGATATTTTAATGAGAAGTTGGGAGAGCTGTCATAAACATTTCAAGCCTGTTACTATAATATACAACTTCCATATTTGCACAATGAAGCCACACCTTAAGTGCCTTGAGAGCAGGGACTCATATATCATATTCAGGGCTCTTTATTGAATAAGTGCCCAATAAACATGTTTTGATTTACAACTGAGTAAAATCAAAGTGAAGCTGTCCTTGGCTTTTACTTTAATATGCTAATTATGAACTTTACATTATCCTAGTTCTGGATACAATGATTACATAAAAGTGATAAAACTCACATGCAAAAAATATATCTATACTTCAAATTCTTGTTAACTTGTACAAATCTTACTCTAGTTGAAAATGTGACTTGTAAATAAATGGGAATTTTAAAAGACGTGGAAACTGTGCTCTTGTTAACTACAAATAAAGTTTCCTGGCCATATTCAATTTGTTACTCTTATACATGGGACTTCCACAGATACATCAGAAATACATCTACACGTGGAACTGCTCCTATAGAACACCCACTGAACGCTGGCAGAAGACCTCAGACCTCCCAAAAGGCAAGAAACTCACCACGTATCTGGGTAGGGCAAAAGAAAAAGAAAAAACAGAGACAAAAGAAGACGGACAGGACCTGCACCAGTGGGAGGGAGCTGTGAAGGAGGAAAGGTTTCCACACACTACGAAGCCCCTTCGTAGGCAGAGACTGTGGGTGGCAGATGGGGGAAGCTTCGGAGCTGCGGAGGAGAGCACAGCAACAGGGGTGCAGAGGGCAAAGCAGAGAGATTCCTGCACAGAGGATCAGTGCCGAACAGCACTCACCAGCCTGAGAGGCTTGTCTGCTCACCCGCTGGGGGTGGGCGGGGGCTGGGAGCTGGGGCTCGGGTTTCAGTCGGAGCGCAGGGAGAGGACTGGGTTGGTGGCGTTAACACAGCCTGAAGGGGTTAGTGCACCACGGCTAGTTGGAAGGGAGTCCGGGAAAAAGTCTAGACCTGCCGAAGAGGCAAGAGACTTTTTCTTCCCTCTGTGTTGCCTGGTGCTCGAGGAGAAGGGATTAAGAGCGCTGCTCAAAGGAGCTCCAGAGACGGGTGCGAGCCGCGGCTAAAAGCACGGACCCCAGAGACAGGCATGAGACGCTAAGGCTGCTGCTGCCGCCACCAAGAAGCTTGTGTGCAAGCACAGGTCACTATCCACACCTCCCCTCCCGGGAGCCTGTGCAGCCTGCCACTGCCAGGGTCCCGTGATCCAGGGACAACTTCCCCGGGAGAATGCACAGCGCGCCTCAGTCTGGTGCAACATCACGCTGGTCTCTGCCGCCACAGCTCGCCCCGCACTCCGTACCCCTCCCTCCTCCCCGGCCTGAGTGAGCCAGAGCCCCCGAATCAGCGGCTCCTTTAACCCAGTCCCGTCTGAGCGAAGAACAGATGCCCTCAGGCGACCTACACGCAGAGGCGGGTCCAAATCCAAAGCTGAAACCCGGGAGCTGTGCGATCACAGAAGAGAAAGGGAAATTTCTCCCAGCAGCATCAGGAGCAGTGGATTAAATCTCCACAATCAACTTGATGCACCCTGCATCTGTGGAATACCTGAATAGACAACAAATCGTCCCAAATTGAGGAGGTGGACTTTGAGAGCAAGATATATTATTTTTTCCCCTTTTTCCTCTTTTTGTGAGTGTGCATGTGTATGCTTCTGGGTGAGATTTTCTCTGTATAGCTTTGCTTTCACCATTTGTCCTAGGCTTCTGTCCATCCTTTTTTTTTTTTTTTTTTTTTTTTTTGCTGTATGTAGGCCTCTCACTGTTGTGGCCTCTTCCGTTGCGGAGCACAGGATCCGGACGCGCAGGCTCAGCGGCCATGGCTCACAGGCCCAGCCGCTCCGTGGCACGTGGGATCTTCCTGGACCGGGGCATGAACCCGTGTCCCCTGCATCGGCAGGCGGACTGTCAACCACTGCGCCACCAGGGAAGCCCTGTCCATCCATTTTTGGTTTTTTACTTAAAAAAATTTTTTTTCTTAATAACTATTTTTTATTTTATCTTGCTTTCTTTCATTTTATTTTATCTTCTTCCGTCCTTCCTTCCTTCCTTCCCTCCATCCCTCCCTCCCTCCCTCCTTCCCTCCTTTCTTTCTTTTCTTTCTTTCTTTCTTTCTTTCTTTCCTTTCTTTCTATTTTTTCTCCCTTTTATTCTGAGCCATGTGGATGAAAGGCTCTTGGTACTCCAGCCAGGAGTCAGTGCTGTGCCTCTGAGTTGGGAGAGCCAACTTCAGGACACTGGTCCACAGAGATCTCCCAGCTCCACATAATATCAAACGGCGAAAATCTCCCAGAGATCTCCATCTCAACACCAACACCCAGCTTCACTCAACGACCAGCAAGCTAAAGTGCTGGACACGCTATGCCAAACAACTAGCAAGACAGGAACACAGCCCCATCCATTAGCAGAGAGGCTGCCTAAAATCATAATAAGGCCACAGACACCCCAAAACACACCACCAGACGTGGGCCTGCCCACCAGAAAGACAAGATCCAGCCTCATCCACTTGAACACAGGCACTAGTTCCCTCCACCAGGAAGCCTACACAAACCACTGAACCAACCTTAGCCACTGGGGAGACACACCAAAAACAACGGGAACTACGAACCTGCAGCCTGAAAAAGGAGACCCCAAACACAGTAAGATAAGCAAAATGAGAAGACAGAAAAACACACAGAAGATGAAGCGGCAAGGTAAAAACCCACCAGACCTAACAAATGAAGAGGAAATAGGCAGTCTACCTGAAAAAGAATTCAGAATAATGATAGTAAAGATGATCCAAAATCTTGGAAATAGAATAGAGAAAATGCAAGAAACATTTAACAAGGAACTAGAAGAACTAAAGAGGAAATAAGCAACGATGAAAACACAATAAATGAAACTAAAAATACTCTAGAAGGGATCAATAGCAGAATAACTGAGGCAGAAGAATGGATAAGTGACCTGGAAGATAAAATAGTGGAAATAACTACTGCAGAGCAGAATAAATAAAAAAGAATGAAAAGAACTGAGGACAGTCTCCGAGACCTCTGGGACAACATTAAACGCACCAACATTTGAATTATAGCAGTCCCAGAAAAGAAGAGAAAAAGAAAGGGACTGAGAAAATATTTGAAGAGATTATGGTTGAAAACTTCCCTAATATGGGAAAGGAAATAGTTAATCAAGTCCAGGAAGCACAGAGAGTCCCATACAGGATAAATCCTAGGAGAAACACGCCAAGACACATATTAATCAAATTACCAAAAATTAAATACAAAGAAAACATATTAAAAGCAGCAAGGGAAAAACAACAAATAACACACAAGGGAATCCCCATAAGGTTAACAGCTGATCTTTCAGAAGAAACTCTGCGAGCCAAAAGGGAGTGGCAGGACATATTTAAAGTGATGAAGGAGAAAAACCTGCAACCAAGATTACTCTACCCAGCAAGGATCTCATTCAGATTTGATGGAGAAATTAAAACCTTTACAGACAAGCAAAAGCTGAGAGTTCAGCACCACCAAACCAGCTTTACAACAAATGCTATAGGAACTTCTCTAGGCAAGAAACACAAGAGAAGGAAAAGACCTACAATAAAAAACCCAAAACAATTAACAAAATGGGAATAGGAACATACATATCAATAATTACCTTAATGTAAATGGATTAAATGCTCCCACCAAAAGACACAGACTGGATGAATGGATACAAAAACAAGACCCATATATATGCTGTCTACAAGAGACCCACTTCAGACCTAGAGACACACACAGTCTGAAAGTGAGGGGATGCAAAAAGATATTCCATGCAAATGGATATCAAAACAAAGCTGGAGTAGCAATTCTCATATCAGACAAAATGGACTTTAAAATATAGACTATTACAAGAGACAAAGAAAGACGCTACATAATGATCAAAGGACTGATCCAAGAAGAAGATATAACAATTGTAAATATTCACGCACCCAACATAGTGGCACCTCAATACATAAGGTAAATGCTAACAGGCATAAAAGGGGACATCGAGAGTAATACAATCATAGTAGGGGACTTTAACACCCCACTTTCACCAATGGACAGATCATCCAAAATGAAAATAAATAAGGAAACACAAGCTTTAAATGATACATTAAACAAGATAGACTTAATATATATTTATAGGACATTCCATCCAAAAACAACAGAATACACATTTTTCTCAAGTGTTCATGGAACATTCTCCAGGATAGATCATATCTTGGGTAACAAATCTAGCCTTGGTATATTTAAGAAAATTGAAATCGTATCAAGTATCTTTTCCGACCACAACGCTATGAGACTAGATATCAATTACAGGAAAAGATCTGTAAAAAATACAAACACATGGAGGCTAAACAATACACTACTTAATAACAAAGTGATCACTGAAGAAATCAAAGAGGAAATCAAAAAAATATCTAGAAACAAATGACAATGGAGACAAGACGACCCAAAACCCATGGGATGCAGCAAAAGCAGTTCTAAGAGGGAAGTTTATAGCAATACAATCCTACCTTGCGAAACAGGAAACATCTCAAATAAACAACCTAACCTTGCACCTAAAGCAATTAGAGAAAGAAGAACAAAAAAACCCCAAAGTTAGCAGAAGGAAAGAAATCATATCAGAAATAAATGAAAAAGAAATGAAGGAAATGATAGCAAAGATCAATAAAACTAAAAGCTGGTCCTTTGAGAAGATAAACAAAATTGATAAACCATTAGCCAGACTCATCAAGAAAAAAAGGGAGAAGACTCAAATCAACAGAATTAGAAACGAAAAAGAAGTAACAATTGACATTGCAGAAATACAAAGGATCATGAGAGATTACTAAAACCAACTCTATGCCAATAAGATGTACAATCTGGAAGAAATGGACAAATTCTTAGAAATGCACAACCTGCCAAGACTGAATCAGAAGAAATAGAAAATATGAACAGACCCATCACAAGCACTGAAATTGAAACTGTGATTAAAAATCTTCCAACAAACAAAAGCCCAGGATCAGATGGCTTCACAGGCGAATTTTATCAAACATTTAGAGAATAGCTAACACTTATCCTTCTCAAACTCTTCCAAAATATAGGAGAGGGAGGAACACTCCCAAACTCATTCTACGAGGCCACCATCACCCTGATACGAAAACCAGACAAGGATATCACAAAGAAAGAAAACTACAGGCCAATATCACTGATGAACATACATGCAAAAATCCTCAAAAAACTATTAGCAAACAGAATCCAATAGCACATTAAAAGGATCATACACCATGATCAAGTGGTGTTTATTCCAGGAATGCAAGGATTCTTCAATATATGCAAATCAATCAACATAATACACCATATATTAACAAACTGAAGGAGAAAAAACATACGATCATCTCAATAGATGCAGAGAGAACTTTTGACAAAATTCAACACCCATTTATGATTAAAACCCTGCAGAAGGTAGGCATAGAGGGAACTTAACTCAACATAATAAAGGCCATATATGACAAACCCACAGCCAACATCATCCTTAATGGTGAAAAACTGAAACCATTTCCACTAAGATCAGGAATAAGACAAGGTTGCCCACTCTCACCACTATTTTTCAACATAGTTTTGGAAGTTTTAGCCACAGCAATCAGAGAAGAAAAGGAAATAAAAGGAATCCAAATTGGAAAAGAAGAAGTAAAGCTGTCACTGTGTGCAGATGACATGATGCTCTACATAGAGAATCCTAAAGATGCTACCAGAAAACTACTAGAGCTAATCAATGAATTTGGTAAAGTAGCAGGATACAAAATTAATACACAGAAATCTCTGGCATTCCTATACACTTATGATGAAAAATCTGAAAGTGAAATTAAGAAAACATTCCCATTTACCACTGCAACGAAAAGAATAAAATATCTAGGAATAAACCTACCTAAGGAGACAAAAGACCTGTATGCAGAAAATAATAAGACACTGATGAAAGAAATCATAGATGATACAAATAGATGGAGAGATATATCTTGTTCTTGGATTGGAAGAATCAACATTGTGAAAATAACTCTACTACTCAAAGCAATCTACAGATTCAATGCAATCCCTATCAAACTACCACTGGCATTTTCACAAAATTAGAACAAAAAATTTCACAATTTTTATGGAAACTCAAAAGACCCCAAATAGCCAAAGCAATCTTGGGAACGAAAAATGGAGCTGGAGGAACCAGGCTCCCTGACTTCCGACTATAGTACAAAGCTACAGTAATCAAGACAGTATGGTACTGGCACAAAAACAGAAATATAGATCAATGGAACAGGATAGAAAGCCCAGAGATAAACCCACGGACATATGGTCACCTTATCTTTGATAAAGGAGGCAAGAATATACAGTGGAGAAAAGACAGCCTCTTGAATAAGTGGTGCTGGGAAAACTGGACAGCTACATGTAAAAATATGAAATTAGAACACTCCCTAACACCATACACAAAAATAAGCTCAAAATGGATTAAAGACCTAAATGTAAGGCAGACACTATCAAACTCTTAGAGGAGAACATAGGCAGAACACTGTATGACATAAATCACAGCAAGATCCTTTTTGACCCACCTCCTAGAGTAATGGAAATAAAAACAAAAATAAACAAATGGGACCTAATGAAACTTTAAAGCTTTTGCACAGCAAAGGAAACCATAAACAAGACAAAAAGACAACCCTCAGAATGGGAGAAAATATTTGCAAATGAAGCAACTGACAAAGGATTAATCTCCAAAATTTACAAGCAGCTCATGTAGCTCAATATCAAAAAAACAAACAACCCAATCCAAAAATGGGCAGAAGACGTAAATGACATTTCTCCAAGGAAGATATGCAGATTGCCAACACACATATGAAAGAATGCTCAACATCATTAATCATTAGAGAAATGCAAATCAAAACTACAATGAAATATCATCTCACACTGGTCATAATGGCCATCATCAAAAAATCTAGAAACAATAAATGCTGGAGAGGGTGTGGAGAAAAGGGAACACTCTTGCACTGTTGGTGGGAATGTAAATTGATATAGCCACTATGGAGAACAGTATGGAGGTTCCTTAGATAACTAAAAATAGAACTACCATACGACCTAGCAATCCCACTACTGGGTATATACCCTGAGAAAACCGAAATTCAAAAAGAGTCATGTACCAAAATGTTCACTGCAGCTCTATTTACAATAGCCAGGACATGGAAGCAACCTAAGTGTCCATCATCAGATGAATGGATAAAGATGTGGCACATATATACCATGGAATATTACTCAGCCATAAAAAGAAATGAAATTGAGATATTTGTAGTGAGGTGGATGGACCTAAAGTCTGTCACACAGAGTCAAGTAAGTCAGAAAGAGAAAAACAAATACTGTATGCTAACACATACATATGGAATCTAAGGGAAAAATAAGGTCATGAAGAACCTAGGGGTAAGTCGGGAATAAAGACACAGACCTACTAGAGAATGGACTTGAGGATATGGGGAGGGGGAAGGGTAAGCTGTGACAAAATGAGAGAGTGGCATGGACATATATACACTAGCAAATGTAAAATAGAGAGCTAGTGGGAAGCAGCTGCATAGCACAGGGAGATCAGCTAGGTGGTTTGTGACTACCTAGAGGGGTGGGATAGGGAGGGTGGGAGGGAGGGAGATGCAAGTGGTAAGAGATATGGGAACATATGTATATGTATAACTGATTCACCTTGTTATAAAGCAGAAACTAACACAGCATTGTAAAGCAATTGTACTGCAATAAAGATGTTAAAAAAAAAGTTTCCTTTAGTTCATTCTACCAAATTGTTTACAACATATATTGTAAAACATTCAGCTTGTTCATATCAGTAAATAGTCAGTTAATTATAAAATTTCCACTATTGTCAATAGACACACAGGGGTTAATGGAGACTTTAAACTATGCAGTTTACTTCAGGGATTATTTACTTTATCTCTCAGTATCTTTGCTTCTCAGAGACATGAAGACAATATCAAAAAGTCTGTTTTATACCATCATACACATTCTGTAATATCATCAAAGATGCCATACATATTGACCTAGATTGTAAGTCCTTCTTCACTTATACCATAACTACCTAAGTCAAGGGCTATTATATTTTTTCTTTTGCAATGACTACTAGGCACAGAGAAGTGCTCTATGGCCCAATTTAGAAGCATGATTTAATGGAGAGAGTATGAAATTTAGAGTCAGAGGACATGAATTTGAGTTTCTTGCACTGCCATTTATGATTTGTATGAATTTGGGCATGCCATTTACTTTCTCTCTTTTGCTCAGAAGGGTGTGTACATGAAGAAATGTATTTGAATAAGCTTGATAAACTTATACATATGCTACAAAGCAATAAACTGCATTGACTGTGCATGGTTGCTCTTCAGATGGATGGCATCCAAATGTGACCAAAGCCAGGTCAACTAGGCAGTTGATTGTTAACATTTTAACAATGTTACATAGAATGTAAAAGGAGGGAGAAAAGTTTATTTACCAGAACTACTGGGTGGAAAGAGATGCTGAGCGGGTCTGTATGTGTTTGGAATGAACATGTTGATAAGCCACTTAGGGTGAAGGAGTAAACCCTCAAGGGATATGTATCAACAGATGGTACCTAAACTGCATTCTAAGGAGGATCAAGCAAGTTAATTCTAGCCTTCTGTCTTGCCAAGTGGAGTATGGAATTGGGGCTGCCAATGGAGCCCTCTTTTCCTTTATACACCTGAGTCATTCCTACAAATAAATGTTGAACCATGATTTTTTTAAATTAATTTTTATCGGAGTATAGTTGCTTTACAATCTTGTGTGAACCATGATATTTTAAAAATATATATCAGTTTTAAGGGTTACCCCATTAACAGCTTGTCTGGGACACGCACAAGATGTGAGCAGATCTTCATCATGATACTATTCAAACTGCACAGTAACATGGGAGCTGCAGTAAATGAGAGACAAGTGTTTTCAGTGTTAAGTCCTCTAAATCCTCCGTCTCCTGGCATTAGTTGTTCTGACTTAGATCTTTGGTTCAGTTTCTAGCACAATGATCAAACTCTGTTTTAAGTTTCTTATGAAGTTACAGCTCTTGAAATGTATCCAATGGCGGCTTCCTGCTTTATTCATTATTAATGAGGTCTTTTGCAGCCCCTCTGTGCTAGGGCCAATTGTCTATGTTTGTAAGCCTGGATAGCTACTAGGAATTACTCATCTTGTACTTCTCAGGGATTGGTTGCCTGGGATGCTGATTATTTGCCTTATGGAACACCACTGGTACTTGTAGGTAGAAGTATAGACCACAGCGAATGCCACTATCTGGGTCTAAGCACTGCTATTTTATTATTACAATCCAAGGGATAATTTACAAAGGCTGACAATATTATTTTATTTTCTCTGAAAGTTGCTTTGATTCTCTGGGCCTCAGAGCAAGCCCTTTTTAGAATAGAAATTATTTGTTTATACAGTCAGGCTTTGAGGATGATTTATTATATATTCATGTGAGAAAACTGAAACTCAGGACTTTTAAAATTTTATTTAAGCCTGTGACAGCAATGGGATATGTTTCTAGACAAAAGCAATGCCACTTGATGAACAATCAACTTGTTATTTATCTTCTGCTTTTGGGAGACAATACTAGGTCAGCCAAGGACATCTCCAAAAGGGTACTGTTATTAATGGAAATTAAGTGGTGTACAACACAGAATATGTTTTCTTGAATTATATTCTAAAATGAGTTGGAAAATGGTTCAATAATCCTGGAGCTGATATCTGATTTAAAATATCTTTTCTGCATATAATTTAATCTTTGTCTTGTATGAAATTTACAAATTATCAAGAAGATATAAACATAGATGCTGGAATTAATTTGCTTGATGAAAGATGATCCTTTGGCTTTGCTTATGGTTTGAGAAGCTCCACAGGACTCTGACCTCTTTTTGTCCATGTCTGTTAAGTCTGCTGGGAGTATATATGTGGTACACAGAAGGGTGAAGCCATAAAATGTAATATGAACAATATAAATGTAATTCTATCACTCTCTTGCTTAAAATCATCGTGAGGCTCATTCAGATCTTCAAGGCAAAATCTAAATTCCTTGAAGGCAAAATTTAACATGGAATACAGACCCTCCATGATAAGATCTTTGATCAATTTCTTAACTTCATCACTGATTATTCCTTCCCAACTTCCCCTCCAAGTTACATGTATATGCACACATATGAGCACACACATATCCCTAACTGTAGTTATAGTTTAACTATATAATTCTATGTGGATCTTTATATTACCTACACCAAGCCAAAGCAACCGAACCCATGGCACTGCCTCTAAACCTGCACCTTTAACAAGTAGGAGGCAGCTCCAGTCTTAAAATCCTTAGAGAACTGTTAATTTACATTTAAATAGCATTTGCTATTGAGTGATATGTGATGGGGGAGTAAAATATGGACTGTTAATGTATAATCTATTGATGATTAGAGGTAGCTTGAATTTGGGTTGTAACTCAGGCATTTGTGAGGTATATGATCTTGGCCAATGTAACTTCTCTCAACTTCAATTCCATTGCCTAAAAATGGGCACAGCTAGAATACTGGGCAATTAGGGATGCACCAGGGTTTATTTCCCACCAACTTGATAAGTTAAGGAGAGAATTACCTGGGTGGGGGATGGGGGTTGGGAGAGGGGCTGGTGGTGAAAAGCTACTGAATGAGTGACTTCAACGTTTGGAGGGACTGGAGTCTGGCTGTGCACCCATGAGCATTTTTAAAAGTTCAAAGACAGAGGCAGGTGAGAAAATGGGGAGTCAGAGACAAGGGTTGGAGACCAAGTCAGGCCTTAACAGGGGTTGTGGGAGAGAACAAGCTCAGGATCACTTGGAAGTGGGTAACTGCTGGGGACAAAGTGGAAGGGACTGTGAGTTGCCACCAAACAGCTCAGACAATAAAAATGCATTAACTCACAGGATGATTGTGAGCATAGGCTATTAAAAATCATGTAATTTGAAGCATTCAAAAAACTATGAGGCCCTAACAGACATTACTATTTTTATCCTGTGGTATCATAAAGATGAAACAACTGCAAAAAAAAGTTGTCAAGATTAACCCAGTCAGTGAGCAACGCAACAGCTGTCCTCCCATTTACCCAGGGGAACAGGCACTTGGCATTTACAGAAACCTTGCCTTTGCTTCTCCTCATGTGTCTGACACTCTATCAGACTCAGGGCATTCACCTTCTGCTTCGATCTCGGGGTGCTTTTTGTGAATCCTCCCATTCCCAACCATAAAGGCTAATGGAATAGCAGGACTTGAGGCCTTTTCATCAAGAAATCTCTCAATTCCTGCTACCTAAAGTTTAAAAATGTATTTCTGAAGGGCATAGTTATTTTTGTCCTACTCTTCTACTTGTTGAGTACTTTGTCCTGGTGGGCTGATGCGCTTACATTCCATTACCATAAATTCAATTATTAAAGAATTTGTTCTCAATTTTTCCCCCCTCTGGATACAAGAATGTGTTATCTTTAGCAAGTGGCTTGCTTTCCTTCTGTTGATGAGGTTCTCTGAACATCTCACTGCCTGTTTGATACTATTATTCCTTTTAAATAGCTTTTCATTTTCTCAAGCATTACTGGTCATTTTACTGTCTAGTGGATATTTTTCTACCAACAGGTAGACATTTAACCGTCAACCCTGGAAGAACTGGTATGCAGGAAATCCTTTACTTATGTGTGCATTCGAAAGATCAATTTGTCATTGTCTTTCTTATTCAGTGATTCCTGTCCTCATTGGTCCTTGTTTCTTTTCCCTGATTCTTCAAAGTTGCACATATTCCTGAGCTGCCCCTTTCTGATGATATTAATCTAACATTCAGGCTGCTCCATTAATGTACCTCAGTTCAGAAATGCAAAGTGAAATGTTCACCTCAGCCTCATTTTTAAGAGTTGATACTGCTCTGTGCACGGCCATCACAGAAGGGTGTTGAGGCAGCCAACCAAATGTATCTGCTTTGAATAGAATGTCAAATTCACAATTTAATATAGCCCCAACCTAGTGTGATGAAGACAGCTTCATATTAGAAGTAAGGAAATCTGAATCATAATTTCTGTTCTGCACCAAAAAGTCTTCATTCATAGGTCATTTTAGCCCTGCTGCATTTCTTGGATCATTTACCCTGTAAAATTAGAACTTTAATTGATCTCTAAGGTTCCTGACAACTTTAGACCTCTATGTTTTCACAATTTCTTTTCTTCCTCAATAAATACAACCTCCCGGTAGTGGGAAAGGAAGGAAAAGATCAGAGAAGTCTTAACAAAGTGGATGTTTGAGCTGCACCTTGAAAGATGAGCACTTCACTTTCAGATAGATGACCGAAGAGAAGTGTCCTAAATGGAGAAAACAGCAGGTGCAAAGCCACAGAGGAGTAAATTAGCATGGAGTATTTGAACTGTGGTTCAAGAGCTAGTTTGGGACTCAAAGGGAACTCAAATCCAGGATGACAGTGCTAGGCTAGTGAACTCGTACTATCACATCACATCACTAACCCTGAATTGACATGGTATTTCTTAGTTTAAAAAAAAAAAAGAAAACCTCAACATTAAATCACACTCATATGAAGGATAAGAAGGGGCCAGGGAGTAAATGGGTTTTCCCAGTTTTAAGGGAGAAGGAGCTTCACAATGGATGCTCTAATTCCAAGGGCTGGCAGCTATGATCTCCAAGATGTACCTGCAGTCTTCCATCCAGTCTAGAGGCCAGACTGCGAAGGGTTTCTGGAGCTTGAGTGCGATACAGAATTGGAGAGATTGGTCCTCAGTCTGACTATCCATAGTGAATGTAGCCGGACTGAAGAGCCAAACCCAGTCCAGTTGCTGGAAAAACAGGCAGAATCTAGAGATGAAGTTCTGGAAAGGCAAATTCCAGGATGGAAGGATGGAGGTGCAGTCTGAGGATGACAGCATAGATCATACCTTCTGCACAGAAATTTTGTGGTGATTAAATTGAATAAGGCAGTTAAAGTATTTAACATAGTTTCTGACACATAAGTGATAGGTTTTTGTTGTTGTTGTTGTTACTTAAGGCACTGAAATTTAAACCTTGAAGGCCTTACTTGAGGATTGGTTGACTTTTAATATAAAAGGATGAGACCAAAAAAAAAAAATTAGGTCGAATGTTCCCTACAACCCCAGGGGTTTTCCTATTTTTCTCTCACCCCCAGGCCCATGGGATCTCCCGGGCAGCCCTCCCTAGTGTTTTGCACTCATTCATTGTGAGATCCAGGTCCTACTCCACACCTCCTTCAGTGTTTGGGGTTACAACACATTGCGTGTTACATAGTGCCATCATGACTTTGAAGCAGAAGTTCCCCCACCTCCCATTTAGGGGCTCAAGGGGTAGTTTTCTGAACTGTGGTCAGATAGCACTAAGGTGAGAATCAGGATACCTGGGCTTTCTTTGAAGCTCTGCCATTAACAAGCAGCTAGGTGTCCTGAGCAAGTACCTCAATCTGCCTGAATTTCCTATCTAAGAAAAAAGATGATTGAACTGGATGTCATGCAAGGACCTCGCCTCCAGCAGTATAAACCACGGCCACACCTAGGGAAGCTCCACTCATTATCCAAGTTGTCAAAAAGGCTCAACACATAATCTTGAGCACCAGATTAGCATGAGCTGCATAATGCCAGATAATGAGCTTTTACTGTAGAAGGAAAATGACAAAGACAGAATACCCACAAGGCTCCAAAATCATTCTTTTAGCCAACAAGATTCTGTTCTCAAGAGCTGTGAATCTGGATAAAAAAGTCACCCAAGGGGTTAAGTGGCCACTTTTGGATACCTCGATAATTTGGTAACTGGAAGCTGTTTGATTCCTCTTACTACAAGTCAACTTGAGCAGCACACCTTCATTGGATGCCTACTGTGTGTAGGTGCACTAGGCAGGTCCTCTGTACTGCATGTGTTAATGCTTAACAAATATATATTTTTAAAAACATATTTTATAACTTGGCAGATTATCTCCAGAGCGAAAAAAGAATCTCTTTATTTCCATTCTAAAAACATATGGTCTAACGTATAAACCAATACCTGCATCCATGAGCTTACACGTTACTGAAAAGGGGAGTTTAACTTAGGTAACCACAGCTTTGCATAACACAACAGAACAATTGTGTTCTGTTGTTATCCACAGATAAACTTTTGCCAAGCATTCCCTGTGCTGATGCGGTTTCAAGAACTTTCCAATGGTGACTTCCCCCTGTAGGGTCTTAATTTCCATTGTTCTATAAAGTTAATGTTGTCAAGCTGCAGAAGGATAATCAGTAAACTTATGAGATATTTTAGAAATTAGATTTTTTAAAAATATATTTATTTTATTTTTTATTTATTTATTTTTGGCTGCGTTAGGTCTTCATGCTGCGTGTGGACTTTCTCTAGTTGTGGTGAGCGGGGACTACTCTTCATTGTGGTGCACGCGCTTCTCATTGCGGTGGGTGGCTTCTCTTGCTGTGGAGCACAGGCTCTAGGTGGGTGGGCTTCAGTAGCTGTGGCTCGCGGGCTCTAGAGCACAGGCTCAGTAGTTGTGGCATATGGGCTTAGTTGCTCCATGGATGTGGGATCTTCCCGGACCAGGGATCAAACCCTGATTTGATTGGCAGGTGTATTCTTAACCACTGCGCCACCAGGGAAGTGCCTAAAAATTAGGTCTTTTTTGATACTTTTCATATAGTTTTGACAATCAAAAGTCTGTGCAAATAGTTACTAATTGTTAGTTTAGTATTTAAAGACAAAGATATTATTTTAGGAGAAGAGTCTGTTTGTGAAAAGCAATGCTTCAGCGAAGTAGTAGAAAAAGGACTTTCATGAAAAAGTAGAGTTAATGGGGTATAAATCAGAAGATATTTTTTTGGTCAGTTCTAAAAATAAATTCTCCCAAATCTTATCTCCTTAAATTGAAGACTTTTCCAGTAAAATAGAACAATGCACAAAAAAGAATGTATGTATTTTGTTTTATCCTATGTCTCAAGGGAAAGGGCATAAACCGCAGCCTGAGTGATTCCAGCTGCACACTAGGGGAAATATTGTGATAATTACAAAGACAAACTCTGGAAAGGGTTACAGAGGAAAGGGTTCCTTCCGTATCTTTCTGGGGAGTCTTTAAATGTAGGAGAGACCATCTGCCTGAATGAGGTTGTACAAGCTTACGTAACTATCAAACTTGTTTCAAAAGTTTAAAATGGGGGAGATCTCTAAGGCTCCTTCTCACTTTGAAAACTGATACTTCCGTCATATTAGGTGTATCTTTGGGAAGTTGATACTGTTGGGATGGGGGAACTTAGGCTACTTCCTGCGATCTCTGTCACCACAGCACTTTGCCTGTTCTAGCTAAAGTCTCTCTCCTTGGGCTATTCTCTTAATTGATAAAACTGGAAACAATAACAGCAATTATGACTCTTTGTATCCTTATGCAAACATAAGGATATGTCATCTTATTTTTCAGTTCTTCAGTGCAGGTGCTGCCATCCTAGTAATCCCCCACAGTATTCATGCACACTTTATTTGCTAGTTTCTCTGACTAAACACACTTTACAGAGATCTGGGTCAAGGGAGTGCTGTATTCCCTGGAAATCCTCAGGCTGCTTGGATGTGTAAAGAAGACCTGGAGATTCATCCTTACATGGTGCTCTGGTCCTGCTCTCAGTGAAAGCAGTTAGATGTTTGAAATGACACCCAAGAAGCTCTGCCCAAGTCATTGTCCGGGCAAAAGTGATTAGGAGTTATCAAATGAGATGGCGCCAGGATATATTTAAAGTGATGAAAGGGAAAAACCTACAACCAAGTTCACTCTACCAACAAGGATCTCACTCAGATTCAACAGAGAAATTAAAACCTTTACAGACAAACAAAAGCTAAGAGAATTCAGCACCACCAAACCAGCTTTACAACAATGCTAAAGGAACTTCTCTAGGCAGGAAACACAAGAGAAGGAAATAACAAACCCAAAACAATTTAGAAAATGGTAATAGGAACATACATATCAATAATTACCTTAAATGTAAATGGATTACATGCTCAAACCAAACAACAAAGACTAGCTGAATGGATACAGAAACAATACAGTATATATGCTATCTACAAGAAACCCATTTCAGACCTAGGGACACATACAGACTGAATGTGAGGGGATGGAAGAAGATATTCCATGCAAATGGAAATCAAAAGAAAGCTGAGTAACAATTCTCATATCACAGAAAATAGACTTTAAAATAAAGACTATTACAAGCGACAAAGAAGGACACTACATAATGATCAAGGGATCTAACTAAGAAGAAGATATAACAATTGTAAATATTTATGCATGAAACTAGGAGCACCTCAATACATAAGGCAAAGGCTAACGGCCATAAAAGGGGAAATCGACAGTAACACAATCATAGTTGGGGACTTCAACATCCCACTTTCACCAATGGACACATCATCCAAAATGAAAATAAATAAGGAAACAGAAGCTTTAAATGACACATTAAATAAGATGGAATTAATTGATATTTATAGGACATTCCATCCAAAAACAACAGAATACACTTTTTTCTCAAGTGCTCATGGAACATTCTCCAGGATAGATCATATCTTGGGTCACAAATCAAGCCTTGGTAAATTTAAGAAAACTGAAATCATATCAAGTATCCTTTCCAACCACAATGCTATGAGACTAGGTATCAGTTACAGGAAAAAAACTGTAAAAATACAAGCACAGACTTCCCTGGTGGCGCAGTGGTTGAAAGTCCGCCTGCCGATACAAGGGACGCGGGTTCATGCCCCGGTCCGGGAAGATCCCACATGCCGCGGAGCGGCTAGGCCCGTGAGCCATGGCCGCTGAGCCTGCACATCCGGAGCCTGTGCTCCACAACGGGAGAGGCCACAACAGTGAGAGGCCCGCGTACCGCAAAAAAAAAAAATAATAATACTAGCACATGGAGGCTAACAATACACTACTAAATAACCAAGAGTTCACTGAAGAAATCAAAGAGGAAATAAAAAAATACACAGAAACAAATGACAATGAAAACACAATGACCAAAACCTATGAGATGCAGCAAAAGCAGTTCTAAGAGGGAAGTTTAGAACAATAAAATCCTGCTTCAAGAAACAAGAAAAATCCCAAATAAACAACTTAAACTTACACCTAAAGCAATTAGAGAAAGAAGAACAAAAAAACCCCAAAGTTAGCAGAAGGAAAGAAATCATAAAGATCAGATCAGGAATAAATGAAAAAGAAATGAAGGAAACGATAGCAAAGATCAATAAAACTAGAAGCTGGTTCCTTGAGAAGACAAACAAAATTGATAAACCATTAGCCAGACTCACCAAGAAAAAAAGGGAAAAGACTCAAATCAACAGAATTAGAAATGAAAAAGGAGAAGTAACAGTTGACACTGCAGAAATACAGAGGATCATGAGAGATTACTACAAGGAACTATATGCCAATAAAATGGACAACCTGGAAGAAATGGACAAATTCTTAGAAATGCACAACCTTCCGAGACTGAACCAGGAAGAAATACAAAATATAAACAGACCAGTCATAAGCACTGAAATTGAAACTGTGATTAAAAATCTCCCAACAAATAACACTCCAGGACCAGATAGCTTCACAGGCAAATTCTATCAAACATTTAGAGAAGAGCTAACACTTATCCTTCTCAAACTCTTCCAAAATATAGAAGAGGGAAGAACATTCCTAAACTCATTCTATGAGGCCACCATCACCCTGATACGAAAACCAGACAAAGATGTCACAAAGAAAGAAAACTACAGGCCAATATCACTGATGAACATACATGCAAAAATCCTCAACAAAATACTAGCAAACAGAATCCAACAGCACATTAAATGGATCATACACCAAGACAAAGTGGGGTTTATCCCAGGAATGCAAGGAAACTTGAATATACGCAAATCAATCAATGTGATACACCATATTAACAAATTGAACAATAAAAACCATATGATCATCTCAATAGATGCAGAAAAAATTCAACACCTATTTATGATAAAAACCCTCCAGAAATTAGGCATAGAGGGAACTTACCTCAACATAATAAAGGCCATATATGACAAACCCACAGCCAACATCGTTCTCAAGGGTGAAAAACTGAAACCATTTCCAATAAGATCAGGAATAAGACAAGGTTGCCCACTCTCACCACTATTATTCAACATAGTTTTGGAAATTTTAGCCATACCAATCAGAGAAGAAAAGGAAATAAAAGGAATCCAAATTGGAAAAGAAGAAGTAAAGCTGTAACTGTTTGCAGATGACATGATACTATATGTAGAGAATCCTAAAGACACTACCAGATAATGATTAGAGCTAATCAATGAATTTGGTAAAGTAGCAGGATACAAAATTAATACACAGAAATCTCTTGCAATCCTACACACTTATGATGAAAAATCTGAAAGAGAAATTAAGGAAACACTCCCATTTACTATGGCAACAAAAAGAGTAAAATACCTAGGAATAAACCTACCTAAGGAGACAAAAGACCTGTATACAGAAAACTATAAGACACTGATGAAAGAAATTAAAGATGATACAAATAGATGGAGAGATATACCATGTTCTTGGATTGGAAGAATCAACATTGTGAAAATGACCATAATACCCAAAGCAATCTACAGATCCAATGCAATCCCTATCAAACTACCAATGGCATTTTTCACAGAACTAGAACAAAAAAATTCACAACTGGTATGGAAACAAGAAAGACCCCAAATGGCCAAAGCAACCTTGAGAAAGAAAAACGCAGCTGGGGGAATCAGGTTCCTGGACTTCCGAATATACTGCAAAGCTACAGTAATCAAGACAATATGGTACTGGCACAAAAACAGAAATATAGATCAATGGAATAGGATACAAAGCCCAGAGATAAACCCATGCACATATGGTCAACTTATCTTTGATAAAGGAGGCAAGAATATACAATGGAGAAAAGACAGCCCCTTCAGTAAGTGGGAAAACTGGACAGCTACATGTAAAAGAATGAAATTAGAACATTCCCTAACACCATACACAAAAATAAACTCAAAATGGATTAAAGACCTAAATGTAAAGACAGACACTATCAAACTCTTAGAGGAAAACGTAGGAAGAACATTGTATGACATAAATCACAGCAAGATCCTTTTTGACCCACCTACTAGAGAAATGAAAATAAAATAAACAAATGGGACCTAATGAAACTTCAAAGCTTTTGCACTGCAAAGGAAACCATAAACAAGATGAAAAGACAACCCTCAGAATGGGAGAAAATATTTGCAAATGAAGCAGCTGACAAAGGATTAACCTCCAAAATTTACAAGTAGCTCATGCAGCTCAATATCAAAAAAACAAACAACCCAATCTAAAAATGGGCAGTAGACCTAAACAGACATTTCCCCAAAGAAGATATACAGATTGCCAACAAACACATGGAAGAATGGTCAACATCACTAATCATTAGAGAAATGCAAATCAAAATTACAATGAGGTATCACCTCACGCTGGTCACAATGGCCATCATCAAAAAATCTACAAACAGTAAATGCTGGAGAGGGTTTGGAGAAAAGGGAATTCTCTTGCACTGCTGGTGGGAATGTAAATTGATACAGCCACTATGGAGAACAGTATGGAGGTTCCTTAAAAAACTTAAAATAGAACTACCATATTACCCAGCAATCCCACTCCTGGGCATATACCCTGAGAAAACCATAATTCACAAAGACACATGTACCCCAATGTTCACTGCAGCTCTATTTACAACAGCCAGGACATGGAAGCAACCTATGTGTCCACCAACAGATGAAAGGATAAAGAAGATGTGGCTTATATATACAGTGGAATATTTCTCAGCTATAAAAAGAAACGAAATTGAGTTATTTGTAGTGAGGTGGATGGACCTAGAGTGTGTCATACAGAGTGAAGTAAGTCAGAAAGAGAGTCAAATACCGTACGCTGAAAAATATATATGGAAGGTAAAAAAAAAAAAAAAAAAAAAGGTTCTGAAGAATCTAGGGGCAGGACAGGAATAAAGCCGTCGACATAGCGAATGGACTTGAGGAGACAGGGAGGGGGAAGGGTAAGCTGGGACAAAGTGAGAGAGTGGCACGGACATATATACACTACCAAATGTAAAACAGATAGCTAGTGGGAAGCAGCCAAATAGCACAGGGAGATCAGCTCGGTGCTTTGTGACCACCTAGTGGGGTGGGATAGGGAGGGTGGGAGGGAGACGCAAGAGGGAGGGATATGGGGATATATGTATACGTATAGCTGAATCACTTTGTTATACAGCAGAAACTAACACAACTTTGTGAAGCAATTATACTCCAAGAAAGATGTTAAAAAGAAAAAAGAGAGATGGAGCATAAGAAGGTATTCTGTGATAGTATAAAACCTGGTGATATAGTTATCATTATTATTGCGCCCTACCTTTCCTTGTTTTCTGTGTTTTGCTTGTTTCCATGGAGCTATAGACATCGTTAATGATTTGACAGAATGCAAACTTGACCAGTGTGGCCCATTTAGACTACACAGGAAATGAAATTATCAGAAATTTCTTTTAATAATGCAAAAGCAGAATTGCTGAAACAAATATTTCGATGAATTAGTTTTCTTAAGCCCAGACTAGTTCCCCATGTTCAAACATAAGCATGAATTAGTTCCTTCCCCAACATATTTCTACTGTTATAAATGTCTAGTTTATGTCTCCTAGTAGTGTACAGGCCATTAAAATTAAGATACATGACAATGAAACTACTGATTTTTGACCATTACCAAAGAAACTTATCATTAAAGAAAACATACTGGAGCACTGAAAAAATCAAATAACCACTTCATCATGGAGACTACAAGGTTTTTAAGAAATAGATTTTTATTCTTAAGTTTTCAATATTAGGATGTTGCCCTGTGAGATATTTTGATGTGGGAGTTAGAGAAGCAAATTCAACTTATCTAGGAAGTTTGCAATATTTTGAGGGAAGATATGGATTAAACAAAAGAACATTTTAGGAAAAATGTGGTCTCCTGGAAAAAACACTATAATCTGTCTTTTTCCACATTGACAATCTACCTTCTGTCCTTTTTGTATTTGTAAGACCAGAGAAGTGGCAATAAATTGTTGCTCGCCCTGGTTGTGCCTAGATTGTGTGTAGTATATTTTAGGGACACACCTACTTTCCTCCTGATCACTGCAAAGGGTTATAAATCTATCAGCAGAGTGATTCTCAGAACATATGGTTCATGGAGGAAAATCACTTGCATTTAACTCTGACCAGCTGTCCAGAGCTCAGCAACGTTGGTAACATATTTCAGGATGGATAAACTAGGAAATATTTAGAAAGCGTAAGCTAAGAAATTTACACTAATCTCCTCCACTAGATTCAAAAGTATAAATTGCCATTGCACTATTTCTTAGAGAAGAATTCAACTAAATCATTCCTGGTCACCCAAGATCTGACTGGACAAGAATAACATTCACCATTTCAGTCCTTGTGTAGATGGCATTCATCTGGCTTAAACCACAACAATAAGCTTTCGGATAACTGGTAAGTTTTTCAATTGCAAGTACAATTTCTGACACTATAAAGTTAAAAGAGCAAGGGAAGTTCCATATGCATAAGATGGACCATCTGCAAATTTGCATCAATCTCAGACACTTAAGTAAAAATAAACTGCATTTTAAGATTCTGAGTGCATGAATAAAAAATTAGTTAGTTAACAGGGTTCCTTGGAGATGTGGCTAATTCCTAGGCTGGGGCAGAGAAAAAGATGAGCCTGGAGTATCTTGCAGTGCAAGAAAGAAACTGCTTTAAAAATGAAAGAAAAAGAAACAGGAAAAAAGGATTCATGTCAAAAGGACACAGGAACAAACTGACAGAGCTCCCAAAGGCCAAAACTAGAACTATTTGAGCAACAAAACAATGAACTATAGCCCTGGATTAAAAACCAACGTATTGCATATATATCCATGTGTCCATACGAATGTAAGTAAATGACTGGGTAAGAAACAAATGGGAGAAAAGGGACAAATCTTCCTTAGATAAGAATTCTAGGGCTTCCCTGGTGGCGCAGTGGTTGAGAGTCCGCCTGCCGATGCAGGGGACACGGGTTCGTGCCCCGGTCTGGGAAGATCCCACATGCCGCGGAGCGGCTGGGCCCGTGAGCCATGGCCGCTGAGCCTGCGCGTCCGGAGCCTGTGCTCCGCAACGGGAGAGGCCACAACAGTGAGAGGCCCGCGTACCGCAAAAAAAAAAAAAAAAAAAAAAAAAGAATTCTAGATACTGCCCCCTCCAGGAGAGACTCACTCCCAAAGAATAGAGTATAAAAAGGAAAAAGGAGTAACTTTAAAGTGGAAAGACAAGCCAGATACCACCTTAACCAAGGGATCAAGGCTAACTTTACTGCTGATAAATCATGTTGATAATAATGTACCCAATATGATATGAGGCAATGAAAAGTTCATTTCACCTCCTTGTATGTTTCCCCCAAACACATAACCCCAGTTTAATCATGAGAAAACACCAGATATACCCAACCTGAGGGACGTTCTACAACATATCTGACCAGCGCTCTTCAAAATTCTTGATACATAAAAAATGAAGAAAGACTGAGAAACTGTCACAGACTAGAGGTGACTAAGGTGACATGCTGATTAAATGCATGTGTTATCCTGGAGCAAATCTTTGTATAGAAAAGGACGTTAGCAGAAAAATACTGGTGAAATACAAATAAAGTCTGTCGTTTAGGTAACAGTATTGTAACAAGATTAATTTCTTAGTTTTGACAAATGTACAATATTTATCTAATAGGTTAACATTATGGGAAGCTGGATGAAGGTAGTATCAAGTTTGAACTTTAAAAAATAACATATTTAAACTCAGTTTTTAACTTTGCACATTCAAAAATAGCTACATTCCCATTTCAGGGAGATCCTTTTGTAAGCAGACCATTGGTTCTCTCCACAGGTATTCTTTCTGACAACCTCTGAGAGAGATGGGGTGGCCATCTATTCATGCATCTGTTCTTGTTAAGATCCTTAAATATTTACAGAAAGGTATTCATCCTTCCACTACCTTATTTTATTAAAGAAAGCATGTCTCTGTATTAACTAATCTCATCAGATTATCATTTTCTTAAGGCTTGCCGGGGAGGACAATAACAAATTTATTATTGCTTATTTATTCAAAGTTTGAATGAAAGAAACTATATTTATGTAGGATTGCTTGAAGGGTATGCAGTATATCCATTCCTCTAGTGCTCTAAAATCTAGTAGTCTGAAATGAATCAGGTCATCTGATCTAACACATTATGGACATCACGCCAACCTCCTAAACAACTGCTTTATACCAAATTATTCTTTGGTAAACTGTCACTAGTCTGAATAGTGGGATATACAGACCACTCCATGAAACTCATCACTGTGTTTTCCAGAAGAAGGCTGCTGGAGTTATTGTTTCTCACATTACACAGTGTACCTCAGGCATAGGATGTTTCTTATGTATCAACAACAGGATTACGTGTGCCTCTCTTGAGAAAGAGATGGGTTTTTAACCTAATGTACCTTCTGGATTATGGAATTGGTTGTTTCCCTTTTTTGCACTGGACACCAGAAAACACAGTTAAATTTGTGGCTGGTATCTAACAAGTATACATAATGTCAAAGTACGCATCCCAAATAATTTCACTTTTGACTACATTTTAAGTTATTGCTCTTTGATTTTAACCTTTATATGTATTATTTATATTATAGTGTTGCTTCGTGTTCATTGTTGAGAAATTTAGAGAATACAGAAAGACAACATTTTTTAAAGAAAATTAAAGATTATCCCATCATTCAGATAATCATTGATAACATAATTGCAGTATGAGCATATGAACATCTAGACTTACCTTATCATGCTGTATTTTATTACCTTTGTTAGGTTGCTTTGAGGTTTTTTTTTGGGAGGGGTGTGGTGGAAGGAAGATATAAGATATAAATAAATAAATAGAAGCAAAATTAAAGAGACACATTTAAGTCCTTGATCTTGCTTTGACTGGGTTAGATCTTACAACTTTATAGGTGAACTTAATTCTCTGCCTGTGTCTTCGTACATGCATTGAGACTTTACATTTAGGTACATTTAGGAACATACCTATAGTCACCCATTAACTTTAAATAACACTGAAGATAACATATTTTGCCTGAGGCATTACAATAAAGTGACCAATCAATTCTGGTTCCTTAATTAATAAACATCTGCAGCATAAGCATTGTATTCCTTTTGCTCTTAATTGGAACTTGGAATCAGTTCACTTTTTTTCCTCTTAATTGAAGAATGGCAACATTCACTGGGTGACTGTTAAAGTAAAAGCTTAACTTGGGGGCCCCTGCAGAGTTCTGCTAATCTCCCTGGTAGGAAACCAACTAAATGAGATATTAGAGGTAAGAATAATTTTCATATACAAGGTATTGTAGCAGCATCAATGTTGTAATAATGGTAATAAAAATTATTCCTCTATCTTTTTAAAATAGTGAATTGATACCCTAGTAAGAAGAGGGAACCATGGAAGTAAAAATGGAAATAGGTTGTATAAATAATTTCAATTAGAGAAACCACAGTCTTAATCTTTTTTAGTATGTGCTGTTGAATCAGAAGCTCAAGAAGGAGGAGGAGGAGGGAAGAAGGAAGAGGAAGAGTTTTTAAATAAAGAAGAAAATGATTGGAGACAAGCTGGACAATATTCATGGAGAAAAATTAAAGAGGAAGAAAAGGATCTTGTTCAAAAAGGACCTTAAACCATAAAAAATGCTCATGGGTTTATGGTTAGATTGTTAGAACTGGGAAGACATCTTTTTTTTTTTTTTTTGGTGCTACGCGGGCCTCTCACTGTTGTGGCCTCTCGCGTTGCGGAGCACAGGCTCCGGACGCGCAGGCTCAGTGGCCATGGCTCACGGGCCCAGCCACTCCACGGCATGTGGGGTCTTCCCAGACCGGGGCACGAACCCGTGTCCCCTGCATCGGCAGGCGGACTCTCAACCACTGCGCCACCAGGGAAGCCCGGGAGGACATCTTTTAAACACATCGACTTTAATGTCTGTCTCTCTGTCTCTCTCCCTTTCCCTCTCTCCCCATCCCCTTTTTTATAACAAATGAGGGAACTGAGATCCACAAAGGTGATACAATCTGCCCAAATCACACAGCTCTGTGATAGAGGTAATGATAAAAATCTAGACTTACTGATTTCTAGCTCAATTTCACTTTCACTTACTGGGCAGGGATAAAAAGATATATATAGCAATGCCATGACAGAGTCAACTCAAAGACAAACCATGGTTAACTAAACTCCTACTGCTGAGATTAGGTACCTCAAGGGCCAGCCTTTTTGATGCGTGTCTAAATTGGGACTACACAGTTAAAGATTCTAGCCATTATGTCTGTTTCTCTCCTATTACTTTGCCATAAAAAATGCTGAATAAATGTAATCTATAATAATCTATTACACTGTTGTTGAATTTCTTCCTAGGCTTGATGCTTTGGTCAGCCCTTTGATGGTGGAGTCACTATGAACCCCTGATCTCTTTGCCTCCTTGGACTTCTTTCCCATTCATTCTCCATGCTAGTCCTCAACCCTCGATCACCCCATGCCCCACAAAACAGCTAGAGAGGGTCACACACTGAGTAAACTTCATCTGCTAGCCCAACAGCCCTTGATAGATTCAGACAGTTGCTCCTAATTAATGTTCAGAAATTGTTTTCCCCTAATTAATTCTCTGAAAAATTCCACACTGTAGTTGTTGCCATGCTTTTCTTCTATCCTTATGTCTAGTTCCATCTTCTTAGCAGATAACCCCATCTCTTATTTCACTGAGAAGCTTGAGGCCACTTTCCTTTTTCTCTCCCAGAAAATATCTATGTACATACTTTGGGTACATTCCTATGTACTCTACACACTCATCCTCTTTCCTAGATTAACTTCTGCATCTGCCTCCCGGTCCTGTATTCCTCTCTCCATTTCCAAACCCTAGATTTTTCTCTATCAATAATTCCTTATGTCTGGTTTGCTCAAAGTTTTTCTTTGTTGGCTCTCTATCTTCAAAAATGTTCAGGTCTCCACCTTCTTGAGAAAAACACCCTCAAGCTTATTGTTCATTTAGCTGGCCCTGGCCCGTGGAAAGTGCATTAACTCTCAATATTTGAGTTATTGCTGTCATTCGGACTCTTTGCAGACCTGTATCTCCAGCCTGTACCTTTCTCCTAAGCCACAGTTAAATTGTATTTAATTCTGTTCAAGATCATCCCAGTTTTGTTCAATCAGTTTAAGAAAATTTGATTTCACACTTGTTACCACCTTTCATTTTTCTATTTCTGACTTGTTACACCTTGATTTTATTTTCTTTGGTTCTCTGACCTCTTTTTAGATTTAAAACTACTCCTATAATCCTCTCTTTACATATTATTATGGCTCAAATTGGCATTTCCATATAGCAGATACCATCCTTCTATTTCTGCATGGTACTGTAGGCCAGGTAGATAACATCCCATTCCCATAGAATTAACTGACTTGTTTCCTGGTCAGACTCTTCCCCAGCAGCCGGGGACGGGGTAGCTGCCTGGTCAGGCCCCCATTATCTTATATCTTAATGTTTATAATGGCCTTCACACAAGTTCCTAGCCAGTGGATTCTGAACAAAGATGGGAGCTCGAGCTTCCCAAAAGAAAAAACAAAAAACAAAAAACACTGCTGTTCACATCATCTCTCGCTTCAAAATTCTTCACCGTCTTCTCACAATGTATTCTACAGAGTAAAGCCCAAGTTCCTCAGCCTAGAATTCAAAGTTTCTACTCAGGTCTGTATCTCTAATCTCTTCATATCTTTCATCAACATAAATTCACCTCTTCAACAAAATTTGTCCACTTAGGTATGCATGTGCATTTCCACTGCAGCACTACTTTGCATATGCCATTCTTCTACTTTTAAGTCAAACAACTCTTTCTTATCTACATCTTACCCAACCAATGCCAAAAAAAAAAAAAAAAAAAGGATTAAATCAACATCTGTTACTGGTTAAAACCTTTAGTTACCTACGACCAGGTGGATGCTTCCCTCACTTGATGAAGGACTTTCGCCTTAAAAACAGTCAATATTCTATTTTAATAGTAGAGTTATAAAATATTTCTATTAAAATCCAGAGTAAGATGAGGATGCTAGCTATTACCAATATTATTTAGAGGCTTCCCTGGTGGCACAGCAGTTAAGAATCCGCCTGCCAACGCAGGGGACACGGGTTCAGTCCTTGGTTCGGGAAGATCCCACGTGCCGTGGAGCAACTGAACCCGTGCACCACAACTACTGAGCCTGCATGCCACAATGACTGAAGCCTGTGCTCCTAGAGCCCATGCTCCGCAACAAGAGAAGCCACCACAATGAGAAGCCCATGCACCACAATGAAGAGTAGTCCCCGCTCACCACAACTAGAGAAAGCCCACAGGCAGCAACAAAGACCCAATGCAGCCAAAAATAAATAAATTAATAAATAAATTTTAAAAAGTTATTTAATGCTGTAGTGGAATTTAAGAGATATCTATTTTGGCAAAGAGGAACCAAATATATCTTAATTTGAAGAGAATATGATTGTTGCCTACTCGGACAACCTAAGAAAATCAAATGTAAAAGTAGTAGAATAAGAGAGCTCGCCAAGGTTGCAGATTATAAAATAAATATCCCCAAATCAATATATTTTCTATATACCAGAAATTACCAGTTAGAAGAAAATATAATGAAAAAATGATATCATTCACAATAACTGAAAAGTATATAATAACAAAAATAAAATTTAAAAGAAATGTGCAGGATTTATATGAATAAATCTGCAAAAATTTAATGAGGACTGTGTCTTATCCACCACTCAATTTGCACTGTGAACTCAGCTTAATTCTGCCACCTCCAAAAAGCTTTCCAAAACCAAGGTCAAAATATTCTCTCTTACCTGAACTCCTGTCGTTTTTGTTGTGGATAACAGTCAACTGATTCCTAGTCACATAGCTCCTTAAATTTAGACCGATTCTCGAGATCACAGTGATTGTGATGTAACTGGTCACCTCAATCTTTTTAGTTTCTGCTTTCTCATCTGTAAAATGGGAATCATAAGAGTACGTACGTCACCAGGTTACTATGTAGATTACATGAATAATTTATAATTAATAATAACAATAATTTATAGTAAATAATATTTAATACTTATTAAACAAAATATCAAATAATAATTTAAATTACTATTATATTTCTACTAATTTAAATTTGTAATTCTCTGGTATACAGCTTGGCATATAATAAGCCCTCAATAAATGGTAGCCTTTAGTTGGAACTCTTGGTATGAGGTTACAATTAGTTGGCCAAGGTGCTGACAAATGTCAAAAATGAATGATCCTTTTAATTCTATGGATGGCGATATAGGAAGAAATACAGAGGAAACACAGAAACTACAACTCAGAACTAAAAGGAGTCAGAAAGTATAAGCAAAACATGTCAAGATCTGGGAATCAGGAGAACACATAAATAGAAGAAGTTTGGAGTTGCTTTAGAATGCAATTACTGGGAAAGAATGGAGCCAATGGGTGTTCCAGTTTCTGGTCAGAAACTATGTATAACCAAGGAAAGCCCCCACCTGGTTTTAAAAGAACACTGCACTTATGTCGGTAGGAAGATGAATGTATCCAGACAGGTAATGGGTTAGATTTCCTGACATTCTAAGCACTGATCCTACAGAAAGTTTAAAGATAGCTTATCAAATCAATGGGAAGGTGAGTGTCCTGGCAGCAGCCAAACTGTATGCAATTAAAACATAATATCTATGCCTATAGTAGATGCCCAGTAAATATACTTTGATAAATTCGATGCCCTTTCAGAATAATTGAGATCACCTAGAGTGATCTTAATTTACAGTATTATGAAACAGTTTCTTGTTATCAACTGGTTCAAATGCCAAGTTGCAATTAGAGAATATTCATTCCACATGAGCTACAAAAAGCCAAAAGCTATTCTGAATCAGGCTTATGTTAGCCAGTTTGACTTCAAGAGAAATAAATTTTAAAAATTATTATTTATCTATCCTGCTTCAAAAAGCATTGAAGGCAACAGAAATCTATATTTTCATTCTGATACTGGTACGTGTTATCAAATCTCATTGCAGGAACACATGGGAACCCTCACATAATTTATTTTATGTAACTTTTTAAATGTTACTAAGCGTGTTATAGTTATTACTAAGTTTTCAGAAATATTTGGACTATTATTTTAGCAAAGCTCTTCTCAATGTTAACACAGTCCCTACAATGGTGACCTTTTAAACACGGTCAAGTTAGAAGGATTCAAGAGATCCTTCACAATGTTTAAAATTTCATCTGCCAATCTATTTTCTCCTTCTTCTCTATTGCACAGGGCTCAAGAGAGCACATTACAGATGCTCTTATATTGCATAAAGACATCTTCTGTTGGACTAGTCTAATATCATTTTTTTTTTTTTTTTTTTTACGGTACACGGGCCTCTCACTGTTGTGGCCTCTCCCGTTGCGGAGCACAGGCTCCAGACGCGCAGGCTCAGCGGCCATGGCTCACGGGCCCAGCGGCTCCGTGGCACGTGGGATCTTCCCGGACCGGGGCACGAACCCGTGTCCCCTGCCTCGGCAAGCGGACTCTCAACCACTGCGCCACCAGGGAAGACCTAATATCATTTTTAAATGAGTCAAATGTAAATAAAAACCATCATCTCTATCACACGGTTAAATCCACCTGAGAATTTTTTCATATGACTACATTTTAAAAACATACAACTTTGAACAGAGGTTTAAATCTTTTTCACAGATAGTTATAAACGTAACTATCATACAAGTAGTCCTAGAAGACTTTGATGGATGACAAAGAAGGACTGTGATAAGCTCCAGCGAGGGTGTTTTTGAGAT
Organism: Globicephala melas; assembly: GCF_963455315.2. Lineage (NCBI taxonomy): Eukaryota > Metazoa > Chordata > Mammalia > Artiodactyla > Delphinidae > Globicephala > Globicephala melas. Next base: position 57,814,410 of record NC_083317.1, on the reverse strand, counting down.
GGAAAATAGAGGATAATCCAAATGGATGAAAGGCTTAGCTAGCTTGACTCTCAGAGTGTTGTGTCAACAATTATGTATAAGGGATCTATAAACACACAGTACAATATGGAGAAACAAGATGAAAAGATCCTAAAAGTCAAGGAAAAATGTAAATACCAGTTTGAAGTAACATTAAGGTGATGTCACCTTCGACTAAGAAAGGACAGTGGACTTTTCTGTGAAAACGTGAGTTAATATCCCAGTCCTGCCACTTACTAGCTCTGTTACTTGGGTGAGTTATCGACCCCTAAAACCTAATTTACCTTATCTATACATTGTCTAGCAGTAATCTCTACTTCCTGTGTGTTTTGAGGATTAAGAGAAAGGATTTATGTAGAAAACCTTAGTAAATTTTGCTAATTAACAGTATAAAGATAATATAAAGACTAAACTGTTTGTGTATGTGTTTCAATGCCATAAAAAGGCACACTTATACAGTCTCCTTTGTTGCCTTGTGTCTTTTAACCAGGACAATATAAATGCAAGGAATGAAGAGACAGATACTAACATTTGTATCCTATAAAGCAAGAGCACTGCCCTTCAGCTGATGAATGTTTAGAATGAAGGGTAAACAAGATGGCATGGATCATAGCCTGGTGTGTTTCCATCCAGAGAAACTCAAGTCACCTTCTAGGTTTCTTAGTTAACTCATTGCTCTCAGAGATAGTCATGTAAATCAGCTGACACTTATCAGGAAGATACAAAAGCAGACTGATAAACTACCCACCCGATGAAGACTTAATCACACATTTTATGAGACTGCTCCACAGGAGAAGGTTGATCCACAAAAGTCAGCAGAGCAAAAGAAATGTAGCCAATGGTATTATTCAGCTTATAAATGTACCTCCCTCTTCCCCCTTTCGATAGCAGAAAATCTCAGAAGTCACTCAGCCTTTGCTGTGTGGACCACTTTGAACTGGGCCCTGCAGGAAAGTAAAAGGAAATAGAAAAAAAAAGAAAAGAGGATTTAAGGTACTTATCTGATGAAGACAAGTGTGATGAGAAACATACAAATCCCTTACAAAATCTAAAGACAGTGTGGTATAGAGGCTAAGTGCACAAATTTCAGAACCAGATCCAACAGGGCTAGAATCCTGTTAGTGGCTCCACCACTTACCCACGAAGTGACCGTCCTAAAGTAACTCAGAATTTCTATGCCCCTGTTCCCATGGGGGTGATGACATCTCATAGGATGACATGAGTGTTACATGCAATCACACATGTCATCCACTTGGTGAAAGCAATCAATAATGATGGCTATTATGTTTATGTTGAGGGAAATGATCTCAGTCTTGGAAATATATAAGCACTCATTCCCCTGCTTCAGAATCAGTTGACAATAATTTTGCCTTTCTTTCATTTTTCAAATACCTGAACACTGAGAGTTGAATTGTTGCTTGCTGGGAGGATAGATTGGCTAGAGGAAAAAGAGAAACAGAGGGGCTGTGGCTGGAGCCCTGTTTTTCCTTTTCTGACTAAGCCTTGACTGAAAGTAACCCAGTGGCTTCCTGTTAACTACCTTGCAACATGGACTTGGAGGCGGCCCCTGGCTAGCTTTGCTATCCTAGGCAAGTTCTTTACCACTGGGCCGCAGGGTCCACCCTGTAAAATGAAAATAGCAATACTGCCTTGGACAGTGAGTCACTGGTGTTTACATGAAATTAGTGTTTAAAATGCATAACAATGCCTTGCGATCTAAGCATTCAATAAAATGTAGATAATAATGATGATGATAATAGTAAGTAGGTCACCTTGCAATTTAAGTCTGAAAGCCTAATGTTACTGCAGAATTCCTTATAAGGAGCTAAAGCAGGAAATTCAAACTGAAAGGCTGTATTATTGGCGCCATGTATTTTATAACTAGGGTAAGAACTGATGCTAATTTGGGGAAATGTTTTTACAAATCTAGGATAGACAATAAACTCCTATCTGAGGTCTGATTTCCCCAAACTTCTCCACTATTTGTTCAAACTCCAGCTAGCTTTTTTCCTTCAAGATCTTTTAAGATGAGACATTTGTCAAATATTTTACGCTTAACTAAGTGCCATCACACAAAATATCTTTTGCCACCAAATAACTTCAGATTCCAAACTAAGTGTAAACCCCCTGGCAAGTCTGCAATGCCCAGTCACGTCGCATCAAGCAACAGGGATACTCTGGCAGCACAGACCTTGAGCTGCGATTAAAAAGACGTTTCCCCTCATTGAGCAGCTTCTAATATCAGGTACTATGCTAGGCTCTTTACAGAGTTAATTGGATCCTCATAACAGCCCTGAAAGGTGAATACTCTTATGCTCGTACCTGAAAAGCAGACCTTGAGACGTGAGACGGTTTGCTCAAGACCAAAGAGTTAAGAAATGGCAGAGTTCGGGCTAGGCTCTAAATCTGTCTGACTTCAAAGCCTTTCCTCTCTTCCTTAAGCCTCATTGTCTCTCCCCAGGAAACCGGGCACCCACCCAAGCCCGTCATTAGGGACCACAGTCACCTGCTGGTGACCACATGGCCCAGGGACTGTTGCGGGCAGCACCATGGAATCCGGTACCTACCAGGCGATGGTGCTGAGGCAGCGGAGAAGCTCCTTGCTTGGGTTGGCAGTGGCACCAGCGAGCCTGGCCCTCAGGAAAGGTGCGTAGAGAACCTAGTTTCAGCAGGCTGGAAAGACAAGGCAGAGGGGCAGGTAGAGCCTGAATCCGAGAGCTTACAGTGGCTTTCAGATGTTGTTATTGCTCACAGTGGTGTTCTGCTTTGCTGTTAACAGTGCACTCTTTTCTTTCAAATGAACTCCCATGTGCTATCCCTTTATGAATAAATATATAAGTAAAAGCTCAGATGTTCTGATGTGGGATCAAGGTACAGAGAACTAGGGCCTCTAGGCTCTTTGCTGGCTTCTGGTGGGTGGCTCCAGAGACACATCTATGGAGCCACAAGGCTCTCAAGAACAGTTTGAAAATCACTACATGACTGTTAACAGTGTTAAAAAAAAAAACTGAACGTTGCAGAGCATGTCACACAGTGAGCTTTTTCTAGCAGTGTATCTCAGAGTGTGCACAAGAATCAAATAAATAGTTTGTACAAATGCAGATTCCTGTGCCACAGTCTATAGACCTGTTATTGGGGGAAATTCTTAGCCAAAGATCTGGAAGATCCATTTATTGACATATCCTCAAATAATTCATAGGCTCTCTTTATGCAAACGTGGCTGGAAAGGTTCAGAACTCAAAGAGTTACTTCACTCAGATTTTTTTCAGTGAAACCCACAACTTGGTTACAACCTGTCCCTGCTGTGGTGTCCTGCTTTCTGAACTTGATCCCAAGATGATCGACAATGATGTCATCCAATGACAACTTCTCCTTGCTTATGTGAGTGACAGACTTCCTCCAGGATCTTATAAAAATGTTAAAAAGTACAGGCATGCAAAAATTGTCACAATATAGAGTAAGATTTTGAAAAATCCAACATGTGTTTTTTTCTTCCTTAATTATAACTGTCACAGAATATTTCACAGCAATAAAAAGTCTCAAGCTTTGCATTTCCAGACTCTCCTAGAGAGAGTTTATTAGGCTCCCTGGGAGTGCAGTTCAAGAATCTGCATGGTTATGAGCTTCCGGGTTGATTCTTAGGTGCTCTAAAACTTGAGAGCCAGCAGTCTAAGACTTGGCTGTTTTAAGTGTGGCCTGCAGAGCTGCAGTGGGGGCATCCCCTGGAAATGTGATAGAAATGCCGAAGCCTGGGCCTCACCTCAGACTTGCTGAATCAGAATGTGCCCTCCAACAAAAGACCCCAGTGATTCCAGTGTGCAAGAAAGTTTGGAAACCACTGCTCCACAATCTTGCTGCTCCAAGTGTGGTCCTGAGTGCTTGTTAGAATTGCAGACTCTTGGGTTCTATCACAGACCTGCTGAGTCTGAATCTATACGTTAACACATCCCAGGTGTCTTATAGGTACATTAAAGTTCGAGAGGCACTGGTCTAGAGGAGTCCAGGCAGACCCCTCAATCTGCAGCTGGAAGGTAGAGTTGAGAGGGCAGCTGGAAGCACGTTCTCAGTATAACTGGCGCAAGCAGGCTCAAGTACGGGACTGAACGAAAGCTGCCCTTCTACAGAGAAACGGCCACTTTCATTACTTCTTGTTTGCTTGGTCCTCCTCACATCATGGCCTGGTGAGGAGTGTGGGTGCAGAATGATTCCTCATTTGGCTGTTTAAGCAAGAATGCTAACATTCACTATTGATTAAAATCCATTAATTGCCTTCTCGTTCCAGGCAATGGGAGAAAGACATTGTCCCTACCAGGGGACACCCCCAGGCCTCCCCCATTCCCACATCAGTAGGCTGGCCTGTGCCCATCACCTGCCTCTGCCTCCCCTCCTGCTCCTAGAGCCCATAGTGCAATGTAGATAATGAGCCCAGCATGGTCACCTGGGGGAAGCCATCCCTAATGAGCTGGAGCGTGCTGTGCCACATCTCACCTTGCCCTCGAGGACACATCATTGGTTGATCTTCTACATTTCTCTTCACCTGGCATCAGGATTCACTCAGCAGCTGCTTCCTGGGTGTGACCTATGGCTCCACCAGGAAGGAGCAGGGGGACCTGACCTCGGGGCTGCCCCCTGACTGCTCAAACCCATGACCCCTGCGACAGACCCTCTGACCCATTCAGATCCCCATGTTCTTCGAAGACAGCCTCTGGCGTCTGTGTTGCCTTGGGGTTAAAAGGGAAAGGGGATCCCCCAAATCCTCCATGGATTTTCAACAGTGCTGACTGGAAAGGGTTTCAGCTCCTCATCATATCTGCACTGCTGTGGTGCTATCAGCAGTCCTCACACTGCGCTGCTCCCTTCGGGACATGCTCTCTCTATTTAGGATTTGGACAGGAGAAGCAGGTGTGCCCTCCCGATACGTGTCCTTTCATGGCCAGTGGGGGTGAAGGCGTCTGGATGGCTCTGAGCTCATCCTCACAGCCCATCTTGTGGAACCAACATTGCCAGCAAGAGCTCCTCCAGAGAGCTTCCCAACACCACAGTGCTGAAAACACCACGTCAAGCCATGCTTTGCACTACATGTGTAAATTTAACTTCCTTCACAGAGTCAGTGAAAGTTGGGTTTTCTGTGTTTTGTGGTGTTGCTATTGCTACTGATGCTAGAGAGCATTTGAAGCACGCTACATGACTCTGAAACTCTTCCCACACTTAACCCACACCTCCTCTTAGTGCCACATCACAGCCGTGAGAAGGTCCCCTCATGTGGACCGTCTTGGTGACTTGGTCTACTCTCTTATCTCAGTCATTTTCCAAGAAGATTCAAAAAGTTTGGATAATCCATCTCTAGGTTAACAGCGATCTAATTGTACGCTGGGAAGAGTCTAAACTGGTTTGTTTTTGAAACAGACTTAAATCATTTTCTGTAGATAACCATGACTTTGAACTTCAAACGCCACCGAATTTCTACGGATATCCCTGTATGAAGACTGGAAGTGGCCTTCTCAAGTCCCTTCTAGCACCAAGACCTATGAATCTTCGAACTTCTCTCCTTTTGCCTGATCTCACCCCCTTTTCAGCAATGTCTTCCATGAAGACTCCCCATTGTCAGAGGAGTACAGGCAATGTAGCCTCCACTGCACTGTTATTGTGAGGTTACTCCCACTCAGTTTGAAAGACTAGACACAAAGGGTTCTGCAAGTGGACTGTTTACTCTTTCTCAGTGAAAGATTTCTGTGTCTCACTGCATGTGTACTTTGCTTCCTGGTCTCCCCATCTTTTTTCTTCTTTTCTTTAACATCTTTATTAGAGTATAATTACTTTACAATTTTTTGTTAGTTTCTGCTATATAACAAAGTGAATCAGCTATACGTATGTGTATATATCCCCATATTCCCTCCCTTAGAGTATAATTACTTTACAATTGTGTGTCAGTTTCTGCTGTATAACAAAGTGAATCAGCTATACGTATATGTATATACCCCCATATTCCCTCCCTCTTGCGTCTCCCTCACCCTCTCTATCCCACCCCTCTAGGTGGACACAAAGCACAGAGCTGATCTCCCTGTGCTATTCGGCTGCTTCCCACTGGCCTCCCCATCTTTTACCAGCTAGTTCTTCTTAACCATATCCTGAAATGTAACTTTGTGCACTTTTTGTTCTTTATTTATGCACTCATTCTTTCAACAAATTTTCATCAAATGCCTTTATATGCCAGACACTGTGCTAGGTACTATGGCTTCAAAGGTGAGTTAGTCTCATGGAGCTAACAGTATAGAGAGGTAGGTAAGCATTCGTCCAAAAACTCACACAATGCATAATCACAGACTGGAATAAGGACTCTGAAGGAAAGGAGCCCCGTTCCAAGTGAGCTTGTTACCGCAGGACCAATCAAACAAAGGCTAACATGATGTAAGCCAGACCTAGCTTCTAGTTTTCTCCTCCTCTTCTTTATCTCTACCTTCCTCTGTGCCGGCTTCTCTCACTGACACTTTATCCACACAGTGGCATCAGGTAGATGCAGACTTAGATCTTCTAAGGGTAAAGAGAGTTTCTCCCCATCAATAATCCCAAAAAATCCTAGGGAACTGGTGTTTGACTCAGTTGGTCACGCGCCCTTTCCTAAACTAATCAAGGTGGACAAGGTTTTAACCAGTTTTGCCTAGATTATATGGTCTTTCCTGGAGCCTGCAATCAGTGCCAGAACCACTATACCCCACGGCTGAGAGTGATGTGGAGAGATTCACAAGAGGAAAACCAGGGAGCAATTAACAGAATAGGAAATGGAGCTGGATATCCCAAAACAGCATACGCCCTCTACTCAGTGCTTATGTTAGGGCTTACAATAAAAGGGAGGGTTTTGCAGATAAGAAACAGATAAGAACAAGAGCATTTTCCAAGTGGGTGAAGAAAGAATCAGGTTGCTCATCTGCCAAAACAAAGTTTTCTGGCAAAATCTGTGACTTAGGATAAGACAGTCAAAATTATATCAGACAAGGTCCTGGGGAAAACATTGGAGAAGACAAACAACATTATTCTTAAATAGAAGACAAATGTTATGACCTCATTAGATTTTTCAATTCTCATTTCACAACGACTCACAGTCAGTAAACACTCAATAAATATTTTTATTTGATTCCTGTGATTTGATACTCAGAGTGAAAATTAATCTCCATGCCTAATCAATAAAACCTGCAGGTGTCCTTTCAATTAGATTAGGAAATTAATGAGTACACACTTTTTCTCAATTTACTGTGCCAACATAAAATTTCTCCCAGACTTCAAATTATTTGATTTTGTTCGCATAAAAAGAAAAAGACTATGGACACTTTAATGTCTTACCAGGACTTCCCCCATGTTTCTACATAGGCTCATATCAAAAAATCAGCCCAGAAACATTCTCATAACCAGGACTGGATCACATGAACAAATTCCCCACCGTCAAGTTTTCTCCCCGTAAAATTAACTACTTAAGCATATATACAAAATCATACTGAGTGAAGTTGTCATACAGAGAGAGACAAATATCATATGATATCACTTGTATGTGGAATCTAAAAAAATGGTACAAACGAACTTATTTACAAAATAGAAACAGAGTCACAGATGTAGAAAACAAACTTATGGTTATCGGAGGGGAAAGTGGGGTGGGGTGGGATAAATTGGGAGATTGGGATTGACATATACACACTACTATATATAAAACAGATAACTAATAAGAGCCTACTATATTGCATAGGGAACTCTACTCAATAGTCTGTAATGACCTATATGGGAAAAGAATCTAAAAAAGAGTGGAGATATATATATAACTGATTCACCTTGCTGTACAGCAGAAACTAACACATTGTAAATCAACTATACTCCAATAAAAATTTTAAAAAATCAACTGGCTCATCCACACTGGTTCCTATCACATTTCCTAACATCTATAGATATAAATAACTGTTTACTGAATAAGAGATAGCTATGAAGGCGGTGTTATTGATCCTCAGAGGTGGGCCTACACCAAGCTGATTTTCCAGCTATTCTTACAGGTTTGTACTGTCATTCCCACCTTGCTCAGGAACACAAGCTGGGGGCATTGCATGAGTCTTCCATGGTAAGAACAACCCAACTGGAGTTTCATTAACATAAGCTGCTAAGTTTCGTAATAACATTTTGCTTATTTTTAAACCACTGAAAGAATAATTTATTAAAACACAGATTTAGTGCAATAAAACCTTCCTGTGTTGTTTTTCCCTCAGCTTCTCCCTTCACCTCAAAAAATGTGTTTCTAGACTCAAGACATTTGGAAAGTTACCTCCAGAGAAGCCCCAGAACTAAATATTTTTTTATCAGCCTCCTCTCTTTTTGATAGAAATTATAGATTGGTTTACCTCAAATTCTATCTATCATTATTCATATCTTGGAGCCTTAAAAAATTGGAAAAACAGTATCGATATCAGGAATTTCAATGAATGCTTGTAGTGACATATCCGAAGCTCTAGTCATAAGGTTAATTTATAATCAAATTTGCTCATTTTTGTTTCCTTGGAGCTGGCATAAAGTAAATGCTTGTAGATACAGGCAATTTCTGCCTTTGTAACTCTGATAAATCCTGGGCTTTCACCTAGCAAATGTCTACATGGGGTCACAGTCAAAGCTGACTTTGGGTGTATTGGAGAAGAACAAAAATATTTTCTGTAAAATTTTGTAAGGGCTAGTCTAGGAGTTTTACACAGTGCACCACACAGAAGTGCTCCCAGAAATCAATTAAGTTACACAATTCCATATGCTGCTTTTCTCTCTTTTCTGTTCATCCTTCAGTGTCTGTCCCTGACCTAATGGGTCAGGGTACAACTTTTCCATTTGGGGCACCTCATGTGACCACCAACAAACAGGTATCAGGGAAACATCTCTCACTTCGGTCTTCTCTCTCTTCTCCTCCAAACTCATGGCCCATTATTTGTTTAACCCCACTGCTTCCCTGCCTGCCAATACCCTGCTTGCCCTTACACTCAGCCTGCATCCAGGCTGTAAGTGGGGAACACTGGGGAGTGCTGAAGAAAGGGCTCACTAGGGTCTAATCTAACCTCAGGGTGGAACACCTAAGATGAACCTGTCCAGCTGCCAAGATGTGCCTTTTATTTGCACTAACCCAAGTTCTGTTATTAAATAGTGTCTCCTTCCCTGCCTTGAGTTATATTACCAAAGGCCCATTTCAGTTAACCTAGTTAAATACACGTCAGGCTCAGGAGAAGAAAAAAAAAAATCCATCTCACTACATGAGGAGGATCAGTTTTAAAGGGTTTTTAGGCCGCAGATTTGTGAAGCCTGATACATAATTTATAATACAGTTTCAATGGGGAAAATGCCACCACAGTGTGAAATAACTGATTTACACACAAACTTTTGAAATTCAAGCCTGTGTAGTGCCTGGAACTCTAACAGAATCTTCATCATTGCTCTGGAACGACTACAGCATTGACTGTGCTATGTTGATGAAGGAGGTAAAATGGTTAGGCAGGGAGAGCAGCAGAGCCCTGTTAATGTAGAAATAATAAGAAAAACTTCACAAAAGCAGTACATGTGTTTGGCTGAGTGACATAGATTGCTTAGTGCTAGACACCCATTTCATAAATCGAATCAGAAATTGAACTGGCTCTTTCATTACAAATAAATCACGGGTTGATGAGTTAATATTCACTACTCTAAGATCCTTATTTTTGAAATACTATGCAAATGGCAGAAAAATGCTATGCTATTCAATTTTTATATTTGTATTAATTCTTGGGAGAGATAGATAGGATGGGTGGATAAATGACGGATAGATAGATAGATGATAGACAGATGATAGATGATAGATAGGATGGGTGGATAGATGATAGATAGATGATAGGATGGGTGGATAGATGATAGATAGATAGATAGATGTAGATGATAGATAGGATGGGTGGATAGATGACAGATAGATGATAGATAGATGAGATAGATAGATAGATAATAGATAGATGATAGGATGGTAGATAGATAATAGATAGATGATAGATAGGATGGTGGATAGATGATAGATAGATAGACAGATAGACAGACAAATATCTTGGTGCGGTGAACAGATTACATCTGGGTTCCCTAAGGCAGCCTGTGGTTTTGATCTACTCCTGCCCAGAGGCTGCTCAGCACTTGGCTGCAACCTCACTCCCAAATCCCTCCTCCTAAAAACCTACAAATCCAGTCTGTGAACTCAAAGTCAAAGTAGATTTTCCTGAAGCTTTTGTAGGAAGTAGAAGGGAAGGTTCCCCTTTCTGCTTTTCTTTGCATCCTGGCTATCCTCTCTGTTTCTTTTAACTCTCTTCTCTGACTCTACACAGCACTGCCAGCCCCTCGTTGCTCCCATTTACGTCACTCCTGGAGGCCCCCTCACACCACCACCAATACTGCCTTTCCACCTAAGTTGAGAAACATATACTCTTTGGCTTCTTCAAATTTCATTCTCACATACTGCCTTGTTCGGCAAAACAAAGGAGCATCCTTGGGTGTAATTTATTTGCCACAGAAGGCACGTGGTGTGTAAATAACAGTTCTTGTTAAAATTCAAGTCAAACCCACGTGGAAGGAATAATACTAGGAAGTAGGTGACCCCCATAGCAATTCATCTGGCCAGCAGAGTATTTTTAGACAGACAAAATTTGAGATAGGAAGCTCCAGGTGCTGAAGAACCAAAGGTGTTAGAAAGGGCTTTCCTGGAGCTGCCCTCCAAACGCACCAGAGACAGATAATCCCCAGAACTCATTTAAAGTCTTAGGGAGTGTGGACAGCCTCATTTTCCAAATTCTAAGACAAATATTAACACTGTAAAGCACACACAAATAAGGGTTACTAAGTCCTATTGTGATTTATTAAAACAAAATAACCTCAGCAAGGGACAGCCTTCTATTTTGATCTCCTGGTTACATTAAGGATATAAAAATGATGCCATTATTAAACCGCACAAATATCATGGCTGAATGATAATCACCAAAACTTTCATCTAAGTTTAAAAAACCATCTCGTTACTCCAGAAATTCTTCAAGTTATCCAGATTGCTCTTGCACACATATGTCTCTTCGTGTTTTCCCTTTTCCCATGATATTTTCTCTTTAAAATTAGGAAAATAGAGATAATGTGACCACTTGGATCCGACTTTGCTACTAATTTTGGCTTCCAACAAGAGAGGTTCTGCATTTGAAGTGCCTGTGTGCATGAATGGGTTTGTGCCTGAAATAAATTGGTAAGTGAGTCAGCAGATAGTTATAGGTAGATTTCCTAGAAATTAAGAAGCTTCCTTAATTTATAGGATAATTTTCCCCTTGTGGGTTTCAGAAAAGATTTAGATGATCGTGGCCTAGGAGAAGGAGGATGAGGCAGCACTTAAGCCCTGGTTAGTGTTCCAGTGTCTGGGCAGCCAGACGTGACTATTTTCCTTACCGTCATGGAGTTCCACAGCCCAACAGCCCAGAGTTGAAGAAGGAAAATAGTTTAAAAAGAAGTGAAGGAAAATACAACTGAACAGGAATAGAAAAGTGAATTCTGGTTCTCCTCCTTTTAACACAGACATAGACTAACCAAGTATTCTGCTTTATGCTAAGAAATGCTCCCCAAGGGAAGCGTTTTGCCCCCAGCTGTGAAACTGATTGATGTTCTTAAAACCCTGGAGGAATCTCTTCTGGCCCTAAACTTGCTGTTACAGAGCAGAGAGGAAAGGTATTCAGGAAGGGGAGCTTTCAAAGAAAACATTTTTCTTCATTTTCTTTTCAAAGTGCTGGGAAGTCAGAACATGTAAGGATGGAAACACAAGTAAACGTGCTATCTGCACATTCCACTTACAAAGAGTGTATGTGTGAGGAAGGAGGGATCCAGAGTCTTCAAAAGGATCTGTAGACAATCTGAAAAATGCTGACCCAAATCTATTTTTTGTACCAGGTCGCAGCATCGTTTGAGCTGGATCCACCCCATCCAATGAATGATTCCTCTCCCGTCCCCTCCTTCTCCCAAAGTCTGAAACGTTAGGAATAGATATTCATTCAGGAGCCCAGCAAAATATTGTGTACTTCATAAAAGTGAACCCTTCAAATTAAAATGTCAACCCATAAATGCTTCTCTGTGAAGATGGGCAGCTATGCTAATAGTGCATTTAGATCGTCCTGATGATTTTCCAGGGAACAAAGGTGATGAAACAGAAACATTACTTAAGTGTAGAGGCTCACAATTTTCCCTCAACCTCCCCACATCCTCCCTTCGCTCCTGCCATGTCCCCCTACACACTCCCCAAAGAAAATTTTCTGGATTGCCCGCTTAGCCTCCATCTCCCTTCTCTGAAAGAACAAAATCCACAAGCAATCCAGAAAAAGGATGAACCACACTCCAAGGGGGGACCACATTCCAGGGAGATGTGATGGGCCAGGGGCATTTCTGGAAAGACACAGGGAAAAGAGGGGGAGTTCATAGGATAAGATGACTGGGATAGGATGGTACCAATGAGGAAGCTCTGGGCTAGGAGACACGAATGCTTCTGTGAGATAGGAATGCTACAGAAAGGGAGAGGACGAGAGAGTTAAGAAGAATTGTCATAGGCCATACATATGAAACCCCTTTAAATGTCTTCAAGAGATACGAATGAAAGTGAAACTTCTTTGGGGACTGCTGTGCTTCTTTAAAAGCCACAAGCTCCAGGCTAGCCATGAGGGCCTTGGCTTTATAAGCACAACACATATACAGAATGAGAACTCTCTGTACGTGTTTCTCTTTCTCTTAGACTGCCAGAAATTCATTACTCTGTGTTTGGTGCCTCAGTTTAAACTGCCTAGTGCTAGCTCAAAATCATTCACGTGTACTCAACAGTTTAGAGCCTTTTTTCTGGCATGTGTTAGGATGGCAAACTGCTCTTTTCCACTGACTTCAAATAATTTATACTTTTGTTCATTAGTGTACATTTTGGTATGATAAACAAGTTTACATGGCCATGTAAATAGATTGAAAATGACTTATAGAAAGGTCCATTTAAAGAGAGACACACAAAATGTATTAGTGTGCTTCAGTCTGCCAAGCACCGAGGCCTAAGAGGTAAGGATCGATAAATAATGCTTGCTTTTCCCCTCTCAAGTTAAAAACATTAAGAAATGGAACAGGAGTTAGATATGTGGATATAAAAACTATATTCTCCTCATTGCTTGTAACGTTATTAGGAAGATATGGCTTAGTGTGAGGACCAACTGGACTTGCAAGTACTTTTTGTTCCCCACTCCTAGTTCAGTCCTGGCATCCAAGGGAAAAGTGAATCTACAGACGCGTCACATTTACCCAAATGTCTGCTTCACATTGGGAATGGAGGAGGAGGGGAGACTAACTCCCCATTACATATAGATTTTTGTTTGTTTGTTTGTTTGGCTGCCCAGCGTGGCATGTGGGATCTCAGTTCCCTGACCAGTAATCTAACCCGTGCCCCCTGCAGTGGAAGCATGCAGTCCTAACCACTGGACCGCCAGGGAATTCCCCATAAGGATTTTAATATATTACCTTCCTCCAACTGAGACACATAACCCCAAGTGACCTGTTAGCCAGGTACTTCACTGCATCCTTGGGAAGGAGTGACTTAGGAGTTGGGGAAAAGGCCATACTCCTTTAGAGTCTAGCAGGGGCTTATTACATTAACTCCAGAAATATGGAGATGTATAACCATAGCATTAAGGATTAAAAAGAAAAGTTTAACTTTTCTTATTTTTTTAAACAGAGTATCTATTGGCCTATTCCTTTTGTTCTGCATAATACAACAGTGTCATAAATTTTAAATCCAGTAGACCAGTGAAGTGGGAATGTGTAAGGTATGGAAAAGGAGAAAGAAGACTTCTTTCTTTTCTTCCAAATATATATATATATATATATATATATATTTAACATCTTTATTGGAGTATAATTGCTTTACAATGGTGCGTTAGTTTCTGCTTCATAACAAAGTATATCAGCTATACATATTCATATATCTCTATATCTCCTCCCTCTTGCATCTATGCCACCCTTCTAGGAGGACACAAAGCACAGAGCTGATCTCCGAGCGCTACGGGGCTGCTTCCCACTAGCTATTTTACATTTGGTACTGTATATATATTCATGCCACTCTCTCACTTCATACCAGCTTACCCTTCTCCCTCCTGGTGTCCTCAATTCCATTCTCTATGTCTGCATCTTTATTCCTGTCCTGCCTCTAGGTTCTTCAGAATCATTTTTTTTTTTTTTAGACTCCATATATATGTGTTAACATATGGTATTCGTTTTTCTCTTTCTGACTTACTTCACTCTTTATGACAGTCTCTAGGTCCATCCACCTCACTACAAATAACTCAATTTCGTTTCTTTTTATGGCTGAGTAATATTCCATTGTACATATGTGCCACATGTTCTTTATCCATTCATCTGTCGCTGGACACTTAGGTTGCTTCCATGTCCTGTCTATTGTAAATAGAGCTGCAATGAACATTGTGGTACATGACTGTTTTTGAATTACGGTTTTCTCAGGGTGTATGCCCAGTAGTGGGATTGCTGGGTCATATAGTAGTTTTATTTTTAGTTTTCTAAGGAACCGGCATACTGTTCTCCACAGTAGCTGTATCAATTTACATTCCCACCAACAGTACAAGAGGGTTCTCTTTTTTTTTTTTTGCGGTACACGGGCCTCTCACTGTTGTGGTCTCTCCCATTGTGGAGCACAGGCTCCAGATGCGCAGGCTCAGCAGCCATGGCTCATGGGCCAGGCCGCTCTACAGCATGTGGGATCTTCCAAGACTGGGGCACAAAGCCGTGTCCCCTGCATCGGCAGGTGGACTCTCAACCACTGCGCCACCAGGGAAGCCCAAGAGGGTTCTCTTTTCTCCACACCCTCTCCAGCATTTATTGTTTGTAGATTTTTTGATGATGGCCATTCTGACTGGTGTGAGGTGATACCTCATTGCAGTTTTGATTTGCATTTCTCTAATGATTAGTGATGTTGAGCATCCTTTTGTGTGTTTGTTGGCAATCTGTATATCTTCTTTGGAGAAATGTCTAGGTCTTCTGCTCATTTTTGGGTTGGGTTGTTTGTTTTTTTGATGCTGAGCTGCATGAGCTTCTTGTAAATTTTGGAGATTAATCCTTTGTCAGTTGCTTCGTTTGCAAATATCTTCTCCCATTCTGAGGGTTGTCTTTTGGTCTTGTTTATGGTTTCCTTTGCTGTGCAGAAGCTTTTAAGTTTCATCAGGTCCCATTTGTTTATTTTTGCTTTTATTTCCATTACTCTAGGAGGTGAGTCAAAAAGGATCTTGCTGTGATTTATGTCATAGAGTGTTCTGCCTATGTTTTCCTCTAAGAGTTTTATAATGTCTGGCCTTACATGTAGGTCTTTAATCCATTTTGAGATTCTATTTGTGTATGGTGTTAGGGAGTGTTCTGATTTCATTCTTTTACATGTAGCTTTCCAGTTTCCCAGCACCACTTACTGAACAGGCTGTCTTTTCTCTATTGTATATTCTTGCCCCTTTATCAAAAATAAGGTGACCATATGTGTGTAGGTTTATCTCTGGGCTTTCTATCCGGTTCCATTGGTCTATATTTCTGTTTTTGTGCCAATACCATACTGTCTTGATTACTGTAGCTTTATAGTATAGTCTGAAGTCTCGGATCCTGATTCCTCCAGCTACATTTTTCTTTCTCAATATTGCTTTGGCTATTCAGGATCTTTTGTGTTTCCATACAAATTGTTAATTTTTTTGTTCTAGTTCTGTGAAAAATGCCAGTGGTAGTTTGATAGGGATTGCATTGAATCTGTAGATTGCTTTGGGTACTATAGTCATTTTCACAATATTGATTCTTCCAATCCAAGAACATGGTATATCTCTCCATCTGTTTTGTTTCATCTTTAATTTCTTTCATCAGTGTCTTATAGTTTTCTGCATACAGGTCTTTTTTCTCCTTAGATAGGTTTACTCCTAGGTATTTTATTCTTTTTGTTGCAGTGGTAAATGGCAGTGTTTCCTTAATTTCTCTTTCATATTTTTCATTATTAGTGTCCAGGAATGCAAGAGATTTCTGTGCATTAATTATGTGTCCTGCTACTTTACCAAGTTCATTGATTAGCTCCAATAGTTTTCTGGTAGCATCCTTAGGATTCTCTATGTATAGTATCATGTCATCTGCAAACAGTGACAGCTTTACTTCTTCTTTTCTGATCTGGATTCTGTTTATTTCTTTTTCTTCTCTGATTGCTGTGGCTAAAACTTCCAAAACTATGTTGAATAATAGTGGTGAGAGTGGGCAACCTTGTCTTATTCCTGATCTTAGTGGAAATGGTTTCAGTTTTTCACCCTTGAGAACGATGTTGGCTGTGGGTTTGTCATATATGGCCTTTATTATGTTGAGGTAAGTTCCCTCTATGCCTAATTTCTGGAGGGTTTTTATCATAAATGTGTTGAATTTTGTCGAAAGCTTTTTCTGCATCTATAGAGATGATATGGGTTTTTTTCTTCAATCTGTTAATAAGATTTATCATATTGATTGATTTGCCTATACTGAAGAATCTTTGCATTCCTGGGATAAACCCCACTTGATCATGGTGTATGATCCTTTTAATGTACTGCTGGACTCTGTCTGCTAGTATTATGTTGAGGATTTTTACATCTATGTTCATCAGTGATAATGGCCTGTAGTTTTGTTCTGACATCTTTGTCTGGTTTTGGTATCAGGGTAATGGTGACCTTGTAGAAAGAGTTTGGGAGTGTCCCTCCCTCTGCTATATTTTGGAAGAGTTTGAGAAGGACAGGTGTTAGCTCTTCTCTAAATGTTTGTTAGAATTCACCTGTGAAGCCATCTGGTCCTGGGCTTTTGTTTGTGGAAGATTTTAAATCACAGCTTCAACTTGAGTGCTTGTGATTGGTCTGTTTATATTTTCTATTTCTTCCTGGTTCAGTCTCAGAAGGTTGTGCGTCTCTAAGAATTTGTCCATTTCTTCCAGGTTGTCTATTTTATTGGCATATAGTTGCTTGTGGTAATCTCTCATGATCCTTTGTATGTCTGCAATGTCAGTTGTTACTTCTCTTTTTTCCTTTCTAATTCTATTGATTTAAGTTTTCTCCTTTTTTTTCTTAATGAGTCTGGATAATGGTTTATCAATTTTGTTTATCTTCTCAAAGAACCAGCTTTTAGTTTTATTGATCTTTGCTATAGTTTCCTTCATTTCTTTTTCATTTATTTCTGATCTGATCTTTACGATTTCTTTCCTCCTGCTAACTTTGCGGTTTTTTCTTCTTCTTTCTCTGATTGATTTAGGTGTAAGGTTAGGTTGTTTATTCGAGATGCTTCTTGTTTCTAGAGGTAGCATTGTATTGCTATAAACTTCCCTCTTACAAGTGCTTTTGCTGCATCCCATTGGTTTTGGGTCATCGTGTTTTCATTGTCATTTGTTTCTAGGATTTTTTGATTTCCTCTTTGATTTCTTCAGTCATCTCTTGGTTATTTAGTACTGTATTGTTTAGCCTCCATGTGTTTGTATTTTTTTACAGACTTTTTCCTGTAATTGATTCCTAGTTTCATAGCGTTGTGGTCGAAAAAGATACTTGATACGATTTCAATTTTATTAAATTTACAAGGCTTGATTTGTGACCCAAGATATGATATATCCTGGAGAATATTTCATGGAGCACTTGAGAAGAAAGTGTAATCTGTTCTTCTTGGATGGAATATCCTATAAATATCAATTAAGTCCGTCTTGTTTAATGTATCATTTAAAGCTTGTGTTTCCTTGTTTATTTTCACTTTGGATGATCAGTCCATTGGTGTAAGTGAGGTGTTAAAGTCCCCCACTATTATTGTGTTACTGTCGATTTCCTGTTTTATAGCTGTTAGCAGTTGCCTTATGTATTGAGGTGATCCTATGTTGGGTGCATAAATATTTACAATTGTTATATCTTCTTCTTGGATTCATCCCTTTATCATTATGTAGTGTCCTTCTTTGTCTCTTGTAATAGTCTTTATTTTAAAGTCTACTTTGTCTGATATGAGAATTGCTCCTCCAGCTTTCTTTTGATTTCCATTTGTATGGAATATCTTTTCCATCCCCTCACTTTCAGTCTGTATGTGTCCCTAGGTCTGAAGTGGGTCTCTTGTAGACAGCACATATGTGGGTCTTGATTTTGTATCCATTCAGCCAGTCTGTGTCTTTTGGTGGGAGCATTTAATCCATTTACATTTAAGGTAGTTATTGATATGTATGTTCCTATGACTATTTTCTTAATTGTTTTGCGTTTGTTATTGTAGGTCTTTTCCTTCTCTTGTGTTTCCTGCCTAGGGAAGTTCCTTTAGCATTTGCTGTAAAGCTGGTTTGGTGGTGCTGAATTCACTTGACTTTTGTTTGTCTGTAAAGGTTTTAATTTGTCCATGGAATCTGAATGAGATCCTTGCTGGGTAGAGTAATCTTGGTTGTAGGTTTTTCCTTTTCATCACTTTAAACATGTCCTGCCACTCCCTCCTGGCATGCAGACTTTCTGCTGAAAGATAAGCTGTTAAATTTATGAGGATTCCCTTGTTATTTGTTGCTTTTCCCTTGCTGCTTTTAATATTTTTCCTTGTATTTAATTTTTGATAGTTTGATTAATATGTGTCTTGGTGTGTTTTTCCTTGGATTTATCCTGTATGGGACTCTCTGTGCTCCCTGGACTTGATTGACTATTTCCTTTCTCATGTTAGGGAAGTTTTCAACTATAATCTCTTCAAATATTTTCTCAGTCCCTTTCTTTTTCTCTTCTTCTTCTGGGACCCCTATAATTCGAATGTTGGTGCATTTAATATTGTCCCAGAGGTCTCTGAGACTGTCCTCAATTATTTTCATTTTTTTCTTGATTCTGCTCTGCGGTAGTTATTTCTACTATTTTATCTTTCAGGTCACTTATCTGTTCTCCTGCCTCAGTTATTCTGCTAGTGATTCCTTCTAGAGAATTTTTAATTTCATTTATTGTGTTGTTCATCATTGTTTGTTGGCTCTTTAGTTCTTCTAGGTCCTTGTTAAACATTTCTTGTATTTTCTCTATTCTATTTCCAAGATTTTGGATCATCTTTACTATTATTACTCTGAATTCTTTTTCGGGTAGACTGCCTATTTCCTCTTCATTTGTTTGGTCTGGTGGGTTTTTACCATGCTCCTTCATCTGCTGTGTATTTCTCTGTCTTCTCATTTTGCTTAACTTACTGTGTTTGTAGTCTCCTTTTCACAGCCTGCAGGTTCGTAGTTCCTGTTGTTTTTGGTGTCTGCCGCCAGTGGCTAAGGCTGGTTCAGTGGGTTGTGTAGGCTTGCTGGTGGAGGGGACTAGTGCCTGTGTTCAAGCGGATGAGGCTGGATCTTGTCTTTCTGGTGGGCAAGACTGCATCCGGTGGTGTGTTTTGGGGTGTCTGTGAACTTATTATGATTTTAGGCAGCCTCTCTGCTAATGGGTGGGGTTGTGTTCCTGTCTTGCTGGTTGTTCAGCATAGGGTGTCCAGCACTGTAGCTTGCTGGTCGTTGAGTGGAGCTGTGTCTTAGCGTTGAGATGGAGATCTCTGGGAGAGTTTTTGCCGTTTGACATTATGTGGACCCACGAGGTCTCTGGTGGGCTGATGTCCTAAACTCAGCTCTCCCACCTCAGGGGCTCAGGCCTGAGACTGGCTGGAGCACCAAGACCCAGTCAGCCACATGGCCAGGTATGTGGGGAGTTTCTTGCCTTTTGGGAAGTCTGAGGTCTTCTGCCAGCATTCAGTAGGTGTTCTGTAGGTGTTGTTCCACACGTAGATGTATTCCTGATGTATTTTTTGGGAGGAAGGTGATCTCCACATCTTACTCCTCCACCATCTTGAAAGTCCCCATGAAAGAAGACTTTTTATTAATTAAAATATCAAAGAGTGAATACTACCATCTGGTTTGGTTTCGTTTGCTTGTTTGAAAAAAGAAAACATTTGGATTTTAAACAAAGGTAGTATACAGCAGTGAGGAGAGTTTGGAAAACCAAGTTTTATTCCAGTATTTCTTTAAAAATGGTCCAAAGTCCTTCATGGACCTTCATTAGCATCACTTGAAAAATTTGTTAAAAATGCAAGTTTGGGCACCTCACCCCACACCTATTGAATCAGAATCTTTTGAGGCATTGATGGAAATTTTGCATTTAACAACTTCTTTGAGTAATTCAAATGCACACTGAGGATAGGAAATCTTCATCTTCTGGCCATAGGACAGCATGTACCAGGTATTATATTTGCTGTATTTGACCCATGGTCACAGCATAGAATTAGCCTTAGCTTTCCTGAGGAGTTAAACTCTCCTCTTATATCAGGTAAGACATCTTGTTTATGAAGAAAAACTGAAAAATGTAAAACAGAAATCAGAATATAGTGCAAACTATATACTTGTATAGTAAAGCAAGAGAAAGTAAGGAGTTTGGGTAAGATTGCAAAGCTGGTCTGTTGCCAGCTCACAGTTCAACAATTCTTTTCATTCACATCCAGAAAATGTGTATAAATCCACAAGTCTCTGTTTATGTGCGTATGATTTTGATTACATTTCAGTGCCACTTAGTTACATCGTCATCAGTTTGTACAGATTGGCTGAAGTACTGAATATCCCATTTGGAAATCCTTTAACCAGATTAGAAGCCCCTGGGTCTGCACATTGAAAACGATTTTCCAGAAAGGATCTACAGTACTTAGTGATTAGTGGGATTTCTGGAACAACTGTTTCACAGTCTAGGACGGCTAATCCATAAATGCATTAATAGTATTAAATGCATGTAGGTAAGAAATAAAAAGTCTACTAAGTGGGAAAATTACTGAACTATTCTAGTTCATTGGGGAAAATGGTGTCAATATCTACCTGTCTCTAAGGCATAATACAAACAAATTATTTCCTGTATTTGCATTAATGAATTATGAATAAATATCATTGACTGTGAATTTCCACTAAACATGTGTAAATATCCTTTTGATATATTTAAGTAATATATCAAAGATTTAGTTTAAGATTTAGAAGTATTTTGAAAATAAATTTATAAAATATAAAAATACAAAAATCTATAATCATTTTCCATGGATTAAATTGTCTATCAGTTCCCAGAGATCTAAGGAACTCTTCCAGATTTTAGCTGGCAATGCAAAATGCCATAACGTGTACCCCTTGGATTTCTGTGCTTTTCAAAATCTGGGATCCTAGAAAGAAACTTTATTAATGCAATATGTTCTAGTATTTTAACATGAATTACACAGTATCCCAACTGATGTAATACTTTTCCAACAATTTTTAGAACTAGAACTTTGATATTATCACATATATTCTACACTACTTACGGATATGAGACAAGTCTTACTAATACTTGCTCTTCTCACAGATCTAAACATAGTTCCGTATATATTCAAGTTGCTCAACAGATGTTCATAGAACTGAGTCATCTACTCCAGAAAGTGTTGGCTGAGAGAATGGCACCTCCCACTAAAGACCCATTTTCCAAGGTACGTAATCCCCTTCATCCCATCCCTTAAAGATAATGAATACCCATCTCCTCCCCACTTATTGAGAATCACTCCCAGAGAGAATCTCTGTAGTTTCACTTCCTCTGTGAAGAAGCTAAAAAGTTTAACATCACTGTTCTGGCCCAACCATGTATTTACAAGGAAACAAGACGATTTAGGCTAGGACTATTAGGTAACTTAGGTTAAAGCTGAAGAACTGATATTAGTCTCAAAATCATATCACAGTCAGGTACATATGAAAATGTGTTCATATGTCTTGGAATGAGTCATGGGGATGTAATGTACAACATGGTGATTACAGTTACTAATACTGTATTGCATATTTCAAAGTTGCTAAGAGACTAGATTGACCTTAAAAGTGCTTATCACAAGAAAAAAATTTGAAACTATGTATAGTGATAGATGTTAACTAGGTTTACTGTGGTGATCATTTCATAATAAATACACATAACAAATCTTTATGTTGTACACCTGAAATGAATATAATGTCACACGTCAATTATACCTCAATTTCTAAAAATGCCTTAGCAGTGACATTTAGGAGTAGAAAGAACACTGGAACTTCCATTTCTAGGTGACATAAAGTAATGAGAGCTGGACTTATCCTCTCATCCAAAACAACTAAAAATCCAGGCAAAATACACTTAGTATCAGCTGTCAGAATTAGATATCAGGTGGTACAGAACAGTGACCACTGAGAGAGGGGAGGAAAAACAAGGGAGTTACATGATTTCCCTAGCTTACTTCCTGGGGAGAGTTTCTAGACTGAATCATAAGGAGGGGGAAGACAAGTAGAACCCAGCAAATTCACTGAGTAGAGGAGGTGGAGGTGGGACCTGGGAAAGTCAGGGTGTCTAGGATTAACAAAGCAAAGCACCAGAGAAGAGAGATCTGCATAGAGAAAGAGCTCTAAAGATATGCAAAGGGTCCTGATTACTGAGCAGTTCATGTGTGTGAGGAAACTACGCAAGAATCAGAAAAAAATTAACCAAAAGAATAAAAATACTTAATTCTTAGAGTACACACAAAGCTGAGAATAATTCATCTTCTCATCAGCTAGAGTGTAATAACTCATAATTCACAGGGAACTGGGGAGAGGGTATTACCTCAGAAGTGGGGCAACGTCAGCCCTATACTAAATGTTTCCCAGGTCCCACCTAATGAAGTTTAAAAGGAAGCCTCAAAAAAATCAACCTGCCTCCAATAAACTTAAGGCAATTGAGTTTTCAATTACAAATACCATTACAAAGAAAACCGAACTCTAGGTTCAGATGACTTACTGATGAATTTTACCAAATGTTTAAGGGAAAAAATAATACAAATTCTATAACATATTCTTCCAGAAAATCAAAGATGAAGGAATTTATTATAAGGCTAATATTATCCTGATATCAAAACCAGACAAAGATATTACAAAAAAGAAAACTGTATTCTTTATCCACATTGATGCTAAAATCTTAACGTAATTTTAACAAGTTGAATCCACCGATACATAAAATTATAATACATCATAAACAAATGGAATTCATTCTAGGAATACAAAAATCAATTCAAAATTTAACCAATGTAATTCACCATGTTAACAGACTGAAAAAGGAAATCTATATGCCACTCTCAGTAGACACAGAAAAAGCACTTGACAAAGTAATACTCTATTCCTGATAAAAACTCTCAGCAAACTAAGAATAGAAGGGAACTTCCTCAACCTGAGGAAAGGCATATAAGAAAAAACTATGGCTAACATCATACTTAACAGGTGAAAGACTAAATGCCTTCCCTTCAAGATCTGAAAAAAATGAAATATGTCTTACCACTTCCATCCAACACTGTATTGGAGGCTCTAGTCAGTGTAAAACTCAAGAATAAGAAATAAAAGGCAACCAGATTAGAAAAGAGAGGGCAAAACTATCTTGTTATACAGACAATGTAATCATCTGTTTAGAAAATTCCAAGACTGCTTCCTGTTCCTGAAATACTCATGCCCTATTTTATCTACCAAGATTCTACCCCCACTTCTAGACCTGGCTCAAATGTTAATTGATACCCATTGGGCTTATTTCTCCCTCTCTTGAACTCCTTTAGCACTTGCTAATACTAAGTTCTCTACTGGGTAGAGAAAAATCACATCATGACTTGATCCTAAGGTTAGCTGTACATATGTCTCACCTCCTCCGCTAGACCATTAACTCCTTGAGAGAAGGGAATGCATTTTGGTCATCTTTTTCTTATCACAGAAACTAGCCTAGTGCCTGGACAATAGAAAGGCTCAGGGAATACTTGCTGCTATACCCATGTAGTCAATCATACAGCTCATCTGCTTTTAAGTGCAGAGGTATGCAAGTTCTTCCACTCACGCTCATGGAGCTCTCCCATTTTTCATACGTGGAATATGCACATTTAAGTTTCAGCTAACTGACCATATTCTCTACTAACTAAAAAAGCACTTGAGTACATTTCTATTGCTGCAATATAAAAGTTGCACGTTCTTAAAATGATTATAATTTTCTATTGAAGAAATTTTAAATTCCAAGATATATCTTATAGTTCTGACAGAGAAGACATGGGAAAGATTTTAAACTCCTGTATACTTTGGCTATAAGAAGCAGATGCTGGGAAATATTGCTGAACCACTCACGCAACCTCAGCCACTTTGATAGCACTGGCCAAGGAGCAGCACAAGTTTTTCACTTCCTGTTGAAAATCGATAAATATGAGCTAGTAGCTTGTGCTCAGCTCTGCTCCTCTCAGCTTCTCATGCACTGAGCTGCTGTGGTCAGTGGTATGTCCGACCCTCTTTCTGCACGCAAAGCCCATCTTCACCTACAGCTTTTGCTTAGGGAAACCACACACAATTTTCTTAACAATACAACACTCACCCCTTCTGGCAGCCCAGTCATATGGTAAAACGTCCTCAGCCTCAGGTGTAACAATCCACTGCACTGTTCTGTTTTGGACTTTGGGGAACTAGGTTTCAGTTCCTTGACTATAAATCAAGGGACAAAGTGGCAGCATTAATGGCAATCATCTACTTCTATTTAATGTGATTTAGGTGTTTATTAAATAATGTTGAATTTTAAATGCTTGCAGTTATTTCTTGACCTATCTTTGCTTCTGATTATCTGCAATGAGGATCATGGGCCTGGAATCAGATATACCTGAGTTCACGTCCCAGTTCCTCCACTACATAGCTGCATGTCTTTGGGTAGTATCCTTTCATGGCTTCCCTCATCAGCAGGATTTGCACAAAGATCTTAGAATGAGTAAAAAATTGCAAGTGTGGGGCTTCCCTTGTGGCGCAGTGGTTGAGAGTCCACCTGCCGACGCAGGGGATGCGGGTTCGTGCCCCGATCCGGGAGGATCCCACATGCCGCGGAGCGGCTGGACCCGTGAGCCATGGCCGCTGAGCCTGTGCATCCGGAGCCTGCCACAGCAGTGAGAGGCCCGCGTACAGGAAAAAAAAAAAAAAAAAAAATCGCAAGTGTGGGGTTTGAGGTGAAATTTGAATGGGTCATACAGAAGACACAGAGTGTGTAGTGGAAAGAATGTTTGAGGGTGAGAAAATCTGAAGTCCATTCTGGTCTTGAGCTTTGGTTGGTCCTTTTACAGCTTAAGATCTTTATCCCTGGTCTGTCTTCCTGTACCTGGCCACACAGTGCTAATGGTCAAGCATCATTCTCAGGTTCTGCAAAGGTGTGGGCAAGGGCTACCACATACACTGCTGGGGTTCAAATCCAACTCCACCCCTCACTAACTGAGTGACCTCACATACATCACTTAATCTTCCCAGACTTCACTCCTTGGCTGCACAATAAGGAAGGTGGGTTACGCAGCCTCTAAGGCCCTTTCCAACTTCCATTTAAAAGACACAGGGCGGGCTTCCCTGGTGGCACAGTGGTTGAGAGTCCGCCTGCCGATGCAGAGGACACGGGTTCGTGCCCCAGTCTGGGAAGATCCCACATGCAGCGGAGCGGCTGGGCCTGTGAGCCATGGCCGCTGAGCCTGCGCGTCCAGAGCCTGTGCTCTGCAACAGGAGAGGCCACAGCAGTGAGAGGCCCGCGTACCGCAAAAAAAAAAAATAAAAGGCACAAGGCTAATCGTGTAGGGATTAAAGTAAGGGCTCTAGAGTCATCCTGCCTAGATTTACAACCATTATACTTGATTCCTCATCTGTAAAATGGAAACTGTAATGGTTCCTAGGCCATAGGATTTTTATGGAAATTAAGTAAGCTAGTACATGTAAAATGCCTGCAACCTTGCCTGGCACATAATAAGATAGATATTAGTTTTTATTATTACAATGTTTCATATCCAGGGAGAAGCAGTAGGACCTCAAGCATGCAGTCCGAACGTGTTAGCAGAATCAGAGCAGTCTAGACTCCTTAAAAGAAGAAATCTGTGGTGTCATTCTCCACTGTGAGTTGAGAGAGATACTCTGTAATCAAGCCCCACCTCCACTGGCCCCCGCCTCCTCTTTTCCCTTCTAAGGTTCTCAGTGTTCTCAACTCACCTCAAAGGTGCTCAGTTTCCTTTCCAATCTGCCAACAGCGTTTGTTTTCTTCCTAACATAATTCCTTGCTCTGGAATGTTCCCCTTAAGTATATTGTGATAATGATCATAATGATGATGATGATAATCTTTAAGTGTGGTAAGATGATGGATGGGAGTATTCTGAAATTATGCATTCGCCCTCCAAGAATTTCAGTCAGGAATTACTTTCAAGACTATAGAATACAAAGAAGATTTTGGATCCCAGAAGTTAAAGATACATTTTATCCACTCTTTATTTTTTGGTTGTTTTGTCCTTTCATTTTAAGGTTTATACTATTGAAATATTTCCCTCATTAATAGTATTACATAAAGAAGGAAAAAAACATGTGAGGGTTGGAAAATAGTTTTGGTTTTTTTTTTTTTCAGAAAAAGAGAGAAAGGCTATTAAAGTACAAATAAAATGTAAAAGGATTCATTCTTTTACTCAAAAAGCCTTTATTGAACACCTACTATATGCTAGTCACTTAAACAGATAAGACACAAAGGCAGATAAGACATGGTCTTCACAGGGGGATGTGATATATTTTTTAAAAAGAATTGAAGTTATCTGGGAAAGCTCAGAACTTTCAAAAATTCCTTTCTATTTATTTTAAGATTTAGTAGTATTTTATTTGCACTATATGTAAAGGGGGGCTGCATAATTGTTTTATTGGTTGGGCCTCAAGAGTCCTAATTGAGCACTGCCTTGTGAGGGTATCCAAGAACACAGGGTGGGGGGCAGCTGAGGTTGAGATGAGGAAGTGGCATTTGAGACGTCTTAAAGGACAAATAAAAATCTGTCTGCCTAGTGATGGGAAAGGGGAAGGGAAGGGACTTCTAAGCAGAAAACAGAGATGGTGCTGCTTTGAAAGTCTGAAAGAGGATGTGTGGCCTATACAGTAACTGAGGTAGCTCACTGTTGCTGGAGCACATAATACATGGGAGAAGTGGTGAGTAGGCTTCAGCCAGGTCACCAAGGGCCTCTTGAGCTCTGCTAAGATCCATGTTGTTCTGTAAAGAGAATGCTGTGTCTGTGGTTGAATAGAGAGCAGCTTCAACTCCCAAGGAGTTCCAGGGAGAATTGGGGATTTGGGCTTTACTTGCAGGCTCAGGACCAGGGCTCGTCTGCATCATCTCACTTTCCCAGGCAATACGCCTGGTCATTTGAAGGAGGGTATTACTGGGGCAAACAGCTGAGATCATAACTGGCCAAGGTAATTCACAAAGGACATTATTTTATCCGTTGCTATGAACTCATCTTCCCACACAGAGAAAGCTGGATTTGTTTAGACTCAAATTGGTAGCCAGTCTTTTCTGCCATAAAGCAATTCCCCAAACATCCCTATTTATTTCCAGATTGTTTTCCCTTGAAAATGGTTTTGTCTATCTAGAGTGTCTGACCTATGACAAAACTAAAATTAATAATAGCCAGAACATTTCTTGAGGCATTTCATTCTCAGGATCACACACTGTTAGCTTTTCAGGCAATTTTTAATTTGCCTCTCATTGAGATGTGTTAGCAATTGTACTTCTTACTGTTTCAAATCTTAGTGCTTCAGTGAACACAGTCATTGAATCATGGCCTTACTACAGATAATCGTATCATGAATTTCAACACAGCTCTTACTCTAAGTGTTTGGGTGAAAAAGGCCAAGGCTAAATCGTGTTCAACTAAACTACATTTTTTCATAGAAAAAAGGAAGAGGCATCTGAATTTCAGAGACTCAACCAGAAATTGAGTTGTGAAACATAAATCATTTCCTGGCCTTTATCCCATAAGCTTTAGAAAATACTTACACTGACTAAATTCTTAGGAATAAGGACATAATTATTGTTACTCTTGTTTTATAACTGAGTTACTAAAGAATAAAGTGGCAATAATTCTAGTAAGCTCAATAAATTATATGTCAGTATTAGAGAGATGGTTACAAATGAAACTTTTTTTCATTTTTCTCCTTACCCTATCAGTCGTGTTATATGTCTCTTTCTTTTCTCCGCCTTTATCACCTCAAATTTTCCATCCTTTCTTTACATTTTTTCTGTTCCTGTTGGGGGGCGGGGGTGACTTTTTGTTGGTTTGCTTGTTTGTTGTTTTTTGAGGGTTTTTTTGGTAACCTTTTTGCATGCTCTCCCATCTCATCCTCATCACCTCATCCTAGCCCTCCTTCCCTGTTCCAGCTGTCTTCCTTGGTCCTTTTTGGACCATTTGACCTACCCAATTACTAATTCTTCTTTTGACATCTCATTTTTCTTTTACTTAAAGTAATCCATTCTTCTTGTTGTATTGATCATTTCCCCATTCTTACAGTAGGTAAAGTTATTCACTCAAATATTTATTGGATGCCTATTTCGGATAGGTTCTCTGCTGGATACTGAAGAAATATAGCAACAAATATGCTAGAGATATTATAATTCACTGAGGGAGATAAAGCTGAGATAGTTATGATACTCAGCTAAAATCAAAGACACTATATGCCATGAAAAGTATAGTAAGCTTAGTATTTTGAACAAGCACTGTAGAATTTTAAAAGGGAACATAATCCTGTGTGATTTTAAAAGATGGGTTCCCCTATACTTTTTTTGTGGGAATCCATCCATTCAAAGACACACTGGAAGAGAATAAATTCTGAGCATTTTAAGACATGAGCCTATGAGTTCTTCATATTCTTGTCACCAATATCCTACACCCTTCCTGACACACAGGGTCTCAATATGTATGTTGTCATTGTTGCTGTTTGTTTGTTAAAATGAACTAGAAGAGTATTACATGCTAGAAGGGTATTATATTACCTAATTGTCAACATCTAATAATAGGGACTAAATTTATTCTCCTGCCTGAAAGAACTAAAAAGCTGGACAAACTATTTTTTATTAAATGACTTTCCAGACATTAGACATTAGGCAATGAAGGCGAGTCATCATTAAGAAACAGGAAATAAATGAGCTGAGATATGATGCCTGGAGAGAGTTTGGGAGCCATAATACAGGGAGGGGAACACAAGTGGAGCCCAGAAGTCCCCATGAGTTGAGGAAATAAAGCTGGAAGTCCAGGAAGGCCAAGGCAGTGCAAGTTACTAATGCAAAGTATCAGAGAGGAGAGAGCTGAACAGAGAGAACTTCAGAGATATGCAGAACATCTCCTCACATCTTCTGGTCAGTGAATTTGTATGAAGAAACTACTCAAGGCAAGAGAAATAAAAATAAATCAATTAAAACTGACACAGCCTTTGATTCGTTTTGAGTTAATTTTTGTGTATGGTATAAGATAGTGGTTTAGTTTCATTCTTTTTCATGTGGGTGTTTGGTATTCCCAACACTGGTTATTGAAGAGACTATCCTTTCTCCATTGTGTGTTCTTTGCTCATTTGTCATACATTAGTTGTCCATATATGTGTGGGTTTATTTCTAGGTTTTCAATTCTGTTCCATTGTTCCGTGTCTGTTTTTGTGCCAGTACCATACTGCTTTGATTACTATAGCTCTGTAGTATAGTTTAAAATCAGGGAGCGTGATATCTCCAGCTTTGTTCTTCTTTCTCAAGACTGCTTTAGTTATTTGGGATCTTTTGAGGTTCCATACAAATTTAAGGATTATTTGTTTTAGTTCTGTGAAATGCACCACTGGAATTTTGATAGGGATTGCACTGAATCTGTAGATTTCTTTCAATAGTATGGACATTTTAACAAAATTAATTCTTCCAACACATGAACTCAGGATATCCTTCCATTTCCATTTCTTTAATTTCTTTTGTCAGTGTCTTATAGTTTTCAATGTACAGATCTTTCACCTCATTGGTTAAATTCATTCCTAGGTATTTTATTCTTTGTGATGCAATTGTGAATTGATAGTTTTCTTGATTTATCTTATAGTTATTTATTAGTGTACAGAAATGCTACAGATTTCTGTATAGTGATTTTGTATCCAGAGAATTTACTGAATTCATTTATTAGTTCTAATAGTTTGTGGTGGAATCTTTAGGAATTTCTATATATAGTGTCATGTCATATGCAAACAGTGACAGTTTTACTTCTTCCCTTCCAATCTGGATGTTTTATTTCTTTTTCTTTCCCAATTGCTGTGGCTAGGAATCCTAATGCTATGCTGAGTAAAAGTGGTGACAGTAGATATCCTTGTCTTGTTCCTGATCTTAGAGGAAAGGCTTTCAGTATTTCATGGTTGAGTATGTTAGTTGTGGGTTTGTCACATACGGTCTTTATTGTATTGAGGTACATTTCATCTTTACCCACTCGGTTAAGAGTTTTTATCATAAATGTACATTGAATTTCATTAAATGCTTTTTCTGCATCTATTGAGATAATCATATGATTCTTTTATCCTTCATTTTGTTAATATGGTGTATTATGTTGACTGATATGCAAAGGTTGAGCCATTCTTGCATCTGTGGAATAAATCCTACTTGATTGTGGTGCATGATCCTTTTAATATATTGTTGGATTCAGTTTGCTAATATTTGGTTGAGGATTTTTGCATATTTTCATCAAGGATACTGACCTTAGAAAATAGGTAATTTTCTCTTTTTGTGGTGTCCTTTTCTGGTTTTGGCGTCAGGGTAGTGCTGATTTCATGAAATGTGTTTGGAAGATTTCCCACCTCTTCAATTTTTTGGAAGAGTTTGACAAGAATAGGTATTAAATCTTTGAATGTTCTGTAGAATTCACCAGTGAAGCTGAGAAAATCAATTTCTGTTGTTTCAGCCATCCAGTGTATGATACTTTCTTATGGCATCCTTAGTAAATTAATTCAGGTAACACTGCAAACCTATCAAAATGGCCAAAATTAAGGAATGCAGTTTGGAGTGGAACTGGCAGCTTATGAAGAGTAAGAGATTAAAAGAAGTGCCGGACTGAAGAATAGGTTAAAGAGTTGACCAGAAAAGAAGAAAAGAATTGTCAGGCAACTTTCAGGGCTCTATTGAAGTTAGCTAAGAATAATTTGGGGGTCATCAGTATGGTCAATAGACTTTTTTGTTAAAAAATAAAGTTCTGCTATGAAACACTTGATAAACTGTAAAAGTCATTTTTCCTGTGCCTCCTACCTCCTTTTCTAGTCCCATTGAATGTCAACTGCCTTATACTAACAAATGATTCAGGAAAGGACTGTTAGTTTACTTCAGCCAAAGTGTGTCAAGGCTCAACTGCAATAAAAAATTAGTATAAAGTATTGCCATGTGATTTGAGCCAGCAACACTGAACAAACCAGAGTAAATGGATGTTTGAATTTATCCAGGGCTAAGGATTATCAAAGTTAGTATGGCAGAGATTTGAAGGACATAATCTCAAGAGCTAGTGAATACAGAGTTGAAATGTGAATCTCAGGGTCCAGGCAAGATTGAGAGAAACACTAAGCTAGAAATGACTAAAAAACAAAAAGGAAGTATCAGGAAGCTCTGAACTTTTGTGGGCAAGACATGGAAGGGAAGGGAATGGAAGGGAAGGGAAGAAGGGTTGGAAAAAGCAGAGGAAAGATAATATATATTGCATGCTTATTTTAACATGGGTAACATTATCACTATTTTACAGTGGAGAAAATAGAAGCGTGAAAAGTTTACATAACTTGTGCACAATCATAGAAGTATACAGCCAGCATTCAGGGTCAGGTCTGATAGTATAATCCATGCCATTTCCACTACTCTCCATTGGCTGGTAAGTTAAAGCGCAATAGGGGATTGAAAATGGGAGACAGAAGTCAATTAAAGAGATGAAGCTTAAAAGTCTAAGATAGGGCTTCCCTGGTGGCGCAGTGGTTGAGAGTCCACCTGCCGATGCAGGGGACACGGGTTCGTGCCCCGGTCCGGGAAGATCCCACATGCCGTGGAGTGGCTGGGCCGGTGAGCCATGGACGCTGAGCCTGCGCGTCCGGAGCCTGTGCTCCGCAACGGGACAGGCCACAACAGTGAGAGGCCCGTGTACCGCAAAAAAAAAAAAAAAAAAAAAAGTCTAAGATACTGGAGTTGACACACTTAAGCCTGAAGATAAGTTTCAAGGTGTGGCTGCCCATGCATTTATAGAGTGGAGTGGAGGTGAGCTAACTGGAAAGACGTGGTAAAGACCCAGAGCTCTGTGCATGTGACACAGCACAGGCCATCCATGTGGATATTTCAAGTCAGACTAGAGGAGTGGAAGAGAGAGCAAGAGTGAGAGAGCAAAAGAGAGAGAGAGGAAGATTTATTCCTCACAGCAGCTGCCTCAAACTAGACAAAGTAATAAAGTAATCAATACGAAGATTCTACGCTCTTTCTTCCCATGTGATTTTACGGAAGACCAAAAAAAGAAAAAAAAAAAAAAAAAGCAAGCTTAGGGTAGCAATGTCATATTTTGAAAGTTTCTTCTTTAAATAAATTCACAACACATAAATCGAATGTTTCATTGATGGTTGTGTGAGAAGGTACATAACACAAAATAGTGCAAAGAAGGTATATTTCTGGTCCATTTGATATTTTGATTTATCATAAAAGATTCATTTGATCTTACATTATGACCTCTTGATCCTGACCACAGTCGTGATTTTAACTCTGCAATGAGTACTAACGATGGGATATCAGTCAATTAAGCTGAGGTACCTCTTGCTTGGTATTAAGGAAAGAACAGTTACCAGCCCATCTGACAAACCTGCTGCTCTGTGTATCATACAGAATGGGGTAGGATGTCTTCATCCCCATTAAACTCTGGGTGGAGAGTGTGTATCTCAGGGCACATCTGAGTATCTGAGGTAACAGCACGCTGCAATATGTGTTTTCAGATCTCCTCACAAGGCCTCATTGCTACTGGGTTCCCAAAACATGGCTGTCATAGAACTCAAGGCATTCAAGAAAAAATGAAAATACTATGACTCATACTGTCTATTCTGCTTGAGTTACTTAAATTCAGTCTATTTATGCTAATAAAAAAATCCCTGAAAATCCATTTGCATAGCATGCACCCACAATTCTTTAAAATAGATAGAGAAAAACTGTCTAACAGTTGCTATACATAGATACTCTATTGTTTAATTATTTAGATGACTGCTATTTAATTGCAATTCAAATGGATCATCTTCTAAAACTTCAATTTTTAAGATAGAAAGGGACTTTTGGTTTAATGAGGTCCAAAAATAAAATTTATTCAATTATCCTGATAAGTGTCTTACCTAATTAACTGGGTATCTGGAGCTGACACATGAAGAATAATAGCTATTGTTGTATGCTTTGATGTTTTTTATAATATTTAAGTGCTCACTTATGTGCCAGGTAATTTATATATGCTACCTCATTTTATTCTAACTGTATGGAGTAGGTATTATTATCACCATTTAAAAGATAAAGAAGCTAAAGTCCAGGGGCTAAGTTACTTGTTCACATGATCAGTAAATGGTAGAGCTAGGATTTATGTCTGTAACTGAAAACAGCCCAAATCAAAAATCAAACATAAATTTGACATATTTCCTGCTTTATGTATCTTTTTATAATAACAATATTTAATATACTAGAATTAACATTTATTAAGTACTTGTTATGTTTCAAGAACTGAATATAAATTAATTCAATCTTTACAATAATTTCACGACATGGATGCTGCATTTGACAAATGAGGAAACTGAGGCAGAGGAGTCCCATTAGTAGTCAATGATGGAGATGGATCTGAACCCAGGTCTGACGCATTTCTCTTAATCACTCTTCTACCTTTTTAGTTCCAGCCTGACTATTTTTGAGCTCACCCATGTAGATGTGTCTTCCCTGAGCCTTAATCAGAGTAAACCAGAGATGGAGTTATTTTAAAAGTTCCTCTATTCAGTTTTTATTGGATTTGGCATGGTATAGCCAGAAGTAGGGCCATAAAGAATCCAACTTCCTAGGATACTATATTCCCTACAGTGTCTCTTATTCCTTCCCTGTAACCATGACTCCAACCAATCTCATAATATTCCATTGTAGCCTATCTATACCTGTTGTATAAATCAGTAGTTAAGACCACAGGTCCTGAAATCTCTCTTGTGGTTGTGTATAAAATGATTTAATACACACAAAGTGTTCAAGTCAAGGCCTGAAATATATAGTAAGTGTACAAAAAGTATTAGATATTATTATTATTCCATACTATTTCCAAGATGGAGAGATATCGAAGAGAACAGAAATCTGAACAGGGGCACTAATGCAGCAATCAGGATCCTGGCCGAGAACTCAGTGATGTTTTCCATGATCTGAGGCATGAGGTTAATACACAATTCATTACTACAGGAAGGAAGTTGACTGCAGATTGGAGAAACCAGTGCTTAGAGTTCAGAGAAGCTGGGGGACACAGAGAAGTGACTTAGTGTCAGTGACTGTTCAGTCGGCAGCCAAGGGCTCATAGAATCCCAGAAGATATATGTGGTCATGCTGCCCTGGGACAGGCATTTTCTGATGCCTCTGGATACTGATGGTGTCAAGGAAAGGAGGCAAAAGAAACCTACTTTCCTGGGACTCTTTAAGTAGCATATTTATTCTGAGGTGATGAGTTCTCCATGTGGCAGGAGAAGTGACAGAATAAGTATTAGCAGTGCCTTTTCTAGAGAGTCTTCTATCTTGTTCCTGCCTCATTTGTGTTATTCTCTCTTTCTGATGGTCCAGCTAAGTACATGGTTGGAGGTAGACTGTGTCCGTTTATCTTATTAGCTATCTTGAGCTCAGGGAAGAGGAAAAGCTCTCCCAGCCTTGAAAAACCAGGAACCCATCTCATGGCTGCAAGAGAAAACTGAACTTGGAATGATAAAACTAACTTCAAGGACAGCCTTTTCTTTTACCTAAAAATACCAATTTCTGCCGTATCAGCCAACTCTCCACATTCTACCTAAACAATAACCTAAGAATAAAGACAGGTTTAAGAAAGTAAAATTAAGACTCATTCTGTGAAACTGGGCACAACCCAA
Organism: Globicephala melas; assembly: GCF_963455315.2. NCBI lineage: Eukaryota > Metazoa > Chordata > Mammalia > Artiodactyla > Delphinidae > Globicephala > Globicephala melas. The sequence goes on along the minus strand of NC_083317.1, from coordinate 57,779,434 downwards.
GTAGTGCTAGTGTAGCCACGCTGAGGTCTAAGTCAGAGCACAGAAATTCTAATCCTAGCCTTTAGTCCTCTGAGTATTAGTAGCCATTACTCTCAGAAACTAGATGTTTGGGCACTCCCAGAAAATTTCCAGTTACAAAGTCTGATATTATACATTAGGAATCTTGGCGCTCCCAGCCCCTGCAGAAGATATTCGAAAGAACAGTCTATACACTTTACATATTGGTTTATAGCATGCTTCATCTCCTACTATCTCAAAAAATGACAGCTTGATTATAATGTATTTATCTTTTGTCATGAAGTTAGTACATAATTTTATTTCCACATGGGTCTATGCTGCTTATATCTAAACTCATTACTGGAAAAGTGGTCATGGAGCAAAATATAAATAAATAACCTAAAGGCAGACCACCATAAATTCCTTTAAAGAGGAAAGTCTTATAAGGTGAGGACATAAGACCATCTGTCTTACGTCACGCATATCTCACTGCTTGAAAGATAAATATCTCTGTCTTAAGAGGACAGAGGCGGTTCTGAGTCAGTGGAGAGGTTTCTATGGAAATGAAAAAAATATGCAAATGCTGCCATAAAGAGCATAGAGCCTCCCTACAACAGACAATTTGTCCTGGGGGAGACCACATTACACAGACAGCAGACATGAGTAAGCCAGCGTCAAGGGCCGTTGGAAAGCACACAGCTTAGATACCATGTTATGCAGATGAAAGGAGAAAATAATCATAGTCATCCCACAAATAATATTCTTCATTCTTGTGAAGGAATCGTTTATTCCCTTTTCTGCTCCCACAAAGTCTTTGGTAGATTAAGTCCTGTTGAGTCCCATTTTTGCTGAAAGTGATGAGAGTATCTGTAAATTTTAAGCTCTGAAATAGTCTATAATTTAATTTATAAAATGATAATGTTAAGATTCTAAAGTTAGGTGCCCCTCATGTCACATGTCCAATCACATGGCCTTTGAAGGGTCCCTGATAAGGTTGACTCATTCATTTACCACACAACTCTTAAGCCATGTGCCAGGCACTGTAATAAAAACAATACAATCGAGGTTATTGGAAAGATGCATGCAGGATCCAATGAGGACTCTGATGCGGAAATATTTTGACTTTGGAAAATGCTTCATGGAGAGAGTGGTGTTTGACTGGAATCTTGAAGGAATTAGCAGTGTGGATGCTTCTAGCTCTGGAAGGAAGAGGAAGGACATACCAGGAGAGATGATACTGTACATATATGTGTAAATAAGTGCCAATTTAGGGATGGCTTCCTCTCTGAGTTAAACTTAATTTTTGTTTTGTTTTGTTTTTCTAAATAAGCTAAGAGGCAGACATGTTAAGTTACCGATAGAATTAGAGACTAGTCGAGTGTTATTCTATTCCCTTTTAGTCTTAAATTTTAAAATATTACCCTATATTCAAATATTAACACTTTGAGTCCAGTCTTCCACTCAGTATACATCTTCTTCTTTTATATATTGGAGCAGGTGTGGCTCTCCAAACTATGAAAAATAGTCATAAGGTTTTCTCAAAACCAGACATGTGCTTCAAAGGGAGAAAGCACACTGGCCTTTGGTATAACTTCCCTAAAGGGAGGTACAGTTGGCAGTGATGACATGCACTCTAAGTCCATCATCTCATCTTAGATGAAAGAAATAGTCAGGTCTCTCTTTCTCCCTGTATCTTCTAACAGAACATTAAACGGCAAGTTTTCATAGTTTTTGAATAAAGAATTATCTTAGGAATTTAAATATTGCATGTTCTATTTGCTGCAACTCTGTGAAATGTACATTTTTGAGAAAGGTTCATAGAGATCTTGGGAGGACTTAGTCATAATTTATTATTCTGTCCTGCCAAAAATTGGTACAACAATTAAATTTACAGTATTAATGGGGCCATCCAGTCTATAAAGGGGAATTTGACCCAGTGTCTCTTGAGGAGGTACTAACCCTCTCCATGTAACAAGGCACTATGTATGGAGACCAGCCTTGGGTCTCTGATTTATAAAATTACGAAAACACACATTTGAACAATATCTGTGGAAAGACGTTAGGCTAAATTAGAATACATTCAACTACAGAAGAGATCAAAATCCTATTACAGTAATCACAGAAGGCCGTCAATACGTTAAAACAAAGGCTAAAAGTAATTTGTGTGTACATTCTAAGCCAGTCTAGAAGATTGTTGTACAGACATAATTTGTCCACATTAAATATAGATTGTTATATAGACAAAATATAATGGAGCACCTCCAGCAAAATAAAATATGAAACAAATCTTTATATAGTATTCAGGCAGTCTATTCAGTTTACTATTACCCTGGGTGACACAGGGCTCAAAGAAAATCTTTCTTCTTTTTTTAAACATCTTTATTGCAGTATAATTGCTTTACAATGATGTGTTAGTTTCTGCTTTATAACAAAGTGAATCAGCTATACATATACATATATGCCCATATCTCCTCCCTCTTGTGTCTCCCTCCCACCCTTCCTATCCCACTCCTCTAGGTGGTCACAAGGCACCAAGCTGATCTCCTTGTGCTATGCGGCTGCTTCCCACTAGCTATTTTACATTTGGTAGTGTATATATGTCCAAGCCACTCTCTCACTTCATCCCAGCCTACCATTCCCCCTCCCCGTGTCCTCAAGTCCATTCTCTATGTCTGCGTCTTTATTCCTGTCCTGCCCCTAGGTTCTTCAGAACTACTTTTTTTTTCTTTTTCTAGATTCCATATATACGTGTTAGCACACGGTGTTTGTTTTTCTCTTTCTGAGTTATTTCACTCTGTATGACAGACTCTAGGTCCATCACATCTCTACAAATGACATGATTTTGTTCCTTTTTATGGCTGAATAATATTCCATTGTATATATGTACCACATATTCTTTATCCTTTCATCTATTGATGGACACTTAGGTTGTTTCCATGTCCTGGCTGTTGTAAATAGAGCTGCAATGAACATTTTGGTACATGACTCTTTTTGAATTATGGTTTTCTCAGGGTATATGCCCAGGAGTGGGATTGCTGGGTCATATGATAGTTCTATTTTTAGTTTTTTAAGGAACCTACATACAGTTCTTCATAGTGGCTGTATCAATTTACATTCCCACCAACAATGCAAGAGGGTTCCCTTTTCTCCACACCCTCTCCAGCATTATTGTTTGTAGATTTTTTGATGATGGCCATTCTGACAGTGTGAGGTTGTGGTTTTCATTTGTATTTCTTTAATAATTAGTGATGTTGAGCATCTTTTCATGTGTCTCTTGGCCATCTGTATGTCTTCTCTGGAGAAATGTCTATTTAGGTCTTCTGTCCATTTTTTCATTGGGTTTTTTGTTGAGACTGAGCTGCATGAGCTGTTTGTATATTCTGGAGATTAATACTTTGTCTGTTGCTGCATTTGCAAATAATTATTCCCATTCTGAGGGTGGCCTTTTTGTCTTGTTTATGGTTTCCTTTGCTGTGCAAAAGCTCTTAAGTTTCATTAGGTCCCATTTGTTTATTTTTGTTTTTATTTTCATTACTCTAGAAAGTGGGTCAAAAAAGATCTTGCTGTGATTTATGTCAAAGAGTGTTTTTCCTATGTTTTCTTCTAAGAGTTTTATAGTGTCTGGTCTTACATTTAGGTCTTTAATCCATTTTGAGTTTATTTTTGTGTATGGTGTTAGGGAGTGTTCTAATTTCATTCTTTTGCATGTAGCTGTCCAATTTTCCCAGCACCACTTATTGAAGAGACTGTCTTTTCTCCACTGTATGTTCTTGCCTCCTTTATCATAGATTAGGTGACCATAGCTGTGTAGGTTTATCTCTGGGTTTTCTATCCTGTACCGTTGATCTATATTTCTGTTTTTGTGCCAATACCATACTCTCTTGATTACTGTGGCTTTGTAGTATAGTCTGAAGTCAGGGAGCCTGATTCTTCCAGCTCCGTTTTTCTTTCTCAATATTGTTTTGGCTATTCGTGGTCTTTTCTGTTTCCATACAAATTGTTAAATCTTTTGTTCTAATTCTGTGAAAAATGCCATTGGTAATTTGATAGGGATTACACTGAATCTGTAGATTGCTTTGGTAGCATAGTCATTTTCACGATATTGATTCTTCCCATCCAAGAACATAGTATATTCTCTCCATCTGTTTGTGTCATCTTTGATTTCTTTCATCAGTGTTTTATAGTTTTCTGAGTACAGGTCTGTTGCCTCCTTAGGTAGGTTTACTCCTAGGTATTTTATTCTTTTTGTTGTGATGGTAAGTGGGATTGTTTCCTTAATATTTCTTGCTGACCTTTCATTTTTAGTGTATAGGAATGCACGAGATTTCTGTGCATTAATTTTTTATCCTGTAACTTTGCCAAGTTCATTCAAGAGCTCTAGTAGTTTTCTGGTGGCTTCCTTAGGATTTTCTACGTAGAGTATCATGTCATTTGCAAACAGTGACAGTTCTACTTCTTCTTTTCCAATTTGTATTCCTTTTATTTCTTTTTCTTCTCTGATGGCTATGGTCAGGACTTCCAAAACTATGTTGAATAATAGTGGTGAGAGTGGACAACCTTGTCTTCTTCCTGATCTTAGAGGAAATGCTTTCAGTTTTTCACCATTGAGAAGGATGTTTTCTGTGGGTTTGTCATATATGGCCTTTATTCTGTTGAGGTAGGTTCCCTCTATGCCCGCTTTCTGGAGAGCTTTTATCATAAATCGCTGTCGAATTTTGTCAAAAGCTTTTGCTGCATCTATTGAGATGATCATATGGTTTTTATTCATCAACTTGTTAATATGGTGTGTCACATTGATTTGCATATATTGAAGAATCCTTGCATCCCTGGGAGAAGTCCCACTTGATCATGCTATGATCCTTTTAATGTATTGTTGGATTCGGATTGCCAGTATTTTGTTGAGGATTTTTACATCTATGTTCATCAGTGACAGTGGTCTCTAATTTTCTTTTTTTGTAATATGTTTGTCTGGTTTTGGTATCAGGGTGATCGTGGCCCCATAGAATGAGTTTGGGAGTGTTCCTTCCTCTGCAATTTTTTGGAAGAGTTTGAGAAGGATAGATGCTAACTCTTCTCTAAATGTTTGATAGAATTCACCTGTGAAGCCATCTGGTCCTGGACTTTCTTTGCTGTTGGAAGATTTTTAATTACAGTTTCAACTTCATATCTTGTGGTTGGTCTGTTTATATTTTCTTATTCTTCCTGGTTCAGTCTTGGAAAGTTGTACCTTTCCAAGAATTTGTCAATTTCTTCCAGGTTGTCCATTTTAGTATCATATAGTTGTTTGTAGTAGTCTCTTATGATCCTCTTCCTTGCTTCTTCCTGGCTTCTTGTGTTGGCCATTGACTGTTGGTGCTCCTGAGCTTGCAGGTGCACCACTCTGATCTCTGCCTCTGTCATCAGTGGCATTGTCCCTGTGTGTTTCTGTCTTCCCATGGTGTTCTCCTCACCTTATAAGGGCACCAGCCATATTGGATTAAGGCTTGCTCTAATTACCTGATCTTAACTTGATTACATTTGCAAAGACCCTATTTCTAAATAAGATAACATACACAGGAACCAGAGATTAGAACTTCAATATATCTTTTGGTGGAGAGGGACACAATTCAACTCATTATATCTGTGAAATGGATAAACCAAGAGACCCTGGGCTGTTCCATTCTCAAGATAGTTACAATATAAAACAACAAAAATATGACATGCTATGCAGCTTTTATTCTGTATGCTGTGAAAATTTCTGCATGGTTGCTACTTTGTAATATTTCTGCTAAGGAATACAGGAAGCCCACTTCCTCCTGCCACAAGTGAAAAAGTTATAGTTTTATATTATTGCTGTTAACCATTTTGAGTATAAAAGGAAGTCACACACCCCAGGTGGGTGATATAAGCAGGTGGGTTCCAAAGGGCTGGATCTTGAAAGATCTTCCTTTTTCCTCTTAAAATAGGGAAGATCTTCACTGTTCAGATTATTGAAGCAAAAAACACCTCAATAGCAAAGGGCTGAGATACCATTGTATAAGATCTGATTTTTTTAACTTAATGGTGCTTTGTGTAGAAAATAAATAGAAGCTTATGAAATATCTTTCTATTGGGGGTGAAGTCAAGATGGCGTACCAAGAGGATGCGGAATTCGCATCTCCACACAACTAGGGCAACTACCAGGCACCGGTGGGGGACCACGGACACCTAACGGCACAGGAGGAACCCCCAGTGACTGGGTAGGACGTGGCACCTGGGGGGAGTGAAGCAGGAGAAGAATTGGAGGCGGGACAGGACCAGTGCTCCTGAGGGGAGGCTGAGGGAGGGGAAGGGATCCCACGCCTGAAGGGGGAAATTGGGGGACCACTGGTAGGGCAGAGGGTCAAAAGGGAGCATGTCCAGGTTTCCCTTGCCCACTTGGGCCGCTGGAAGTTTGCTGAGATCCTGGGCCTGATCCTCTGTCCACTGAGGCCCCCTCCAGCTGGGCAGGTCCTGAGGGAGTGGGAGGGAGGGAAGGGGAAGCAAAAGTAAAGGCCAGACCTCTGGGACCAGCATCTCTGAGGGGTGGCTGGGGGAGGGGAGGAGTTCCTACACCCAGCGGGACCCACCCACAGTTAGGGGTCCAGCGGCGACAGGGGAGACCCTGGGGGAGACGGTGGGCAGGGACGTGGAGGAAAGGAAGGGAACGTGGCCAGTGCTTTCCCTGTTCACTTAGGCACCGGGGAGCCTGTTGCACTCCTGGGCCTAATCCTCTGCTCTCGGAGCCTCCCTCCTACTGCGCAGAGCCCAAGCCCTGCCCCTACATCCTGACCCAGGGCCCTATATCTACACTCAGAGACCCGTTCTGAGACCTCCTCCAACACAATGGGCCTAAACCCCACCCACACACCCTCACCCAGGGCCTTCCCTCCAAACTCCAGAACTCCACACACTCTGGAGGCCCTTCTTTGATGTGCTGCCTCTCCCCTTCCATGTGCAGGTCCTAAGCAGAGGCCCCACCCCATGCTCAAACATCACCCCCATTCACCTAGGTCCCGCCCCATGCTAAACCTCACCCCTGCCTGAGTTCCACAACCGCCTGAACTCAATGCCCCGTAGCCAAGGCTTTTTTTTTCTTTTTTCCTCTTTTAGATTGGGGTTCTGTTTTACCTTGTTGATTCATTGTTATTGATTCATTTATATTTTTATTTTTTCTAATAAATCCTTTATTTTTCTAATTTTATTTTATTCTTTATACTTTGTTATTGTTCTGTTCCTTTTGGTTTGTTCCCCCCACAAACACCTTTTTTTTTCTTTTTTTCTGTTGTGGTTTTATTTTACTTTGTTGCAATTGTTTCAATTATATTTTTATTTTTCCTAATATATTTCCTTATCTAATTTTATTTTGTCTTTTATTCTTTGTTATTGTATTGCTCCTTTTTTTTTTTTTTTTTTTTTGCCATGCCACACAGCCTGTGAAACCTTCGTTCCCAGGCTGGAGGTCACTGCTGAGCTCCTCTGGTGGGAGCTCTGAGTCCAAACTGCTGGACTAACAGAGAACCTCAGACCCCAGGGAATATTAATTGTAGTGAGGCCTCCCTGAGTTCCTCACCTCAGCACCAAGATCTGGCTCTATCTAACTGCCGCAAAATCCAATGCTGGAAGTCTCAGGCCAAACAACCAGTAGGACAGGAATACAGCCCCACCTATCAAAAAAAAAAAAAAAAAGAAACGACAAAAAAATATGTTACAGATGAAGAAGCAAGGTAAAAACCTACAAGACCAAAGAAATCAAGATGAAATAGTTGACCTACCTGAAAAAGAATTCAGAGCAATGATAGTAAAGATGATCCAAAATCTTGGAAACAGAATGGAGAAAATGCAAGAAACATTTAACAAGGATCTAGAAGAATTAAAGAGCGAGCAAACAAACAATGATGGACAACACAATAAATGAAATTTAAAATACTCTAGAAGGAATTAATAGCTAATAACTGAGGCAGAAGAACGGATACATGAGCTGGAAGATAAAATAGTAGAAATAATTACCACAGAGCAGAATAAAGAAAAAAGAATGAAAAGAATTGAGGACAGTCTCAGAGACCTCTGGGACAACATTAAACACACCAACATTCGAATTACAGGGGTCTCAGAAGAAGAAGAGAAAAAGAAAGGGACTGAGAAAATATTTGAGGAGATTATAGTTGAAAACTTCCCTACCATGGGAAAGGAAACAGTAAATCAAGTCCAGGAAGTGCAGAGAGTCCCATACAGGATAAATCCAAGAAGAAACACACCAAGACACATATTAATCAAACTATCAAAAATTAAATACAAAGAAAAAATATTAAAAGCAGCAAGGGAAAAGCAACAAATAACATACAAGGGAATCCTCATAAGGTTAACAGCTGATCTTTCAGCAGAAACTCTGCAAGCCAGAATGTAGTGGCAGGACATGTTTAAAGTGATGAAAGGGAAAAACCTACAACCAAGATTATGCTACCCAGCAAGGATCTCATTCAGATTCGATGGATAAATCAAAAGCTTTACAGCATGCAAAAGCTATGAGAATTCAGCATCACCAAACCAGCCTTACAACAAATGCTAAAGGAAATTCTCGATGAGGGAAACACAAGAGAAGAAAAAAACCCACAAAAATAAACACAAATGAATTAAGAAAATGGTAATAGGAATGTATATATCAATAATCATCTGGAATGTAAATGGATTAAATGCTCCAAACAAAAGACACAGACTGGCTGAATGGATACAAAAACAAGACCCTTATATATGCTGTCTACAAGAAACCCACTTCAGATCCAGGGACACATACAGACTGAAAGTGAGGGGATGGAAAAAGATATTCCATGTAAATGGAAATCACAGGAAATCTGGAGTAGCAATACTCATATCAGATAAAATAGACTTTAAAATAAAGACTATTACAAGAGATAAAGAAGGACACTACATAATGATCAAGGGATCAATACAAGAAGAAAACATAACAATTATAAATATTTATGCACCCAACATAGCAGCACTTCAATACAAAAGGGGAATGCTAACAGCCATAAAAGGAGAAATCGACAGTAACACAATAATAGTGGGAGACTTTACACCCCACTTACACCAATAGACAGATCATAGAGACAGAAAATAAATAATGAAACACAAGCTTTAGAAGACACAATAGACCAGACAGACTTAATTGATATTTTTAGGACATTCCACCTCAAAGCGGAAGAATACACTTTCTTCTCAAGTGCACATGGAACGTTCTTCAGAATATATCACATTTCGGGTCACAAATCAAACCTTGGAAAATTTAAGAAAATTGAAATCATATCAAGCATCTCTTCTGACCAGAATGCTATGAGATTAGAAATCAATTAAAGGAAAAAAACAGTAAAAAACACAAATTCATGGAGGCTAAACAGTGCACTGCTAAATAACCAAGAGATCACTGAGGAAATCAAAGAGGAAATCAAAAAATTCCTAGAAACAAATGACAAAGATAACACGATAATCCAAAACCTATGGGACGCAGCAGTTCTAAGAGGCAAGTTCATAGCAATTGAAGCTCACCTCAAGAAACAAGAAAAATCTCAAATAAACAATCTAACCTTACACATAAAGCAACGAGAAAAAGAAAAAAGGAAACCCAAAATTAGCAGAAGGAAAGAAATCATAAAGATCAGAGCAGAAATAAATGAAATAGAAACAAAGAAACAATAGCAAAGATCTATAAAACTAAAAGCTGGTTCTCTGAGAAGATAAACAAAATTGATAAACCTTTAGCGAGACTCATCAAGGAAAAAAGGGAGAGGACTCAAATGAATAAAATTAGAAATGAAAAAGGAGATATTACAACTGACACTGCAGAAATACAAAAGATCATAAGAGACTACCAAGAGCAACTCTATGCCAATAAAATGGACAACCTGAAAAAAATGGACAAATTCTTGGAAAAGTACAACCTTCCAAGATTGAACCAGGAAGAATCAGAAAATATAAACAAACCCATCACAGGTAATGAAATTGAAACTGTAATTAAAAATCTTCCAACAAACAATAGTCCAGGACTAGATGGCTTCACAGGCGAATTCTATCAAACATTTAGAGAAGAGTTGACACCTCTCCTTCTCAAACTCTTACAAAATATAGCAGAGGGAGGAATACTCCCAAACTTGCCTACAAGGCCTCCATAACCCTGATACCAAAGCCAAAGATATCACAAAAAAAAAAGAAAATTATAGACCAGTATCATTGATGAACATAGATGCAAAAATCCTCAACAAAATACTAGCAAACAGAATCCAACAACACATTAAAAGGATCATACACCATGATCAAGTGGGATTTATCCCAGGGAGGCAAGGATTCCTCAATATACACAAAACAATCAATGTTATACACCATACACAAATTAAAGAATAAAAACCATATGATCATCTCAATAGATGCAGAAAAAGTGCTTGACAAAATTCAACATCGATTTATGATAAAAACTCTCCAGAAAGTGGGCATACAGGGAACCTACGTCAACATAGTAGAGGCACATGTGACAAACCCACAGAAAACATCCTTCTCAATGGTGAAAAACTGAAAGCATTTCCTCTGAGATCAGGAAGAAGACAAGGATGTCCACTCTTGCCACTATTATTCACTATTATTCAACATAGTTTTGGAAGTGCTAGCCACAGCTATCAGAGAAGAAAAATAAATAAAATGAATACAAATTGGAAAAGAAGCAAAACTGTCACTGTTTGCCGATGACATGATACTCTACATAGAAAATCCTAAAGAAGGCACCAGAAAACTACTAGATCCAATCAATGAAATTGGTAAGGTTGAAGGATACAAAATTAATGCACAGAAATCTCTTGCATTCCTATACACTAACAATGAAATATCAGAAAGAGAAATTAAGGAAACAATCCCATTCACCATTGCAACTAAAAGAATAAAATACCTAAGAATAAACCTACCTAAGGAGGTAAAACTACTGTATTCAGAAAACTATAAAACACTGATGAAAGAAATCAAAGATGACACAAACAGATGGAGAGATACACCATGCTCCTGGATTGGAAGAAACAATATTGTGAAAATGACTATACTACCCAAAGCAATCTACATGTTCAATGCAGTCCCTATCAAATCACCAATGGCATTTTTCACAGAGCTAGAACAAGAAATTGTACAATTTGTATGGAAACACAAAAGACCCCAAATAGCCAAAGCAACCTTGAGAAAGAAAATGGAGCTGGAGGGATCAGGCTCCCTGACTTCAGACTACATTACAAAGCTACAGTAATCAAGACAATATGGTACTGGCACAAAAACCGAAATATAGATCAATGGAACAGGATAGAAAGCCCAGAGATAAACCCACGAACATATGGTCACCTTATCTTTGATAAAGGAGGCAAGAATATACAGTGGAGAAAAGACAGCTTCTTCAATAAGTGTTGCTGGGAAAACTGGACAGCTACATGTAAAAGAATGAAATTAGAACACTCCCTAACACCATACGCAAAAATAAACTCAAAATGGATTAAAAACCTACATGAAAGGCCAGACGCTATAAAACTCTTAGAGGAAGACATAGGCAGAACACTCTAAGACATAAATCACAGCAAGATCCTTTTTGACCCACCTCCTAGATTAAGGGAAATAAAAAGAAAGAATAAACAAATGGAACCTAATGAAACTTAAAAGCTGTTGTACAGCAAAGGAAACCATAAACAAGGCAAAAAGACAACCCTCAGAATGGGAGAAAATATTTGCAAATGAAGCAACTGACAAAAGATTAATCTCCAAAATATACAAGCAGCTTATGCAGCTCAATATCACAAAAACAAACAACCCAGTCCAGAATTGGGCACAAGATCTAAATAGACATTTTTCCAAAGAAGACATACAGATTGCCAACAAATGCATGAAAAGCTGCTCAACATCACTAATCATTAGAGAAATGCAAATCAAAACCACAATGAGGTATCACCTCACACCGGTCAGAATGGCCCTCATCCAAAAAAATCTATAAACAATAAATGCTGGAGAGGCTGTGGAGAAAAGGGAACCCTCCTGCACTGTTGGTGAGAATGTAAATTGATACAGCTACTATGGAAAACAGTATGGAGGTTCCTTAAAAAACTAAAAATAGAACCACCATATGACCCAACAATCCCACTCCTGGGCATATACCCTGAAAAAACCATAATTCAAAAAGATACATGTACCACAATATTCATTGCAGCACTATTTACAATAGCCAGGACATGGAAACAACCTAAATGTCCATCAACAGATTATTGGATAAAGAAGATGTGGCACATAAATATAATGGAATATTACTCAGCCATAAAAAGGAATGAAATTGAGTTATTTGTAGTGAGGTGGATGGATCTAGAATCTGTCATAGAGAGTGAAGTAAGTCAGAAAGAGAAAAACGAATACAATATGGTAACACATATATATGGAATTTTAAAAAGCAGTACTGATGAACCTAGTGGCAGGGCAGGAATAAAGACGCAGACATAGAGAACAGACTTAAGGGTATGGTGGGGGAAGGGGAAGCTGGGACGAAGTGAGAGAGAAGCATTGACGTATACACACTACCAAATGTAAAATGGATGGCCAGTGGGAAGCTGCTGCACAGCACAGGGAGATCAGCTCGGTGCTTTGTGATGACCTAGAGGGGTGCGATAGGGAGGGTGGGAGGAGGTTCAAGAGGGAGGGCACATGGGGATATTTGTATGTATATAGTTGATTCACTTTGTTATACAGCAGAAGCTAACAGAACATTTTAAAGCATTTATACTGCAATAAAGATGTGGGGAAAAAAATTATCTTTCTATTGGCTGACTCCTGGAATGCTGACTTTATTCACTCCCTTATATATAGATAAAATTAATTACTATTGGAAAAAGAAGTTCTTTTAGGAAAAAGGAAAAAGAGGGTCTTTCTTGATCTTCAGCCAAGAATTTCCCTAAACTGAGTAAAAGGGCACAGTATCCAAGGAACTACCACATAGTTCTTCTTTACTATAGCTCAGGGTGTATGGAGGGAAGCAGTGGGCAACAATATTTCCTAAGCTTCTGCACAATAGGATTGTAGAAAATCAGTCAAATGCAGTGCTCACAGAACTACTATAATTTTGACTGTCAAATACTTTGGGGGTAAAACAACATGACAGTGAACAACTCCAGAAGGAGGAGATGTCACAAAGTGCCATCATGTGAAGCAACTCCACTCTTTCCATCTAACCCATCTATGGTTTTAAAGGAACCAGATATCAACTCCTTTATTTCAGGGTATTGACTTCTCATGCCATTTGACTCCAGCTTTTATATTTCAGCTTACAAATATATCTTCATCAGATGCTGTAATGGTGAAGGGTATCCAGACATAAGAAGCCTAAGAAAGGGCTTTTAAATCACCCAAACTGTCCTTCAAAGGGCATGACTGTTTCAGAGACAAGGACGCATCATATCCCCTGTTGCTATGTCTCACGGTATCCTGGAGTTTCACACGTTAAAAGAAGGACTACTGGGCTGCAGAATATTAGGAATTTTTGTTGGCAACATGCTATCTCTCATGCTGGGAGCGTAAACTTTAAAAAAATCCAACTAAAGCTACACTGAGAGAGAGGGGCTTAAATAAAATTTAATAACCTCCAGAATTTACAGTAATTTCTTACGTCCTTTCTCAAAAATTTCATCTCATTTTCCAATTCATTGCCATAATTATCCCCATCCCTATGGCAAAAGTGCTGAGGGGGTAGAGGGAATCTAATAAAGTGAGGCAGAAGGAATTTTCAACCTCTACCTTCATCCTGATGGACCTACTCTTACCTTTAATATCTACCTTCTCTAATTAGTCCTTGGCATCCTATGTCACTGCATCTTACATACTGCAAGGGAAAAAATACCTTTATATTGACATTTATTCACAGGGGACTAAAATAGAGACCAAGGTCTGAAAGTTTACAGATCTAACCAAGCTGGCATAACTCCACTAGCTGGACATGAGGACAAAAGAAGGTCGTGGTGCAGATATGTGATCATTTAGAACCATCTTTTCGGATGATATGTGGATGTAGATTTGACGTTTTCTGCTTAAGCTCATTTCCAATTCTGCTTATTAAGATTATACACAGCAGTAGTTTCTTATAAATGTGCCTAGACCCACTAAGCCTTGTTTATGAATCTCACCAGAATGTGGAGAGAGACTATTAGCAGAATATGAACTTGCTGTTTTCTTCTCTTAACTCATTCTCTACCAGCCCCGATCAGAGCACATTACTGCCGCCCCATAACACCTAAATGCTAAAACTCAAAACTCACATTATGAATAACAGCTTTTGGATACCATATTTAGAAAATATTCAGATATGTTGTATGAATAAACCTCTTCCAGCTGGGTCTCAAGAATCCTACTTGAGGCTGAACTTACTGTAGAGTATTCTGCTACCACAAGACCCCGTGCATCTTCAGGGTAAAGAGCAGGGCCATACTGGCTTTTTTCTAACAGAGTTACTATGAAAACTTCTCTCCCAACTGAGGGCATTTAACTAAGACCTGTACTGTTGCCTCACTTTCTTTCTAAAAGGAAGCAGGAAATCAATCACCCATTTCATTGCATTTCAACTATTTGATATCTGCTTTGGGACAACAAAAGAAAAAAATAAGTGGAAGGGGAAAGTGAATACAACTCCACATTTATTTTTAATTTATACCTACAGGCTCATCCTCTGAGTGCCATACCCACATCCAAAAACCTGGGAACATGTCCAGTAGGCATCTTAAATTTAATATGCCTAAATCTAAGTTTATTATATTTAACCTACCAACAGCTTCTTTCCCCACATAGTATCTATTTCACTGAATTGCATAACCACTTAGCCAGTCAATAAGCCATCTTGTCCCTCTCTTTCCCTTGTTCCTCACATTCAGTTAATCACCAAGTTCTATGAATTCTACCTCATAAATATTTTTCTCAAATATGTTTCCTTTCTCCCCCTCCACAGCGGTTTCCTCAGCATTTCTTATTTGGGTTATTATGATCCTTTCTAACATCTCCAGTCTTACTTTTCTCTCATCTGTTCTCCACGCAACAGCCCATGTTCTATGTCAAGTGCAAATCTCAAGTTGAGATGCCTCAGTGGTTCCTCTCAACTAGGGATAAAAACTCTCTCATTCATTTATTCAACCAATATTTGATGAGTGTGTACACAAAGCCAAACATTGTCCTAGGAAACAGTGAGTAAAAGGAAGTACAGTCTGCTCTCATGGGCTTACGGTCTCTTGCGGGGGGCGGGGGGGGATGGAGGATGGAGATATTCATCATCACGGATTCTGCGCAGAACTACAAACTGGAGTGTTATGATGAAAAAGAGTCTGTGTTCTGAAAGCAGAGAGCAGAAAAGCCTGATGTACTCTGGAGAATGAGAGAGTAAAGTGAGAAAAGAAGAGGAACGTAGGACAGCTTTGGAGAAGTTCAACATTCAAGGGTTGGGTGTATGGACTCACAGGCAGCCTGAGAAGAACCAGTCAGAGGCGTCACATGGTGTCACAGATGTGACAAGGAAGGGAGTATTTCAAGAAGAATCATCCTCTGAATGGATGATCACTTTGATCTGCTCTCTCAGACATCAGAAACTTTGTCCACAGCAGGACAGGGTTCTCATAGTGCAGGGCTCTCTGGGAGCAACAGTGGTTCCTCCCTGGAATGCTGACATCTTGGGGACACACCTTCCCTGTACAGGTTCAGAGAAGGGGTTTTGGGGTCAGACAGATATGGTAAGTTTAATCCCAGCTCTTCTCTGAGCCTCAGTTTCCTCATCTGTAAAACTAGAATAATTTTAACACCTACTTCACATTGTTTTATGAGTGTAAAATTGTAGAACTCCATGTAGAATATTTAGCACAGTTCTTAACTAGTAAGTAGAAGAGCAAATGGTCATTACATGTTAGTTATTATTGGTGTCACTTGTATTGGTTTCCTGTGGCTGCCATAACAAATTACCATAAAGTTGGCAGCTAAAACCAGCACAGATTTTTTTCTCTTATGGTTTTGGAGGCCAGCAGTTTCCAAAATGGGTTTTGATGTGCTGAAATCAAGGTGTTGGTAGGCTACACACTCTCTAGATGCTCTAGAGGAGAATCTATTTCAGTATCTTCTCCAGCTTCTAGTGACTGGCTGTGTTTCTAGGTTTGTACCTACATCCTCCATCTCTAAAGCCAACGGTGTAATATCCCTTTCTGACTCTGCTTCTCTCTGCTTCCTTCACACGGTCTTCTCTTCTGTCAAATCTCCTTTTGCCTGCTTCTTAAGGTCACGGTGATTATATTTAAGGTCCACCTGGATAATCCAAGATAATCTTCTATTCTCAAGATCCTTAATCACATCTACAAAGTCTCTTTAGCCATATAAGGTAACATTCACAATTCCAGGGATTAGGGCCTGGATAATTAGGGGAGTCATTATTCACCCTACCACATTATTATTATTATTATTATTATTATTATTATTATTATTGTACTTGATGGAGCAAAATGGAAATTATATATAAACTAAATACCCAATCAAAGTATAGATATCTCTGCAAAACTCATAGTGCTTATGATCTATTGCAGCAAAGAATCCTTATATCTCAAGCTTCTACTAAGGCTATACACTTGATGAGAGAAGGACTACAGGACTACTAGCTTCCTCCCACTTAACTCGTAAGAGAAAGAATCTGTTATGGTTTCCTAGAAACAAGCTGAGTCAGATATATTTTCTGAGGATCAGTGGAAGTGCTCAGGAAGGTCAGGTAGCCCACCTTACAGAACGTAGCTGTTATTACTGATTCTCTGTATGACATGGTCAGACAGGGTTGTATTCTCTCTCTTCCACCCTGCAAAGTCACAGCAAGATCTATCGGTGCCTAAAATTGTCATCAAGGGGAAAATGGGAAACATTAGGTTTCTTTCAGACCTAGGTGTCTCTCCTTGTTACCTTGCTCTACTGAAAGAAATAGAAAAGGGGCTTGCTATCATGTTAGGGATTGTTGCCAGGTCTCTATGTATGACATTTGTTCCAAATTTACTGATTTGTTCTCCAACCAACATGGCTTCTTTGATAGAGGTATAGTTGGATTGGGAAAAAATACTGAAGCTTAACAAAAATCAATAAAAGAAATTCTAATTGCAAAAAAATTTGCAAAGTGAATTTCTTCTAAGCATACGTCGAGAGGATTTTACACAAAGATTCTCATATGTCAATTTTTCCTTATACCTCAACGTCAAAAAAATCTAACAAACAAAGAGGGAAACTGTACAGTTCTGAATGTCAAAGGAAGTCTGGACAACTTACTTCCTCGTGATTTGTAGACTATCGTTTGCCCAAATCATAGGCTCCAAGATCAGAGATACTGACATAAGAGATAATAGGAATAAGTAATGATGTCAATGGTGTGAGAGAAAGAGACACAGAGACAGAGACAGACAGAGAGGTGGAGATTAAATAGCAAATGTTTTTAAAAACTGGGCTATTAAATAGCAAATGTTTTTAAAAACTGTTTTCTTCCCAAATGATTTAGTGAATCCTATAATTGTGATTAAAGCAGAAAACAAAGGAGGAGATCAGAATTAGCTGCCAAAGTGTTTTTCTTCCAATCTAGACAACACAGATACAGCAGACTATTAATACAACTTACCACTATACAATGCTTTTTTTATGAGAATCTCAAATATCTTCACAAATAAGTGTGGCTGTCTTCATTTTGTGAGAAGTAAAACAGTGAGTGAATAATTTAGTATGTGGTCCATGTGCAGCTGAATTAGGACTGGGCCCCTGTCTTGAGTTTTGAAACAAAGTTAGATCTATCCAGAGCAGCATCTGGCATTTGTCCTCATCTCTTTTCTCAGGGAGGAGCACGGGGAAAGTTCAGCACCAGGTCATAGGGAGGTAGGGAAAGTTCACCCAACTCAGCACAACAAGATCAGAGTAGAAAAAAAGGATGCTTCGCCTCATACTATTAAACCATTGCACTTTACTTCTGAACAGACGAAACCTTGGGGAAGGAGCTTTACAAGTTTATCAAAAGTATCATGGGATATAATTAACAAAGAACATATATTCTTCCTGGGTCAGCCATTCACATAATACCCCAAAGCTCGGGGATGGTGGCACTCAAGGAAGATAAGGTTCAGGCCCTAAACAGTTGGCGTCCCCTGAGCTATGCAATGCTTCATTCCAGCTCTCCAGGTTGGGTCTTTATGGACATAGTTGTCTGGAAGGTGGAATGTTCAAGAAATTCTTGAAAGGTCACCAAAGAGGAGAAATGGGTACCAAGCCTCTCACTTGCCTAGGAACCTGCAGGTTCCATAGAAGTGCCCCTGAATAAGGAGCAAGTTATCATCTCCAAGTGTGTTATTAAATTATTAAACCCAACTATAATTACTATAGCTAATAAAGTGCTGGTGCAGAGCACAGTCTCAGTACTAATTGTGTGGCAGGATGATTAAAAGCAGGCTGCAATAATTATTCCAATCCATCTTTAGAGATGGAATCAAAGCTCTAACAATCAAATCAATCAATTAGTGCAGAAGGCTACTAAGGGAGAAAAAAAATGAACAACAAATTTTAACAACAAAGAAATAAATCCCAAATAATCATGCTACTTCATTATAGAAAAAAAAAAATGGGATGATATCTATTACTCCTGCTCAATGTGGAGGGACATCTGATTTCTGTCAGGTTTTGTGGCATCTCAATAAATACCCAGGACTCAAATGATACTTTTAAGAATAATGTGATAGCAGGGTATCTCTTTTGTCAATAAGTCCCAGGCTCCAGTCACTTTCCTCTGTTAAGTACCTAAACAACCATGGGTAACGAAAAACCACCCTAGAAAAAACCCAGAGCAGGTCCTGAGTGGTTCTCTTTATAGTATTTTACCATTTCCAAAGCACTTTGCCAACATTATCTAAAGTTTTCTTTCTCGATAAGTGTAAAATGAGGTGGAACAGATATTTTTAATTAATCTATTTTACAGTGAGACACATTGAGGTTCAGAGAAGTGACTTTCCCAAGGTCACCTGGGGTGAAACAAACAGAGATGGGGCCATGTGTCTTTCTCCCTCAATCACTCTACCCTGCATGGGGGATGGTGCTACTGAAGTTCAGAAGGAAGGATTTAAATAACCCTTAAAGTCCCCTTTCCCCTGAAGGTATCTGCAAGACTGAGGTCATGAGGGGGAGATTGGGAGTGGGCCCAGGGAGCACTCAGGGGAGATCTATGAGGTGTACGTTTACCCCTGAGCGGGCTATAATGGTCTTAAAATGAGACCTCTTGGGGCTGCTCTAGATGTGACTGGAGCCTCCAGGTCCAGGCGGCTTTTGCTTCTCAGATTGCCCCAGAAGTGATCTTGACAGTACCTCTGAGTTGTTTCTGTTGTATTGTTCACTAGCAACATCTGCTTATACCCTGATCCAGCACTTAGAACATGCCAGGTACTACGTTAAGTGTATTGTATAAGTTATCTCAAGTTAATTCCCAGAACTATATCTGCAGGTGGGTACTACTGCTCCCTCTTCCCTTTTAAAAAAAACCTTAACATCAGAAAAGTTAACTTGCACAAAGTCACAGAGCAATTAAGTGGTAGAGCCGAGCCTCACACTCAAATTTCTGGCCCTGCGCTGACCTGTTTCTCACTTGGCACTATGCCACCAACATTTCGGTTGTGCAGTAATTAGCTGTATATAATCTAAAAAACATTAACATTCCCCATTGGTCTCACCTTCCAAACATTTCTAACGACTATTCATTTTGATGTCACTCATCAAACAAAATAGTGGGTATAGAAAAGATGAATCAAAATTTCTCTTGGGTAGTTATAAAGTCAACACATAGTTTTTTAAAAAATTGAAGTTTTTAAATGATATCAGAAAGAAGATATGTCATGGGTCCCCAAGACCACTGCCAGGTCCAACAATTTGCTAGGACTCAGAGGACTCAGCATGGAGTTGTGCTTGCTGCTATGATTTCTTACAGCAAAAGGATACAAAACAAAATTAGAAAAGAGAAAATGTACATGGGGCGAGGTCCAGAGAAAACCACGTACAATCTTCTAAGATCCTCTCCCAGTGGAGTGTTGACAATTCCTTCAGCAACAAACCGTGGCAACACATGTGAAATGCTGTTCATCAGGGAAGCTCCCTCTACTGAGCCGGTATCAAGATTCCTGACTCCCGGAAGGCACACATGCATCCTACACAAGCCACAACATTTTCACAAAGAGGTGAGGCACAGTGAGGTTTTCTTATCAGGAAATTATGGGAATCTAAAATCTGAGTTCCTAGGCTCCAGCCAACGACCAATCTTGTAAGCAGGCCTTTCATAGGATAGCAATCTCAGGACTGCTAACGCTAACTCTCTTCTGCACAGGTTAGGTTTGTCATGTTTTTCATTTTACTTCCTCTCCATCCTTCTGCCCTTCCTTCTTTCCCTCCTCCTATTCACAAAACTGGAAATCAAGACTCCTGTGACCCATTTTAGCTAATGCCACAGGGGCAGTCAGTGATGCGTTTTCATCTTGCGTCTCCTGGTTGACTCGCTGCCTGTCTTACAAAGGGCTGCTCAGCCTTCGTTCTGAGAATCAAGCTCTCTGGGGTCTCAACCTCATCATTTCTTTCATCAGGGTATCTTCTAGGCTTTTGAGGAATCCTATTTTGGAGCTTCTAACCCAGGTATCTCTCTGTGTGGGAAGAAGAACTATTTTGTACCTGCCTTTGATGGCTCACAGGACTCACTGTCGCCTCCACAATGAGCTCCAAGGAATTCAGGGCTGCTCCTGCAGGGAGTCCAAACGCTCATTTTCTCTTGCAAAACTATCGGGCCCTTCTACGGCCTTACTAAGAAGCACTAGGTGGCCGCTCTGCATTAGCCGTTTAAAACACGTTCAGAGAAGGCAAGAAATGTGGCCTCCAGGGAGGAGCAGGGATATGAAGGCAAAGTACAGACTGAAGGTCAAAGAAGAATGAGAGAAAGCAGCTTAAAGAAAGGGAAGAAAAGAGAGCCAAAGGCAGTCTCGGTTTAGAGCGACAACAGGTCAGAGAAGATTCTGAGCTGAAAAATCCAAAAGGCACAAAATAGAGAATTTCTGTGTTATGGAGAAATACATTGTGTGGAGGTTTTAAAAGAAATCCAACATTTCCTCACAACTCCGCCTTCATTAAACATTTCATGTGTCCAATCAGTTTAATTATTCTGGGTAGGAGGAATAAATGAACATGTAAGGCATTATTTACTTATAAACCTATTAATAACAACAACACTCCACACAAATACTAACCAATTATTGGCCAGTTGTTTTGAGTTGAAATACATTTTTCTTTATCTTCAGTCCAATTTGCTTTGCATATATCTACTCTACGGGTACTGAAAATTGCAGTTTTGTTTTGCATTGTTTTGTTTCATGAGAGGGATTCACTACTTAATCCTGCAAAACAATATCCTTACTCTCAGTACTGCTCCCTCACTCTCTCCTTTCGTCCTCAGGATCTGTTCCTTGCCACTTTTTTTTTTTTAGTTTTATTTATTTATTTTTTATACAGCAGGTTCTTATTAGTTATCTATTTTATACTTACTAGTGTATAATGTCAATCACAACGTCCTAATTCATCCCACCCAAACTCCCCACCCCCACTTTCCCCCTTGGTGTCCATACGTTTGTTCTCTACATCTGTGTCTCTATTTCTGCCTTGCAAACCAGTTCATCTGTACCATTTTTCTAGATTCCACATATACGCATTAATATACGATATTTGTTTTTCTCTTTCTGATTTACTTCACTCTGTATGATAGTCTCTAAGTCCATCCACCTCTCTAGAAGTGATCCAATTTCATTCCTTTTTATGGCTGAGTAATATTCCATTGTATATATGTACCACATCTTATTTATCCATTCCGTTGTCGATAGGCGTTTAGCTTGCTTCTATGACCTGGCTATTGTAAATAGAGCTGCAATGAACATTGCAGTGCATGTGTGTTTTTTTTTTTTAATGAAAACTTCTTTCTTTATTTATTTTTGGCTGTGTTGGGTCCTTGTTTCTGTGTGAGGGCTTTCTCTAGTTGCGGCGAGTGGGGGTCACTCTTCATTGTGGTGCGCGGGCCTCTCACTGTCACGGTCCCCGCTCCATTGCGGACCACAAGCTCCAGACGCGCAGGCTCAGTAGTTGTGGCTCACAGGCCTAGTCACTCCGCAGCATGTGGGATCCTCCCAGACCAGGGCTCGAACCCGTGTCACCTGCATTGGCAGGCAGATTCTCAACCACTGCGCCACCAGGGAAGCCCGCATGTGTCTTTTTGAATTATGGTTTTCTCTGGGTATATGCCCAGTAGTGGGATTGCTAGGTCAAATGGTATTTCTATTTTTAGTTTTTTAAGGAACCTCCATACTGTTCTCCATAGTGGCTCTATCAATTTACGTTCCCATCAACAGTGCAAGAGGGATCCCTTTTCTCCACACCCCCTCCAGCATTTGTTGTTTGTAGATTTTCTGATGATGCGCATTCTAACTGTTGTGAGGTGATACCTCATTGTAGTTTTGGTTTGCATTTCTCTAATAATTAGTGATGTTAAGCATCTTTTCATGTGCCTCTTGTTCATCTGTACATCTTCTTTGGAGAACTGTCTATTTAGGTCATCTGCCCATTTTTTGATTGGGTTGTTTTTTTAATATTGAGCTACATGAGTTGTTTATATATTTTGGAGATTAATTCTTTGTCCGTTGCTTCATTTGCAAATATTTTCTCCTATTCTGAGGGTGGTCTTTCATCTTGTTTACAGCTTCCTTTGCTGTGCAAAAGCTTTTAAGTTTCATTAGGTCCCATTTGTTTATTTTTGTTTTTATTTCCATAGCTCTATGAGGTGGGTCAAAAGAGATCTTTCTGTGATTTATGTCAAAGAGTGTTCTTCCCGGGACTTCCCTGTTGGTGCAGTGGAAGAATCTGCCTGCCAATGCAGGGGACATGGGTTTGAGCCCTGGTCCAGGAAGATCCCACATGCCACAAAGCAACTAAGCCCATGTGCTACAGCTACTGAGCCTGCGCTCTAGAGCCCATGAGCCACAGCTACTGAGCCCTCATGCCACAACAACTGAAGCCCATGCACCTAAAGCCCTTGCTCCGCAACAAGAGAAGCCACAACAATGAGAATCCCATGCACCACATCAAAGAGTTGCCCCCGCTTGCCACAGTTGGAGAAAGCCCACGTGCAGCAATGAAGACCCAATGCAGCCAAAAATAAATAAACAAATAAATAAATTTATTTAAAAAAAGAAGAGTGTTCTTCCTATATTTTCCTCTAAGAGTTTTATAGTATCTGGTCTTACACTTAGGTCTCTAATCCATTTTGGGTTTCTTTTTGTGTATGGTGTTAGGGAGTGTTCTAATTTAATTCTTTTACATGTAGCTGTCCAGTTTTCCCAGCACCACTTACTGAAGAGACTGTCCTTTCTCCATTGTATATCCTTGCCTCCTCTGTCATAGATTAGTTGACCATAGGTGCGTGGGTTTATCTCTGGGCTTTCTATCCTGTTCCATTGATATATATTTCTGTTTTTGTGCCAGTACCACACTGTCTTGATTACTGTAGCTTTGTAGTATAGTCTGAAGTCAGGGACTCTGATTCCTCCAGCTCCATTTTTTTCCCTCAAGATTGCTTTGGCTATTTGGGGTCTTTTGTGTCTCCATACAAATTTTAAGATTTTTTGTTCTAGTTCTGTAAAAAATGCCATTGATAATTTGATAGGGATTGCATTGAATCTGTAGATTGCTTTGGGTAGTACAGTCATTTTCACAATAATTATTCTTCCAATCCAAGAACATGGTATATCTCTCCATCTGTGTGTGTCATCTTTGATTTTTTTCATCACTGTTTTATATTTTTCTGAGTACAGGTCTTTTACCTCCTTAGGTAGGTTTATTCCTAGGTATTTTATTCTTTTAGTTGCAATAGAGAATGGGATTGTTTCCTTAATTTTGTTTTCTGATCTTTCGTTGTTAGTGCATAGGAATGCAAGAGATTTCTGTGCATTAATTTTGTATCCTGCAACTTTACCAAATTCAATGATTAGCTCTAGTAGTATTCTGGTGGCATCTTTAGCATTATCTATGTATAGTATCATATCATCTGCAAACAGTGACAGCTTTACTTCTTTTCCAATTTGGATTCTTTTCATTTCTTTTTCTTCTCTGATTGCTGCAGCTAGGACTTCCAAAGCTACGTTGAATAAGAGTGGCAAGAGTGAATATCTTTGTCTTGTTCCTGATCTTAGAAGAAATGCTTTTAGTTTTCACCATGGAGAATGATGATTTCTGTGCATTTGTCATACACAGACTCTATTATGTTGAGGTAGGTTCCCTCTATGCCCACCTTCTGGAGAGTTTTTATCATAAATGGGTGTTGGATTTTTCAAAGCTTTTTCTGCATCTATTGAGATGATCATATGGTTTTTATTGTTCAATTTGTTAATATGGTGTATCACATCCATTGATTTGAGTATATTGAAGAATCCTTGCATCCCTGGGATAAATCCAACTTGATCATGGTGTATGATCCTTTTAATGTGTTTTTGGATTCTGTTTGCTAGTATTTTGTTGAGGATTTTTGCATCTATATTCAGCAGTGATACTGGTCTGTAATTTTCTTTTTTTGTAGTATCTTTGTCTAGTTTTGGTATCAGGGTGAGGGTGGCCTCGTAGAATGACTTTGGGAGTGTTCCTTCCTCTGCAATTTTCTGGAAGAGTTTGAGAAGGATGGGTGTTAGCTCTTCTCTAAATGTTTCATAGAATTTATCCTGTGAAGCCGTCTGGTCCTGGACTTTTGTTTGTTGGAAGATTTTTAGTCACAGTTTCAATTTCATTACTTGTGATTGTTCTGTTCATATTTTCTAGTTCTTCCTGGTTCAGGCTTGGAAGATTATACCTTTCTAAGAATTTGTCCCTTTCTTCCAGGTTGACCATTTTATTGGCATAGAGTTGTTTGTAGTAGTCTCTTTGAATGCTTTGTATTTCTGCGGTGTCTGTTTTAACTTCTCCTTTTTCATTTCTAATTTTATTGATTTGAGTCCTCTCCCTCTTTTTCTTGATGAGTCTGGCCAAAGGTTTATCAATTTTGTTTATCTTCTCAAAGAACTGGCTTTTAGTTTTATTGATCTTTGCTATTGTTTTCTTTGTTTCTATTCATTTATTTCTTCTCTGATCTTTATGATTTCTTTCCTTCGACTAACTTTGGGTTTTGTTTGTTCTTCTTTCTCTAGTTCCTTAGGTGTAAGGTTAGATTATTTATTTGAGATGTTTCTTGTTTCTTGAGGTATGACTGTATTGCTATAAACTTCCCTCTTAGAACTGCTTTTGCTGCATCCCATAGGTTTTGGATCACCGTGTTTCCATTGTTATTTGTCTCTATGTATTTTTTTATTTCCTCTTTAATTTCTTCAATGATCTCTTGGTTATTTAGTACCGTATTGTTTAGCCTCCATGTGTTTTTGTTTTCAATGTTTTTTCCCCTGTAATTTATTTCTAGTCTCATAGCCTTGTGGTCAGAAAAGATGCTTGATATGATTTCAATTTTCTTAAATTTACCAAGGTTTGATTTGTGACCCGAGATGTGACCATCCTGGAGAATGTTCCATGTGCACTTGAGAAGAAAGTGTAATCTGCTGTTTTCAGATGGAATGTCTTATAAATATCAATTAAATCTATTTGGTCTATTGTGTCATTTAAAGCTTGTGTTTCCTTATTAATTTTCCATCTGGATGATCTGTCCATTTGTGTAAGTGAGATGTTAGTGTCCCCCACTAATAGTGTGTTACTGTCGGTTTCCTCTTTTATAGCTGTTAGCATTTGCCTTATGCATTAAGGTGTTCCTATGTTGGATGCATATATATTTATAATTGTTATATCTTCTTTTTGGATTGATCCCTTGATCATTATGTAGTGTCCTTCCTTGTCACCTGTAACATTCTTTATTTTAAAGTCTATTTTACCTAATAAAAGTATTGCTACTCCAGCTTCCTTCTGATTTCCATTTGCATGGAATATCTTTTTCCATCCCCTCACTTCCAGTCTGTATGTGTCCCTAGGTCTGAAGTGGGTCTCTTGTAGAAAGCATATATATAGGTCTTGTTTTTGTATCCATTCATTAAGCCTGTGTCTTTTGGCTGGAGCATTTAATCCATTCACATTTAAAGTAATTATCGATATGTATGTTCCTATGACCATTTTCTTAATAGTTTTGGGTTTGTTTTTGTAGGTCCTTTTCTTCTGTTTCCCACTTAGAGAAGTTTCTTTAGCATTTGTTGTAGAGCTGGTTTGGTGATGCTGAATTCTCGTAGCTTTTGCTTGTCTGTAAAGCTTTTGATTTCTTCATCGAATCTGAATGAGATCCTTGCTGGGTAATCTTGGTTGTAGGTTCTTCCCTCTCATCACTTTAAATATATTGTGCCACTCCCTTCTGGCTTGTAGAGTTTCTGCTGAGAAATCAGCTCAGCAGAGTTCCCTTCTATGTTATTTGTCATTTTTCCCTTGTTGCTTTTAATAATTTTTGTCTTTAATTTTTGTCAATTTGATTATTATGTGTCTTGGCATGTTTCTTCTTGGGTTTATCCTGCCTGAGACTCTCTGTGCTTCCTATACTTGGGTTGCTATTTCCTTTCCCATGTTAGGGAATTTTTTGACTATAATCTCTTAAATATTTTCTCAGGTCCTTTCTCTCTCTCTTCTCCTTCTGGGACCCCTATAATGTGAATGTTGATCCATTTAATGTTGTCCCAGAGGTCTCTTAGGCTGTCTTGATTTTTTTTCTGTATTCTGTTCCACGACAGTGAATTCCAACATTCTGTCTTCCAGGTCACTTACCCATTCTTCTGTCTCAGTTATTCTGCTATTGATTCCCTCTAGTGTATTTTTCATTTCAGTTATTGTATTGTTCATCTCTGTTTGTTCTTTAATTCTTCTAGGTCTTTGTTAAACATTTCTTACATCTTCTCGATCTTTGCCTCCATTCTTTTTCCAAGGTCCTGGATCATCATCACTATGATTATTCTGAATTCTTTTTCTGGAAGGTTGCCCATCTTCACTTCATTTAGTTGTTTTTCTGGGGTTTTATCTTTTTCCTTCATCTGGTACCTGGTCCTCTGCCTTTTCATTTTGTCTATCTTTCTGTGAATGTGGTTTTTGTTCCACAGGCTGAAGGACTGTAGTTCTCTTGCTTCTGCTATCTGCCCTCTGGTGGATGAAGCTATCTACGAGGTTTGTGCAAGCTTCCTGACTTGGGGGACTTGTGGTGGGTACAGCTGGGTGTTGCTCTGGTGAGCAGGGCTCAGTAAAACTTTAATCCACTTGTCTGCTGATGGGTGGGGCTGAGTTCCTTCCCTGTTGGTTGTTTGGCCTGAAGCGACCCAGCACTGGAGCCTACAGGCCCTTTGGTGGGGCTAATGTCAGACTCTGAGAGAGCTCACACCAAGGAGTACTTCCCAGAACTTCTGCTGCCAGTGTCCTTGTCTCCGTGGTGAGCCACAGCTGCCCCCGCCTCTGCAGGGGACCCTCCAACACTAGCAGGTAGGTCTGGTTCAGTCTCCTATGGGGTCACTGCTCCTTCCCCTGAGTCTTGATGCACACACTACTTTTTGTGTGCCCTCCAAAAGGGGAGTCTCTGTTTCCCCCAGACCCGTCGAAGTCCTGTAGTCAAATCCCACTAGGCTTCAAAGTCTGATTCTCTGGGAATTCCTCCTCCCAGTGCCAGACCCCTGGGTTGGGAAGCCTGACTCAGAACCTTCACTCCTCTGGGTGGACTTCTGTGGTATAAGTGTTCTCCAGTTTGTGAGTCACCCACCCAGCAGTTATGGTAATTGATTTTATTGTGATTGCACCCCCTCCTACCATCTCATTGCGGCTTCTCCTTTGTCTTTGCATGTGGGGTATCTTTTTTGGTGAGTTCCAGTGTCTTCCTATCAATGATTGTTCAGCAGTTAGTTGTGATTCCAGTGCTCTCGCAAGAGGGAGTGAGCGCACATCCTTCTACTCTGCCATCATGAACCAATCTCCCTTGCCACCTCTTTTATCCTACTCCTTTTGTTCCTCCTTGCCCTTCCCTTGAGTCCAAAGCTCCTAGAGAACCTGGTGACTCCTGCTTTGTCCTCCTGTCCAGCCATGTCCCATGTCCCTAAATCCTTGAAATAAATGACATATCTTCATTAGCTTCTGTAGCTTATGCCCTTGTTGGAAATATTCTGTTCCAAACAGGGCTAGGAGCCCCTGTGAAACCAGGCAACTGTTCAGCTGTGCCCACCATCACCCATCTTGGATGATCATCTTGGACGCACCATGGAGGGTTTGTTGTTATTGTTGTTTTTTTTGTAATTTAGCATTGGTGTTGTCATGAGAAAACAACCATCAAAACTGTGTTTCAAGATTTTTCCTGTTTTGTTACATGCTTAAAGAGCATTCAGAGGCAAAAGGCCAGGAGCCAAGAGTGGGTACCAAGGGAGCTGAAGGCTGCTGATCTAGTTCAAGGGGACAGAGACGAAATTTTAGAAGTGATATGCAAAATAACAACCATCCCAGAGTGAAATTTAAAAAGAAGGACTCTAACTGGCTGTTTCATGCAGCAGCCAGGCTCTCTCCTGTTCTTTGGTAGTGAGCTTATTGGATTACAATGCTTCTTTTTTTGTGAGCAGTTTTGACCCATGAGGAGGAAAGGCAGAAATAAAGAAGGGAAGAGCCAGTATTTTGATGTCTGTACACAAAGGAAAATGGAGCTGCCTCATTCTGATGAGGAAGCTGTTAAACGAAGACTGCTTCAGGGTTTTTTAAACTCAGAGACACATTTAGCCCAGAAAGGGGTGAAGCAAACCCGTCTGCTGGAAATGGCAGTGCCAATGGAGGCCATGCATTCTGCCCTCTCCCGCTGCTCAGCTTTTCCCCAGAGTTCCTGAGGCTAAGAAAAGAGTCACTTTGCTTCCCGAGATCAGATAACAAGTGACAAAAATGCTTAATTCCATTAACTCTACACATAAGTGTCAGGGCCTTTCATGGATTATCTGTTTTCTAAACTCTGAAGATTTATATCATTCATAAAGATTATGAAATAGCAAAATTTAAGCTGATGCTGTGTATCTATCTGTATTCCCAATTAGAACTGACAAAATTCTAAACCTAGCTGATAATCAGAATCACTGGGAAGTTTTAATAAATAGACATTCCTGGACTCACCTCTAGAGATTCTTATCCAGTACATCTCATATCTGTGTTTTTAAAAACCTATGCTATTAACTTTGGTGTTAAATCAGGTTTGGAATTCCCAGACCTGAATATCACTACTAGTAGTCCAAATTACCAGAACTTCAGGTATGGTTTATAACAGAGCTTCTCAAATTAATATGTGTATCAATCATCCAGGGATCTTGTTAAAATGTAGATTCTGGTATTATTGGGTAGAGAAAGAGATTCTGCATTTCTAACAAGCTTCAAGGGGAGGCTGGTGCTGCTGATCTGTAACTACACTTTGAGGGCAACTGTGATAAACTAAGCCTCAAAATCTCAGTGGCTGGACACACTGAATGTTTACTTCTCACTCATGGAAAGCCCAATATGGATTGGATGGTCCTCCTCCCTCTCATAGCTGTTTCCTTTTGGTAGTTTTGGCCTCCAAAATTACCAGAGTAGGAGATGAAAGGGATGGAGCTGGCAGTATGGCTTTTAAATGCCTCTATCTAGAAGTAACGCATGACATATGCCAGGCATGTGGCCCCAATTCAACTGCAAGGAAGGGCTGGGAAATGCAGAGAAGTACCTGGAAATTGGTGAGCAATAGTGACCTCTGCACAAGAGTCTATGTTGGACCTGAATCAATTAACAAATTTCAATATCTATTGGATAAATTGTTTTAACTTTTTTTTGCTAGTTCTGTTTTAATCTAAACTATATTATTCAATCATAATTAAAACTACCTCTTTGATTCACTTTGATCCACAGAGAGATTATCTTATCAGATATCTGAAGCCCAGGAAATGCCATGATAATATGTTCCATTATTGCATCATACATAAAATTATATTGTGTTTAATTATAACATCTGCCTTCAGTAACATTTTTTATAAAATGAAAACATATAAAATCAGCAAATTTCCAGTCAGTGTATCATGGGATAATGGCGGGCTTGTTCAGAGACCTACAAATCCAGATAGCAGGTAAATGGCATCATCAATGCAACACGATTCTCCTCAACAACGCTGTCCAGCTTGGACCTCTCCACTCCGTTGTATACTAAGCTGTTTCCATCCTTTCTTGACAATACTACTCAGACGTCGTTTTAGCTCTCCTGCCACAGGTAAGTGTAACTTAACTTTGTTGAGTCTCAATATCACCATGTGTAAAATGGGAATTAAAAAACATGCCTCATAGGGTTGTTGTAATGACAAAATAGTCACTCAATTAATATTCTCCTCTCAGAAACAGATTATGAAGAAAATCTAAAATAATAAAAAGTAGGAGAAAGTATGGATTTGAGTATATTTAGGGGATCTGCTCTGAATTTTATCATGTCTTGGTTTCATGAGTCAATGTTTATGAATATAATAAATATAGGAAATGTTGAGACTGCTGCGAAATCTACCTGGACATTCATGGAGCCAGGGACACCCCGTGGTGAGCAGAAGATCAGTTCTAATGGAACAGACACTCTCTCAAGTGCCCCATCTGTAGTATGATTCTATGATAAATACATTATTTTGAGGACATGTTCTCACTTTTTTCCTCCAAAGCTTGAGACTGTTTTTACACAAGCATAGTAACTCTTCTTGTTTTGCTCTCCAAAGCTTATAATAGCAGCTCTATAGGAAGTTGATTCTCAACATATATTTATTGATTATGAGCTATGTTATTTTGGATGAACATTCTATCTGACTTCTCTATGACAGATGTTTTTAACTTTTGGGAGATCACAGAATAAGAATTAAAATAAAAAAACTATAAGCCACTCTCCCCTAGAAAAATTCACATTGTCTGCACAGATAAATTTTTATGTATAATTTGAAGAGGTTCATAAACCTCCAAAGCCGTGTATGGATTCCCTACTCCCTAGTGACAGCATTATGTTAACTTTCTAAAATTTACCAATAAATGCTATTAACATGCAGGAAATACAACAGTGTTTCCTATAAAATGAAGCAAGTAGGGAGATGACTAGAAAGACTAAGGAAATCCCATGACAATACACTACCTCTTCTACTTTCCCAGACTTCTGGCCCCTGATACACTTTCCCGAAGAAGGAGTTTTGCTGTTTCCATCACCTCTTCTGTGAAGCGTTCCCTTATGCTACCAAATAACGTTCATCTTTCCCCCATTATGTATATATCTCCTCAAGAGAGTCAGCACTGTGGGGCAATGGCTTATCCGTTTCTACATCCTCAGCGTCTAGTCCAGCAGATGGTACACAGCGAGCCCTGAGTAAGTTATCTGTTTAACTGTGCTAAAGGGTATGCCACATTGATCTATTCTTGTCTGTACTGAAGGCAACTCCACAGTCTATCAGGAGCAGAATCAGCAGAACATTCCTGACAAACCACCTCACCAGCCCCTCTCCTTCCAGGTCATGCCTGACTCAGCACAGGACAAATATTAGTCAAATTAAATTAAATTTCATTTAATATATTTGTCATAGTTCTTCTGACAAAGAAGTTACTTACACAGTATTCTAAAACAAAAGACATATTCTTGAAACTTGAATTAAAGTTGGAGTGAGCAGAAAGAAGCAGCACTACACAGAGAGCCAAACCCAGTTCTGTAATGGAGGCCCTGTGGTTGAGGTTTCCTATTTCTCTCAAAAGCTTGGAGTCAAGTTTTGTTTGGCATAGGAATGCCACTATTGATCTCAGGAGGGGACTCATCAGAAATCAGAAAGAGAAACACACTGTTGGATTTGGCGTCAAATGATCAGTAAAAAATACAAAAGACCCAGTTAAATTTGCATTTTAGGTTACATAACAAATAACTTTCTAGTATAAGTATAGCCCAAATTTTGTCTGGAATATATTTATACAAAAATTTTTTGTTGTTCATCTGAAATTAAAATTGAACTGGGCATCCTCTATTTTTATTTGCATAATATGGAAACCCTACCCTGGAGGCCAAAACCTCACAGTCCTCCCCACCCCAAAAAGGCCATGTAGCATCACCACCTTCAGTCTTTTCCTATGAGAAACATCTTGAACAGCTTTGATTTAAATTCTTATTAATCATGTTCTGAAGACATTACTTTTACCTCTAAGTAACTGAGTTTTTTTGATGGCAATCTGTAACTTCCCAAATCTTCTACATTTGTGGTAACTGCATTCATGGGAAACATAAGATTCTCAGCAGTTGTTTTACTCCTAAGGGTGGTTTACGAGAGAGAAGAGCGGATAGTGCCACGCATTCTTGGCTGTCACTCGGAGCTTTCCTCCTTGCTGGTATGTGTTGGGAGAGGAGACCAGCTGTCATCCTATGGTGCCAAGTTTTGGGGCTACCCCTTTTGGGAAGAGTAGACAGTCCCCTCCCTAAAGGGGAAAAGGGCCCCAGAGGTCAGCAACGGCCAACACCTGTTGGGTTTTGATAGCGTTCCAGAGTGAAGTCAAAAGGCCTGGCCTTGCTATTTATATAGGGAAAGGAATAAAAGGCCTTAAGATCGTGAGACAGCTGATCAAGCCAGAGCACAGTTACATCTTGGCGAAAGAGAACAGATGAGCCTTCTGCTGAACTATGTATAGGATCAACCTGGGAGTTCTCAGAATGATGGATACAGAGCATCAGCACACGTGTCAACTCTCCACGGGTCATTGCATAGATTGCT
The DNA here is from genome assembly GCF_963455315.2 of Globicephala melas. Classification (NCBI taxonomy): domain Eukaryota; kingdom Metazoa; phylum Chordata; class Mammalia; order Artiodactyla; family Delphinidae; genus Globicephala; species Globicephala melas. The sequence goes on along the minus strand of NC_083317.1, from coordinate 57,746,591 downwards.
CTCTGGTATTTTCGTTTCCATATGAACCAAATATTCTGGGTGTATTTTGCCCTCATGTACTGGACAACGTGACATTTTAGTGGTATTCCATTCTAAATTTAAATCTTATTGCTAGACTATTAATCACTTTCCCTGACAATGCTGGTGGTCTTGGTGGTGTTTTGAAAAAACAAACAAAGGTCAAAAAGCACGACGGTCTGTGACCAAAATTTTAATAATTTACTGAAGTATTTGCCAAGCTGTTTAATTTTTGATCAATGCCTGCTTGTCTGTCCCAAATATGATTAATATCACCTTAAGACTAATGTGTCTCGGGCTTCCCTGGTGGCGCAGTGGTTGAGAGTCCGCCTGCGGATGCAGGGGACACAGGTTCATGCCCCAGTCCGGGAAGATCCCGCATGCCGCGGAGCGGCTAGGCCCGTGAGCCATGGCTGCTGAGCCTGCGCTTCCGGAGCCTGTGCTCCGCAACGGGAGAGGCCACAGCAGTGAGAGGCCCGCGTACCGCAAAAAAAAAAATAAAAGACTAATGTGTCCCATAGACTGCTTAGGGAAATTTTTAGGCTTGGAAATAACTAGGACCTTCCCATTCTTGAGAATCCTTAGGACATAAAGTCAGGGTCACATCTGCTTCAAAGCAGAATCTGGTGCCAGTAAGATCAAGGGTTCACCCTGCACAGAGCTTTATTGCAAGCTGACCTGTACTCGATGGCCTCAAAACATATGGAAGAACAATTGGTATCATTCCACCCTAGGAGGATCACATCATGGTCCTTTGCGAATGGCTTTTCAATGCCATTTCCCACTATTCCTTGGTATCTACCTGATACTGTTACATGCCTTTAGGCCATATTCCTTATCATTGTCACTGTTCAGAAACCACACTTGCCACCATCGTAAATACTTTTCCCAACTTTTTTACTTGACAAACTCTTTTTCTCACACACAATTCAAATATCACTTCTACTGGGTCCACCCTGTAGGAGCTCCAACCACAAGATGGATTGGTCTTCAGGGACTGGCATTAGTCATACTAACCTGAGGCAGTATAATTGGGTGGAGAACAAAAAGGGTTGAAAGGATCCCAGATTGATCTAAGGTTGGGATTGGAGAGATAACTCACAACCAAGTCAAACAGCAAAGGAAGAACAGAATAAGTTTTTAAGATCGATAGCTGAGAGCAGATGGGATGCGTTTTGAGGGGTGAGGACATCCCAGCACTGAAATTGTGAATCAGTGCTGGGATGTCCTTTTGCATATAGTATACGGTATAGAGCTAACTTGAGATGGCAGTCTTCCCTGACTAATCAGTTTGTTGTTTCACAGGTTGATTTTTTTTCTTTTTTTTTTTTGCGGTACGCGGGCCTCTCACTGTTGTGGCCTCTCCCGTTGCGGAGCACAGGCTCCAGACGCACAGACTCAGTGGCCATGGCTCACGGGCCCAGCCACTCCACAGCATGCGGGATCTTCCTGGACCAGGGCACGAAGCTGTGTCCCCTGCATCGGCAGGCAGACTCTCAACCACTGCGCCACCAGGGAAGCCCTCACATGTTGATTTTGTCTTCCCTCTGGTGTTGGCATCATCTGGATCCAGGGTCCTTGTTTTTTTCTATAGTCTCACAATATCTACCATAACACAATGCATGTAGTAGGTATTCAGTGAGTGTTTCTTGGTTAATTCACTGCCAAGGAATCTGAAACCTCTTCAAGAGGGCACTGTAGGATTCTGACTTGCCCTTTGGGCGTAGTTTTTACTTTTTACCTGTGCCGTCAGGTAAAAAACTCAGTCAGCAAGTTGACCCACTGCTCACTAATATATCATTACCTGTTCCCTCACATTCTTTCTTGTCTGGTGGAGTCATTCAAGTGTGCTCAGGTCGCAGGTGGAAGGGGAATATTTGGATTTTCCATGTCAAGATAACAGACACTTTCCCCATATACTACTTTCATTTGGAGGAAAAAAAAAAAAAAAAGATGGGTATAACTTTTGACCCAAACTATTCTGACTAGTGCATGGATAATAAAAGATTCTTTTAAGGGAGAGCTCTCCACCCTTCTACACTCTGCTCTGTGCCCCAGGAGGCTGACTTCTAGGAATTGTATCAGCTAGGCTTCCTTGCCTTCCACCTTCTAGGTGGATTTGGCCATTAGAAGGCACACTGAGGACACTAAAGGATGAGAAGAAAAAGAGGTCTGGATATTTATCTGTCCTCTACCCCCTACAGCTGTCACCTTGCCCTTTCACGCCTAAGGGTGGTAACAGATTTTCACTGTTATTAATATCTGAATGCTTCACCATCCACTGTAGGCTACCTTGAGCCTGACCACACCTTTGTAAAGAGTGTCTTCATAAAAATTTCTTCAGTTTCCTCTTTGAGTATCCCACCTGTGTCCCGCCGGGACCCTGACTGATCTAGTCACCTTGTTTTCTCTGCTCTTTCAGCTTAGTTCGAAGACGCATATTCTAGCGCACTTATAGTTTCCTGGTACTTTTCATTAGAGTATCTTTCACTTAACACCTCTCTGGCCTGTTCGGCAAATGACTTTTCTCAGTGCTCCAATTCAGTGTTTCTCTAATTTTAGTGACTGCATGCTAATCACTGGAGGTATCTTGTTACATTGCAAGATCTGACTCTGGAGTCATGATGGGGTCTGAGATCCCTGATTTCTAAAATGCTCTCGGGTACTGCCATTGCTCTGGTCCACAGACCACACTGTAGGGCTCCAGTTCAAACCTACAGACCAAGGAGGGCAATAGTTCTCAAAGTGTAGTTAGTCCTAGACGAGCCACATCAGCATCACCTGAGAACAAGCCTGGTAGAAATTCAATTTTTCGGTCCCTATCCCAGACCTACAGAATCAGAAGCTCTGGGGTTGGGACCTCTGTGTGTTAGCAAGTCCTCCTGGTGATTCTGATCCACACCTAAGTTTGAGGACTACTGAAATAGAAGACAGTGCACTTGCAGTAACTATCTTTGAGGCCTCACTGTTTCAGTAACTTCACATAAAACAATGCAGATTATCCTCAATAAGTCTACTCAATATACAGATAACTGTAGAACTTAAGAAATTCATATTAACCACATTGATAGACTCTTAAATTTCTGCTATTGTCATATATAACACTATGAAGGAAAAGAAAATTACCAATCAATGTGTTTTGAGGATAATAAATTACCTCAAGTTATAGTTCATCTCAATCATACTTATAACATGCAAGTCTGTGCTAGATGCTATAAGAGATACTTAGATGTGTTGGTCAATCTTTGCCTTATGGAACTTACAGTTTCATGAAGAAAACACTGAGCACTAGCTGGGGCTACTGCAAGGCTGCTTTCTAGGATTTAAACTATAAATTTAGCACATAAGGAATGATCAGAAGTCTGTACAAAGGGAGCTTAGAGATAAAATGTTTCCTGGACTTGAAGTCAGATGGACAAGAATCAGGTGATTCTTGGATAAAGGAGAGACACAGAGATAAACACTATTAAGTTCTGTTGTCGGCTTTAGCCCTGCTGTGAAGCTGCTTTTTATCTTGTACCAAGCTTTAGGATCACAGCATTGCTCTGACTACGTGTCCACCAAGCAAATTTCTCAGCTATCCCAGCTTGTATTGATATGTACCCAGAGGAAGAACATGCTCTGGTAGGACCACTCCACTAGACAGCTGATCTCAATCACAATAAACATAATGGCATTCTGGGTTCATGTTCATACTCTTGCGAATTTAGGAACTGTGCGGGTTTGGTTGACTCTGGAACATTGACAAGATAGAATTTCTGCATAGTGAGGCTGGAATCATTGATAAGACCCTAGCAAATTCTTTACCGTAATGCTACCCGTACAGTACCTGCCTCTCGAGGTGATATCCATTTCAATATATACCTCCCTTAAACCTTTGAAAGCCACACAAATACTTGTATGTCAAGGCCACAGGAGTTGCTATAGAAGAGATTTGCCCAAAGGTAAAGTTTCAAAGGAAGAATTGAACACATCAGATTGGGGTGGATATGAAGGACAATCAATAAAGCTTAAAGAATGGGTAGAAATATTTTGTTGAAACATAATTCACATACCATAAAATCACCCTTTTAAAGTGTGCAAGTCAGTGATTTTTAGTATATTCACAAAGTCATGCAACCATCACCACTATTTAATTCCAGAACATTTTTATGACCCCCAAAAGAAACCCCATACCCTTTCACAGAGTCACTCCCCACTCCCCCTCCCCCCAGACCCTGGCAACCATTAATCTATTTTCTGTCTTTCTTTCTATATGCCTATTCTGGACATTTCATATATATAGGATCATGCAACATGTGGTCTTTAGTGTCTGGCTTCCTTCACTTAGCATAATGTTTTCAAGATTCATCCATGTTGTAGCATATATCAGTATTTCCTTGTGTGTTTTTTTTTATATAATTTATTTATTTATTTATGGCTGCATTGGGTCTTTGTTGCTGCATGCAGACTTTCTCTAGTTGTGGCGAGCGGGGGCTACTCTTCATTGCAGTGCGTGGGCTTCTCACTGTGGTGGCTTCTCTTGTCGTGGAACATGGGCTCTAGGTGCACAGGCTTCAGTAGTTGTGGCTTGCAGGCTCTAGAGCACAGGCTCAGTAGTTGTGGCACATGGGCTTAGTTGCTCTGCAGAATGTGGGATCTTCCCAGACCACGGCTCAAGCCCGTGTCCCCTGCATTGGCAAGTGGATTCTTAACCACTGCACCACCAGGGAAGCCTTCATTGCTTTTTATGTCTGAATAATATTCTACTGGATGGATATATCATATTTTGTTAATCCATTCATCAGTTGATGAACATTAGGATTGTTTTAATTTTGACTATTATGAATAAGGTTGCTATGAACATTTGTTTACAAGTTTTTGTGTAGACATATGTTTTCAACTGCTTTGAATATATACTTAAGAGTGAAATTTCTCAGGGAGCGAGAATGGCAAGCTGGGATGAAGTGAGAGAGTGGCATTGACATATATACACTACCAAATGTAAAATAGATAGCTACTGGGAAGCAGCCACATAGCACAGGGAGATCAGCTCGGTGCTTTGTGACCACCTAGAGGGGTGGGATAGGGAGGAGGAGAGGGAGACGCAAGAGGGAGGAGATGTGGGGATATACGTATACGTATAGCTGATGCACTTTGAAACTAACACAACATTGTAAAGCAATTATACTCCAATAAAGATGTTAAAGAAAAATGTGCAATGGTTTTAACAACAACAACAAAAAAGAGTGAAATTTCTGGGTCATATGGTAATTCTGTGTTTAACTATTTTAAGGAATTGCCAGGCTGTTTTCCAAAGTGGCTGCACCATTTAACATCCCCACCAGCAATGTATGGGGGCTTACAAAAAATCCAATACCATTTGATGATTAAAAACAACAACAATAGGGCTTCTCTGGTGGTGCAGTGGTTGAGAGTCCGCCTGCCGATGCAGGGGACGCGGGTTCGTGCCCTGGTCCGGGAGGATCCCACATGCCGCGGAGCGGCTGGGCCCGTGAGCCATGGCCGCTGAGCCTGCGCGTCCGGAGCCTGTGCTCCACAACGGGAGAGGCCACAGCAGTGGGAGGCCCGTGTACCGCAAGAAGAAGAAGAAGAAAAAAAAAAAACAATAAAACTAGAAACAGAAGAAGGAAACTTCCTCAACCTGATAAAGGGCACTTGCAAAAGCCCACAGCTAGTATCATGCTTAATGGAGAAAGATTGAAAGCTTTACTCTCTAAGATCAGGAACAAGAAAAGGAGGTCCATTCTTGTCACTCCTATTCAACATTGTACTAGGGGTTATTACCAGGTCATTTGGGGGAAATAAAAGATAGAAAAGAAAAGAAAAATGAGAAAAAAAGAAAAGGAAAAGAAAAAAGAATCCAGAAAAAGAAAGAAGTAAAACCATGACTATTTTTTGATGACATGACCTTCTATTTAGAAAATCCTAAAGAATCTACAAAAAAAAAAAAAAAGAGAGGAAAAAAAAAAACCCACTAGAACTAATCAATGAATTCAGCAACTTTGCAGGATACAAGGTCAATACACAAAAATCAATTCTATTTCTATTTGCTAGCAATAAACAATCAGAAATTGAAATTAAGAAAACAATTCCACTTGCAACAGAATCAAAAAGAATAAAATCCTTAGGACTAAATTAAAGAAGTACAAGATTTGTACACTGAAACTTTTATAAACCATCATTAAAAGAAATTTTAAAAGTCTGAAAAAATGAAAATCCCATGTTAAAGGACTGAAAGAATTAATATTATTTTGAGTCTCAAACTGATCTACAGTTTTAATGCAATGCCAAGACCATCTGATGCAGAAAGAATAGTCTTCTCAACAAATGGTGGTGGGACAACTGATAGCCACATGCAAAAGAATGAAGTCAGACTTCTACATCACACAATATACAAAAATTAACTCAAAATAGATCAAAGACCTAAATGTAAGAGCTGAAACTATAAAATTCTTAAAACAAGGGTAAATCTTTGTGACCTTAGATTTGGTAACAGGTTCTTAGATATGACACCAAAAGTACAAGTGACAAAAGAAAAAGAAATAGATAAATTGGACTTCATCAAAATTAAAAACCTTTATGCTTCAAAAGATACTATCATAAAAATTAAAAGGCAGCCCAAATCACGTGAGAAAATATTTGCAAATCAAATATCTTATAGGCAACTTGTATTATTATTGATGCAAGACTAATATGACAACTCAATTTAGAAATGTACAAGTGATATGAATAGATCTATCTCCAAAGAAGATATACAGATGGCCAAGAAACCATGATAAATGCTCACATCACTAGCCATTAGGGAAATACAAATAAAAGCCACAATGAAACACCACTTCACACCCATTGGAATGGCTATAATGAAAAAGACAGACAATAATTGTGAGGATGTGGAGAAACTGAAACCCTTGTACTCTGCTGGTGGGAATGCAAAATGATGCAGCTACTTTGGAAACCATTTGGCATTTTCTTTAAAAATTAAATACACAGTTACCATATAACCCAGTAATTCCACTCCTAGGTATATACCCAAGAGAACTGAAAACATACCCACACAAAAACTTACACATAAATATTCATAACAACACTACTCATAATAGCCAAAAGATGTAAACCACCTAAATGTTTATCAACTAATAAATGGACAAACAAAATGTGGTATATCCATCCAGTAGAATATGACTCAGTCATAAAAAGCAACAAAGTACTACTATATGCTATAACATGGATGAACCTTAAAAATATTCTAAGTGAAAGAAGCCAGTCACAAGGGATAACATATTGCATGATTCTATTTATATAAAATATACAGATTAGGCAAATTTAGAGATACAGAAAGTAATCAGTGGCTGCTTAGGGGTGCTGGGGTAGGGTATGGAGATACCAGGGGGTAATAGCCAACAGGTATAGAGATTTTTTTTTTGAGGTAATAAAAATTGTTCTAAAATTGACTGTAGGGATGGCTGCCCAGACTGCAACTATACTAAGAACCATTTAATTGTATATTTTCAACAGGTAAATTTTATGGTATGTGAAGTATATCTCAATGAAGCTTCTTTAAAAATTCAGAGAGAAAAGATGCAGAGAAATTAAGTCCTTAGCATTGTTTAAGCCATTGGAACAAGCTTTGCCTGAGTCATTGCTACCTCAAAGCTTTCAGTTACACGAACTAGATAAATATCTCTTTAGGTTGGTTTAAGTTGAGATTTTGGTCACTTGCAACACGGATTAATAACCAATACATAAAGTGGCAATTGTCCATCAGGAAAATAATGGGTGAAGAATGTGGATCAGGATGGGAAAGCCAAATAGGGGCTACTGCAATAGTTGAGAGGATGGCAAATAGTGAAAAGGAGTTGACAACATGCATGTTGAATCCAGAGGATGAATTGAATTCTGTTGAATGTGGGGTGTGGTGAAAAAGGAAAAACTGAAAATGTCTGAAGAGAGAAATCCTAATGAATTGGAGATCTTCTACTGAATTCTGAGCCCTTGATGACAAGGACAGGGTTTCATTCATTATCACTGTGTTAGTAACGTAGCTGCTATAATGACTCCAAAGCACCATTTGCTTTCAACAAACACTAATTTCTTGCTCACACTGTAAGTAGGTTGTAAGTCAGTTGCAGGTCTGTCGCGTATGACCATCATTTGAGGACCCAGTCTGAAGGGGTAGGTCCTCTCTGGAAATATTGTTCTCAGGGAAGAAGGCAGAGACCAGAGAACTGGAAACTTGTGATGCTTTCTAAAAAAAATTTGCTCATTGCTGGTATACATCATATCTCATATTCCTTTGGTCAAAACATGTCACATGGCCAACCAAGCCCATAGTCAATGGAGCAGGGAATGATCCTTCACACAGAAGACACTGTAATTCACATAACAATGAGTGGGGATGTATAACCTTCTCAAGGAGAAGGAAGGAATGAATAACTGTTAATAATAATATAATTTCCTACAATTGCTTTCCCAGGCCTATCATTGCACTTGGTATATTTAGATAGTTAATAATTAGTACTTGGACAAATGAATTCATAAATTAACAACTATGTATGTTAATAAATGGAAAAAGAACCTTTCATGGGGATGGGAAAGAAAGAGAAGAAAGAAGATGAATTTACACTGATTTTGAAGAAATAAGGAAGGTAAGGATGGAGATTATTCAACCAATAGCTATAAAGCTGGAGAGACAGATTGAAAGCAAGAATAAAAGTGAGTGAGAGTCATGAGAGTTAAGCTGTGAAGTAGGTGAGATCACCAAGGAGGAATGTGTGCAATGAGAAAAGAAGTGTGTTGTTAGTTCTAGAAGAGAAACCAAAGCTAGGAAAGATCAGTCAGGATATGATTGGAGACCAGAACAATACAAGATCAAGGGTATTGAAAAGAAAACGTGGTCAGTGACATCAAAAATGTTTTTGTAATTATGAAATAATGCCTCTTCCAAAATTCCAAATAGAGTTAGGTCCCTTTTTTTTCCTACAGAGGTCTATTTCACACAAGAAAATAAGTTAATTGAAGGCTACATGTAACAACAGCCTAATTAAGTTTAGTGGAGGCTGAAAAAGAGATAATTAGAAGAAAAGAAAAAAGATTCAAATCACGTGATTAAAAAATTAAGGCCAAGCAGCTAACAAAACTCAATACATATAACAAATATAATAAATTTCAATTCCATATTATAGGTAGTGGAGAGGGAATCAGAAAAAAGAGGCAGACATGAAAAAAAAATGTGAGGCTAAAAACAAAACAAAAACCAAAGAAACAATCTCTTAGCTTAGTGTTTCTCAATGCTAGCGGCACAAGAGAACCACCTGGGGAGATTTTTGAAAAATACTCATTCCTGGGCCCATCCCCAGAGACTCTAACAGGTCTAGAGTGAGACCTGGTATTGTTATTGAAAAACAAAAATAAAAAACAAGGGTTTCTAATCTGCAGTTCAGACTGAGAGCTGCTGTCTTAGAGGTATAGAGAAGAGATGGAGAAGAAGCCATAATGAGGTAAATTACTTTTGTCCAATCTCATGGTCCACTTGGACTACAGGCTTCAAGAAATCTTTAAGATGTAAATTAGCTACCTAACCAAGCATAGCTTAGCTGTTTTTTACTTTTTACACAACGAAATGCCTGAAGACCTAGTTTTAACACTAAATGTAGGGCCCTAAGCAAATCACTTAGCATCTCTGGGTCTGTTTCCATATTTTCAAAATGAAAAGGTTTAGGCAAGACAATTTCCAGGTCACTTACACAACTATGATTTGAAGAGTATTAGAATGGGAAAGGGTAGGGAGGCCAGTCAAAATCAGCTCTCTCCAAGGTCTGTATTGAATCCATTGGGCACACTTAGCACATATTGTAAGGGAAAGCAAAAAGGGATGACACGGGAACAGAAACTCAGAAAAATGTAAGAAGGTGGCACAATAAGAGGTCCTAGCTCCCTTCCCCCCAACAAAAATACTGATTTAATAGCCATACACAGACAAAAATAACTTATTTGAGCTCTGGAATCCAAGTGAGAGAATAGCATGTGGTGGAACTCAGAACAAGAAAAGCCTGATTGAAAAGGTAAGAACAGTTTCATTTACCCACATCACTGTATCCCCAACCTGGCACAGTAGAGGGCTGACAGAGATACCATTGGCCCACAAGTTCTCCTATATGGGGAGAATAGAGTAAGCCCACTTGTGGATCCTAACACTAGGCTCACTTGCCTGTGAACCCCAGTATCAGACCTGCCAGTGGACACCACCATCAGGCCTGCCCAGGGAAGAGCTGACTGCTTCTTCAAATGCACAGACACCAACACAAGGCTACAAAGATCACAAAGAATCAGGGAAACATGACACCAACAAAGGAACAAAATAAAGCTTTAGTAACTGACCTTAAAGAAATGGAGATCTACAAAGTGCCTGACAACAAATTCAAAGTAATTACCCTAAAGAAGCTCACTGAGCTTCAAGAGAACACAGAATGACAATAAAATGGTATCAGGAAAACATTACATGAACAAAATGAAAAGTTCAACAAAGAAATAGAAACCACAAAAAAGAACAAAACAGAAGTTCTGGAGTTGAAAATAACAATGACTGAAATGAAAAATTCACTAGAGAGCTACAAGACCAAATTTGATCAAGCAGAAGAATCAGTGAACTTAAAGACAGGTCATTTGATAATATACAGAAAGAAAAACAAAATGAACAAAGAATAAAGAATAGTAAAAAAAAAGAAAAAAGCCTACAGGACTTGTGGGACACCATGCATTACTGGAATCTCAGAAGAAGAAGAGAAAGAGGTGGTAAGTTTATTTAAAGAAATATGACTGAAAACTTCCAAAATGTGTGAAGGGAAAAGGACATCCAGATTCATGAAGCCCATAAGACCTCAAATATGTTGAACCTAAAGAAGTCTACTGCAAGTCATATTAAAATTGAACTATCAAAAGACAAAGAGAAAAATTTGAAAGAAACAATGTAAGTTACTCCTGACATAAAAGAGAACCCAGAAGATCATCAACAGATTGCTCAGCAAAACCTTGCAGGCCAGAAAAGAGTGGAATGACATATTCAAAGTTCTAAAAGAAAAAACCGCCAGCCAAAAACACTATATCTGGTAAAATTGTCCTTTAAAAATGAAGGAGAGATAGACTTTCTAAGACAACCAAAAACTAAGAAAATTTGTCAGTACTAGAACTGCCTTATGAGGAGGGCTAAAAGAAGTTCTTTAAGTTGAAATAAAAGTACACTGAGGGCTTCCCTGGTGGCGCAGTGGTTGAGAGCCCGTCTGCCGATGCAGGGGACGTGGGTTCATGCCCCAGTCCAGGAGGATCCCATATGCCGCGGAGTGGCTGGGCCCGTGAGCCATGGCCGCTGAGCCTGCCCGTCTGGAGCCTGTGCTCCGCAGCGGGAGAGGGCACAACAGTGAGAGGCCCACGTACCTCAAAAAAAAAAAAGAAAAGGACACTGAACAGCAACACAAAAGCATATGAATCTCACCAGTAATGGTAAATATATAGACAAATACAGAATAATGTAATACTGTAATGATTGTGCATAAATAAGTTTTAACCCTAGATAAATGTTAAAAGACAAAAGTATTAAAAATAATTATAACCACAGAAATTTTTTTACTGGATACACAATATAAAAAGAAGTAATTCTGACATCAATAACATTAAAAGTGAGTGAAAAAGTTATTATGCAACTGAAGTTATTATCAGCTTAAAACTGGTTATTATTATAAGTCATAGGCAAGCTTCATGATAACCACAAAAAAAACTACAGTGGATACAAAAGAGAAAAGAAGAATCAAAGTATATTACTACAAAAAAACCCACAAAGAAAGACAGCAAGAGAGGAAGAGAGGAGCAAAAGAACCACAAAACAGACAGAAAACAATGAACAAAATGGTAATAGTAAGTCCTACCTATCAATAATTACTTTAAATGTAAATGGATTAAATTCACCAATCAAAAGACATAGAGTGAATACATAAAAAACAAGAGCCAACTATATACCATTTACAAGAGATTAATTTTAGATTTAAAGACACACATAGGCTTAAAGTGAAAAAATGGGAAAAAATTCCATGCAAATGTTAACCAAAAGAGAGTAGGGGTGGCTATAATTATGTCAGATAAAACAAACTTTAAGTCAAAAGTTGTCACAAGAGACAAAGTTCATTACATAATGATAAAAGGGTCAACTGAATAGGAAGATATGACAATTATAAATATATATTCACTCAATATCAGATCACCCATATACATAAAAAGCACACATTGACAGATATAATACAATAATAGTAGGAGACTTCAATATCCCACTTTTAATAATGAATAAATCATACAGACAGAAAATTAATAAGGTAACAGCAGACTTGAACAATACAGTACCAGTTAGACCTAAAAGACATACACAAAACATTTCACCCAACAATGGCAGAATGGACATTCTTCTCAATGGCACCTGGAACATTCTCCAGGATAGATCACATACTGGGTCATAAAACAGGTCAACAAATTTAAGAAGACTGAAATCATTTCAAGTATCTTTTCCAACCAAAATGTAATAAAACTAGAAATCAAAAACAAAATAGGAAAACTCACGAATACATGGAAATTAAACAATACATTCTTGAGCAATCATTGGGTCAAAGAAGAATCTAGAGGGAAATTATAAAGTATCTTGAGACAAACAAAAACAAGAATACAACATAAACTTGTGAGATACAGCAAAAGTAGTATCTTTTACTATATCTCATAAGAGAGAAGTTCATAGCAATAAATGCCTATAAAAAGGACAAATACTACATGATACCACTTATATGAAGAATCTAAAATAGTCCAACTCATAGAAACAAAGAACAGAATGGTAATTGCCAGGAGCTGGTGCGAGGTGAAAATGGGGAAGTATTAGTCAAAGGGTATAAAGTTTCAGTTATGCAGGATATGTCTTAGAGACCTACTGTACAGCATAGTGCCTGCAGCTTGCAATACTATACACCTAAAATTCTGCTAAAAGGGTAGATAATGGTTAGGTGTTTTATCACACATCATCATCACCATCATAGCAGTAATACAAGCATAACTTGGAGATATTGCAGGCTTGATTCCAGACCACAACAGTAAAAGCAAATATTGGAATATTTTGGTTTCCCAGTACATTCAGAAGTTATGTTTATACTATACTGTAGTCTATTAAGTGTGCAATAGCATTACACCTAAAAAGACAATAAACATACCTTAATTAAAATACTTTATTGCTACAAAATATTAACCATCATCTTTTTGCTGGTGGAGGGTCTCGCCTCCATGCTGATGGCTGCTGACTGATCAGGGTGGTGGTTGCTGAAGGCTGGGGTGGCTGTGGCCATTTCTTAAAATAAGATGACAGTGAAATTTGCTGTATTGATTGACTCTCCCTTTCATGAATGATTTCTCTGTAGCACATAATGTTGATAGCATGTTACCCACAGTAGATCTTCTTTCAAAAGTGAAGTCAACCCTCTCAAACCGTGCTGGTGCTTTATCAACTAAGTTTATGTCATATTCTAAATCCTCTGTTGTCATTTCAACAATCTTCATAGCATCTTCACCAGGAGTGGATTCCATCTCAAGAAACCACTTTCTTTTTTTATCCATAAGAAGCAACTCCTCATCCATTCAAGTTTTATCATGAGATTGCAGCAATTCAGCCACATCTTCAGGCTCCACTTTTAATTCTAGTTCTCTTGGTATTTCTACCAAATCTGCAGTTATTTCCTCCATGGAAGCCTTGAATCCCTCAAACTCTTCCATGAGGGTTGGAATCAACTTCTTCCAAACTCCTATTAATGTTGATATCTTGACCTCTTCCCATGAGTCACTAGTGTTCTTAATGGCTTCTAGGATGGTGAATGCTTTCCAGAGATTTTCACTTTACTTTGTCCAGATTCATCAGAGGAATCACTATCTATGCAGGCTACAGCCTTATCAAATGTGTTTCTTAAATAATAAGACTTGAAAGTCAAAATGACTCCTTGATCCATGGGCTGCAGAATGGATGTTGTGTTAGCAGGCATGAAAACAACATGTATCTCATTGTACATCTCCATCAGAGCTCTTGGGTGACCTGGTGCATTGTCAATTTAATATTTTAAAAGGAATCTTTTTTTCTGAGCAGTAGGTGTAAGCTTAAAATATTCAGTAAATCATGTGCTGTCACCTAGGCTTTGCTCTTCCTTTAATAGAGCACAGGCAGAGTTGATTTAACATAACTCTTAAGGGCCCTAGGATTTTCAGAATGATAAATAAGCTACAACTTAAAGTCACCAGCTGCATGGCCAATAACTAGAGACTCAGCCTGTCATTCGAAGCTTTGAAGCCAGGCATTGACTTCTCCTCTCTCACTATGAAAGTCTTAGAAGGCAATCTTCTTCCAATAAAAGGCTGTTCTGTCTACACTGAAAAGCTGTCATTTCGTGTAGCCACATTCATGAATTATCTTAGCTGGATCTTCTAGATAACTTGCTGCAGCTTCTACACCAGCACTTGCTGCTTCACCTTGTACTTTGATGTTATGGAGACACTGTCTCTTTAAACCTCATGAACCAACCTCTGCTAACTTCAAACTTTTCCTCTGCAACTGCTTCACCTCTCAGCCTTCACAGAACTGAGTTAAGAACTTCATAGAGCTTGCTCTGGATTTGGTTTTGGCTTAAGGGAATTTTGTGGCTGGTTTGATCTTCTATCCAGACCACTTTCTCCATATCAGCAATCAGCATGCCTCTGCTTTTCCCATTATCCACAAATAATCTGAAGTACCTTGAAGCTTGGAAAAATTTAGCAGAATGAGATAGTAAGACTTATGTGGAAAATATATTAGAACTATTTGCCGATTTTTTAAAAAGTGTCATGAGAGAGCTTCAGCTTCTGAATCTTATTTTCACTTATAGGTACTGATATGAAGAGGCAAGAAGGGAAGCATGAAGGCAGAAACAGCACTGAGGTGGGACATGCCCACCAACCCCCTACCCTACTACTCCACTCCTTATGTAAAGACGGCAGTCTCCAATCGGTCCTGGCCTTGCAGTCTTTAGGCTATCCCTGTGCCGAGAGAAAGACTAATGGTTTGCCTACACCACAGGCTAGAGATGACACTCTTCCGACTCTATCAAAGCAGGTCTAGCTTGCCCCCCTGCAGATGCCCAAGGCTCAGAGGACACAGAAAGAATTAGGCCATATTTAGTTGCATTGCTTAGACCCATGGATCTTCCCTGTGAGCACAGCTCAGATGCCATCTGGTACATTTTTAAGGTGGAGAAGATCCATACATCATGGGAATGTTTACATTAGTGGATTTGTCTTGTCTCCAATTTTGTTTAAAAAGAAAAATCCAATTCTCAGTAGCACCTTAATTCAAGAAATGAATATGAATAGAACAAGGTCCAGTTTAAATGTCACATCCTCTTGCTCTCTAGGTCAGGATTAGTTGTCCCTTATCTGTGCTTCTCAGTTATTACAATAGTTACTTTTAATCACACGTTAGACACAGCAGCAGGCTACGAGTTTTACATGCACTTAATGCTCACAAAGCCCTAGGCAGTAAAAATTACTACTTCTCTACTTTTCAGATACAAAAACTCAGGCTAAAGGAGGTCAATCCATGTGACCAAGATTGCTCAGCTGGTAAGTGGCACAACCAAAATACAAACACAGAATGTTTAACTCTGGAGTTTCATAACTACAAAATACTGCCTCTATACGTGTTCTGTAAAACAGCCTAATTTGCTGATTATTTTTAAGTCAGACGTGACCACTGTAGGGAGTTTACACAAATCAAGAAAATATTAAAATCTAAGGGTTAATTTTCTATAATCATCACTGCCACCACCACTAAACCTCAATTAATATTTTGATGATTTTTGTGGTCTTTTAAAAACTTTCATTAAAATGGTTTCATTTGATTATATCATTTGCACTTTCCTCATATCACTGAATTATTCATGAGCACAATTTTAACTGGCTTAATAAGAGTTTATCATAATTTACAGAAACATTCCCTTCCTACTAGACATTGGGGTTTCTCTTTCTCTGCTGCTATAAATAATACTAGGGTGAGCACCTTACAAATTTTTGTTCCCATTTCTGATTATTCCCTTAGGACACATATCGAGTTCCCCGTACAACTCTTCTCTGGAAACCACCTGCCCCATCCACTGGTGTCTCCTATATTTATATTTAAGCTGTGGAATCGTGCCCTTCTGACCATAACTAATTGGTGCAATGTTGTCTACCAGACCCAAATGAATCTATTTTTGAAGTGTGGAATTTTAACCTGAGAGACATAGAAACTTGAGTGTTATTCCTAGCCAGGTCATATGATTGGCACATTCTACAGGGAAGGACCATAGTCTCCTGCTGATGAGATCCCCAAAGCTTCTCTGGTTTCTGCTCTTCCCAAAGCTTGGCTTTTCAACCATTTCTTGTGTCCCCAGATTCATCAGTATCCTTCCAATAAATACCTCTGTTTGATATACTATCTCTGGCTGGTTTCAGCAACTTTCAAATAAAAGAAACTCAATTAGTAAAAAAATACACAGCAATATTTCTTAAAGAGGTATTACTTGGCTAAACTAAATTTAAGGCCATTCATGCATATGGCCCCACTGTCCCTAAGAAAATTCTAGAGTTTGTATTCCTATCAGTAAACACATGGGAGGATATTATTATATTCAATATTTTTGCTAAATGTGAAGGCAGTTCATATCATCACATTATTTACATTTAAATTTATTTAATCACCAATAATGTTTAACATTTTAATATGCTTATTATGTTTATCAACATCTGTGCCTATTTTTTGTGCACTTATCTATTGTGGGCTAAAGGTTTTATTGTTTGTCTATGTAAAATCTTCCTATGTTGAAAATATTAACCTTGATTAGAGCAATTTTATCTCCCTCTACTCGCTCACTACTGCTTTTCATACATCCTAAGCTTCTGCCAGTTGAACTTCACACAATTCCTGTATTAGTCAGGATAAGCTAGCCCCAAATTTCAGTTGCTCAGCGTGCACACACACAAAATATTTTTGTTCAGGCTTGTCAGAAGTGAGAAGATTTCGCTAATTTTAAACACTCAGTGACCCAGGTTGATGGAAGTTCCATCCTGACTCATGCCTCCAGTAGCACTGTGACAGGTCAGGGAATTAGGTGATTTATGTGATCTTCCTACCTGGAAGTAATGAACGTCACTTCTGTTCATATTTCACTGACCAAAGCAAGCCACGTGGCCATGACAAACTTCAAATGGGCAGGGGTGAACAGCCCTACCATGTGCCTAGCAGGAGGTGAGAACCAGAATATGTGTGAAGAGCCCTAAATGGCTACACCCCTGTCCATTCTGGCCATTTCTCACCGTTCCACCTTTTTCTGCTTCTCCACATGTTCAAATTCCACCAACCTTTCAAAGGCCACCTTGAACACCATGTTACCCCTGAAGTCCTGCAGATGGAATTGATCTCACTCTCCTTTTAATACCTTAAAATCTTAACTTAGGAAACTCATCTCTTTCTGTCTTGAATTATAGGCATTTATGTACAGTTGTCCTCCCTTTCACTGGATCCTCAGTTCCTTAAGGGAAAGCTCTGTATCTGAACAGTGTTCATACACTTCACAGGGCTTAGCCCAGTGCCTGGTATTTTAGGCTCACAATAAACGCTGCTTGAATGAAAAAATGTATAGTTCATAGCTTACAGACTTTCATTTTTCCATAATACTAAGATCTATTTTACTCGTAACTTATTGTGTTAACAAGAATGCGATTTTTGAACATGCTAAACGTAAACTTTGCACGTTCCTTGACTTTCCTGAAGTCCCTCCATTCGGTGATTCATTGAGAAACCTGGCATGATGCTTGATAAAACTGCAAAGCTCTTTCTCTTTGGGTACACAGGCAGATGGTTAGATTTCTAGAACATTTCAGAAAGAACTCTTTTATCAGTAAGTATATCACCAATGAGGTCTTGAGTTGGCCATGATTTAAAATTGTTGCCATTCTTACTTTTAAATAAAAATCAGTTTATTTTCATCTTTTCCCATTTATTTTAATATTTGTTTATGTAACCTTGTATTAAGTTTTATAATTTTATTTAATCCCTTATGTAGCACTTTTGACTTCTAGTTTTGGATGAGAATTTATACACGCACACATACACGTACTTATATATGTATATGTATACATGTGTAAAATGTGTATGTGTAATGTATCTACAATATGCATATTTATATATTCATACATACGTATGTATACACACAGACACACCTGCAGAACATGCACACACAAACACACACAGATATGAAGTCTTTGCATTTAACCTTTCTCCAAATCTTTCTATGGCAGCAGGCTGTCATCATTAATTCCAATGTCAGCTCCTCAACTTTCTTCCCTGACCACCTTGGCTAGAGTAGCTTCTGACCAGCCCCCAAGCCCTTGCCCTCCCATTTATTCACTGTTCTTTTTAGATCTTATTATTACCTGAAATTCTCTTATATAGGTGCCTATTTTGCTTTATTTTTATTGTTATTCTTACCACACTTATGACCAATCTCTCCCCACTAAAATGCACCGTCTTAAGGACAGAGATTTTGTCTTTACTATGCTGACGACAAGCAAATATTGCCTGGGACAGAGTAAGCTGTAAAATAAATATTTTTTTCAGGTCAGTGAGTGAATGAATAAAACATTCTTCCAGGGATGTCTGGGTGGATTGTGCTATCATTCACTTGTAAAGAAAATGCAAAGGCAGAAGTAATTTCAGAGGAATGGTGAGTCTGTCTTTCAACATGTTGAGTTTGAGGTTCCTGTGTGATATTCAGACGAAGATGTCAAACAGGAATTTGGTCACACAAGTCTGAAGCGCAGATCAGGGGATACAGATGTGGAGGTCATTTGCCTATAGGTGACAGCTGAAATCATGGGAATGGCTGAGATTCCTGAGCAGGTGTAGTAGCACAGAACAGAAGAGGACAGACTTTAGCCTCTCAGATCTTCCCCTCTCTGCTGTCTGCTCCTCCCAACAGCCTTAATAGGCAGAAGTCCCAGAAACCTTCCACTATTGAGAGTGCAAATGACCTTGCCTCTTTAATCTCATTGGCCTTCCTATTAACAAAGACAGCTCGGGAGAACTGGCCCTGCATAGTCTATTTATCCCAGTCTGTTAGACTCATGTTCATCCCTGATGTTACAGATATAGGAGAATCAGTACACCCCATGGGGCCTTACAGCAGCAGACAGCAGACCCCACTTGCTTACCCAAACACTTGCTACCAGCCCTTCTGGCAAAATTCCCAGGAAGAAAAGACAGGGATGTGTGAAGAGTGTTTTATTGGTGATGCACAGCAGAAGCCAGCTGTCTCTCTTAATGATTATTTGTATTCATACGGAGATCTGTTCAACAAAGGAATTCACGCTCAGAAGGAACTCCTCCTTGGTAATACACACCACAGTCCCTCAAAGTGTTTTCATAATTTACTATACCTCTGCCCTGGGGCTGTTCAAAGCACAACATGTAATTCAGAGCCTCTATGAATATATAAAAGTTGAATCCTCTTCTATAGTTAAGGACACTGGGTCATAGCAAGCTGCCTGGTGACTCCTGAAGATCAATCTGGCACCATAAATCTCACTCCTGCTTCCTAATTTTCATTCCAGAACTCTGCCTATGTCTTAACAATAGTTTCCTAAAAAACTTAACCTACCTTCTAAAGGTTTTATCAGCCTCAGCTCATGAACCAATATAACGCCACTCAAAGATTATCCAGGAAGCGGATAATCAGTGAAGGCTGATTCTGTCCAAAACTAGTCTCAGACTATGCTGTCTATAAGCTTCTCTGCAACTTTTATACCCAAGGTTAGATATTAGACGTCATCTACCCACATGTTGCTTAAATTCCCTTCTACAGTTTGTTCATGGAGTGTTCATCCATGTCGGCTTGGACACCCCAGGGATGCAAAAGTTGCCATCTCCCAGGCTAGTACTTTAATTTTTAGGTACATTGTCAGGCAATGCCACGTGTTGAGCTGAAATATTCCACACTCTATTATTTCCTTATAAGCTTTAGTCCTGTACTCTGGAGCCACCCAGAGTAAGTCTGAAAATGCTCTTCCACAGAAGAGTGAGGCAGGTTTGATGAGACAATTATCCACCCTCTAGCCTCCTCATCCAACATAAATCCCCTTGGCTCCTTCAACCTGTCCATACACATTCCCAGTTTGCCAGCTTCTGCTGTTCATCTGGGACCCTAAACAGCCCTCTCTTCCTCAAGCGTGCTCTGCCCAGCACAGAGTAGATGCTCTCTGTTAGTGCTGTCCAGAACCTCGTTAGCCTTTTTGGCAGGTGTATCACAGTATCCATTCAGACTGAGCTTACAGCCAACTGTA
Organism: Globicephala melas; assembly: GCF_963455315.2. Lineage (NCBI taxonomy): Eukaryota > Metazoa > Chordata > Mammalia > Artiodactyla > Delphinidae > Globicephala > Globicephala melas. The sequence goes on along the minus strand of NC_083317.1, from coordinate 57,726,155 downwards.
ACAGGATGTAAAAGTGTTTAACGTCCTGCTGTGAAACGATGCCTCCTTTACGCTGTTCTTACGCAGCTAATATCCTGATTCTAAGTGCTGGGCTTTGCATTTGCCTCTGCTGAATTTCATCTCACTGAATTCATATTTTTAGTTTGCTATTCAATGTTCTCACTCAAGTCGTGAATAAAAATTACAAACAGGACAGAGTCAAGAATAAATCCCTGTGGCAAGGGGATAAGATCAACACTGACCCATTCATTAATCCTTTTCGTCTCATTCAACCAGTTACTAAGTCATCCCCCCACCCCCACCCCATACTCTTGCTGGCCCACAGCACTACTTCTTGCCCCACAGGTAACACAGGAGACCTTGTCGAACACCTGGCTAAAACCCAGACCTACCCCATTCACAGCCACCCTCCAACAGCTGGATGCGTAGCCTTATTGACTTGGCTTCTATTTAAGAGCTTAAAACCCACATCATAATCTTTAAATACCAAAATGACCCTCAATAACTTGGCCTTTTGGATGAGATCCAGGCAGCCTTTGAATATGGTCCCTGTTAGTAAACACGCACCTAGGTACCACCTCAGGTTTCTATCAGAACCCACTCTGTACCACTGTGCCTCTGGGTTCTGAGTGCATCTCATCTTCAAGTCAGCATCAGTAACCTGAGAGCTATTAGACATTTTCTTAGTTCTCTTTGAAACATTACTTCCTCCGTGGAAGAAAACGTAGCCTGCGGTTTTAACACTTTTCAAAGGATAGGAGGATGAATGATGAAATAGCTGTAGCTGCTATTCTGAGAGCAATCCTGCCACCTCACATCACAGGAATTGCCCTTGACTGCCTTCCCCAGGTCCCCTGGAACACTAGGAAAGAGGCACATTATTCCACATTGTTCCATCATCAAAATTCCCATTACCTCTGATGTAGATCGATTATTTACATACCTCTTGAATTTCACGGTTAAAAATGTGAAAACACTCATGCTTTTGCCTCCACAAAATGCCCAAGATGAGCCTGCAATTTTTTCTTCCAAACTATCATCTTTAAATGTGCACTAAAATATCACTCAAGCAGTGATTCACAGGATAGTCCATTGTTCCAGATCCAATTAGGATTTCCTGGAGGCAGGGGAGGTTACCACCAGGCTTTACAACCATAGTAGAGTTGCAAGGGATCCTAGACATTCCAGATTCCTCCCTCTTCTTTTACAGATGAGAAAATTCCCAGAGACGCTGGGTGAGTTGCCTGAGGTCACAAAGTTAGCTAAACACAGAATAAGATTCAGGTCTTTTGACTCAGAGTCCAGTGTCCTTACAACAAGGAGAGCTGGAGCAAGAGAAAGGAAGAGGCAGTGGTGCCTTCTGACCACACAAGAAATTTCCCAAACCTTTGTTGCTTGTACATCATTTCCATGCCTGAGAAATGAAGGGCAGAAGTGCACCTGCCTCTGATGCTCACACGCTACAGGGTCAGAGATCAACCTCTTCCTCTCCTAGAACGGGAGGTAATGGCCATGTGCATCCCTGCTCTACCTTTCTTGGCACACCGATGACTAAACATCAGTGTTTCATCAACTCAGGGTGTGCCCTCCTGTAGCACAGGATAAGAAAGGAGCAAGTTTCTGGCAAACAGCCACTTCCCTCTTTCTTGCCCAGCGTGTGCCACTAGCAAAACTCCCCAGGTTTGTAGCTTGTCTCCAGTGTGCTCGTTGCTTACACTTCTTAACTTTATCCTCTCACATAAAGAAAAGAGAACCCGAAGCATCTGAAGTCTGTTTTGTTTTTTGAAAACAGGCCAGCACCACAAAGAGCCTTTTATTCTTTTTTAGAAATCTGGAAAGTTGCCTTTAATTATTTAGCTATCAGACAACTCACAGGCTTAGGTAACAGATAAGAAGAGAACAAGGAACCATTCAATGATTCAACCAAATGAAAGATGGGAGAGGGTCCTCCTGCCTGGCTCCAGGAAGAAACACCAGGTGCAAAACCCAGAGCTCCCATAGAGCGTGCATCCTCAAAGACTCATGTTACATAGTCAGTCCAAAGATACTAACTTAAAATTTGGACAGACAAGAACAACAGTGTCTTCTCTGAACAGTGATCCCCAAACCACACCAAACATCAAGGTCATCCTGGGTGTTCTGTAATCAAGTTCAATCTCCAGAGGTAGATCTCGGCGTTTGTATTTTTAACAACATATTGAAACATGACTTGATTCTTAGTGTAGTCAGCTTAACACCGTCTCCTAGAGATGATTTTACTTTATTTAGAATCTTATATCTCTTGCTATATAAGTAGCTATAATAACAAGGAGATAATAATGACTTCTATGTAAAACAGTCTGACATGGAGAAAACAGGGAGGGATTTGAACGTGCAGAAGGTATTTTTTAGAAGGAACAACTGTCAAAGAGGCAGTTCCCCTCTAGAAAGTCACACCAATCATATCTATTTCTGCAAAATAAGATTTAACAATTGTTGGATGCTGAAAATATGACATTATGCCTTATCTTCAGTGGCCCTCCAATATTCAAAGATTTCACTCAATATAAAGCCTAGGGAAAAAATTAATTTGTTATCTTAAGGGCACAATGACCTGTGTCCACCAAGAGGGGGCCCCCTCTGCCCCAGGCTATACTCACCTCCTGTGTTCTCAGATGCTACAGCTGAGAACATCTCAGCACCTCAGGGCAGAGGCAGTGCAGTGGAGACAGATTAGTTCTTTGTCCAACTCATATCCACTTATCCCTGGCCACACGGCTAGACTACATTTTCCACCTTGCCTTGCAATCAGATGCAGCCTTTGAGGAGTTCTGGCCAGTAGAACACGGAACATGTGAGTCCCTTCCAGGCAGGCTGAGACCTCGTATAGAAAATCCAGCAGCGGACTCGAGGTCTACGAGATGACAAAGCCACAAAAGTGGGGGAGCCTGGGATCCTGAGTGCATGTGGAGACAGGAGTCCTCCAGTACCTGCTGCCAATTAGACCTGACATAAGGAAGAAATAAACTTCTAACGTGCTAGCCACTGATACTTTGGGGTTACTGGTTCTAGCAGTTAGGCTTCTCTGTCTTATACAGAAATCAAGACAGAAAAACTGGGATGCTGACTTAGTGAAAGCCTAAAATGTGAAGTACTGTTTTAGCAGTCAGATAGCGGACAGTAAGAAAGTAAATATAGCAAGCTAGAGAGCTGTACAGCCTTGCTGATCTCTGGCCAAACATTTCATATACGTATCATCTGTAATAACTTAAGGACTACATGCTTCTGAGCCTGAAGCTGTGAGGAAACTGGCTAGAAAGAGGCAGAGTGAAAAGCATGTTGATTACTCTTAAATGCCTTTAGTACAGGAGCTTAGGCAAGAAAGGAGAGCTTTTCATGCACAGATTGAAGGAATAAAGTCCAAAGATCAAGAGTCTTACAAATTTAGAAGAGCCAATTACTGCTGAACTCCAAACAGTAAGAGATAGGACTGGAGAATGTCCTGAGTTACAAAGACCCGCTAAGACTTCTTGAGGACACACTGTGGCTTTGTAGCAAAGACCAGGATAAGGGGCATATCCTGGCATCCAAGCCTACTGTTTCAGTGAGCCTCAAGTTAGCTGCCAGGAACTTGAGAGAAGGATACATGGAAATGAAAGAGAAAAGAAAAAATATCAGACTTGAGAATTATGTCTAGGCACAGGGAACTTACTCAATATCCTGTGATAAACCATAATGGAAAAGACTGTGAAAAAGAATATATATATATATGTATGTGTGTGTGTATATCTCAATCACTTTGTTGTACAGTAGAAATTAACACAACATTGTAAATCAACTATACTTCAGTAAAATACATTTTTTTAAAAAGGAATTATATCTAGAAAGGAACTTGACTGTGGTTACTGATTAGAAGCAAATAGGTCAGAAGCCTCATGGGTCTTTGAGGAAATTACATTGCCAAACTAAGCACAAGCTTGCTCTAATTAGGTTTCTGATTGTTCAAGGCTTAAAACTATTCTTGAGCCCCTAAACTTGCATGAGCAGGAAGCAGGCTATTAAGCTCCCAGGGAAAACTTATTGCCCCATGCCCACTTCAGAGGTGACCCTGGAGGAAAACAGAGAACGAAGAAACCCCTAGTGGGCGGATTAAGTGTCATGGAGAATGAGGGACACGGGAGTTCCGCCCAGAGCAGACTCTGGGTCTGGCCAAGTCACCTCCCCTGCTGCCAGGGAAGGGCCCTTCAGAATGTCTGGCTAAGAGAAAGTATGCTGGACCAGTGGCTGCTCTGTGTCTCTCATTCTGCCCTTTTACGTTGTTTTAAGTTGTACATTGCTTGACCATTATCTATTGAGGGGGAAAGGGTGGTGTGGAGGGGTGGAAAGTGGGAACTGATAAGTTATGTTTTCACTTCACAGGTCACCAGAGGCTCCACATCCAAGCCTGATGAGGACTCTGCATTGCCCAGAGATCCTGGACTCTGAGCTGGATGCAGGAACTGCCTGGGACTTAGCACTGTCTCCCCTGCGTAGGGGAACAGTGGGTTCTGTATATGGAAGAAAGAGTGAAATTAGTATTTGGTGACCAGAGAGTAGGCTGTGGCATAGGCTTTCTAGTCACAAGACCTATTTTCCTCCTGTGCTCTCAATCAAACTACTTTTCTGGCCTCTTTTGCATGTGGTCAAATTCTAGTGGTTAGGAACATGGGGCATAAGTGCTGTGTCCACTTCCAGGTCTGACTCATAAGTAATCTAAATGTGCCAATCTCACCCTTCTCCCTCATTTGCTAGCTGCAGGCAAAGGATGCAACCGAGGACCCCAGGACTGGCAAGAAGGAAGGAATCTACATTCCTAAGTACAGAAGCTCCACCCCCTCCCCATTCATTAACAATGATTGGCCTTGATGTAAGAACAATAAACTTCTATGAAAAGCCACTGAAATCTATGGGTTGTTTCTTCCAGCAACAAGCCTTCCCTTACTAATACAGGTGGGCAGCGTGCCAACCACTCATACTTAGAGCATCTTTGAGGGAGAACCCTGACAGTTCATTAGCTCTCAGAGACATGGCCTTCTGAATACACATCTATTCTGCCCTTTTCTTTCTGTGTATCAAACACTGAGGCACAGGACAGGAAGTATCCTATTGTGAAATAAAGACCTGATTTTAAATCTAAGATCTGTCACAGATTAGCTACTTGTTCTTGGGTAAGCCATTTAATCACTCTGAACTAGTAACCTTACAGAGTTGTTATGAGGAGGAAATGAGGAAATGTGAAAGTTTTTAGCATAATTCCTGGAACGTGGTATGTATTCAGTAAGCATTAGTTTCTTTTCTTCTTTCTTATAATAATAAGCAATAGTTATTGAACTCTTTTACTATGTGGAAGGTATTCTAAGTAATATCTACCTATCTATAATCTCATTTAATCTCACAACAATTTTATGATGTTGGTACAACTCTTATCCAAATTATACTCACAATGCATGTAAGGCACAGGGAGATTAGGAATTGCCCAAAGGCACACCATCAGTAAACAGACTAAAATACAGGGGTCTGACTCCACAGCCCTCCTTCCCACTGCCTGTCCTACAATGCTGCTGCCTACAGACATTAGGCCTAGCAACATGGAGAGAGAGCATCCCTCCCAGCTTCTGTGAACGCACAAAGGTCTCCCATCAGGGAGCCCTAGTAACATGTCTCCTGCAGTGAATTCTCTGATCTGCTTAGGACTTGCCTTATTCTTTTTTCTATGCTCTCCCCTTAACACATCATGTACCCAGCTCCTCATTGCTGGAATGAAATAGAAAAAGCAAGTGTAGCCATTTGTCTGCTCTTACCTGATGAGTGCACTGAAGAGAAAGTCAAACAGAAGCAGGTCACTGAGGTCTCTGCTTTTTTCTCTATGACATTTGCTGAAATGGTCTCTCGGTCCCACTCAATGGACACATACTTGGGGACAGAGGGACAGTATTGGTTCCCATGCCTCCTTTTGGGTGACCTGGGAACAGTAGCTTCAGAGGAAAGCTTATGTGAATGTAACAGATCCAATTAAATTTTTTTTTAAATAAATTTATTTTATTTTATTTATTTTTGGCTGCGTTGGGTCTTCGTTGCTGTGCACGGGCCTTCTCTAGTTGTGGCGAGCGGGGGCTACTCTTCATTGCGGTGCGTGGGCTTCTCGTTGCAGTGGCTTCTCGTGTTGCAAAGCACAGGCTCTAGGCGTGCAGGCTTCAGTAGTTGTGGCACTCGGGCTCAGTAATTGTGGCTCACGGGCTCTAGAATGCAGGCTCAGTAGCTGTGGAGCACAGGCTTAGTTGCCCCGTGGCATGTGGGATCTTCCTGGACCAGGGCTCGAACCCGTGTCCCCTGCATTGGCAGGAGGATTCTTAACCACTGCACCACCAGGGACGTCCCTAAATTGATATTTCAAACTTCAGGATATATTATGGAAAACTCCCCTCTACATACACATACACACACACACACACACACCCTTCATGTTTTACATCTATCTTGTTCCCCAGAGTGATTTTAAATATATAATTCAAATTTTCAAATAATTTAAAGTGTTCCTCTGCCTTTGCCTTAAGAAAATTCTTTTTCAAGTTTCTCAAAAGCGATTGTAACAGATGGTGACTATTAGATTTGTTTGTGCATTTTGTAGATGAGCTCTTAATTTGCATTGTTCACCAGTGTTTCCTAGAAGTGAATCAAAGAGCAGTAGTCTGTTCTGTCAGCTCTTGGAGAGTTACAAGTTAGTATTCCGGAGGAAGTTTGTCCCTTGTTCTCTAAAGGAAGGTTGGAGAGACACCTTAACTGGGTAGAGGAGAAGTCACCTTTTTGTATATGGAATCAGCATCAGTGATACTCTAATCATTGTTAGCACAGAAAGAAAGTTTGTAAAATACTGGTGGCTTCTGGGAAAGTCACTCAAGATGTAGGCCATGGTTGATTTTTGCCCCGACAAAGATGACAATAAGGTATTAGAGTGGCAACCAGTGGGAAAGCTTTAAAAAGAAGCCCCTGATCTAAGAGTTAGCAACTTAGTTGATAAAGTTATAAAGTAGCTTTTTTTTCCAACTATCTCCTTAAAATGTTTTCATATATAAGGTGGGAGGGGCGCTTCCCTGGTGGCGCAGTGGTTGAGAGTCCGCCTGCCGATGCAGGGGACGCGGGTTCGTGCCCCGGTCCGGGAGGCTCCCACATGCCGCGGAGCGGCTGGGCCCGTGAGCCATGGCCGCTGAGCCTGTGCGTCTGGAGCCTGTGCTCTGCAACGGGAGAGGCCACAACAGGGAGAGGCCCGCGTACTGCAAAAAAAAAAAAAAAAAAAAAAAGATGGGAGGATGCTCTTTTCCATGCCCATCGATGAAAACTCAAATAGTTCCATGATTTTTTCAGTCATTCTTAGGAAATAATTCTACATGCCCCCCAAATCACCAAACCTAATCTTTTTTTTTCAAACCTAATCTTGATGTATTAAAAATGTCTAATCTCACAATATCAAAATTCCAAATGTGACTTAAAGTTAAATCTTCTCCCCAGTTGCAAGCGGGAAGCTGGAGAAATGGAAGCATGGTTCTTCTTTTCCCTTTTCCTGTGCTATGGCGTTCATCCCTCCTCCTCCTCTTACTAGCTGTGGTTTCTGATCCCTCCAAGGTTGAATTCAAGGAAGGAAGGAGGGACACGAAGATGTTCTGTTTGGACTGGTACTGTTATAAGATGCTTTCATTATTTCTGAACCTGACTGGAGACACATTCTCTAACAGAAATTTTCTTGGCTTCTCCAGGGACCATCCATCACCAGTGTTGGGGATGTCTAACATGTAATTCCCATAAAGTGGGTGACTCATTATTCCTGATCGCATTCCTTACTCCTCCTGCAATCCCTAGGAATCCAGAAATATGTTGAACTTCTATCTGTCCCTTCAGCCCTCTATTGAGCAGGGCCTCACATAGCCCACGCTGGCTCTCTTTTGCATGTGGCCCACTGTGGACCACAGGAAATATTAGTAATTATTTGCTCTTTGTCCTTACGAGCTCTGGGAGTGTGGGCTGATCCTAAAGCAGCCCCCTTAACTTGAGCTCATCTGGCAAGATCTAGACTGTCCACCTCTCACTTTCAATTTTTCAGATGGGAGTCAGACTCGAGAACATCATCCTTCAACTAGAGGGGACACACATCAAATTCTTCCAGTGGTCCTCTTGAAACCATTCTTGGCTAGAGAGGAAAGAGAAGCACGCTGCCCTCTCTCCTCCGTGGTGGGCACGGGACCTACGGCCCAAGCTTTTCAAAGGAGTCCCTCCAGAAACCCCACAACACTGACTGCCAGCACCTGGCACTTTACACCCTCACTGTGCATGACGGTATTAGAAGTTGTAAAACTGTGCTTCTGAAATTACCTTGAAATTTTGCAACCTGGTCCAGAATCCCACTTTCGAATGTCATACCCATTATATCTTGGTGCTTCCTGGGAACTTCCCATTTAACATTTTACTACACATAGTATTGAAAATTTGGAACCTACAGGATCACGTGATAAAGAAAACAAAATAATTGATAATGATTTCACTTCTCACACAAATATAATTACTGTCAGCATTTGGGGGAATATTTGTTCTGTCTCTGCCTAGAAACATGTTTAAAAATACATACTTGTAGAAGATGGGGTTATACTGTCCGTACTACTTGTAAACTGTTCTTTTTTACCCTAATATATTTTGAACAACTTTCCAAGTCAGTAAATGTATTTCTACATATTTTTAGATGGCTGTTCTAGATAATCACCTTTGGACATACAGTGTTGATTCAACAAATCATTACTATTATAATGATTCCGTTATATAAAACCCACTCTCGTGAATATCTTTGTGGACAAATTTTTGTGATATAAAGTTAGAAATATAAATTATTAAAAGTTACAAGTAAAACATAAATCCTACCATTCAGGAGTAGTACTTCAAGCTGTCATCAGTAATCACTAAGTTCACATTAGTGTGAATTAAGGATCTAGGAGAAGATTTTGATTGAATGTCTCACAGAGCGAGGTCAAAGCCCACAAAGTGCGTTCCAGATGATTAGAAACAAATTTGACTCGAATCCACAATTTTCCTTCCTAAAACCAGCTCTTATTCTCACCATGTGTGTTAAAATGTCACTAATACTATTAATTCTACTTCTACTTCAGAAATATTTCCTGGATGTGCAGCCCCTCTTCTCCGTCTCCACCCCCTTTACATGAATCCATGCCATCATCCTTTTTCACCTAAACGGCTATAATCACCGTCACGCCCCCCTCACCCTTCATCTACACTGACACCAGATTGGACTCCCTTAAAACATTTATATGGATCTTACCTCCAGATGTAGGTTCTACGCGGCTTTCAGATGGCTACAGGCTAAGTCTAAATGCATTGCACAGCAGTTCAAGGCATTCTCAATCCCACCCTTGTTTCCAGGCTTATACCTCACTCCTGTTGCCCCTGCCTTGCACTTCATGCTTTAGCCACACTCAGTTTCTCACTGGTCCTGAGATACACTGAGCATTTTCTAATGGTTCTTGTACATATGCTCCTTCCTTTGTCTGGAGAGTCCTAACCTTCCTTGATTCCTTTTTCAAACTATCAACAGATGCTACAATCTCCTCTCTCTTTTCCTGAAACGTCTAGGTGGTGTCCATTGCTCCCCCTTCTGGTAGTTCACGGTATGTACAGGGCTCTCTGGTGCATGCTTGGCTTTATCACATGACATTGTATTGTTCTTCACCCCTTAGCCTGTCTCATCAAATTGAGCAGCGCTGGAGGACAGGGACTTGGTCTCTCTCACACCTCACACCATTAGACATGGAGAATATGCTCAATAAATCAGAATGATCATTTAGAAATCTTTTTGATACTAATAAGATACTTAACTGTTCTGCAACATAATGTAGAAATGAGTATTCATTTTCCCCCATCTTTTATACCTAAAAAGGATAAAGCCAAGGGACGAAGGAGTCACCACCTCGAGGCGAAGCAAAGGAGTACCTAACTCAGGAAGCTGGGAATGTGATCCTGCCCTCCAGCTCATGAGAGGATAGGATAGCAGGTGAACCTTGGTTCAATGGGGTACATTACAGAAAACCCACAGATTTCCAGGTTAAAACTGAGGCCTAAAGATTTTAAAATATATTTCTCCTCTCACTGTGCTGATTGTGTACAATGATACCATACATAATACGTCTAAGACACAAGCCCACATATGCATTTCTGGGCTGCATGGAATAAATACTCCAACTCCAGTAAACATCATTTTTAAAGCACATGCTCAATGATAGATTTAAATTAGAATAAAAAGACAGAGAACAGCATATGAAACACTTCATTACCTTTTACATTTCTACGAAGCTTAGGGTAGAGGCAAGTATTAAAATAACAAGATTGAAAAGTGGCTGGTGGAAAGGTCTTTAGCGCTTCTCGGCTGACATTTTTAAACGGGCTTATTAATGCAAGAACCCTGAGGCTTTCATCCTGCACAAGCGGAAACTGAATCTCCGAGGCACAGACAGACAAGAAAGGAAGTAGGCCCCATCCGAGATTTTCCACAGAAGAGGGTGAAAGGAGGCTGCTGTTTCTACTCCCTCAATGTCCCTTCATCCACCCCATCCATCACCACTTTCCCCAAAGCCAAGCTGAAAAATGTGGTTTCCATCCTCATCCCAAATGCCAGCTTCACCAAACTCGACAGGCTGCGATGCCCCTGCCCGCCACATTACAGGCTGCTGGGCAGTGCTGTCCACCCCACTGCTAATGGAGTTATGCCACGAAAGTCTATCACTGCTGCAAGGGCTGAAATGGGCCATCAACCTGGCCCTCTGGTGTTTTGACTTTGTATGAGAAATCCCTGTACAGAAGCCAATCTGTTCTCCTTTTCAAAGCCAATAGAAGCCAAGAGTCTCTGCTACCTGAGAGAATTCTGTCCACTACTCAGAAGTAAGATGTGAGGGACTTCTTTGAAGCATTACTCCTGCTGACCCCATATTCTAGAATCCGGTGCCCTGTTTTATTATGCCCCATCTCAACACACTATAGCACCATGTAATATGGTCCCTACGGTGCACATTGCAAGCCACGTCTCATTCTGCTCCTCACATCCTTGCATCCTCAAACAACTGGGGATTGAACCAGAGTTGTCAAAATTCCTTTCCTTCTTGAAAAGTGCTTCTTAACTCTCCCTCCTTTTGTTTATTCTGGACAACTACTAAAACTTCCCTCTCATCCCAATCCGTTCTAGCCTCACCCTCTCTGAGCATTTGATCCCCTCATCATGCTGGCAGGTAAGAGGCCCTGGACAATCCCCTCAAGAGATCACAAGCCCTTCTTACCACCTCCCACACCAACCCAGACTAAGCCTCCCCTCACTGAGTTGATGGAAAAAAGAGAACTAGGTACAGGTAATCTCTGCATTTCAAACTTTCTACTCATAGGGTAGAAGAACACTTCAAAGATAGTTAAAATTCCAGTTGATACTTCCAGGAGCCAGGTCAAGAGTATGACAATTCAGAAAAATAGTACATAGTATATAAAATCTACATCCCAGGGGCCCCTGTAAAAGAATGATCAAAATAAGAGGAGGTCAGTTAAAGAATAATTCTTAAAGGGAAAAAATAAAAGAATATGACAATTCATTTGGAAGAGTTTTTATCCCCTTGATACTACACTGGTCCTCGTTTCTCTGCCTTTGAAAGCACTCCTGAGTCTTCGTACCTCGGTAAAACAATCATCACTATGGCTAAAATCATCCTGATCTCCCCTGACCTGTACTCCTGACCACATTTGCAGAGCTAAGGAGGCATAGAGCTTAATGGTAATCTAGAGATCATCTCATAAGAAGTCCCCTACAGCCATTCCCACCATTTTACAAAAGGAGAAAATGAGGCAAAAAGAAAGAGATCTGTCTAAGTTAGAAGGGGAGATAAAATTTATTAGCATTTCAAGCCCCTGACTACTAAGCCGCTGCTCTTTTCACCAATCCAAGCAAATGGTATTCAAGCTACTAAAGATGACCCCAGAGGGCTCTCTCATCAAGGCGGAATTTGATGCTCAGCACACGACTTCATACTCAGCAGTCGTTAATAAAGGAGTGACACTCCAAACAGGACAAGTTTCCTGGATAAGAAAGGCCTGAGGCAGTGGTTTTTGTTTTTGTTTTTCTTTTCTTTTCTTTTCATGACTAAGAATGGATTCTCTTCTGCCTCAAGACCTTGGAGGATTCTCTACTTCTAACATCAGAGCAGAAACATCTTTAAGAGTGGTGCTCTAACAACAGTGTCCAAATTTGGAACCTTGAAACTCAAGGGCACACCTGAGGGACAAAGCAGCTCGAGAGACTTTAAACTCCTAAGACTTCATCAACAATCAACTCTTGAGGGTCTTCAGAGATGACGTGATGACTGTAACATAAAATACCTGATTTTTAGCAAACATGGTGAAACTTGCTCAAGTGAATTAGTATTCTTTTTTTTTTCACCTCAAGTAGTCACTCTGTAAGAAAGTATACTTTATCCTAACATATAGTCATTTCACAAAATATTTTCGAACTTCTCTTTGGAAATTGCCATGAAAGCCTATTCAGCTTTCTTTCGAGGGTCTTCAGTGTTAATAGATGCTTCTTCCTTAAGATGGATTTGGATATTAGAAATAGCCAAAAGTCACACTCTTAGTTAATTAAAAGGAACAAGGCAGGTAAAATTATGTTTTTGTTTAAAAATTGTATATTGATAGACACCAATTTTCTGGGTTGTTCTGAAGGTGTTTCCAAAAATGTCATTTCAAAAATAATTTAAGGAATGTCGATATCATTGGAATAATCTTCCCAAGTGATTAAAGCAGAATCAACATTCATTCCTTCAAATAAGCTTTGGTATTGTGGTTCAGAGACCAGCCACAAGTATGACACAGTCCCCCAATGAAATACACACTGTTATTTAAATGGACATTTGAAAAGATGCTTAATAGCTTAGAAAATGCTTTTGTTATAACATTAAATGAAAAAAGCAGGGTATAAAATTATACATCACAGATTATTACAACCACATAAAAATGCTCATAGATAAAGACTGGAGGAACAGACACCAAGAAGTTAAAAGTGATGGTCTTTGGGTGGTGGACCAGCAAGTGATTATATTTTTACTGTTCAGTGCTGTCTAAAATTTTTAATGAACAGGTATAACCTGCAGTGATGAGGAACACTTTCTTTTCTTTCTTAAAAAAACCTCAATTACATGTAAGCACTTTCTAATAAGCAATGAAAGAATTCCTTCTATTAGCCTCAAATTATGATCACTTTCCTGCATGGTGCCTCATCTGTAACATGAAGTAGCTGGGTAGTTACCATCACTCTGAAGGCTTTTGAAAAGACCGAATGCAGCAACCATAGATGCTAAAATTAAACACCCAGAAAAGTCACAGATTAATAAAATAGTATGATTTGGTTCTATTAAAGAAATATTTCGTTTACTTGAACATCTTATACCATGATTAGACTAAATTCTGTAACTGCATATTCATTTTAGACCAAAGTTGACCATGTGTTAATTAAGAAGCTTAAACATAACCATACAGCAGCAGATCTAGACTTTACCTAAAGACATGGTAGTCTATTTTTTAGAAATTTTTATTGGAGTAGAGTTGACTTACAAAGACATGGTCGTCTTTAACTCAACTGGCATACTACTGTTGGCATACTACTAAATTCATTCCTTCCATAGGCATTTATCAAGTGCCATAAGGCACCCAGCACCAGGTACCCAAAGGCTCTATGAGCGATTGTATTTTGCATATCTATGGTACAATACTTTCCTTGTTCACAAAACATGATGACTTATGTTCCCTCTGATTTTTCACACAACTCTGTATTCACGATACAGCTATTGTTAGTGTTCATCACACGAAATGAGGAATAGTTTTAGGACTAATTGTTAACACCCTGAGGGCAGGAACCATGCCTTAGTTGTCTTAATAGTCAACAAGTTTGCCAAATTAAATTCCCATTGTGCAGATGAGGACATTGAGGCTTAAGGATGTTGCGTGATTTGTTCACAGTCATAAAGCCAAAAAGTGGTTTGGGACACCCAACTTATTTTCTATTTTACAACTTTCCTATAATAATACCAGCACTTTGATACCTACAGTATCTTTTAGATATGACTAACAAAAAATTTAATTCAACACTCAAGTATCTAAATTCCTAGAAGCAATAAAATTTATAACGAAGAGAGTGACTCTTTACTTTACAAAAACACCTGTAATAACCATATAAACAACTAAGGATGACTAAATACATTTACAACTAGGCAATTACAAAGAAAATGTGCTATAAGAATGTAAATAATAATGAACCAAGTAAGCTGAGTTTATCCTCACTGTAAAAGATAATACCTTGAGCTGTGATCTAATAGAGGTCCTCAAAATCCTAAAAGATATCAGTAGAGGTTGAGAGAGAAAAATCATTCATATGGGAGAAGTGCTAATAAGATTGTCTAGAGACCATCATCTGAGAATTAAAAATGAGGACACCTAGGATTTGGGACAGCATATTTTCTCACAAAGAGTAATAAACACAGGCTCCCTGGATTCAATCAGTTCAAATATTATATAATTCTCCCCTAATACACCTGAAAATGAAGCCCTCTACACAGTGATGTACTAGTTACTGTTTACAATCAGATCGTGGGGGGGTGTGGGGGGCTGGGTTGGGGATGTATGCATGTATGTACGTACATATGTTTATTATAAATTTTACTGATATAAAAGATGTATTTCCCACAATTTAGAAATAAAAATGACATGCATTATTTTTTATTGTAAATTCTACACAGTCAGCTGATTCTCACAGAATGCATTTGCTGATTTTTGCCATACTTTTGTGGCCATAGCCAACGTATGGTTGCAATTTAATGAGTATAGTCCAGACTCATTGATGTCACTGAATGTCTAATTAGGAGGAGATGTACAGTAGTGCACCACTGTATAATATTTCCACCAAACAGATAAAATAAATGTAAATAACCACCAGAGCATATATAACAGCAAAATCCAGTAAAATGAGAATGTGATGAGTTTTGAATATGTATTACTCTTGTTTCTAATATGACTTATTTGATTTTTAAGGTGATATAATTTTTGTTAATAATGGCTCTGTTTGTGGCATGGGGGTGGGGGGGAATTCCCAAGATGGCAGAGTAGAAAGACCCTGAGTTCACCTCTTCTCGCAGGCACACCAAAATTACAACTATTTACAGAACAACTGTCAATGAAAAAGACCAGAGCCTAACAGAAAATATCTTCCACATCTTTAGGTTTACATATAAAGAAAGAACCACAACAAGATGAGTAGGAGGGACGGAATTATGTTATAGTCAAGACTGATAACCCCAGGTAGGCAATCCACAAATGGAAAAATAATTATAATTGCAGAGGTTCTCCGCAAAGAGTAAGGGGTTTGAGCACCACATCAGGCTCCCCAACTCGGGGTCCTATGCCAGGAAGATCAGCCCCAGAACGCTTAGTTTTGAAGGTCAGCAGGGCTTATTTTGGGGAAACACAGAGGGCTGTGGGAAATATAGACTTCACTCTTAAAGGTGAAGATTCACACAAAATCTCACACATTCCAGGACCCAGAGCAGAAACAGTAATTTGAAAGGTGCCTGAATCAGACTTATGTGCTGATCTTAGAGAGTCTCCTGGAAAAGAGGCACGACGTGAAGCACACCCTGGGGACACAGACACTGGTGGTAGCCATTTGGGGGAGCTCATCCTACCATGAGGACACGGGTGCTGGCAATCAACATTTTGGAATCCTTCCTCCAGATTATTAGCCTCAGGACCCATCCCTGCCTTGGCCTAACAGTCTGTAGACACCAGCTGTGGGATGCCTCAGGCCAAGCAACTAAATGGGTGGGGACACAGCCTACCAGCAGACAGGCTGCCTTAAGACCTCTTGAACCCACAGTAATCCCTGTACATGTCCCTGCCAACCAGAAGGCCCAGGAGCCAGCACCACACACCAATAAGCAGGCAATAGACCTGGGACCCCAGGACCCAGCTCTGCCTACCAGTGGGCAGGCACCAGCCAGAATGCCCTGGGCCCCAGCCCCACCAGTGAGCCTGCTCTAGCCTTGGAACCAGCCTCATCCACCAGCAGGTGGACACCAGCCACAGCAAAACCAAAGCCCCACATCCTGCCATGGCAGGACCCAACCCACCCATCAGCAGGCCAACACAAGCTTCAGGACACCCCACACACCACTGCCAGCTGTGTCAGGAACCGATCCCATCTACCTGTGGTCTGACACCAGCTCTGGGACCCGGGGCCTGGCAGCCAGATCCCAGGACCTGGCTCTGCCTTCCAGTGGGCTGGCACCAGCCCTGGGATCTCCTGGACCCTGACTCCACCCACCAGTAAGCCAGTTCTAGCCCTGGGGCCTCCCTGGGATCCACAGTCAGCTTCCTCATGACCCAGCCCTGCCAACCAACACTGGCAGCCGCCACACAATGGGAGGCCTAGCAACAAACCAGACCAGGGGCCATCCATACCTACCACACCTCCCACAGTAGTCAACCCGCCACAACAAGAGGACCCACACAGCCCATATAGAGGCACCACTAGAGCATATAGCTCTGGTGACCAGAAAGAAGTGCACTGCTGGGACACATAGGACATCTTCTACAAAAGGCCACTTATCCAAGATCAAGAAACATAACCAACCTACTAGATACATAGAAATAAAAACAGCAAGTTAGGCAAAATGAAGCAACAGAGGAACATGTTCCAAATGAAGAAACAAGAAAAAAAAAAAACCATAAGAAGAACTAAATGAAATGGAGATGCAATCTACCCAATAAAGAGTTCAAGGTAATGATCATAAAGATGCTCAAGACCTAGGGAGAAGAATGGACAAACACAGTGAAAAGCTGAACAAAGTGTTAGAAAACAGACCCATACAGAGCTGAAGAATTCAGTAATTGAAATAAAAAATACACTATAAGGAATAAACAGTAGATTAGATGATACAGAAGAACTGGGAACAAATGAAGATGAAAGGAACAAAAGAGGGACTACAAAAGCAACCCCAAAACAATGAAAAAATGTCAATAAGTACACACATATCGATAATTACTTTAATTGTATATCTAAATGTTCTAACCAAAAGACAGACTGGCTGAATAGATAGAAAATCAATACTTGTATATATGCTACCTACAAGAGACTCACTTCAGATCTAAAGAAACCAGTCTGAAAGTGAGGGGATGGAAAAAGATATTCTATGCAAATGGAAATCCAAAAAAGCCAGATAGGAATGTTTATATCAGACAAAATAGACTTTAAAACAAAGGCTGTTGCAAGAGACAAAGAAGGACATTACCTAATGATCAACGGATCAATCCAAGAAGATATAACAGCTGTAAATATATATGCACTCAACATAGGACGAACTACACACATAAAAGCAAATATTAACAAACATAAAGGGAGAAACTGACAGTAATACAATAACAGTAGGGAACTTTAAGACTCCACTTACAGCAATGGACAGATCGTCCAGACAGAAAATCAATAAGGAAACACTGATCTTACATGACATGTTACATCAGATGCACTCAACAGATACATACAGAACATTCCACCCAAAAGCAGCAAAATACATATTCTTTTCAAGTGCACATGGAAGATTCTCCAGGACAGATCATATGCTAGGTCATATTACAAGCCTCTGTAAATTTAAGAAAATTGAAATCACATGAAGGATCTTTTCTGACCACAAAACTGTGAGACTAGAAATCAACTACAAGAAAAAGTGCAAAACACACACACACATGGTGGCTAAACAACATGCAACTAAACAACCAATGGAGCACTGAATAAATCAAAGAAGAAATTTTAAAATACCTGGAGGGGAATTCCCTGGTGGTCCAGTGGTTAAGACTCAGTGCTTTCACTGCAGTGGCCCAGGTTCAATCCCTGGTCGGGGAACTAAAATCCCACAAGCCACGCAGTGTGGCCAAAAAACAAAAAAAAAAACAAAAACAAAACCTGGAGACAAATGAAAACAAAAACACAATGATTCAAAAATCTATGGGATACAGCAAAAGCAGTTCTAAGAGAGAAGCTTATAGTAACACAAGCTTGCTTCAGGAAACAAGAAAAATCTCAAATAAACAACCTAATCTTACATCCAAAGGAACTAGAAAAAGAAGAACAAACAAAACCCAAAGTTAGTAGAAGGAGAGAAACCATAAAGATCAAAACAGAAATAAATGAAATAGAGACAAAACAAAAATAGAAAAGATCAACGAAACTAAAAGGTGGTTCTTTGAAAAGAAAAACAAAATTGAAAAAACCTTTAGCCAGATGCATCAAGAGAAAAAGAGAGAGGACCCAAATCAATAAAAATCGAAATGAAAGAGGAGAACTTACCACAGACACTACAGAAATACAAAGGACCATAAAAGATTACTATGAAGAACTATGCTAATAAAACGGACAACCTATATGAAATGGACAAATTCCTAGAAATGTAAAAACTCCCAAGACTAAACTGGGAAGAAATAGAAAATATGAACAGACCAGTTATCAGTAATGAAACTGAATCAGCAGTAAAAAACAAACAAAAAAACTTCCCAACAAACAAAAGTCCAGGACCAGATGGCTTCACAGGTGAATCCTACTGAACATTTAAAAGAGTTACCACCTAACCTTCTCAAACTATTCCAAAAAACTGCAGAGGAAGGAATGCTTTCAAACTCATTCTACAAGGGCAGCATCACCTTGATTCCAAATCTAGACAAAGATATCACAAAAACAGAAAATTGCAGGCCAATATCACTGATGAGCATAGATACAAAAACGTTCAATAAAACCAAATTCAAAAATACGTTAAAAGGATCATACACTATGATCAAATGGGATTTTTACCAGGGATGCAAGGATGGTTCAATATTCACAAAACAATAAATGTGTTACATCACATTCAGCAAAGGAAATCACTGACAAAACAAAAAGACAACATACTGAATGAATGGGAGAAAATATTTGTAAATGATAAGACTGCTGAGGGGTGCAGGAACATGGATGGACCTAGAGATTATCATACTAAGCAAAGTAAATCAGAAAGAGAAAGACAAATATCATATGATATCACTTATATGTGGAATCTAAGTACGACACAAATGGACATATCCACAAAACAGAAACAGACATAAAGAACAGACTTGTGGTTGCCAAGGGGGAGAGGGAATGGGAGAGGGAAGTATTGGGAGTTTGGGATAAGCAGATACAAACTATTACATAAAGAATATATAAACTATAAGGTCCTACTGTATAGCACAGGGAACTATATTTAATATCCTGTGATAAAACATAATGGAAGATAATATGAAAAAGAATGTATACATATATATATATATGTATGTATGTATAACTGAATCACACTGCTGTACAGCAGAAATTAACACCAGAGTGTAAATCAACTATACCTCAATAAAATTTTTTAAAAAGACTGCTAAGGGGTTAATATCCAACATATATAAACAGCTCATACAACTCAACATCAAAAAACCAAACAACCCAATTAAAAAACTAGCAGAAGAACTGAACATTTTTTCAAAGAGGAAATACAGATGCCCAACAGGCAGGTGAAAAGATGCTCAACATCGGGAGTCACCAGAGAAATTCAAGTCAAAACCACAATGGCATATCACCTCACACTTGTCAAAATGGCTATCATCAAAAAGAACACAAATAACAAATGTTGGCAAGGATGTGGAGAAAAGAAAACCCTTGTACACTGTTGGTGGGAGTGTAAATCGGTGCATCTACTGTGGAAAACAGTATGGAGGTTCCTCAAAAAATTAAAAACAGAGCTACCATATGACCCAGCAATTCCACTCCTGGGTATATATCTGAAGAAAATGAAAACACGAATTCAAAAAGATACATGCATCACAATGTTCACAGCAGCATTATTTACAATTGCCAAGGTAAGGAAGCAACTTAAGTGTCCATCAACAGATAAATACAAAAAGAAGATATGGTACACACACACACACACACACACACAGCCGAATACTACTGAGCCATAAAATGACTGAAATTTTGCCATTTGCAACCATATGGATGGACCTTGAGGATATTATGCTTAGTGAAATATGTCAGAGAAAGATAAATACTATATAATCACTTATATGTAGAATCTAAAAAATAAAACAAACTAGTGAATATAACAACAAAAACAGACTCAGATATAGAGAACACACTAGTGGTTTATACTACTATGTATAAAATAAATAAGCTACAACGATATTTTGTACAACATGGGGAATATAGCCAATATTTTATAATAACTATAAGTGGAATATAATCCATAAAAATTTTGAATTACTATGTTGTACACCTGAAACTAATATAATATTTAAATCAACCATACTTCAATAAAAAAGGAAAAAATTATAATGGCTCTGTTTTAACAGTGCCTTTCAAGATTCCTGTGAATTTAACAGTGGGTTCATATGAGCCAGCATGCGGCAGCTCCAGCATACCACCACCCCACTTCACCCCTATAACTCTGTTCTCTTACCCTGTTCCCTGCTTTATTTTTCTAAATGGCTTTCATCATCACCCACAGTTAGATATTTGTTTCTTGCTTATCTCTCCCACCAGAATATAAGTTCAATGAGGGAAGGAATTTTGTCTGTCTTGATCAGTACTGCCATGGTGTCTGGCACATGGCAGAGATGGGTGTGAGGAGCCCAGTCTGAGAGGCGTGGAGAGATGAGGTCAAGTAATTCATGCCATTGTCACTGTGTGCTCAGTGAGTAGACTCTGGTGTGGAGATTAGAGTGAAGGAGTTCTTTGGGAAGTGTTCTTATTAACAATACCTGTGGAGGAAGGGAAGCAAGAAGGGCTGGCAGAGGAAGAAGTCTAGCTATGATACAGTCCCAAACAAAGCTTCAGCTTATCCCACAGGATCTCTGGAGCTGAGATGGACCATCAGAGTTGCCCTGAGTGTGAGTCTTTACACCCTCACCTCTTTGATTATGTATGGGCTGCCCTCAAATGGGGGCATGAACTTGGAGGTGATTCTCTTATTGATAGGTGGTTGATAGCTAAGGAGTGTCTGTCAGTAGCAGTCCAGCAGCTGGGGAACAGGTCCTGTGCTAGGTTAGATTCAGGACGAGGTGCCAGTGCCAGCAAGAAATTGGAGTGCAATACGAAAATCGAGATGGATCCAGTCACGGGAATCATAGGGAGGGAGCACAACTGGTGGGACTGAGAGAAAGCGTGCAGCTTGGAAAACATTCAAGTGCCCAGGGCTTGCTCCAGCGTCATTGTTTTTCTGGTGTTGGGGAGCAACAGGAGAACCAAAGTGGTAATACACTGCCTGCCTCTCTCATTTACCTGGTACATCTGTAACCCTCATAGAAGCCCTAGACAGTCTGGCTGTTACCCAGGATTCTTACACAGCACATGTCTTCAAAAATATGTATTAAATAACCATTATGTGTCAGGCCCTGTGCTACATTCTACAAACGCAAGGGTGAATGAAATCAACATAGTCCCTGACCTAACGGAGCTTACAGCTAGTGTAGTGGTTCTTAATCATGACTGCAGATCATTATCACCCGCAGAGTTACTTTAACTTGCCAGTGCCTGGGCCTCACGTCCAGAGATTCTGATACAATTGGCATCAAATGCAGCCCTAGCATCAGTATCTTCCAGTTGATGTTCATATATAGTCAGATTTTAGAACCATTACTTTAAGCCATTGAATGAAAAGAGTAAACACCCAGTACTCCCAAATTCAAACTGAAAAACATACACCCTGAACACAAAGAAACAAAACCAAAAAAAAAAAAAAAAAAAATCTAAACAATGGCCTGATCCAAAAATACAATTTCACCTAGTCCTCTGTACCCTAGTCTGAATCATCACTCATGACTAGATTAAGTCATTGATATCACATCTCTAGAACAGATGGAGAATCCTTTTGCTGATTGGTTGGGATTAGAAACTGTATGTATTCCCTGTGTCGCACTGATGGCACAACTAGAAGTGCCTTTCACGCGTCAATAGACATCAGGGCAACCCAGACAGGGTCTAGCCTGCTCCTGCTAAAAACTGGCAGCACCTTGGGCTTTTGTCTCCTGATATTGTCAACAATAAGTCAGCCTTTCTCTCTGAATTCCTGACTCTAGTGCCCAGACACAGTATTTAATTAGTGTTTCAATTACCCTTTAAATGTTTGCACATCAAGTTCAATAAAGATCAGGCAGATGAATTTTGGGACAGTGGTTGTATCATCAACCATTTCCACACAGAGAGTTTACTTGAAGGTTAACAATTCGAACAGAGGGGTTTAAAAAGTTGTTAATTGGTGTAAATACTTTTTCAGCTGCAGGAATCAGCCCTGCGAACAAGAAGAGCTCCTTTAATCTTAATGAACTAAGATGGTTTTCATGCATCACAGCAGCTGGTTGGGTCCTACACTGCAGTTACAAGAGCTCAGAGGTCATCTCCTTCCAAAAAAAATTTCATATTGGTTAAATTGTAGTTAGCCTGTACACAATTAACCATAGGATTACCAGAATAACTTTATTGCCTGGAATGTTTTTTAAAAATCATGCAAATAATAAAATTTGAATGGAAATGATTTGGAGTGCAGAAGCCAGCTTTATATTACTATCAGAAGATGAAAGAGAAATGGAGGATACCTGTAATCAGATTGGCTGTTAATATTACCTTGTCTATTTTTGTGCTTAAAGGGTAATAACCTTGCTTATAATGAAAAGAAATGTAGGGGAGACTGAGGGAAGGAAAGAGAAAGGAAACTTAAATGGCATACCTGTCCACAACACTTCATCAGGACTAAAATGACTTTCAACACTATGTAGATTAAGTGAGCACATGCTGAGGCCTCTGCCCATGTTTAAGGAGGTACAGCTGGATTTTCATTTAATTCTGAGTTTTCTTGCCTACAGGCCTTAATAGGTTTTTGGCTAGTTTTCAATTCAGGTTCAATATGTTTAATAATGTTTAATAATCCACCCCTAAATGAGAAAAATGGATTTCAGAAAGCAGAAGATCCCAGAAGAAGGCAGATTACCTGGGCATCCCTCAAAATGGAATCACTTTGTATTTTTGCATAGCTTCAGGCCCTGTCTTCTGAGTATCCAATTAAGGGGGAAAAAGAAACTACATAATATGTTTCAATCCCTTATGAGTCATTTCTCCAAAATTAGGATTCACCCTTCTGTTTCCAACACATATCCACTATTCTAGAAATCTTTCCAGGATTCTTCTAGGACTTCACTACTCAGTTTGTGGTGGTGGCTTTTTTTTCCCGAAAAGAATTTGCCTGGCCTCTCACTGGCTTTTCTCAAGGCCACGGAGCTCATATTTTTAATCTTTTATGTCATGTTACCTCTTTAATACTCTGTCCATCAGAAGACAGAGTTGGACAGGATCTTGAAACTGGAAGCAACCTCATGCGTCATCAAGCCCAATTTCCCTATTTTATAATACCGCCGATGCTGAAAGTGGTTGGCTGACTCTTCCAAGGCCCCGTACTCTTTGTGGAAGCAATGACGGAGAGCTCCAGCTCTGGAGTCCTACACACTCGTTTAGATTCCAGCACCAACATCTATTGGTTGTGGGACCTTGGGCAAGTTAGTTAACCTTCCTGAGTTTCAACTTTCACATCTGAAACAGAAATAGGAATAGTACTCCTGGAAATGTGAAAAGGATCAAATGAGATAATGCATGAAAAGCTCTTAGCCCAATGTCTGACACAGTGACCACTTGATAAATGAAGATCATTACAACTATTGACAGAAGCCAGACTAGAATCAAAAATCCTGACTTCCAGTCCAAGGTTCATCCCTTTTTATCACACTGGACAACTTTTTCAGTTGTCAGAGCTCTACCATCAAAGTTCTAGACCTTCTTGCTCTAGAAAGAAATATATTTCCTTTCATCTGTATTGTATTTCCTTCAGTCCCATGAAGAAGTGAGTTAAGAAATGATTGTTCCTTCAAGGTGGCTCTTCCAAAATGTCTCAGCAGAAGCAAAATGAAGGGTGGGGTCATTGCCCCAGAGGAGAAAAAAACCACTCGTGTTATTTCCAGCTGCACTTCAGTAATGCCACGTTGGTGTTACTTCCCCATCTAGCTTCTTGCCTATTTTCCTCCTAACCACACAGCTGGCCACAGTTTGTACCTCTGTCTCCAAGAGCATCTATTTCATAAATGAATTATGCTCTCTGAGAAGGCAATAGACACCTAGGGTGTAGAGAGCTGCCCCAGCAGGAAGCGGGAAGACCACTCTGCCCGCTTCCTAAAAATGACATCGCCATTCCAAAGGGTGATTCTCGGGATCATTCATTTAGAAACTGCACCAACATCTTCATGATAAAGAAGGCAAAACAAAACACTAAGCCCACCACTAACCTTCATTATGCTGTCAGAAAGAATAGCTTCTGAAGTGTGTCAAGCATGAAAAGCAGTTAAGGTGGAACGTTTTCAATTTTCGACTCTGGTTCGTACAAAATGAGTTTTCCTCCTCTGATCTGCATCGCTGTGAGTAACTGCCGCCTCTGACTCACTGATCAGTGTGCTGGGGCAAGGCAGTGCACGGACAACAGTTGGCTCAGCTGCCACGGAGGCTTTCAGGGAAGCTCATCCACTGTGTTACTATGGAAAACACTGAGGGAGCTGGCTCATACCACTGTCAACGCTCAGATATAAAGATAAAAGTGATCTGAGAACACCGTACTCCCAACTTGGTCAATTTGGAAGGAAAAACAATAACATGAAACTCAAACTGAACCTGTGAGACCCTTGTTTCTTGGAATCTACCTGATTCCCCAGGAATGAGCTTGAATGTTATACTTTTGGAGGTTGATTCAAAACAAAGGGAACTTTAGAAGCCACACTGGAATCCACGCGCTCTCTCCCACTTTAGATTTCTCTCACATCTGCTCCCTTTTCTAGTTGGTCATTGCGTTCTGCTGCCCTTCTTCCACTTTTCTCAGATCTGCCTGTTCCTTTCACTTCCATCACAGGTAAAATTCTTCAACATTCACATCTCAAATATTTCAACAGTCTCTTTGTTGGCCTTCTTTGCAACCAATTTCTTTATGACCCAAACTAGCTTGTGTTGTGCTAGAGGATTAATCTTTCATAAGTCATAGTTTTCATCACATCTTATCCATTTGCAAACACACAATCGTTCTTATTTCATGCAGGTATTCATATCCCTCCACCTCTGAATACACACAGCTCCATTCCCACTGCACATTCATTTCACCGTGTCTTGAATTTGCCTCCTGCCTTCTTACCTCCAGGCTATTTGTTGCTCTGTTTTCTGATGCAATATTATCGTTCCTCTTCTTTAATCTGAATATTACACTTCACTTCTGGAGCCTCCTTCAGTGGGAAAGTAACTTCAGCCACTTCGATATTCACCACTTCATCTTTACTTTCAGCTACTTTTCAGGAATGTTTTCCTCTCTGAAGGTTTTTCACTTCTTTACCACTCCATCTCTTGGCGGCTCTACCTCTGCTTCCTCTCTAGAAGGCACGTGTTCTGCAAAAGTTTCCTTTCTCCCATAGCTTTGTTCCTAACCACAACCAACCTTCTGGAGTAGCATGAAACATAAACCAGAGTGCAATCCTGGAAAAAACTACAAGAGAGAGATCCCAAAGACACTTGTGTTTTCAGCAATATTGTTAGGTACACAGAACACCTAAAATTTCTGGGCAATATGTAAAAGCCTTTAAAAAAAAAATAAATGCATGGCTAACCTGGCTGGAAAGTAAGAAATGCCCTTAGAGGTCAGAATAAAAACGAAGTTTCAAATCCAGACATGAACTATCAGAATTTGTCACCCAGAAATGAAACATTAGCCTGTGTCCTCTGCCAGTCCTGATGGACTCTAACTTGGCTTTGGCAGACGATGGGGAGACCACTGAGGTACAGGCATCATGGGAGTGCAGATCAGGGATGTTTGTATCAAACAAGGGCCACAGGAAGTTTCCGTGGGTCAACTAAGAAAAGAACTGCCTCACACTGAGAGCTGGTAGGATATTTATCTGTTTGGGCCTTGGCTCTGCGAAAAGGGGAAAAAAGAAAATGATTCCTCTGAAATCCTAACCACATCTCTGCCCTCACACAAATTTAGGGCTAAAATTCACATCGATTGTAAGACTCAAAAAAACCACATGCTAAAAATTTAGTTTAAATCAGGCATTGGTATGGTCCATGGCCAAATCCAGCCTGTCATCTGCTTTTGTACAGTCCACGAGCTAAAACAGTTTTTACAGGTTTATATGATTGAAAGAAAATCAAAATCAGAAAATATTATCATGACACAGGAATGTTACATGAAATTTGAATTTCAGTCTCCAACCAAGTTTCACTGGTGCACAGTCATGCTCATCTGTTTACACACTGTCTATAGGTCCTTTCACTCTACAATGGCAGAGTTGAGTCATTGTGACAAAGCCTGTATAGCCCAAAGCCTAAAATATTTACTCTCTGGCCCTTTACAGCAAAAGTTTGCCGACCGCTGGTTTAAAGTGATCTCAGGTTGGCAAGAGCAAACACTAATGCTCTCTGGTAAGCAAACTTTATACACAAACCTAAAGGAATTCCACAGATAATGTTCTAAGGAATAAAAGTTCACAATTTTTTTTAAAAAGGCAGTCACTAACATTCAAGGAATAAGATAGTGTGGGTGATAACAGAAATAACTAATTAGAGAATCTGACCTACCAAGAACGTAGATACCCAAATTATGAGACACAGAGTTTAAAATATGTTTTTATCACATTTGCCTAAGTTCATCTGGGAGTCTCTACCCAGTCATACTTCTGAACATTTTGTTTGTTCACTCATCTATTTTTTTACCTCCTGCCTTCTTTCTTCTTTCTTTACAGAAGGTGATTGGTGGTAGTTCCTTTTGTTTTTTTTCCTACATGCATTGTAAATGCCATCCCTTTTATAGAGCATGATATTTAGGGCTTAATTTTATACTTTGTTTAAAATAGATCCTGGAGGCAATTTAACACCAAGGTACAATCCCAGCACTGGCATTTAACCTACTCAGAATTTAACTGCCTATAATAGAATTGGGAAATTCTAGTCTACTGGAGTACTTACCACTAAGGAGTATTAGGGTCAGCAGCAATTCCTAACCAGGACAGTTTCACAACTTGTGCTCAACAGGTAATCACTGAATTGGAAAATCTGCCATCCACGTGACCTTCAAATAGGTCAGCCACCTGAAGATGCTGAGTCATGCTAGCTGATGCTGTGGGTCGTGCTCTTTGCTCAGATCACTAAGGATTCGCTCAACTCACCTTGTAAGAGAGGCCTTCCTGAGCGCTCCTTTTGAAGATTCTTTCTTTGGATGTGGACCTTTTTCTTTTTCAGAGTCTTTACTGAATTTGTTACAATACTGCCTCTGTTCCATGTCTTGGCCTTTTGGCCGGGAGGCATGTGGGATCCCAGCTCCCCAACCAGGGATAGAACCTGCACTCCCCACATTGGAAGGTGAAGCCCCAGTCACTGGACTTCCAGGGACATCCCTGAGCACTCCTTTTAAATAACCCCTATGTACACACACGTTGTCTTTCACATTCCCCTATTTAATTGCCTTCAAAGTACTTCACATTACCCAAATAGTATTTATTCAGATAGTCACTGTCTCTCTTTCTTCCAGAATGTAGGTTACATAATAAAGGAATGTCTTTGTCACACATCCACATTACTCTTATATAT
The DNA here is from genome assembly GCF_963455315.2 of Globicephala melas. Taxonomy (NCBI): domain Eukaryota; kingdom Metazoa; phylum Chordata; class Mammalia; order Artiodactyla; family Delphinidae; genus Globicephala; species Globicephala melas. Next base: position 57,698,359 of record NC_083317.1, on the reverse strand, counting down.
GGGTACTTGTATCCTTAGGACCTAGAAGAGTACCTGGACCAGGGGTACTCTTCACATTTAGCAAATTAATGGTATCTTGCCTGAAAAGATGAATGAAGACAGGTCTATCCTTTGCTTGAGACAAATTAGAAATTATAACTTTTTTTGGTCTCTCTGTAAAAGCCAGTGACCTCTGGCTTACTTTCATCTCTGCCTAAGAATTCAGGATGGTCATGTCACACCAGACTCCAGATTTCATTTATTTTCAGCACTGAAAACCCAGAGAGAGGAGTTTATAAGTTTTCGGGTTCAAATGCTCTTGAACTGTGAACTCTGTCCTTTCAATCTGTGCTCTCTCCAGCTGAGTGATCACAGCAACAACAATTATGTGGCCATTCCTAGGACCTCGAAACACCCCCAGCTAAATTTACAAATGACAATGAACAAACCACCCTGCCTCTCCCAGAGTCAGTGTGCTGGGCTCATTTTCTCAATGGGGTCAGCTTTCATCAGCGTGCACCGCTGGAGATTCTATCCTTGTTGGAATTAAACTGGTCTGAATCTTGGCGGTTATTTCTTTGCCTTGTAGAATAAAGAGGCATATATATTTATTCCCCTATTACCACACAGTTACTACTTATTGCTGTGTAACTATCCCAAAATGTATGGCTTCAAACCACAACCATTTTGTGACATGCATGGATTAACAAGTACAGTGGCAGCCAGCACAGAAGGGGTGGTTTGTCTCTCCTCCGTGAAGTCTGGCACCTTATCTGAGAAGACTTAAAGACCGGGGGTGACTTGACGGCTGGGGCTGGAATCATCTGGAGGCTCCTTCACTCACATATCTGGTGCCTGGACTGTACTGACATGTGGTCTGTCCATGTGACTTGACTCCCTCAGAGCATGGTGGCCTCAGGGTAGTCAGACTCCTCAGTCGGTGGTCCAGGGCTCCAAAAGAGAGCGTTACAGTGAACACGCTTGTTACAGTGAACAAGGCAGAGCTGCCTCACCTCTTATGAGTCCAGCTCAGCAGTCACACAGCAGCATCACCACTGCACTCAATAGTCAAAGCAGGCCGTCCACGCTCAGGGGACGCGACAGACCTCAGCTCTCGATGGGAGGAGTGTCAAAAAATTTGCAGCCAATTTTTTAAAACGCTACACTCTCCTTTCCTCTTAAATATGCTCCTCTCTCCACGCAGCCTAGTGTATCTACCACTAATAAAGGCTAATAAACATTTCTCTTACAATCTCTGTAAGTTTTGGGTAATGTATCTTTTGTTAATTCATCTGCATAAAGCTTTGGTAACGCATATTTTGTTACCTCAACGGCATACTAGAGGGGTTAGACTTGATGACCTTTAGTTTTCTCCCTTCCAGTTTTTACTTTACATGCTTCTACTATTGTAATGGGTTGAATTTCATAGTGTTATCCACAAATTCATATACACCTGGAACCTCAGTACGTGACCTTTTTGGGGCAACAGTGTCTTTGTAAATGTAGTTAGTTAAGAATCAAAAGATTAAATCATCTTAGATTTAGGATGGGCCCTGAATACAATGACAGCTGTCCTTATAAGAAGAAAGGACACAGAGAAGAAGGCCATGTGAAGACAAAAGCAGAGATTAGAGTTAGGCTCCCACAAGCCAAGAAATCCCTGGAGACACCAGAAACTGAAAGAAGCAAGGCAGGTGTCCCCCTCAGAGCCTTCCGAAGAGGCTAGGCCCTGCGGACACCCCAATTTCAGACCGCTTGCCTCCAGAACTCTGAGAATCGATCTATGTTGTTTAAAGCCACCAAGCCTGGGTAATTTATTATAACAGCGCTAGGAAATGAACACAACTGGCTTCTTCCATCTCTTCCTTTCCGAAATCAAACCTCAGTTATCACAGGTAAAGGCTCCTCCCTATTCCACACCCCAGACCTGCTCCCCAGTGACTCTATGCACACGGCAACAAGACATGAGTGGAAAGGACAGAGACGCTGGGGGACATGCTCGTCATCTAAAGCCATAGTGCACCCAGGTCACCTCCGAATTGCTCTGTCGTTGTTGTTGACCTCGGGCAGGGGCATAAAGGGAGGCTGAGGCTGAGGAGAAGTCCTAGTGGGTGGTAGACACACACGTGCTCTAACGCAGGCTCCAGGGAGCGAGGCAGGGAGGACAGGGAAACACGTAAGTCGTCTCCACGGTAGATGCTACTCCTTGAGAAGAGACGCCCAGCACGGCACAACTGCAAGGCTGAAGGACAAGTATCTACGTTCTCGAGACATGGAATAAAGAAAGGGTGGACTAGGTAGAATGATGAAGCCAAATCAATTCAGATGCTTAAAATTTTTTTTTTGTCTGAGAAGCTGGAAAAAACAAGAAATTTAAAAAAACAGTAATGTAACGGGGCATGAATAATCTATAAGAAAATGCTAAAACTGCAAATGATTCAACTGTTCACGTTTTGACTTCTGAAGACTCTGCAAGCTGCCAAAGGCTGTCCGCTCCTTCTTGCCTTGAGAGATGCTTTCATTCCTTCCTCCTCACTCTGATGCCGCTCTCTCCCCACCTGGAGACTGCTGAGTCCAGAGATGTGCTGCATTCTCACCAGAGAGCGCCCCTTCTCTCTCCCACATCTCATTTAAATTTCTAATTCCCCAAGGCCTAAAAACATGGATGCCTCAAGACAAGGTGAACTCAGAAAGTCAAAGCGAATAGGAAAAAGGGGTTCAACTACAGACCACGCACTCCACTTACCTGGGTGACAAACACACTCAAGTAATTTGAGTTCCTGCCCTCATTTTACTTTGAAAGTGATTAGAAGGTCTTAATATATTTTGAAAGAAACTATCTCCCTCGCCCTTATATTCTTCACAGACCACATGCTAATAAGCTAGCCTGCAAGAAGAAATTTTATTTCAAAGAAAGATTAGAAAGTGCCTTGTCAAATGCTATCAAAGCTGATGCTGAGATGTGAAAGGTACAGCTAATCAGATATTTAGAATATAGAGCCTTGCATCATTAAGAGGGTATACTTTTCACTTGTGCAAATCATTTTTGAGTAGATGGTGAGGGAAAAGAACATATGTAATAAGAACATTAATTTTTACTTTATAAGGCAGAAGCTCACAAGGGGAGCAGCAAATGAGCTGAGCTGTTTATCAAAGGGCTTCAGTGGAAGAAGAGCACAGGCGGTTGCCCAGCACAGTAGGCAGGTCAGTGAACACAGAGGCACTGCTCACAGCCCTTCTGGAAGCTGCAGAAATTAAGCTTTTCTGTTCTTGTATTGTGGCCTGGTTGACTTTGCACCAGGTCGAAGCAATGATCTGTATAATTGCAAACCCTCCCCTATTACCAGAGCCTGTCACTTCAGAAAGTGATGTCTGGGCTCTGAGCCAGATTTTGGTTTCACCGTAGTTTTCAGGATACTCCATATTGATAAAAGGAAATATATGATGGTGCCTAAAGGGGGGAGAGAGGGAGCAGGCAGCAAAAGGGAGAGAGAGGAAGGAAGGAACAGAAAAGCACAGGGAAAGAAAGAGAATGAAAACTGGGAGAGGACGTTGGGCAAGAAGATGGTCTGTGAGGGGGTGAAGTTCTTTTAGAAACAGCATACCTGTATTTGTCTGTTTATGGAAAAGCAGTATGAGGATGTATAGTAGATTTCCTTCTAACCAAGAGGGAAAACGACATGGAAGAATATTGCTCTCTCGGTATGCTCTGCTGTGCCCTGTTCCTCTGGATAATTATCACCCTTATTCTTAAGATTTGCACTCAAAGAATAATTGTCCTCTTAAATCATGCATCATTCATTATTTAAGTTGAAAAGTAAGTGCACAGAAAACACTGCAGTGTGGGAAGGCACAACTCAAATTTAGTGGAGGCAGAGGACATGAAACAATGACGTGGTGGGATGTGATCACTGCTCCTCTGAGTCATTCTGTGGAACTCAGAATGAGAAGTATTTATAAACCATAGATGTCTCTAATAGAAAAAAACGGTCTATCACTCCTAGAAACTCAAATCTTCTCATAGGCTGCTGCCATCCTTTTCTTTTGAGAAACATTGATCCATCTTCCCCTTAATTTCTTTTTGTCCCAGGCTGTTAGTCGGTCCACAATGAATGGCAGGAATAATCAGGTGATCAATACTGGTTAGTCCATAGTAATACGGAATATTTTCACACTCACAGGACTGGGGAAGAAGCAATAATACAATTGCCCTTCTCACTGGCAGGTGAGCAACTCAAGAAATGGTGCACCAAACCCCATTACACGCTGTCTCCTTCCTCAAGGGGAAGGCAACTCTGCATCCTCGCAGAACCTTGAGTGGACAAGCTCTCCCCTCCGTATCCTCTGTGGAATCTCCAAGGTGACCAGGTCATGCCTTGCACCCCTCAACAGCTACAATCTTCTCTGTAACAGCTCCTTTCGGTTTTCAAAGTACATTCACACATATTAGTTTACTTGGTCTTCTAACCATTCTGCTTTCTCTAGGTGAAGAAAGCCTCAGAGATAAGTGGTTTGCTCAAGACTGCATGCCTAGTAAGAAGGGATTCTGGGCCAGGAATCCAGGTTTCTCACATGATAGAAGAACTAGACCCACCTAGCTGCTCTGAAAACACCATTTGGGGTTGGACAGTGGGCCTAAGTAAATAAATAAATGAATAAACAAATAAGTTTTAATTTACAAAAGTAGGAAATGTAGCTGAAGATAAATCTCCTGGCCCTAGGTAATAAGACAAAACAAGAACTGGGGGTTGGGAAATATTAGCAGCAGAATCTCTACTTATGCAAAAGAAAATCTTGGTGTCCTTGTTTTTAAATTAATGGGATGAAAAAAGGAGTTATGACAGATCTCCTAGTCTCCCAAATGAAGTGAGTCAGTGCACGTTTTAGTGGCTGAAATTACCTTAAGGCTATGGACAATATATTAGCATTTTCTAAGTCATGCTCATCGTAATTAAAGATGATTGTGTGTTTATGCTTGATAAATGGGGAAGAAAGCAATTATAGCTTTTTATATCCCTATTCCTATGACCTATGAAAATCAGATAATTGATAGTTCTCTGCAAGAAAGAGCCTACCCCTAGTTAGCACTTCTTCCTACTCACCTAAGCAAACCCCCTCACCATTACTTAGCTTTCTGCCCAGCCATCTGAAACCAGACTCATATTATTCTACTTCTGCTGTTGCAAACTGAAATATGCCTTTTCATCAGTACTTCAGTCAGCACACCTACTACAATATTTATTGAGAATATACCATGTTAGGTACCAAGCGTACAAAAATGATCAAAGCATCAAAAGTAATCATTCCTACGGATTACACCTGTTTTTTTAAACAGCAAAATGGCTGATTTAAATCTAACCATTTTATTTTGTATTGAAATATAGTTGACATATAACATTGTTCATTCCAGGTGTACCACTTAGTGATTTGATATTTGCATACATTATAAAATGATCACCACAGTAAATCTAGTAACCATCTGTCTCCATACAAAATTGTGTTATTGACCATATTCCTTATGTTGTATATTATTATATCCCTGTGGCTTATTTATTTTACAACTGGAAGTTTATCCCTTTTAATCTCCTTCACCTATTTCACCCCTTCTTCCACCTCCCCTCTAGCAACCACCCTTTGTTCTCTGTATCTAGGAACCTGTTTTAATTTTGTTTCTTTTGTTTTTTAGCTTCCACATATAAGTAAGAGCATACAATATCTGTCTTTGTCTGACTTATTTCATTTAGCATGATACCCTCTGGATCCATCCATGTTGTCAAAAACGCAAGATTTCTTTCTCTTTACGGCTGAGTAATATTCTATTGTCTGAACATACCATATCACCTTTATCCATTCATCTGTCAATGGGCACTTGTAAATAATGCTACATTGAACATTGGTGTGCATATATCTGCATTTATCTTTTCAAATTAATGTTTTTATTTTCTTCATGTAAATATCCAGAACTGAAATTACCGAACCATATGGCAGTTCAATTTTTAATTTTTTGAGGAACCTCCATACTGTTTGCCATAGTGGTTGCACCAATTTACATTCCCACCAACAGTGTATGAAGGTTCCCATTTCTCCACATCCTCATCAACACTTGTTATTTGTTGTTTTTTTGAAAATAGCCATTTTGACAAGTATGGGGTTGTATCTCATTGTGGTTTTAATTTGCCTTTCCCTGATGAGTAGCAATGTTGAGAATATTTTCATGAGTCTGTTGGCTATCTGTATGTCTTCCTTGGAAAATGTCCTTTGCCCATTTTTAACTGGGTTGTATGCTTTTTTGATATTGAGTTGTATGAGTTCTTTGTATATTTTTTATATTAAATCCTTATCAAATATATCATTTGCAAATATCTTATCCCATTCAGTAGGCGGCCTTTTCGTTTAGTTGATAGTTTCCTTTGCTGTGCAAAGCTTTTTAGTTTGATGTAGTCTCATTTGTTTATTTTTGCTTTTGTTTCCCTTGCCTTAGGACATATATCCCCCAAAAATATTGCTAAGACCCATGTCAAAGAGTGTAATGCCTATGTTTTTCTTCTAGGAGTTTTATGGTTTCAGGTCTTACATTTAAGCCTTTAATACATTTTGAGTTTATTTTTGATGCGGTATGAGAAAGTAGTTCAGTTTGATTCATTTGCATGTAGCTGTCTAGTTCTCCCAACACCATTTATTAAAGAGGCTGTCTTTTCCCCACTGTATATTCTTGCCTCCTTTGTCTTAGATTAATTGACCATATAAGCTTGAGTTTACTTCTGAGCTCTCTACTCTGTTCCATTGATCTATATGTCTATTTTTATACCAGTACTATATTATTTAATTACTGTAGCTTTGTAGTATAGTTTGAAATCAAGGCAGTGATACCTCCAGCTTTGTTCTACTTTCTCAAGATTGCTTTAGCTATTTGGGGTCTTCTGTAGTTTCATACAAATTTTAGAATTATTTGTTCTAGTTCTGTGAAATATGACACTGGAATTTGGTTAGGAATTACCCTGAATCTGTAGATTGCTCTGGGTAGTATGGACATTTTAACAATATTAATTCTTCCAATTCATGAGCATGGTATATTTTTCCATCTGTTTCTGTCATCTTCAATTTCTTTCATCAATATCCTACAGATGTCAGAGTAAAAGTCTTTTTCCCCTTTGGTTAGATTTATACCTATATATTTTCTCACTGATGCAACTGTAAATGGGATACTTTTCTTACTGACAGCTCATTATTAGTTTATAGAAATGCAACAGATTTCCATATATTAATTTTCTACCCTGCAACTTTACTGAATTCATAATTTAGTTCTATAGGTTTCTGGTAATGTCTCCTGGATTTTCTGAGGATAGTATCATGTCATCTGCAAACAATGAGAGTTTTACCTCTTCCTTTCCAATTTATATTCCCTTTATTCTTTTTCTTGTTCGATTGCTGTAACTAGTACTTCTAATGCTATATTAAATAAAAGTGGTGACACTGGGAATCCTTGTCTTATTCCTGATCTTAGAGAAAATGCTTTCAGCTTCTCACTGTTGAGTATGATGTTCACTGTGGTTTTGTCATACACAACCTTTATTACGTTGAGGTATGCTTCCTCTTTACCCACTTTATTGAGTTTTTATCATAAATGAATGTTGAATTTTATCAAAAGCTTTTTCTGCATCTATTGAGATGATCATATGATTTTCATTCTTCAGTTTGTTAATGTGGTGTATCACATTGATTGATTTGCAGATACTGGACCATACTTGCATCTTTGGAATAAATCCCACTTGATCATGTTGTGTGACTCTTAATGTATTGTTGAATTTGGCTTGCTAATATTTTGTTGAGGATTTTTGCATCTATGTTTATCAGTGATATTGGTCTGTAGTTTGTATGTGTGTGTGTGGGGGGGTGTCTTTGGTTTTGGTATCAAGGTGATACTCACCTCAGAGAATGAATTTGGAAGCATTCCTTTCTCTTCAATTTTTTGGAATAGTTTGAGGCGAATAGGTGTTAACTCTTCTTTAAATGTTTTGTAGAATTCACCTGTGAATCTATCTGGCCCTGGACTTTCGTTTATTGGGAGTTTTTGAATTCCTGATTCAATTTCATTACTGATAATTGGTCTGTCCATATTTTCTATGTTTTCCTGGTTCAGTCTTGGGAAATTGTACATTTCTAGGAGTTTATCCATTTCTTCTAGGTTGTCCAGTTTACTGACATGTAATTGTTCATAGTATTCTCTTATGATCCTTTGTATTTCTGTGTTGCCAGTGGTAACTTCTCTTTCATTTCCAATTTTATTTGGTCCCACTGTCTTTTTTTCTTGATTAGTGTGACTAAAGGTTTATCAATTTTGTTTATCTTTTCAAACAATCAGTTCTTTCAAACAATCAGTTCTTGCTTTTATTGATCTTTTCTATTTTTTAATTCCCTATTTCATTTTTTTCACTTTCATCTTTATTATTTCTTTCCTTCTACTAACTGGGTTTTGTTTGACTTCTTTCTCTAGCTTTTTTTTTTTTTTTTTTGGATGTAAGGTTAGATAGTTTATTTGAGAGTTTTCTTGTCTCCTAAGGTAGGCCTGTATTGCTATAAACTTTCCTCTCAGAACTTCTTTTGTTGTGTCCCATAGATTTTGGAATGCTGTGTTTACATTTTCATTTGTCTCCAGGTATTTTTAAATTTCCTCTTTGATTTCTTCAATGACCCATATTGTTAGGAACATACTGTTTAGATTCCACACGTTTATGTCTTTTTAGGGTTTTTTTTTATAGTTGATTTCTAGTCTCATACCATTGTGGTTAGAAAAGATGCTGGATATCATTTCTATCTTCTTAAATTTACTGACATTTGTTTTGTGGCCCAGCATGTGATATCTATCTTGGAGAATGTTCCATATGCACTTGAAAGGAATGTATGTTCTGCTGTTTGGGGATGGAACGTTCTACATATAGCTATTAAGTCCATATGAAGTGTTGTTTAAGGCCAATGTTTCCTTACTGATTTTCTGTCTGGATGATCTGTCCATTGATATCAGTGGAGGGTTAACATTCCCTACTATTACCATGTTACTGTCAATATCTCCTTTTATGTCTGTTAATGTTTGCTTTATGTATTTAGGTGCTCCTTTGTTGGACGCATATATACTTACAATTGTTATATCTTCTTGGATTGATCCCTTTATCATTATGTAATACCCTTCTTTGTCTCCTGTTACAGTCTTTGCTTTAAAGCCTATTTTGTGAGATATAAATATTGCCACCCCAGCTTTCTTTTCATATCCATTTATATGGAATATCTTTTTCACTCCCCTCACTTTCAGTCTGTGTGTGTCTTTAGATATGAAGTGAGTTCTTCTAGGCAGCATATATATGGGTCTCATTTTTTTATCCATTCAGCCACTCTATGTTCTTTGACTGGAGAATTAATCCATTTACATTTAAAGTAATTATAAATAGGTGTATATTTATTGCCAGTTTATTAATTGTTTTATGTTTTATAGTTCTCTACTCCTTTTTTATGCTCTTGATCTTCACTTGTTATTTTATGACTATCTTTAGTGTTATGTTTGGATTCCTTCCTCTTCTTTTTTTGTGTATCTATTATAGGTTTTTAGTTTGTGGTTATCATGAGGTTCACATATAAAAAATCTATATCTATTGGTATCTATTTTAAGTTAATCATCTCTTATGCTCAAACACATTCTAACAGCCTTATATTTTTATCTCCCCTGCCCTGTTTTATGTTTTTGATGTCATATTTTACATCTTTTATTTTGCATATCCTTTAATTACTTATTGTGGATATAGATGATTTTACTACTTTCGTTTAATAACCTTCCTACTAGTTTTATAAGTGACTGATCTACTACATTTACTATATGTTTGCCTTTACCAGTGAGATTATTCCTTTCATAATTTTAATATTTCTAGCTGTGGCCTTTTCTTTGCCACTCAGAAAAGTCCCTTTAACATTTCTTGTAATGCCAGTTTATTGGTGACGAACTCTCTTAGCTTTTGCTTGTCTATAACATTCTTTATCTCTCCTTCAATTCCGATTGATAACCTTTCTGGGTGGAGCATTGTTGGTTGTAGGTTTTTTCCTTTCATTACTTTGAATATATTTATTTGTGCCACTCCTTTCTGGCCTGCAAAGTTTCTGCTGAAAAGTCAGCTGATAGTCTTATGGGAGTGCCCTTGTATGTAACTAGTTGCTTTTCTCTTGCTGCTTTTAAGATTCTCTCTCTATCTTTAATTCTTGCCATTTTAATTATAATATGCCTTACTCTGGACTGTGCTTCCTGGACCTGGATGTTGGTTTCCTTTCCTAGGTTAGGAAAGTTTTCAGCTATTATTTTTTCATATATGTGACTGCTGCTTCCTCTCTCTCCTCTTCTTGGACCTTATAATGCAAATGTTAGTATGCTTAATGTTGTCCCAGAAGTCCCTTAAGCTATCCCCATTTTAAAAACTTTTTTTCTTTTTTCTGTTCAGCTTGGGTGATTTCCACTACTCTGTCTTCAGACTGCTGATCTGTTCTTCTGTATCAGCTAATCTACTGTGGATTCCTTCTAATGTATTTTTCATTCCAGGTATTGTATTCTTCAGTTCTGATATATATATATTTTATATTTTCTAATTTTTGTTGAAGTTCTGTGTTCATCCATTCTTCTCCTGATATCAGTGAGCATCTTTATGATCATTACCTTGAACTCTTTATGGATAGATTGCTTATCTTCATTTTGTTTAGTTCTTTCTCTGAGGTTTTGTTTCATTCCTTCATTTGGAACATATTCCTCTGTCTCCTCATTTTGTCTAATTCCCTGTGTTTATTTCTATACATAAGGTAGGTTTGTTACATGTTCTAATCTTAGAGAGTAGACCTGTGGGGACCAGCAGCACACTCCCTCTGACCACCAGTACTAGATGCTCCAGGAGTGTCCCCTACATGGACTGCATGCTTTTTTTAGTGCTGCTAATTGTGGGTGAAGTGGTATGTGGGGCTGGCCCCTGGCCTGGCTGATTGTGAGGCTCTGCCTCATGTGGTTGCTGCAGACCCACTGGCGAGCAAGGATGGCTCCCCAGGCACCTGGCTGTGTAGCCTGGTGAAGCCCGACTGCTGCTGGCTCATTGGTGGATGGGACAGGCCCCTGGTGTTAACAGGCTAGAGGAAGAATTCCAAAGTGGCACTTGCCAGTGCAGGTGTCAGTGTGGTAGAACAAGATTTCAAAAATGACTGCTGCCAGTGTCTCCATACCCAGGGGGAGTCCAGTTGCCTCCTGTCTCTCTGAGAGGCTCTTCAAGATCAGGAAGTGGGTCTGACCCCAATGCCTTTCAAACTACTGTCTCTGTGCAGGGACTCAGAGAATTGAGATTTTGTGTGTGTTCTTTAAGAATGGATCTCTGGGGCTTCTCTGGTGGCGCAGTGGTTGAGAGTCCGCCTGCCGATGCAGAGAACGCGGGTTCGTGCCCCGGTCCGGGAGGATCCCACATGCCGCGGAGCGGCTGGGCCCGTGAGCCATGGCCGCTGAGCCTGCGCGTCTGGAGCCTGTGCTCCGCAACGGGAGAGGCCACAGCAGTGAGAGGCCCGCGTACTGCAAAAAAAAAAAAAAAAAAGAATGGATCTCTGTTCCCTATAGCCCTTCAGCTCTCTTGAACACAAGCTCCATTTGTTTTCAAAGCCCATCTTTCTGGGGGCTTATCTTCCTGGTGCAGGATCCCCAGGCTGGGAAGCCAGATGTGGAGCTGGGGAGGATCCACATAAGGGAGGATCTCTGCAGTTGCAATATCCCTCCCATTTGTCGGTCACCAACCCAAGTGTGTGGTTCTTGACTAGACTGTGTCTCTACTCCCCTACCTGTCTCATGTGGCTCCTTCTTTATATCTTCAGTTGTGGACAGTCTTTTCTGCTTGTCTTCAGGTTGTTATTATAGATAGTTGCTTTGTGAGTAGTTGTAACTTTGGTATGCCCTTGGAAGGAAGTGAGCTTGGAGTCTTCCTACTTCACCATGGTGATCGCCTCCCTCTCCCCACCCTTTTATAAAAATCCATCTGCAAATGGCTATGCTGCAGGGCAATAAAAGAATGGATATGGTGACTCTGTCCAAGGTGCCACTATAAACACTTCCCTGCCTTTCACCCCCCAAGAAGAGGAGTCAATGCTTAGATTAAAGTGCAGAATCTGGCACAATTAAACATACAGGAACCCTAATTATAAGTACATAAATAAGATATATGATGTGGAATAAAATCTTAGACTGTAATAAAGCAGGTATTTATATCTGTTGGCAGCTTCAGCCCTCCTGGCAGTGCACCACAGATTGTACTTTAAAGTTTTCATTTCTTCAATAGGAGATTTTTTTTTCTGAATGGTAAATAAATACATTGATCTGTTATCAGTAATAGCCCTATGGATTATTAGAACATTTTCTTCCAAGTTACAGTGCCTTTGAAGTTTATTGCTGGTAATTTATTGCAGCATATTTAGCAGAGCAAGGGAAGCTTGGATTAGGTCAGACTCACAAAGCACCCATATTTCAAACACCAAGGATTCTCTGGAATCTTATATTAACTGACACAATAGCCTATGTGGTTCCATAGCTGTCTCCTTTATTCTCCCACTTTTACTCACTTAAATTTTATCTACTTCTAAAAAGAATATTATATGATTTAAATACACATACTTAAAATGAAGGTTAAAGAACCAATTTAGGGGAGAAAGGATAATAATTTTATCCATACCTAAAATGAGATCACTACTGTAATTAAACACGTATTTTATCCACCAGCTTCTTAATAGTCAAGGCTAACATTAAATGTAACATTATACAGCTACATTAAAAGGAAGCCCATAATTTTACCTGGGGAGGCATTTTCATGGCACTAAATTCCTGGACAATGGTTTCCCATTCTCATCAGATATGAAACAGTAAGCAATAGAGTAAGTACAATGAAAAATAATAATTTTGGAGGTGATACTGAAATAGTCTTCAACTAGTTCTTCCCTGTATCAAAATGTAATAAAAACCCAACAACACAGAGAAAAGTTTGACATGAATATAACTTTGTGGGAAGTTAAGATAGCAGTCCTGGTATATAACATCCTGATGATCTCATTTTTTACAAGGATAGAGTCTGAAGAACCTAGATAAGGTACTGCTCAGCCCGTCTCCTTTAACCACAATTTGTCAGTTATACTTTGAGTGGATGTTTTATAGGGGCCACTTCAAGACTGAGATCTTTTAAAGGTGTCTAAACTGCTGATTTTTTTGTGCTGTTGACTGATAACAGTGCTGTGACCATGAGATGGATTTTTGCTAAGTAAAATATAGATGAGGTTCCCTAATGTTTATTATAAGATACTAACTTTGACACCCCCTGCTCCTCTGGTACCACAATCAGAATGAGCTATCCCTGTTCAAGAGAGTGATTTAGCTTACTGACTTCACTGAATACCACCAAGAAAAAAAAAATTTACAATTTTTGTCTTAACACAGTATGTATCAAGCATCCAGTCTTTGTCAATAATTCATTTGTTTCTTGAAAGACCAATTAGCTCAAAGTTACAGTCAGAGAATTGGAATCTTAAAATTGTAAGATACTCCTTCAACAGTGGAATGTGAACACATCCGGTGACAAGTAACTCACCACTAAATGAGACAGCTCGTCTAGCTTTTAAAACACTCTAAATGTGAGAATGTACTTTTACATAATGCTGTTTTATAAAATTTACTTCTGCCTAACTTCTACCTTCAGTCTTTTCTTCTGCCCTCTGATGCATGCAGGATATGCATGATAAATAGAAAATATCCATTTCAAATCACTGCTATACATTTTGTGTGTGTGTGTGTTTTTATATCTTTACTGGAGTATAATTGCTTTACAATGGTGTGTTAGTTTCTGCTTTATAACAAAGTGAATCAGTTATACATATACATATGTTCCCATACCTCTTCCCTCTTGCATCTCCCTCCCTCCCACCCTTCCTATCCCACCCCTCTAGGTGGACACAAAGCACCAAGCTGATCTCCCCGTGCTATGCGGCTGCTTCCCACTAGCTATCTATTTTACGTTTGGTAGTGTATATATGTCCATGCCACTCTCTCACTTTGTCACAGCTTACCCTTCCCCCTCCCCATATCCTCAAGTCCATTCTCTAGTAGGTCTGTGTCTTTATTCCCATCTTACCCCTAGGTTCTTCATGACATTTTTTTTTTCTTAGATTCCATATATATGTGTTAGCATACGGTATTTGGCTTTCTCTTTCGGACTTACTTCACTCTGTATGACAGACTCTATGTCCATCCACCTCACTACAAATAACTCAATTTCGTTTCTTTTTATGGCTGAGTAATATTCCACTGTATATATGTGCCACATCTTCTTTATCCATTCATCTGATGATGGACACTTAGGTTGCTTCCATCTCCTGGCTATTGTAAATAGAGCTGCAATGAACATTTTGGTACATGACTCTTTTTGAATTATGGTTTTCTCAGGGTATATGCCCAGCAGTGGGATTGCTGGGTCATATGGTAGTTCTATTTGTAGTTTTTTAAGGAACCTCCATACTGTTCTCCATAGTGGCTGTACCAATTCACATTCCCACCAGCAGTGCAAGAGTGTTCCCTTTTCTCCACACCCTCTCCAGCATTTATTGTTTCTAGAGTTTTTGATGATGGCCATTCTGATCCGTGTGAGATGATATCTCATTGTAGTTTTGATTTGCATTTCTCTAATGATTAATGATGTTGAGCATTCTTTCATGTGTTTGTTGGCAATCTGTATATCTTCTTTGGAGAAATGTCTATTTAGGTCTTCTGCCTATTTTTGGATTGGGTTGTTTGTTTTTTTGTTATTGGGCTGCATGAGCTGCTTGTAAATTTTGGAGATTAATCCTTTGTCAGTTGCTTCATTTGCAAACACAAAAATAAGCTCAAAATGGATTAAAGACCTAAATGTAAGGCCAGAAACTATCAAACTGTTAGAGGAAAACATAGGCAGAACACTCTATGACATAAATCACAGCAAGATCCTTTTTGACCCACCTCCTAGAGAAATGGAAATAAAAACAAAAATATACATTTTAATTACGCCATGGGTCAAAAGTTCATCTTTGCCCATAGTGATGTGTAGTGCACGTATATCATTTCAACACAGAAAGCTCAGAGCACAATTGCTTTTTGTGGTGTTAACAGCATATGTAATTCTTCTCTATTGACTTAACACTTCTCTTCGTCTCCCTGTGGTGAGAACTTAATCCAAATGTTTTGCGGGCCTGCCCTTCCTACAGTTCCATGGTATTCAATATGCGCTTCCACCCCAACCTAGACCATGACTGGCTGGGATACAGATAATATCCCAACCAAAGGCCACCAATTCATGACCAGAGTGCTTTGTATTACTAAAAGGAAATGGTCTCATAAGATTCTCTCTCTCTGAAGACAGATGTTAACCTATTGTGGTAATCATTTCACAATATATGCTATATGCCTTAAACTTACAGTTATGTATATCAATTACCTCTTGATAAAACTAGAAAACATTAATTAATTCTTTAAAGATTCTCTCTTAAATGCAAAATATGTTGTTAGTCAATGGTGAATGTTAGAGTAGTAAGATCATGAATATTGGAGGATATCTTACAATTTAAGCGGTCACAGAGAAGCTGATTAATAAGATAAGGTAAGTATTTAAAGAAAGGAGAAAAGAGTGTATGTGCAGGGGAGGACTGCTGGTATTTTATCAGGGCCTGAGTAATAGAGAAGAAGTTTTGATACCTGGTGCCTTCTGTTTCCACAAGGCCTAGTTACAGTGGTTCCAATCTTCAGATCCCTATGTGAGCTCTGTATTCTTATAATGTCCTCCCACCTTTACTGGATCTGATCTGACTGGGTCTTTGTTCCTTAAAAATGAGATAGCCCTGACTGAAGAGGAAGAAATTCAGACATCCCAAGTGTACAGATGGAGGATCTAAGTTACAGAATGAGATGTGAGTTAAGAACATGGACAGCTATATGCAGCACTGACAACTGAAATCCTCCCATCTAAACTCCATTTTATATGAGCTAATTTCAATGACAGAGATTGTTTTATATGCTTTTATGCATAAAAAAGGCAGAAATCAGATTAAAACAGATTAACCATGACTCCAGTCAGCCTATGTGGCTCAGACTGCAAGTATCTGCATATAAAAAATTAAGTGTACTTTGCACCATAGATCATCCCCAGGAACTTGGTCTGTTTCACAGTAAGATGCTGGTTCAGCATGCAACTTGTCCCAGTGCCACACTCCTGATAAGCAGGAGTTCAGACTGATGTTGGAAAGCCCCACTTCACATGAATAGAGCAGATCACAGAGCGTATGAAAACATACTCGGGGAATCCTCCTCGCACACCTCTCATCTGTGGATGTGCTGGAATTCCAGGAGGATAGATTGCATCTGATTGAGGGACAGTGGGTCAAATGAGGGACAGAACTGGTTATGACTGCTGGGAGGGGAAGATATAGATGACATTTGAGAACCACTGGTTTGGAACATGATTCATAGTATTTTCCAAAACGGGAGTTCATACCTCGTAGCGCACGATTTTACACCACGCAATATGTATTCATTTTCCCCTCCTTCTCCACTCTATTTCAGACTTTCAATGAGTCATTCTTGACACATGTTGTATTGTTCTGGACACCAGTTATTTTGAGAAACAGTACAGAATAAAATGCTCTCTCGTTACTTCATATCCCTAGGAGCTATTGATAATTTCATTTGGTTTGTAATACTTCTTTTTTTGGTTCATAAAATATACCATTCACTGAAGCCCCGAGGTAATCACACATGAAAATAAAAACATTCGAAAGCAAAAATCTACCTCACAAAATTCCCATTTTCTCTATGCCCAAGGGAAGTTTTCTCTTGGGAATTAGAGTGGGAAGCGAGAAAGGGGAGAGAAAAAGACAAAGACTTCACAGTTAAAGTGATTTCTAACAGGCACAGGGTATTTTTTTAAATGACAGAAGTTACATTCAGCAAAGCCAAAGCAAAAAGGCAGAGTGAAATGAATCACACAAATGTCTGCTCAGAATCTGAAAATTAAAATACTACTCTGAATAAAACAGATACGATTCCCAATTGAACAATGAGCTGAAATCCAGGAAGCTTTCAGAAATAAATAGAAGGTAATCACAGTGAAGAATAAAGATAAGTGTACCTTCTCATTTACATGTGTGGACAGGAGTTCCACAGACATTTGCTTATTAAAATGGATGGCTACCCAGACTGCAAGGAGCAAAATGAAATGGATCATAAAGTTGCTCATTTTAATGCTACAATCTCTCAATGAAAATGTATTTTCAAATGAAGATATAATATGCAAGATGAAATCTCAACAACATCTGAGTGACCACAGAATCACTGAGAGGGATTTTGAATTAGCCAACAATCTACTGTTTGGGGCAAAGTGAGTTTTTGTCTAAGTGACGACCCATCATTATAATTCAAGGGCTTGTTAGGGTATCTCTGTATATCCTTCCCTCATAGACACTCGCTATTCTTACCTTTTCCAGGTAACTGTAGCTCTGCCTCGTTGCTGCAGAGTGCCTGGGTCAGCCATGAAGTTACTTATCTAGGTAACCAGGATATAAGCCCTACCTTCAATGAGTTTACATATCTGTCAATAAATTATTTATCACTATTTAACAAACTATTTCAAAATTTAAGGACCGAAAACAACTTACTGGCTTATGATTCTGCAATTTGGGCTGGGCTCAGCTGGGCAGTTCTTTGGCTCATCTTCCTGAGATTACTCATGGTGGCCTGACCAGGGGTGGATGATACAAAATGGCCTTGTTTATTAACTAGACCTGCAGTTCCTCAGTTCTCTTCCACATGACCTTTCCGTGTTTCTTACATGGAGGCAGCAGCCTTCCAAAACAGCAACCCCAATACTCAAGTACATATTAAGACTCTGTCTGCATCATTTTTATTGATGTTCTGTTGGCCAAAATCACATGGCAAGTCACAGAGCCAAACCCAGAACCACTGTGGGAGAGAAATCACACAAAACTCTGAAATTCCAGACGTCAATATTCACAGGGCTAGTAATGTAACAGTACACTAAAACTCATATTTGAGGTTGAGCATAAACCTCAAGGTTTAAGAATAAAGTACAAACTACTTAGCCTGGCATTTCTACATATTCTTATCCCAAATCACCTTTTTGTTGTCCAACAGAAATGTTACAGTAGCAAAAACAACCATGTGCTTCAACCTGAAGACAAATTTGCACGCCACATCCAGAATCTGTTTTGCTATTGCTGAAACACACTCTTAGGGTCTCCAGCTCCTTCCGTCTACTGAGAATCCTGGCCATCCTTCCACGTGCAGGTTATAGGTTGCCTCTTCTGTGAACCCTTCCACCATTGTCCCAACAAATGGGTATTTCTCCCTTCTCTAAACTCAGTATCAAGGTGGCACAGCGTAGTGGAAATGCTTCAGGCTTTGGAATCAGACATATCTAGTTTCAAACCCCAGCTCTTTCAATTATTAGTTTGTGATTATGATCATATTACTTCAGGTTCCTGTTTTGCTTTTTATCCTCTTACTTTGAGAACATGTCTTGTCAAAGAATGTGAATCTTTAAAGACACAAATAAGTATTAACACCATTTTACTGCCCAAGCCTACCTCTCTGTCACTCCAATATCTAGTGTTTATTCAATGTTAGCTGAAGGCAGAAAAAGAGGAAAGAAGGAAAAGTAGAGAGGGAAGGATGGTTGGTATTCACTTTATTTCTTAAAGCAAATGATGTCAGTTATAGTACCTCTCTTTGTGAAGGGGGAAGCTAATGATCACTGCCTGGTAATTACTGAAACGCTAAGTGCTAAGTTGCTAAGACATACTAAGTGTCATTGTAGGAAAACATTTTTTTAACCGTAGTAAGTTTCTATCTGATAAGTAAAAGTATCATGGATTTATAGACCTAGAATAGATGCTAAGAAGTTGTTTAACCTAGCTTCTCCCTTCAAACAGAATTGCACCGAATTCATGAAGACAAAGGTGAGGCTTGCCTTAGCAGTGGAGGGAAGGACAGATTCTGCTGAGAGGAGGTGTGGCAGGCCCACCACCTGGACAGGCTCCCATTGCTGAGACACCTT
Source organism: Globicephala melas (assembly GCF_963455315.2). Classification (NCBI taxonomy): domain Eukaryota; kingdom Metazoa; phylum Chordata; class Mammalia; order Artiodactyla; family Delphinidae; genus Globicephala; species Globicephala melas. Next base: position 57,679,244 of record NC_083317.1, on the reverse strand, counting down.
CAGGAAGATGATGATGGTGGATATGTAATTTCTAGCAAGTTACTGTTAAACTACTTATTTTTCCCAAGCACAGGGATGTGTCTATCAGCCTGGTTTGGAGCAGTGCTAGAAAGTTATTGGGGAGATAAAAGGGAGACAATGAAGCTAACAGGCAGGGAAACTTAGGACAATGTGATCTGAGTTGAAGGGAGGAAGACTTGGGTAAATGATTTTAAAAGTTGCCATCAGAAGAAATTTGTCAAAATCAAATTTTCATTTCTATGTGGACTTCCAAATATCCTTATCTTGCACAGAACTATGTAGAATTTTCTAAGGATATCAATTGATGCAGAAAGACAACTACTACTTGGCATCACTTAGATGTAGAATCTTAAAAAAAAGTCTAACTCATAGAAACAGAGTAGAAAAGTGGTTTCCAGGGACTGGGGAGGGAGGGAAGTAGAGAGAGGGTGGTAAAAGGATACAAACTTTCAGTTATAGAATGAATAGTCTGAGGATCTAATGTATAACATGGTTAACTACAGTTGATAACACTATTGAATGTTCCCACCTAAAAAGAAAAAAAAGGTAAATATGTGAGGTGATGGATATGTGAATTAAGTCAATAGTGGGAATCCCTTCACAGTATATATGTATGTCAAATAATTGTGTTGTACACTTTAAATATCTTATAATTTTATTTATCAATTATACCTCAATGAAGCTGAAAAAAAGGAAAACAAAAAATCAGTCTCTAAAACATTCCAATATTCCTATTACAAAGGTCCTCAAGATGAGATGAAGAAAATTAAGAAAGCCTCTTTAGGCATTAAAGCTCAAATAAGTGATTCAACCAGAACATTAGAACTAATAATTTTGTCAATTATACCTCAATAAAGCTAAAAAAAATTATTGTCAAAGCCAATGTCATGAAGCTTCCCTCTGTTTTGTCCTAGGTATTTCATAGCTTTAGGTCTTACATGTAGGTCTTTAATTCATTTTGAGTTAATTTCCTTATGTAGCATAAAGTGTCCAATTTCCTTCTTTTTTCACATGGCTATCCAGTTTTTCCAGAACCATTTGTTCCTTTCCCCATTGTGCAGTCTAAGAACCGTTGTTGAAGACCATGCATGTGGGGGGGGGGCGGTTATTTCTGGGCTCTCTGTTCTGTTTCATTTGTCTATATGTATGTCTCTATGCCAGCACCATACTGTTTTGATTACTATAGCTTTGTAATATGTTTTAAAATCAGGATCTGTGAGACCTCCAACTTTGTTCTGTTTCAAGATTGTTTTGGCTATTTGGGGTCCCTTGAGATGCCATATAAATTTCTGCAAAAAATACCATTGAAATTTTGATAGGGATTGCATTGAATCTATAGACTGCTTTGGGTAGTACAGACTTTTTAACAATATCATGTCTTCTAATCCATGAGCATGGGATGCCCTTCCATTTATTTGTGTCTTTAATTTCTTTCAAAATATGTTACACTTTTTAATGTACAAGTCTTTTACCTTAGTTAAATTTATTCATAAGCCTTTTTAAAATGTTATTGTAAATGTGACTGTTTTCTTAATTTCTTTTCTTTTGCTCATTGTTAGTATATAGAAATGCACCTGATTCTTGTATGTTGGTTTTGTATCCTGCAACTTTGCTGAATTTGTTTATTAACTCTAACAGTTTTTTGGTGGAATTTTTAGGGTTTTCTATGTACAAGAGTATGTCATCTGCAAACAGAGATAATTTAACTTCTTCCTTTCCAATTTGGATGCCTTTTATTTATTTTTCTAGTCTAATTGCTCTGGTTAGGACTGCCTGTACTATATTAAATAAAGTAGTGAGAGTGAGCATTCTTGCCTTGCTCCTCATCTTAGAGGAAAAGCTTTCAGTTTTTCCCCACTGGATATGATGTTAACTGTGGGATCATCATATATGGCCTTTATTATACTGCGGTAGTTTCCTTCTAGTCCTAGTTAAGTGTTTTTATCATGAAAGGGTATTGAATTTTGTCACATGCTTTTCCTGCATCCATTGAAACGATCATGTGGGTCTTATCCTTCATTCTGCTAATGTGGTATATCACACTGATAGATTTTTGTATGTTGAAGCATTCTTGCATTCCAGGAATAAATCCCCCTTTTCATGGTGTATAATCTTTTTTTAAAAATATTTATTTGGCTGCGCCACGTCTTAGTTGCAGCATGCAGGATCTTCATTGCTGCGTGCGAGATATTCATTGTGGCATGCGAGATCTTTAGTTGCACCATATGACTCTTAGTTGTGGCATGTGGGAATCTAGTTCCCTGACCAGGGCTCGAACCCGGGCCCCCTGCATTGGGAGCATGGAGTCTTAGCCACTGGACCACCAGGGAAGTCCCATGGTGTATAATCTTTTTAATGTGCTGTTGAATTTGGTTTGCTATTTGTTTGTTGAGGATTTTTGCATTAATATTCATCAAGGATATTGGTCTGTATCTTCATTTTCTTGTAGTGTCTTTGTTTGGCTTTGGTATCAGGGTCAGGGTAATGCTGGCTTCATAAAATGAGTTTGGAAATGGTCCCTCTCTTCTAATTTTTTGAAGAATTTAAGGAGGATTCATATTAATTTTTCTTTAAATGTTTGGTAGAATTCTCCAGTGAAGCTATCTGATGCTGGGCTTTTCTTTGTTGGGAGGTTTTTGATTACTTAACTCATAATCCTTACTGGTTATAGTTCTGTTCATAATTTTTATTTCTTTGTGAATCATTCTGGAAGGTTATAAATTTCTGGGAATTTATCCATTTCTTCTAAGTTATCTACTTTATTGGCATATCATTGTTCTAGTTTCCCACTATGACATCAATTATAATGTCTACTCTTTCATTTCTGATTTTAGTTATTCAGTCTTCTCTCTTTTTTACATACTCTAGCTATGAGTTTGTCAATTTTATTGATCTTTTCACAAAACCAACTTTTAGGTTTGTTAAGTTTTTCTATTGTTTTTCTACTATTTGATTTATTTACACTCTAATCTTTATTATGTCCCTCCTTCTACTAACTTTAGGTTTAGCTCTTCTTCTAATTCCTTGAGGTATAAAATTAGGTTGTTTATTTGAGAAATTTCTTCTTTTTTAATGGATGTACTTTCCACTATCAACTGATCTCTTTTTACTGCTTTCACTTTATCCCATAAGTTTTGATGTGTGTTTTCATTTTCATTTGTCTCAAGATATTTTCAAACTTTCCTTGTGATTTCTTCTTTGACCAATTGGTTGTTTAAGAGTATGCGGTTTAATTCCCACAAAATTGTGAATTTTCCAGTTTTTCTTCTTCTATTGAATTCTAGTTTCATTCTACTGTGGTCAGAAAAAATACTTGGTATGACGTATTATGACTTTTAAAAGCCAGTCCCCAAAAGCTATATACTTCATGATTCTATTTATATAGCATTCTTGAAATGACAAAATTATACAAATGGAGAACAGATTAGTAGTTGCCAGGAGTGAGAGATGGGGGTGAGAAGGAAGTGAGTGTGCCTGTAAGAGGGTAACAGGAGGGTTCCTTGTAATGGAACTGCTTTGTATCTTGATTGTATCAATATCAATATCCTGGTTATTGTACTGTACTATAGTTTGCAAGATGTCATTGGGGAAATTGAGGAAATGGTATACAGGATCTTCTCTGTTTTATGTCTTACAATTGCATGTGAATCTACCATTATTTCAAAATTAAAGGTTTAATTTAAAAAATCTCTAGAGAGGCAAGTATAGCATTTGAGTTGAGAGTCAAGTATAGAATACAGAGTTTGTTGTCACACAGAACAAGTTTCCAGTCCCAATTCCATCATTAGTAGTTGTTTGATTTTGTCTTAACCTCCCTGAACCAGAAATCCCTCGTCTTTTGAATGGGTTAGTAATAGCACCTACCCCATAGGGATATGCAAGGATTCAATGAATTAAGGTATAGAAAGTCTTATCCCCAAGCCAGGCACATGGTAACTCCACAGATGCCGTTCCTAATTATTACTTCACATTTTCTCTCTCTCAATACAGTCCACAATTGGTGAGTATCATTTTAGGAACACAGGAGAAATAACAAGATATAAAAATAGGAAGACTTTTTTTTTTTACATTGAAGCTGAGCAAAGACTTAGTGTGAACATCTCAAATTCGTAAATTACAATGAGACACAAACGCAGTTATAATTAAACTAAGCTATTTTATTAACTAGAAACAAAGTCACTGCCCAGGTTTATGCATCTCCTTTTTCTTTTTTTATGAAACAGAGAACCAATTAAACAGCCTGAGTAGAAGTTTGAATTAGCATTAAATAGAGGCACAAAAGTGATAAAGATAATTCCTTGCTAGTTCCCCAAATCGCTAACAATAATAACTAAAATCAATTAAAGTTTTCCTAAGATGAACTTTTCCTTGGAAAAAAATTTCTGTGATGTTCACACTTTTATGAATTCAATTGCCCAAGTTTTTGTGCTTTCGTCCTCCAAGGAGTATTCTTTTCAAAATCAGGAGAGGCTGTAAGAGCATGTGAACCCTCTCTTTTACAGAACAGTGGTGGATGGAGATAACAAAGGCAATTGAAGTCCCTTGAAAAAAATGTAAATTTGTCTTAGCAACTATTTTTATCTTCTTCCCTAACAAGCAGCTAACCATCAAACACATGGACTGAACAGCATTTGCATGTTTATTCTGACCTGATCACCAATTGCTAAAAAGGGAGGAAAAGAAACACTCTAGGTCAGGATAAAATTTAAACAGTCTGTAGAGTTGAGGATACCATGCATCCTTTGCATTTTAAATCATCATGGATTCAAGACATCATAGGGACTTCCCTGGTGGCACAGCGGTTAAGAATCTGCCTGCCAATGCAGGGGACACGGGTTCAATCCCTGGTCCAGGAAGATCCCACATGGCACAGAGCAACTAAGCCTGTGCACCACAACTACTGAGCCTGCGTTCTAGAGCCTGCAAGCCACAACTACTGAAGCCCACATGCTCTAGGGCCCATGTGCCGCAACTACTGAGCCTACGTGCTGAAACTACTGAAGCCCGTGTGCCTAGAGCCCATGCTCCGCAACAGAAGAAGCCACTACAATGAGAAGCCTGTGCACTGCAACAAAGAGCAGCCCCACTCGCCACAACTAGAGAAAGCCCAGAGGCAGGAATGAAGAAGACCCAATGCAGCCAAAAATAAATAAATAAATAAATAATAAATAAAATTTATTTTAAAAAAAGACTTCACAGGAGACAAAAATTAAATTTTAAAACAGAGAACAAAAGAACCCAGCAGAACATGGAGAATATGATTTTCCTAATGAAGTTTTACTATTGGTGAGGATGACTCTATTACCCTGGTGAAATGAACAGAACACGCACATTGAAATCAGACAAACTTTAGTCAAAACCCAAGCTCTCGAATAGCCAAAGCAATCTTGAGAAAGAAAAATGGAGCTGGAGGAATCAGGCTCCCTGACTTCAGACTATACTACAAAGCTACAGTAATCAAGACAGTATGGTACTGGCACAAAAACAGAAAGATAGATCAATGGAACAGGATAGAAAGCCCAGAGATAAACCCATGCACATATGGTCGACTTATCTTTGATAAAGGAGGCAAGAATATGCAGTGGAGAAAAAACAGCCTCTTCAATAAGTGGTGCTGGGAAAACTAGACAGCTACATCTAAAAGAATGAAATTAGAACCCTCCCTAACACCATACACAAAAATAAACTCAAAATGGATTAAAGACCTAAATGTAAGGCCAGACACTGTCAAACTCTTAGAGGAAAATACAGGCAGAACACTCTATGACATAAATCACAGCAAGATCCTTTTTGACCCACCTCGTAGAGAAATGGAAATAAAAACAAAAATAAACAAATGGGACCTGATGAAACTTCAAAGCTTTTGCACAGCAAAGGAAACTATAAACAAGATGAAAAGACAACCCTCAGAATGGGAGAAAATATTTGCAAATGAAGCAACTGACAAAGGATTAATCTCCAAAATTTACAAGCAGCTCATGAAGCTCAATATCAAAAAAGCAAACAACCCAATCCAAAAATGGGTGGAAGACCTAAACAGACATTTCTCCAAAGAAGATATACAGATTGCCAACAAACACATGAAAGAATGCTCAACATCATTCATCATTAGAGAAATGCAAATCAAAACTACAATGAGATATCATCTCACACCAGTCAGAATGGCCATCATCAAAAAATCTACAAACAATAAATGCTGGAGAGGGTGTGGAGAAAAGGGAACCCTCCTGCACTGTTGGTGAGAATGTAAATTGATACAGCCACTATGGAGAACAGTATGGAGGTTCCTTAAAAAACTAAAAATATAACTACTATATGACCCAACAATCCCACTACTGGGCACATACCCTGAGAAAACCACAATTCAAAAAGAGTCATGTACCAAAATGTTCATTGCAGCTCTATTTACAATAGCCAGGGCATGGAAGCAACTTAAGTGTCCAGCGACAGATGAATGGATAAAGAAGATGTGGCACATATATACAATGGAATATTACTCAGCCATAAAAAGAAACGAAATTGAGTTATTTGTAGTGAGGTGGATGGACATAGAGTCTGTCATACGGAGTGAAGTAAGTCAGAAAGAGAAAAACAAATACCATATGCTAACACATATATATGGAACCTAAAAAAAAAAATGGTCATGAAGAAACTAGGGGCAAGACGGGAATAAAGACACAGACCTACTAGAGAATGGACTTGAGGATATGGGGAGGGGGAAGGGTAAGCTGGGACAAAGTGAGAGAGTGGCATGGACATATATACACTACCAAACGTAAAATAGATAGGTAGTGGGAAGCAGCCGCATAGCACAGGGAGATCAGCTCGGTGCTTTGTGACCACCTAGAGGGGTGGGATAGGGAAGGTGGGAGGGAGGGAGACATGAGAGGGAAGAGATATGGGGACATATGTATATGTATAACTGATTCACTTTGTTATAAAGCAGAAACTAACAAACCATTTCAAAGCAATTATACTCCAATAAAGACGTCTTAAAAAATAAAAATAAAAAAAACAAGCTCTACCAATTACTTGCTGTGTGACTTTAGACAAGTTATTGGGTTGGCCAAAAATTTCATTCGGTTTTTTCCATAAGATTTTACAGTAAAGATGAATGAACTTTTTGGCAAACCCAATACTAACCTCTTCAAGCTGCAGGTTTTTCATCTGTAGAACTGGGGTTAAAGTAGCTGTCTTGCTGGTGGCCCTGGAACCAAGTTAGAGCACGTGGACGACACGCCCACCTCAGTCCCTGGCTCACAACAGGAGCTGAGGATAATGTTAGATCCCTTCTCTCTTTGCTCTTGTATCTTCTGGTCCCTGGCTCACAACAGGAGCTGAGGATAATGTTAGATCCCTTCTCTCTTTGCTCTTGTATCTTCTGTTTCTTTTGTTATTGTGGCTTATTGTTGGGTTCAAGTTACTCCCCACTACTGATTATGAAACTATTCCTTAAGGACCAAACCCTGACTTTTCATGGCAACACTGAAGGAAAATGTGATGCCTGTCAAGTCTGGATATTCCATTTCCAGGTTATTACTGACAAGTAAATCCTTCTGAATCAATTGCAATCCACACATGCTAAATAAAGTTCACATAACATTCATTCTTTGGAATATTAAAAAGGAGAGAGAAATAGATTAAGGGAATGGGGGTTGGAGAAGAGCTCAACTCCACTGACAGGAGGCACTTTATAGATCCATGGGTTCATTCCCATAATCTTGCAAAGTGAGTGGTCTCTCCCATCACCTCAAGTGAAGGCCCCTGAACTCATGCAGAGGAGCTTGAAGGTCTGCCTCTAACCCAGTTTCAGTGACCAAAAATTCAGAAAATTGATAAAGTGGTTGTCTCCTTGAAAGAGCGAAGTTAGATGGGTCTCTCATGGGCCAAGAAGCAGGAATCTGGGTTTAAGCCAAGGTTGAAATCTCCTTTGATTACTTATCCATTATGCCTTCACTTCCTTATGCCTTAACTTTTTCCTAATTGAATAGAAGCAATGTACCATTGTAGGATGTATTCTGACATGAAAAAATGTTAATAATAATGTGCATGAATTAGTACACGGTCAGAAAACTCTGATCCTTTTGTGTGTCTCTGGTTATCCATCCTGGCATGTATGATACGTTGTTACAATAATGGCCCTAATGAATGACGTTTTCCCGTGTCCGCTTCTCTTTGCAGTGTGGCTTGCCACTCCTCCTCTCAAGTAGAATCTACGTCCCCATCATTTGAATGTCAGCTGGGCTTGTGACTTTTTTGGACCAATAGAATGTGGTAAAGTGAGTGTGTGGCTTCCAAGGCTAAGCCGGAAGATGCCTTGCAGCTTGTGGAGAGGCCCCGTCGAGAGCCAACACCAACCATCAGACAAGCAAATGAGGTCATCTAGGAATGGCCTGGCCCCAAGCTCATCAACCAACTCTCTGGGAACATGTGAATGAGTCCAGCCAATACTAGAGGAGCAAAAGGATTTCCCAGCTGAGTCTAGTCCTGTGACACTATGAGTTATAATAAGAAATTTGGTCTTGGCCTCATGTTTCTGGTAGAGCTCCTAAAACCCTTGGAATTTCCTACGCGATGAGAGTAACAAAGGTGTCTTTTGTTATGTTAATGAAGTTACACTGGAACTGCACCTAAGGATGGAGGCTGGTTGTCAGGAGAACCAACCATGTTGGTTAGAGGATTAGGACTTTCAGTCCCAACCTCCTGACTTCCCAGGAGGGAAGAAGGGCTGGAGGTTGAATCAACTGCCAATGGCCAATGATTTAATCAAATCTGCTTGTGTAATGAAGCCTCCATAAAAAACCTAAAAGAATGGGGTTTAGAGAGCTTCCCGGTTGGTGAACGTGTGAAGATGTAGGGAGAATGGTCCACTGGAGAGAGCACGGAAGCTCCGTGCCCCTTCCCCATACCTTGCCCTGAGCATCTCTTCCAGCTGACTGTTCCTGAGCTATACCCTTTTATAGTAAACTGGTGATCTAGTAAATAAATGTTTCTCTGAAATCTGTGAACTACTCTAGCAAATCAGTCAAACCCAAGGAAGGGGTCATCGGAATCTTCAACCTATAGCTGGCCCATCAGGAGCACAGGTGACAACCTGGATGTGTGCCTGGCGTCTGAAGGGGGGCTGCAGCTTTATAGAACTCAGCCCTTACCATGCAGCACGTGACCCTATCTCCAGGTAGACAGTGTCAGAATTGAGTTGGCATGTAGGACACCCAGCTGGCGTCAGAGAATTGCTTGGTGGTGTGGGGAAAAAACCCACACATTGCAAATGGGTGTGGAATCATAAGCCCAAATCGCCAATGCATGGAACTGTGATCACATACAGTTATAGTTTTAAGCTACTAATTTCTGGCTTGTTTTTTTACTCAGTAATAGATAACTGACACACTAGGGGAAAGGACCTAGTGTGGCAAACTTTTGATTCAAAATAAAAGTGAAGCACAGGAAACCAATCACCCCCACCTCCCATTTTTGTTACATCCAGTTGCCTTTTTTTTCATTCTTTTTTTTTTTTCCCTTGGTAGTTCTGCAACTTTTTTTTTTTTTGCGGTACGCGGGCCTCTCACTGCTGCGGCCTCTCCCACTGCGGAGCACAGGCTCCGGACGCGCAGGCCCAGCAGCCATGGCCCACGGGCCCAGCCGCTCCGCGGCATGTGGGATGCTTCCGGACCGGGGCACGAACCCGTGTCCCCTGCATCGGCAGGCGGACTCTCAACCACTGCGCCACCAGGGAAGCCCTCTGCACTTTTAAGATGACTAATCACCCTTATTTTGCGATGCCTCCTGGATTTTCTTCACCACTTTCCTCCCCCGACCCCTGACCTCACCTCACCTTCCCCACCACCTTTGCCAGCTTCTTTTCCTCTAGATTCTCAGCATCCCAGTTCTTGACTCTCTGCTATTCTCTCCCCGTCTCACTCCTTTGGTGAGCTCACTCACTCCTGTGGGTTTCCCCTGACAATTAACTCTATTCTGAAGTCAAACAAGTGTTTATCTATTGCCTGATCTCTGCACATCATTGATTTTCAATAAGCCCCTGTCAGTTGCTTTTCATATGGACCCATATGGAAAATAAAATACACACATGGACTGTGGATCTCAGAATTATGTTGGACAAAACTGAAAACATCTGAAAGTCTCTTACGTGGTTCTGATTTCAAGAGATTTCCCACCTGACTGTGAAAGTCTGCATATTAAATTCCAGTCCAAATATTTCCCATCCACAATGAGGAAGCCAAAAAAAAAAAACACAACAACAAAAAAAAGCCAGTAGGAGTACAACTCTTATTGTCAACCCAAAAACACAAGATGAATGAACGACTCAAGTGTTAAATACTCACATGTCACTGTGGCTGCAATACCTTTTCGCAATCTTCAGTTAAGCACTCAGAGATGCTTCTGCCAGTTCCAAACAAAAATGCACACATAGCTCTGGGCTTCAAAGGCTGAAATAAAACAGTAACTTCAATGTTACAAGTCCTCAGAGTGAAAACAACCGAGATGTAGCCTTTTTCTGGCTGTTGTGTGTTTCAATCCCTGCAGGCCAATTAAGTTCTTTCAAAGCCTCAGCGAGGGCTTGAAGGTTAATTAAAATGTGTGATTTAGGAAAAAGGGGAAAAACCAAACTGAGAATGGTATATAGGCACATACTCCACCAGCTGCCTTGGAAGGAACATTTAATTAACCAGCAGTGAGGCACATCACCGGCTTTCTCCCCATCTCTGCACAGATACCAAGGTCTCAGTAGGTGATGTTTGCAAAGACAGCAAATGGAATGTCTCTCCATCCCCCACTCTGTCCCCTCCTCTTAGACAGGGATCTTGCTTTTCAGTGTCTTTATTATCATACTGGGCTGACTTCCTCCCACAAATAGTAGATCCTTCCCCATTGACCCTCCTCCAAAGCCCCACAGAGGAATTTTTCTCATCGCTCCTATTCCTTCCACACACAACTTGCCCATCTATTTTCTGCTTTTCAGAGTGGCAGCTATTTGGTTAATTAGTTAATGGCCTGTTACTATGTTAATCTCTGGAAACACCTACATTTAACTGAAGGACCCATAGGGCTTGAAAGCCCATCAATGGAAAGGGGTGGCCAGCCTCGGAGAAAGCCCCAATGATGCCTGCCTCCTGGTATGCACACCTGTATGTAATCCCCTCCCACATTTTACCAGGGCTGGTCTGGGTGATCAATATCATATAACAGAAGTAATACTGTGTCACTTCCAAGAGCCGGTTATTTAAAAAAAACCCTTCCATCTTAGGTTTCCTCTCTCTTGTATTACTTTCCTGTAGGGGAAACCACGGAGTAGGAGCCCTATGGAGAGACCTTCGTAGTGAGGAAGTGAAGAGTCCGGTTAGTAAGCTTGGAAGTGGTTCCTTCAGCCCCAGTGAAGCCTCAGAGGCTGCATATTTTATTGATTGCTTGGCTGTGACTTCATGAGAGATGCTGATCTAGAACCACACAGTTAAGTTGCTCCCAGATTCCTAACCTACAGAAACTGACATAAATATATTGTTGCTTTAAGCCACTACATTTTGGGGTAATTTGTTATGCAGCAGTAGAGAGCTGATACAGAAAGTCTGGATCTTTCCCAAACTTTTCCTACTGAGCAGCACACAGAGGTGACTTGCTGAAGTTGAGTGAGCTGAGCACCATTTTCCGGGTGTTTCTAGGAAGAAAAGAAGAGAGCAGACACTTCGAGAAAAGTGTCACATGGGGAGGGGAGGGTGGGATCGAGAGGAGGGTGTTGCTGGGCAGAGTCAGCAGGTGCTGGAGAAGGAAACAGGTGACTGCTCAGGAGTCCAGGTTTTCTCCCTCGTCAGGTTAGGCTTTGAAGCCTCCTCTGTCCCACCATTTCTCTCTTCCTCAGGCCTCAGCCACCATGAGGCTGGTGAAAAGCACGTCTCAGGACATGAACCAGGACCCTCTGAGGTTCATGGCAGATGACTGGGGCCAGAGCCAGGACCCAGGGAAGAGGTCTAGGACTGGAAGGGACATCAGTTACTTTGGATGCCAGACTGAGGGTTCCTTCAATACTGAGACTGAGGTCAAGGTAAGCACAAACCAGCTGTCCCTGAAGGGTACAGGCTCAGCTGCAGACTGGCTACATGCTGCTCTCCACCAGCCTGCCTGTCTCCCATGATCCCTGCCAAGGTGTGTATCTCCTTTCTTCAAGGTTTCCTTTGAGGTGATGATACACATCTTGTTCCTTTTGCATGAAATGAGCTTTCGTGTGATGATTGCCCAGTTGTTAGGAGAAAGGATCTGGGGCGTGTGAGAGAGGAAGGTGGCAGTCTTGTTCAGTGGACTAACTTGCAGAATCACGTGGGCATTTACTAAAATGCGGATTGCTCAGTCCTATTCATGCATTCATTCATTTAATACATAGTTGTCAAAAGGTTTCAGGCATTGGTATAGGTGCAAGGATACAGAAGTAAATGAATCAGATATTCCTGTGTGAATGAAGCTTACATCAGAGATTTTGATTCAGGAGAACTGACTCTTCCTTCTGTGGCTCCAGGGTGCAGCCAGGTTGACCAACCACTGGCCTACTCCAACCTTAGACCCAACAATGTGACTGTCTTTTTTTCAATACTCACTTTTTTATTATGCAATATTTGATACTTACTAAAGAATATAACATACATGTTATAGAATATAATAAGAGAATGAATGCTTGTGAACCCACTACTGACTTATATACTAGAACATCATTCAAACTGTCCCATCTACCCTTGCTTTCACCTCTCTCCTCCTGCTTCCACCAGAGTCCTTCACCTCCTTGGTTAAGTTTATTCCTAAGTATTTTATTCTTTTTGATAATTGTAAATGGTATTATTTCCTTAATTTCCTTTTTGGAAATAATGAGCTCATTATTAGTGTATAGAAAGGCAACTGATCTTTTTAATGTTGATTTTGTAACCTGCAGGTTTACTGAATTTGTTGATTATTTCTAACAGTCTAGGACCATTCACTGTGACCAAATGCAATTTATCTCTAGGATGCAAGGACTGTTCAACATATACAAATTAATTAATGTGATACACCACATTAACAGAAAAAGGGATAAAAACATGATCATCTCGATAGATACAGAAAAAGCATTTGACAAAATTCAACACCAGTTCATGATAAAACTCTCACAAACTAGGTATAGAAGGAACTTACCTCAACACAATAAAGGCCACATACGAAAAGCCCACAACTAACATCTTGCTGAAAACTGAAAGCTTTTCCATTAAGATCAGGAACAAGATAAGGATGCCCACTCTCACTACTTCTATTCAGCATAATACAGGAAGTCCTAGCCACAGCAATCAGTCAAGAAAAAGAAATAAAAAGGGTTCAAATTGGAAACGAAGTAAAGTTATCTCCATTTACAGATGACATGATCTTATATGTAGATAACTTTAGACTATACACACACACACAAATGTATTAGAAGTAATAAATGAATTTAGTAAGGTTTTAGGATACAAAATTAACATGCAAAAATCAGTTGCATTTCTATGACGTTCAAGTATGATATATTAGTGGCAGTGGATTCCTCTGATTAGTGGAAGATGTCTTTGGACTGAATCTCAGATAAAGAAAAGTTGCCTCCTACCTGTGGTATTTTGTAATTGGTATTGGGTGCAGGTCTTATCTTTTGGGGAGAGGTGCACTGTACAGTAGAAAGAGCATGGACTTTGGAGTCAGACAGACCTGAGTTTAAGTTCTCTTCCCATCACTCCACAGTTTCTGACTTTGTGAAAGCTATTTTCTCTCGCCGAGCCTTTGTTTCTCGTCTGTAAAATGAGATTATTAATATTTACTTCACAGACTTATTGTCAGAATGAGACATATGATGTATATGAATATAGAATGCCTAAAATTTAGTAGAGTTTCATAAAATTTGGCTGTGAAAGGTGGCAATAGGAGAATAAGTATAAACAGTAAAAGCAAAAGTATTTATCAAGCACCCAAACCTTATGTAAGAATTCTTCCCTCTGAATGCCCAGACTTTTCAGTCACTCCTCCTTCCTCAAATTTCTCAGAAGCTCTAAACAGAGGAGAGAGTGTGAGCACGTCAGTGTAGAAAGGGGAAAATATCTACTCCCCATGGTGTTCTTAAACTTGGCCAAACCCACAGTAGCTTCCATGTGTTTGTGACTGAGAAGCAATATAGTAGAGTTGGAAAAGCATGTTTTGCCACCAGATCCCTCTAGCTGCAGATGTATTCTCTGCAGCTTACTAGTGGTGTAAGGTGAGTAATTCCTATGAGCCTCGGTTTACTCATCTATAAAATGGGAATTATGTCCAGCTCGTTAGCTTATTTTAAGTAAGACAGTATACATAAATCTCCAAACACAGTTCCTGGAATCTAGAAAATGCTCACCAAATACTGATGTCCTCTCTTTCTGTTCTCCCATCTGAATCATTCAGAGAAACTCTAATAACTCCCAGAGATGTATAAAGAACTCCAGGGTTTATTGCATGATTCAAGAAAAAGGTTATATTATAACCTTTTTGAATGTACAATCACTTCTCAAGAAAGAGGAAATCGGGCTTCCCTGGTGGCGCAGTGGTTGAGAGTCTGCCTGCTGATGCAGGGGACGCGGGTTCGTGCCCCGGTCTGGGAAGATCCCACATGCCGCGGAGCGGCTGGGCCCGTGAGCCATGGCCACGGGGTCTGTGCGTCCGGAGCCTGTGCTCCACAACGGGAGAGGCCAGAGCGGTGAGAGGCCCGCATACCGCCAAAAAAAAAGAGGAAATCATTTGTATGCCCTAATTTTTATATTATTTTTGCTCCACTTCCAGATAATACTTAAAATACACAGGATTCAAATAAATTTATGAAATTATCCAAAGCACAGATGAAGCCTATATGAATGTTTAACTGTTACTTATAGACCAAGAACTAGCTCTATGGAAAAGATTTAGAGATGAAAGGGAACTTAGAGCACATGCAGGCTAAGTGCACACTCCATGTGGGAATCCCAACCAGACCACCTTTTAGAGACAGAACGGTACTGGAATACCTGGATTCCAATCCCAGCTCCGCCCCTAATTATCTGTGTGACCTTGGGCAACAAACTCTCTGAGCCTCATCTCCTCATCTCTAAAATGGGAATAATTATAGGACCTGACTTTTAGGGTTGTTGTGAGAATTAATATATCTGTATCTAGAGTGAAAAAATGAAGTACAAAACAGTTTGTATAACCTGTTCACCGTAAAAAATGCAATTATTGTGTGCACTCATATGTATGTACACATAGAACACCTCTGGAAGATTCATTAGAAACTGGTATCATTGGTTCCTTCTGGGGAGAACAGCTTGGCATTAGGGATGGAAGGGACACATGCTTTTCATTATACCCTCTATCTTTTCAATTTTGTAAAGAAAGCTTGTATTATAATGTATATATATATATAATATACGTATGTATCAACAGTGTCTATTTATACTAACGCCTGGTAATCAGTAAATGTAAGTGGTCCCTGTCATTTTCAAGTGGCCATTGAGCTCTAGCTTGAAACTTCAGGAAACTCAGCCCCTTACAAGGCAGACCTTCCACTATTTGACAGTACTGGTTCTGTCTTCTGGGACTGAATAAAGCAAGGCTACTCTATCCAGAGAGGCAGACCTCCTGATACTCAGAGGCAGCTAGAGCCATGCTCTGCACTGTGCCTCCTGTCATGAAGGGTTTCCAGACCCTCCATTCCCTGGATGACCTCCTCTAACTGCTCCCAGTTTGTCAGCGATCTTTCTGGAGTGTGTCATGCAGAATTAACTCAGTGCTCCAGATGTAGCTAGTGAAATGGGACTAAGATTTCTATTAACAAAGAGTAACTCTGTACCTTTACCAAGACAGAATCACATTGTGTTAGGGGTTTTTGTCTCTTCGTTTTTGTTTTGTTGTAATATTATAAGGTCAAGTTTATTCGGTACTAAATATAGGTCTTTGTCTCTTGGATTTTATCTTATGAGTAAGATGCCCGTGTTCTATCCTATTAATAATACTTTGAATTCTTTCTATTTTTCCCACTTTTGTGTCAGCTACAAAGCTACAAACCAACAAGAAGCTTTCATCCAAGTCATGTGGAAAAGGGCATTTTCTTAAATTGCTGCTAGTAAGTGAGTAGCACTACTCCATCTCAGTGCGTAAGAAAACAAGGGTAGTGGGCATCTTTTGGACATACTCGTGGATGGTGTGGCCCAGAGGGACGCAATCTCTGCAAGGAGACAAAAGCCGCTGATCACAGAAAAATCAATCAATCGATCATTAAGGAGAGGCCCAGAAGAAGAAATACCCAGGCTAAAATTCACACTGAACAAGAAATGACCAATATTAGATACTCTCTGAGAAAATGGGTTTTTTTTGGAGAAAAGTGACTGGATTCCTAAACAGGGTAGAAAAAAGTTATCCAAAAGAGGAAGCATTCAATGGAAACTTCAATTAATTCACAGTTCAGTGAGCTCTCCTAATAAAAGCAGACTTTCTTTCCTAGACACTTTGGAGGAAAAGGCTTTTTTATCTTGTAGATGAAGACTCTCAGACCACATGATTTACACCTTCCACAAATGCAAATAACTATTAGATACAAAGGACACCGATTTCTTAACTTGAGGAACCTGCTTTAGAATTAAGGAGAGTGAATGAAAACATGTAAAGAGAACACAGTAATATTAAACAGCAACAAGAAGCCATGGGGAAAAAATAAAAGGAAAGTGGGAAGGAAACCAAAACATTATTGAGAGCCTATTGTGTGCTAACTGCTTTCCATACATGATCTCTTACATTCCTTCCCAAGATTCTTTAGTGTAAATAACCCATTTTTTGTAGATGAGAGAGGTAATTTTCTCAAGGCTTATAGGTCATAAGAAGCCAAATACGACTCGAACCAGGTCCGCCTGACTCTAAATCCTGTACTCCCTCAACGCAACACATTGCCTCCTTGGGTTGCAGTCTGTTTGGAGAGAGTAGATATATACAAACTGAAGAAATCAAATTATGCCAGCTATCGCTGAACTGATCATTGACAAAGTTGATAACTTTTGTAGCACAGATTAGAAATTGTTTTGAAGTTCAAAAGCAAAGAAAACCAAAGAAATCTAGAGATGTCAGAGAAGGTGGCTGCACAGAAAGCTTGACCGTGTGCTGACCCTTACAAGATGGGTATAGAACTTGACTCGTGGGGAGAGGGTAAGGAAAACAGAAGCCATCGCAGGAAGATAGGAGAACCATTTCTTAAGAAAATTCGTTAAGACCTAGTGTGGTGCATGGTATGGAGTGTGAAGAACATAGAAGAAAAAATGACAACTCCAAAGTGTAATGGTGGTCCCACTGACAAGGGTCAAAAGAAAGTAAGGGGGAGACTTCCCTGGTGGTGCAGTGGTTAAGACCCCACGCTCCCAATACAGGGGGCCTGGGTTCGATCCCTGGTCAGGGAACTAGATCCCACATGCATGCCACAACTAAGAGTTGGCATGCCACAACAGAGGAGCCCGTGAGATGCAACTAAGGAATCCACGAGCTGCAACTAAGGAGCCCATGTGCCACAACTAAGACCTAGCACAAATAAATAAATACTTGAAAAACAAGACAGTAACGGGAAAAGATGCTTTTAGGTGAAAGATGATAAATTCTTTTTAGAATTGTTGAACCTAAGATGACAGTGAATTACACAAACTAAAATCTCAGTAGAGGAAACAAACTAAAACTAGTGAGAAAATTGGGCTTGAAATACATATCTGAAGGGTACTTCACCGTTGAGGTAATAATTGAATTTAAAGGTATTATTAATGAAGAGAAGAGCATAGTACAAGAAACAAGAGTACTGCTGAAATGCCACAGTTACGTAATTAGAGGATCCAGTGAAAGGTCCCTGGAAACATTATAAGAGTCTCAGAAGAGTGTAGAGTCACAGAAGCCAGAGTAAGAGATGGTCTCAGGTGTGATGCCCTGAATGGTTGGCTTCAATTCCCTGCATCCAACCTTTGCCATGGGCTCATCAGAGATGAATGTACCTTTCTGCCCCAGACTTTGAGTTTACCCATACGACCTGTTCTGACCAACGGTGTGTGGGAACATGTGACAAGGTGGCAGCTCCAAGCCTAGGCTCTAAGAAGTTTTCCATGTTTCCACTCAGCTTCTTGTGTCTCTGCCATTACCATGAGAAGAACATGCCCCAGCTTGCTCACCGATCATGGGAAGAGGATGGGAGAAATGTGGGGAAGAGCCTCCTTGGCTGACCATAGTGTACAGCAGAGCTACCCCAGCAGCCACAGCCTGAAGCAAGAGCCACCAGCCAAATCCATCCTCTATCAGCCAAAGCCCTAACAGCCTGCAAAATGGGTAAGCAATAATGTCTGATGGTTGTTTTACATCGAGTTTGGGGCTGGTTTGTTACGCAGCTACAGCTAAGCATCAGGATAGCTAACTTGAGCAAATATGTCAGAGATGATATAGAGAAAAAGTACTGAGTTTGGAAACAGGGTAGCCCATAGAGATGTTTAAGAATAAATGCTGATGTAGTTTGTAGTATTTGTTTGACAATGAAACATAGTCCCATTAGACTGTAAGGAGAATACAGGCTGGCAGTGTATGAAGACTAGGCTTTCAAGAGGGGCAGGGAGTTGGAATTCAAACATACCATCGGGGTGGACTCTGAACATATTGCTAGCTGAACACATATTGTTGTTGCAGGCTGGATTACCTGACGATAGAGCCTTTTTCATCAGCTATCTTGAATAAAATGTGTCTGTGCTTCTGAATCAGTGCTGTCGGTACAGAATTCTTTAGAAATGTAGAATTATTATTTAAGAGCATATGGTCTGAAATGGCTCTAAAGGAATATCCTGTGATAGACAGTGAAAATGTGTGTCTCTCAAAAAATAAATAAATAAATGATGATGTTTTAGGCAAATTACAAGTGCAAAAACTAGATTTCAAGGAATAAAGAACAGTGGGAAGAGTTAGGAAATGCACTCATAAGTAGAGATCACTTAGTTGAGAAGCCTTGAGGTTAAAATATAGAGGATAACTATTAGCAGGATATTCAAAGACCACATCCCAATCAAAGTGGCTTGTGCATTATTTGGAAGCACAGGGAAGGAGTCTGTGGGGTGCGGGTGGAGGAGATAGGGAGGCTGGTGTTTGTGGAGCAGGACAGCCTCGATGTGGAGGGAAGGGTCCCCAGACATCAAGAGAGAACAGTGTACAGCACAGAGCATAAAATAAGTTGATTCTGCAATCTCCAAGGGGACATAATAAAGGAACTGAAGTCAGTTCCTGAATCAACAGGCCACAGATGGAAGGAGCATTTTTTCGGTGAAGTCCTTAGATTGTGTTGCTAGCAATCATGGGGGTGTGAAAGAGTATTACATATTTGCCTGTGAAATTTCTGTTTTCCTTACAGTGAATAGTATTCTGAAGAGTCAAACATCTAACGAAGAGATGCATCCAAAGAGCTCTACAGTTTTTGTGGTGAGAGAAAGAATTTGACACCCTACATAAAATTCAAGACCATGGCTTTGGGTATCTTAGGGTACTTCTCAGTGACCAATCATGATGTCAAATGGGGAAGTGCAAGTTAATGGGGTCACTAGGAGAAAAGGGAAGCACGTTGTCTCTTGGAAGAGAAGTATGACGCACTGATGCTCTGAGCTGTTACTGGACTACTCTAGGCTAACAGGAGTGCCACCATCTTCATGTTCCTATGACCCAGGAGGACATGAGACTTCCTTTCACTGGCCTGCCTTCACAATCTCCAGCCAACTATATGACTGTATCTGTCTGAAGGCCTTTCAACATTACATAATATAATAGGACAATGAAACAGGCCTGAGAGCAATTCATAGATGATGCTGGTTCCGTTTTTGAACACTGGTTTGCAGGATGTGTCCCAAACTAGCTGAGACCAAAGTCTCCAAGCTGTCTGAGCAAAATGGAATAGGAGCCATTGTCCAAAGATCTATTCCTGGCAGGGCTGCTGCTGACTCACCAGGAGAGGTCACAAGCACCACGGCAACCACGCCATCACCGGCAAGCTGTTCTGCCTCATTTCTGCTCTAATGCAGAAGTCAGGACAATACTTACTCTGCCTGCTCTGACCTCCGTGGAGTATTATCAAGGCTTCCCTCCGGCTCAGCACTCCTTGCTTCCCTCCCATCTCAGCCTGTCTGGATGGTCAGGGAAACACTGAGACCTGGATGCTTGGGGCCACTGGCCCATTGGCTGCAGGCACACCTGCAAGCAAGTGGAGCCAAGGTTATTCCCAGAGCACCTGTCAGGTGTGTGTGTGTGTGGGGGGTACATCTGAGAGAAAGGGATAGTGTAAGAGGTTGGAGGGAAGAGTTTCTTGGGTTTTCCAGTGAAGGAAAAACAAACGCACTGCACTCTGAGGAGAAGGGAATCCCCTGTCTGGCACGCTCCCAGACACTCATTCCAGAGGCACATTTGGAAATGCTACGTGGGACAAAGAAGAAGCCTGTAGGGTGGTTCTAGTGACATGAGCCAGGACACCCACTAGCTACCCTAGGTTCAGATTTTAAAATTTGCTGTTGCCATATGTCAGGCGGCTTATGATTGGCAGGAATTCCCTAATCAACGAACGCACAGTCCACACTGGCTATTGTTGCTGAAAAGCACACCTTTCCAACCTTTCTAAGCTCTCCTCTGTACTGTGGGGATGAGAAGCTCAAAACCCACGGTTCCCAGGCTCCCTTGCCAGTAGACCCAGTTAGATTCAGCCAGTGAAAAGCATTTGCTTGAGACTTTGAGGCAGAAGAGAAGAAGAGCCAGTTGTGCTCTAAGTGGCAGCTGCAGACCAGGACGTGGGTGTGTATCAGCAGATGACAGACGTGGCAAGGATTTTACGTGAGGCTATCAGGCATCCTCCCGAGAGCCACCCACTTTTCCATGTGGAGGTCAGCTAAAACCACAGTGAGGGCTTCTTGTAAGCCTGTCTTCCTGGTTTCTAGACAGAAATCTTGCTTCCCTTTACCCTCCCCCCACCCCCAGCCTTCCAACCTAAGGCCTTCCAATTATGCTGACTCCAGTACCATTTATTCAACCTTTTCCTCCTTCAGATACCTGGGGTAGCTTCTGTTTTACTGACCAAACCCTGACTGATACACAATCTATATGCTTCTGATTAAAGAATGTTCACAAATATTGACATCTCTGGGTCCTTGACCCAGACTAAGCCCCGGCAAGCCACATCCTCATCTGAGTAATAAAAGCATAGAATGAGATGGGAAACTGCTGGATAGTTTCGAGCATGTATTGCTTTCATACTAAGGAGAAAACAAAGAAAACTTCACATCATATGCCATCAGGGAAATTCAAATTAAAACAATAAGAAGATACTACTACACCTATTCGAATGGACGAAATCCAGAATCCTGACAATGACCAAATTCTGGCAAGAATGTGGAGCGACAGGAACTCTCCTTCACTGCTGATGGGAATGCAAAACGGTACAGCCACTTTGGAAGACAGTTTGGTCATTTCTTACAAAACCAAACATACACGATCCAGTGATCACACTCTTTAGTACTTACCCAAAGGAGTTGAAAACTTACGTCCACACCAAAATCTGCACACAGATGTTTATTCATAATTGCCAAAACTTGGAAACCACCAAGATGCTGTACAGTAGGTCAAAGGATAAACTATGACATATCCAGCCAATGAAATATTATTTGGCATTAAAAAGAAATGCCAATCGAGGCAGAAAAAGACACGAAGGAATCTTAAATGCCTATTACTAAGCGAAAGATGCTAATCTGAAAATAATAATCTGTATGATTCCAACTACATGAGATCTGGAAATAGCAAAACTACAGAGATGGTCAAAAGATCAATGGATTGCCAGGGGTTGTGGGGAAGGAGGGGTGAATAGGCGGAGCAGAGAAGATTTTTAGAGCAGTGAAAATATTCTGTACGATACTATAATGGTGGATACACATCTGTGTATATTTTTTCACACCCATAGAATACACAGCACCAAGAGTGAAACCTAAGATAAATTCCAGACTTTGGATAGTAAAATATGTATCAATGTAGGTTCATCAATTGCAAAAACGTGCTACTCTGGTGGGGGATGTTGATGATGGGGAAGGCTCTGTATGTGTAAATACAGGGCGGTAAATGGAAATCTCAGAACCTTCTGTTCAATATTGTTGTGGACCTAAAACTGCTCTAAAAAATAAAGTCTATTAAAACATAAAGCAAGAGAAAACACAGGCACAGCATTCTATTCTCGAAAGCCACCTGCACTATACTTCCCACTGGCCAACTACTCCTCAGATACAATCTACTGGCTTCTTGGCTTTGGTTTGCAAACACCAGTTTTTGCCATCCTAACAACCTGGGTTATAAAGTGATTATGAGCTCTACACCAAGCTCTTACCAGAATTTTCTGCAAATTGCAAAATAAAGGCTTAGTTCCCCAGATGGCTACACGATAATGTTGGATTTAAGGAGAGGCAAGAGGCTAAAAAATAACAATAACAATGCTAAGAGAGAAAGTTGTACGTAATTTGGCTGAAATGGTTTCCCCGGAAAGAATGCCCACTTGATACTGGAGAATGTCTCATGGAGGGGGCTCCAGCACAACGAGAACACGAGAGCTCCCGCAGCTGCACTCCAGACCCACCACCTGAGGAAGACATCAAGACAGAGGCATTCTGCTCCAAGGAGCGCACTTCAGGTCTTAAGGGCTGCACACAGATACTGCGCTAAGACAGCCTCGTCCAAGCCCAAGCCTCCAGCACAAAAACAAGCCCCTGAGACAAGCAGCTGAAAGCCAAAGGAGATGGCAAGGAAATGATAAGAAAGGGAGAGGAGGGGACGGGGGAGGAAAGGGGAAAAAAAAGGAAAGGGAAAGGAGAATTAGACTGTCTCAGGTAATACTCAGGGGCTGTGAGTAAGAAAAATTCCCAACAAAACACTGGGAAACAAAGGAGAGAAAATATCTGAGTTTCATTAACTGAACTTAACTAGGACTAACACAAGAGGAATTCCAGCCTGACTTTAGAAACATTTTTAACTAAAAGGATGAGAGAGGTTATTACAGCTTCTATTTGCTGTCTGGTTCAACCAAAACTTTTCCCCAATAAGCTTCTCACCTAAAGCCTCATTTAGGAAAATATCATATAGTCATTTAAAAAAAAAAAAAAACTTCTAGCTCTATGTAGACATGAAAATTGTACAGCAGAATTCAAAGGGCTGTTAACACACAAACAACCCAAATTTTGAAAAGGCACTCCTGGCTCTAACAGCTCACCTGGTCAAGCTCCTCCTGTCCACCCCCCAACTACACACGCATGCACAATGCACACCACACCCCTTTCACTCCTCCCGTGGCTCTGGGCATCACATATTTGAAATCCATACACAAGCTTGTTGCCCTCAGCTACTTCAGTGCCTGACACAGGTTGAATGGGTGTGTTCAGCACCAGGGTAGCCTTGGCCTCAGTTATTGTGTTCATGGCATGACTTGAGAAGCAATGAAAGCCCCCTGTGCAGAAATGTGGTTTCTGCTCATCTAGAGGTTCTTGCTTTTCAAAGCAGGAGCATGGACCACAGCATCAGCATCACCTGCGAGCTCATTATGAATAAAGAACCTCAGGTCCCACCCTCAGACCTACTGAACCAGAATGTGCATTTTAACAAGAACTGCGCGTGTTCTGTCTGCAAATGAAATTTGAGAGGCGCTGCTCCACAGGGTCCCACGTTTTCAGCCGTGCAGAGTTAATCACTCACTAAAGGTACTGCTCTCTTAAGGGTTCAAACTGGAAAGAGGGCTGTGGGACGTCTTTTACTCTTCACTGTGATATCACCTTACTGTGGACTTTAGGCAAGTCCAAGAGATGCAAAGGCAAGCTGCATAGGTGATTGTACATTTTCTAGTAGCCACATTAAAAAGTAAAAAGAAACAGGTGGAAATAATTTTAACACTATATTTCATTTAACCCAACATAGACAAAATATAATTATGTCAACATGTAGTCAATATAACAACTTATCAAAGAGATGTTCTACATTTTCTTTCCTACTCTGTCCTTGAAACTCAGTGTGTATTTTACATTTACATCTCAATCTGGGCTGCCACATTTCAAGTGATTGACAGCCACCTGTGGTGAGTGGCTTCAGTGTTGCCCTATGTCCCTCACAAGATGGGTGCATATGACTAGATAATTTCTGTGAACACACCTTATAAGCTCTAAATGCTGTCATCCAGATAGAACTCATAGGTTCAAAGACCACTTGAGTCTGTCATGTATTATGCCAACTATCACGGGTTCTATCGCCCAGTAGTACTTTCCTCCAAGACGGTGAGCTGTGATCAGGACACACTGCCAAGTGTAGTTGTATTTGTCACCACAGTTGTGGTCTCATGGAATGAGCACAGAACGAGGAGTCAGGACACACAGGGTTGAGTTTTTCACCCGTATCTTAGCTGTATGACTTCGGGCAAGTCCAGTTTCACTTTTCAGCCTGAGTTTCCTTAACAGTGGAAATAATATCTCTTCTATGTATACAACAGATAATTGTGAACACAAATGAAGATGGTATGCGGGAGTAAACTATAACATATCATAAAATGCTGGATATTGTCGTTCTTGTATTTACCAAACGTAGCATGCCCGCACGCAGCTGTGGACCGGGTACTAGGAACACAGATGATTATAGATCTTTCCAATTTTGAAATAAATTTCCTATTCATTGCCTCCTCTAGGAGAGAGCAACTTTTAAGGTTCGGTGGGCTGGGCTGTGCTCTGATGCGACGCTTACAAATGCCCCTCTGCCGGAGCATGTGCCCCTGTGTGGACTGTTTCTGCAGTGGGTAAAGGATCGCGAAGGCAAATTCAGATTAGAGCGATGTTAAGAACATGTACTGGGGGTCAGAAAGAGCCAGGTGAGAATGCTGGGCCTGCTACCTGCTCTCTGAGTTATTTTCCTTTTTGAACTCTGGTTTCCCCATCTGTGAAATAAACTATTGCCTAGAACTGTTGTGAGGCTTCCAAGGGAAGACACAGTCAAATACTCAGTACTGTAGTTGGCCCACAGTCTACCCCCATTAATCCACAACTGTTTCTGTCATTATCTCAGCATAGCAGACGCCTGACATGTCATCCTGGAAGAGGGAGGAGCTTCGGTGAAGTTCCAAAGTAGCCTGGCCATTCATCTTGTTTGAGGGGTTTTGAGTGGAGGCTGCTGGCAGGTTTGTTGAGCAGGGACAGGCCCTCAGCTGGCACTCAGCTTGATAACTTCAAGCCATTTAGTCACATTCCACCGGACAGACTCATTATTTCTAAAGAGCTAGAGAAGCAGCTCACAAGATTGATGGCTCCAGCCAGTCCAGCCGGCTCCCACGGGGCCACCCTCAGAGAGTTTGGCTTCCCAGGGAGAACCTTTCTGCTAGATTGACTTGGGCAGACTGAGTCCTGCCTCACGAGTTCTCATCCCCGACAGGCACTCAGTGAGTCTATGACAGCCATGGTCATTATTCTGGCTGGATATTTGTAAGAAGTTCTATCAGCCCAAAGGATCTCAAATTACTTTCTAGGAGTGACATAATCCCTGGGTGACAGCGGGAGGACCGGAGAGGGTGGCACAGGGCCAGAGCAGTGACATCTAGCAGGTGTTTATAGTTATAACTAACTGTGCCTTTGATGACAGAAGGCTGGAGGACCAACTGTCCTGGTTTATTGGAGACTCGGGGGTTGCCTTGGCTGCAGAACATTTGCCAGATTACTGAGAAGTCTAGACAAAAGGTCTCCTCCTCGGGCCAACAGGGTAGAGCAGCGCTTCTCAAAATTTAACGCACACGGAGTCGCCTGGGGATCTTGATAAAACGCAGATTCTGATTCAGAAAGTCTGAGGTGGGACCTAAGATTCTTCATGTCTAAGAAGCTCCCAGGTGATGCTGACATTGTCAATTCGTGGACCACACTTTGACCAGCATTAGCAGACCTATAGGAGGCTTGGCCTGGCATCCTGGCCACACCTCTCCTCAAATGTTATTCTTTGAACTTCACTTTCCTCATATGCTCGAACCAGATAGCCCCTGCAGATAAAACTCACTGTCGAGGCTACTCATAATTCTGTGTTTCTGATCCCTAATCTTCAGTCTCCCTATGCAGCCCCTACCCCTTACTGCCTCTTGCCCTTCCCTATTTATGCCAGTGTTCACACCCTCCAGCAGGGGGCACACAATCAAACTCAACAAATGCCAGCTTCCTGTCCCCACTCCTCACACCTTCAGCAGTGGTG
Organism: Globicephala melas; assembly: GCF_963455315.2. Lineage (NCBI taxonomy): Eukaryota > Metazoa > Chordata > Mammalia > Artiodactyla > Delphinidae > Globicephala > Globicephala melas. The sequence continues at coordinate 57,652,949 of NC_083317.1, read as the reverse complement.
ATTCCAAGTCAGCACCTGTAAAATGCCCCTCGTCCTCAACCTCACCCACTGCACCCATTTCCAACATAAATGTGGATGACTTGGGTCTGAGTGTGCCTAAGGACATTTAGCCACAAACATTCCCCTCCTACATACAGTCTATTCTAGTTGTAGGTTTCCCCACTATGGTAGGCAGAAATCTAAGATGGTAGAAAGTATTCCTGCCCCTTGGTGTATGTACACCCGTACAACTTCTCCCAGTAATTCAATCAAATGCTAAACTAGGTGCTGCTATGAAAGGATTTTGCAGATGTAATTAATTCCCTAATCAGTTGACTCTAAGATAGGGAGATTACCCTTGACCGGCCTGATTTAATCAGATGAATCCTTAAAAGAGACTGGGCCCTTCTTGACGTGAGAGATTAGAACTATGAGAGGGATCTGATGTGAGGAAGATTCTCCATTGCTGGCTTTGAAGACAGAGGGTGCCGTGTGGCAGGGAACTGCAGCGGACTCTAGAAACTGAGACTGGGTGATAGTCAGCAAGGAAATAAAGACCTCAGTCCTCCAACTGCAAGGAACAAAATGTGGCCAGCCCCCTGAATGAGCTCGTGATCGGATTCTTCCCCAGAGCCTCCAAATAAGAACCTATACCAGTCAACATCTTGAATTTGGCTTGTGAGACCATGAGCAGAGGATCCAGTTAATCTATGCCTGGACTTGTGACCCACAGAAATTATAGGTGATAAATGGCATTGTTTTAAGCCACCAAATTTGTGGTCATTTGTTTTGCAGCAATGGAAAATGAATACACTAGTACACCCTCTCAGATTACCAAAACAGGAGAGCAAACTACCACCAGTCCATGTGGCTGGACGCTACCTTGTATGATTTCCCCCAGGAATCAGAGCACACTGGGTCAAAGTATGAGTGAAATGATATGCACACAGCATCTAAGAGAAATGCTTACTAAAGCTGAGAATCGTGATTCCTCTCTGATCTCACCTCTTACCATTATTTTCCTCACTTCCCCTATTCTAGCCATATAGGCCTCTTTGCTCTTCCTCAAATACGTCAAGCGTGTATCTGCCTCAGGACCTTTGCACATGATGATCCTTCTGCCTACATCACTCTCCTCCAGATGGCTGCATGACTCCCTTCCTCATGTGCTGCAGGTCTCCACTCACATGCCTCCTTATCACTCACATTTATGATCTGCATGATTCGTCCCATATATGGTCAGGCCCTCCCTGACACTACTTATTTTATTTATTTATTTTTGGCTGTGTTGGGTCTTCATTACTGCACGCAGGCTTTCTCTAGTTGCGGCGAGTGGGGGCTACTCTTCGCTGTGGTGTGTGGGCTTCTCATTGCAGTGGCTTCTCATTGTGGAGCACAGGCTCTAGGCGTGCGGGCTTCAGTAGTTGTGGCTAGCGGGCTCTAAAGAGCAGGCTCAGTAGTTGTGGCACACTGGCTTAGTTGCTCCGCTGCATGTAGGATCTTCCTGGACCAGGGCTCAAACCTTTGTCCCCTGCATTGTCAGGTGGATTCTTAACCACTGCACCACCAGGGAAGCCCCCTGACACTATTTAAAATAGCCACCCTCTAACCCTTCTGCACCAACACCCAGCAACATTCATACATACTCCCTATGCCCCTGCTTTATTGTCTCTCCTTGCTTTTTTGTCTCTTCCAAGCAGCTATTAACATCTATTTAATTTATTTGTTTGCTTTTTTCTTTGCCTCCATTCACTGGACCATAAATTCTGAGAGAGCAGAGAATTTGTCTGTTTGTTCACTCCTACAGCTCCAATGCTTAGTAGATGCCTGACACATGGTAGGCCCTCAAAAAATAATAATAAATGGCTACTGTAAATTGTGTGACATATTAAAACCTTCCATATAAGAAAATAATCACAATTAGCCAGATTAATGCACATATAAACTACCAAAAAAAAGCATTCTGACTTCAAATCCCTTTATAAATTCCTTCTATACTACTTATAACTTGTTTCTGCACCTAAAAATGCCTAGGTGTCTATGAATTGTCACCTGTGTTTGTGGGCACACATTCATACACAGATACATACACACATACACACACACAAAGCTTAATACAGAGTACAAATAATATGCACCATAAGTGTGTTTTTGCAGGGAGGGAGTGAATTCTCTGTGAACCCTGAACAGCACGGCACCCACCGCCTTAGTGCAAAGCAGAAGACACTTCTCCTGCAAGGAAAGGTGGTCCTAGTAACCATGTTTTTTCAAATATCCACCTGACCAACTCAGCTTAACTTGGATGAAATCACCAAATCTCTGTGTCCAGCAGAAAGAGAACAAAGCATATCTGTATCTAAAAGATGTCTTGACTGTTTCACAATGGCCTTAATTTAGTGCTAATGGCTTAACTTCCAGGTTGCATGTCCTCCCTCCTTAAATAGCACTTAGTGTAATTGACGCCAGGTTAATCACTGTGCCAGCCAAGGGAAGTGTCCACAGGGCAGGAATCACACACTGTTCTACCTGTGCTTAAAAAGAAACAATGCTGTCTGAGAATAGTACCGAGTCTCAAATGAGATCTTTGAGAAAAATAAAGCATGAAGCAGAAAGTGAGAGAGACAAAAAATCACCACTACCTAAGAATTAAGATGAAGTTTAAGGTGTTCATTTTTTCTTCCTTATATTATTAAGTAATTTAATAATTATTAAGTAATTTCCAAAATTATAACAATAGATGTATATTATTTTATAGCTATTGAAAATACAGTGTTATGTAAAAAAAAGATGTATTATAGGGAACACATTCTTAATTTTAATTGGGACTCGTCTTCGTCCATTTGAGTCGCTATAACAGATAATCATAGACTGGGTGGCTTAAAAACAATAGGAATTTACTTCTCACAATTCTGGAGACTGGGAAGTTCAAGATGAAGGCACTGGCAGACTTGGCGCTTAGTGAGGGCCAGCTTCCCAGCTCATAAATGGCTATCCTCTTACTGTGTCCTCACACAGTGGGTGGGGGAAGCTCTGTGGGTTTTCTTTTGTAAGGATACTAATCTCATTCATGAGAACTCTGCCCTCATGACCTAATCACCTCCCAAAGGCCTTACCTCCTAATACCATCACATTGGGGTTAGGCGTCAACATATAATCTTGGGGGGACACAAACATCCAGTCTATGTCAGGACTACAAAGAACTGTAAGGCTCTAAGGAAGCACACTAAAACACTAACAATGAGTATCTCTGAACAGTGGGATTATTGCTAAATGTTATCCCTCCCCTCTGTGCTTTTTATTATTTTCTAAATTTTTTAGTATGGGCTACCTTTTTAATTTAAAAACAAGTTGGTTAATTCTCTAAAAATTGCTACCATCCTGTTTTTGCAATAACTAAGCATTTTATTTGTTTGTTTGCCTTGGGTTTACTTTAAACAGATTTTGTCTATGATTCCTGGCATTATATACACTAAGAGGGGGAAAGTTTTTGTCCTGGAATGGGAAAGGGAGTGTTCCCCTTAAAGTGTCATCTTTTGGAAGGAATCTTGCCATCCTGCCTTTCCCTAAGATTTCCCCTTCACTAGTGGAAACAGGGCAGGTAAGGAGAGCTGCACTCCTGGCCTTACACTCATCTGAACACACAGCTGTGCGGCCTTGGAGATCAACCGGCACCAACCCCTTTCACAGAGGAGGAGACAGAATTCCCAAGAGGAAAGGATTTACTCAAGGTCACAACGTGTTGGTGACATCATAACAAACCCAGGTCTAGAATCTCAGAGAGAACCTGTATTCTCTCCATTCTCTGCTTATCCTTTGGACTCAGATATAGAATCCTCATGAATTCTAAGCACAGTACTTTGTATGTAGTAGACCGTCAACAAATGAAGGTTGGAAGAGTAGAAGAATAAATTTTTAAAGTTTTGAACATTAATGATCAAGACTTTACATGGAGAAAAAGGAGGCTCTGAAAATAAACATCAATTCCTTTTCTTAACTTGACATGAGAAAAGAAAAAGCAGAGACAAAACTACCTTAAAAGTAGAACATCGACTCCTGTCTGCCCCCCATGTTGGCATCAGGTATCTGAATCTGTCCCCAGAGAGAAAGTTAAGATGACTCTGGTGATGGCAACGCACAGGGAGGCCCGCACAGATCCATCTTTGGGTTTAAGGTCCCAAGAAACTGGAAAGAAATGTAAAAATGTCTATCTTTTCCTGGTGGGTAAAGAGAAAACCTCATTCAGTGCCCACAAGGGCGCTCCAGTAAGCAAATGATCGAGGAGCCTCCAAAACCCAACAGAGTATTGCTCAGCTCAGCAAAAACCGAAGTGGCCAACACATGACAAACTCCAGGTACTAAAGGGACGTTTAAATGTAGCTGGAGGCAGTAAAAGGAACAGAAAGAACATTTAGTCCCAAAAGTGGGGACAGTTTTAGAAACAGCACGTTTTCAGGATTTAGTACAGCTTGCTAATAACGATGCAAAGGCTTCTCCAATGACAGGCTGCACATAAAATGCAGGGCTTGCATTTCTTCTGTCGTTCTGTCATTCGAACCAGCTAGATTCTCCTCAGTAGCTTTGTTTACTCTGAGAGGCACAGTCATTTCACACAACTCGGTAAACCACAACATTCTCAGAACACAGCAGCTGCCAGAGTTGATGGAATTTTTCCATCATCCCCATTACGAGGGCTTCCAGTGCTAGTTTTCATATTTTCGCATCTAGAGATGCTTTATCTGAAGATCACCAAATTGTCTTTTTAACCTCAATCTTTGACGCAGGTGAACCGTAAACATGATAACCATGGTATACCAGATATCCTTTCACGGAACATTTTCTCACCCAATTCTGAGATTATGGATTCAAATTTTCTTCATGGGATGAGAAAAAAAAAGGTCACTGAAAACAAGGATGTGGTATCGCTGTCCTGTGTATCATGGGGTGGGGGCAATGGGCAACGATATGCATGTCGTTCTCATGGAGCTTCAATTTACTTAGATGCTCCCCTTATTGGAAGGTATGCCCCTCTTCTCAAGATAATCTCTACTTCTTTTCCTTTACTAAAACCATTAACTAGACTCATTTGGTAAAAAGATGGCTTTCCAGACAGTGTGGTTCAGGAACAACTATGGAAGTCTATCATGGGCTCTCAGCTTTAGAAAAGGGGCTTACATACAGAAGTCCCTTAATATGCATTATTAGATTTAAATAATCTGTGGAAGGCAGAATAATGGCCTCTGTAAAGATGTCTATGTTCTAATCCCTGGGACTTGTGAAAATGTCTCCTTACATAGCAAAAAGGACTTTACAGATGTGATGAACTTAAGGACCTTGTGATGGGGAGATTATTCTGTGTTTTCTTGTGGGTTCAATGTGATCACAAGGCAGGAAGGTCAGAGTAAGAGAAAGTTTGAAGATGTTACACTGCTGGCTTTGAAGATGGAGAAAGGGGCACAAGCCAAGGAAGGCAAACAGCCTTTAGAAACCAGAAAAGGCAAGGAAACAAATTCTTCCCTAAAGCCTCCATAGGGAGTGCAGCTCTACTGACACCTTACTTTTAGCCCAGTAAGACCCACTTCAGACTCTGACTTCCAGAACTGTAAGAAACTAAATTTTGTGTTGTTTTAAACCTCTTTGTTTATGGTAATTTGTTACAGCACTAACAGGAAGTTACTACATAACCCAATTGAAAAGGCACATTTGAGAGTTACCCAAATTATCCCTCACCCGTTTCTATCAAGAGATGATTAATAGACAGGAAAGCAACTCCAGAGACTTCTGGTGTGGACTCTTCCACTAGCCTCTTGCAGCAAAACAGTGCCACAGTGACCTGCCAACATGAGCACATAAAGCTGTTATCACCCCCACTTTGGCTAATATGCATTTCACAAAGTCATCTGCAATCAGAACAATCAATTTTAAATTACAGAGCTCTTTGCTCTGTCAATCACCTCTCTGGCCTTCTTTCTTCTCCAGATTATAACAAATTCAAATACCTCAGTAGCACATGAACAAAGACACAAAGACATTGCCTAATGTGTAATCTGGGAGGGAATTTAATGATACATCTGTCTGTTTTGACAAAGCACAGTCTTGAAGTATCTACTTAAAATAAAATCAGCAGATTGGCAGCGATTAAAAATGAAAGGCTATAAAAAGTTTAGGGAAAAAAACCATTAAAGTCTAATAGCTTTTGGTTTATGTGCCAGAAGTATAGTAAATATATTTCCAGCACCAAATTTCTCTCCTGAAATCTCAGCATTAGCTACTACAAAAAATACCACCATTAAACACATGTCAAAAAAAATCCATCCTTTATAAGATGAGGCAATGAGTCCACCTGGGATCCAGTAAGACTGGGTATGTATAATGTTTTAAGCAATTTACGGCACGTCGCTGAACTCTACCTTTCAAACCAGTAAGGTAGGAAAGATATGCTATTACTTTGTATAAATATTGCCTTCAGATCTTTTTGATACTACACTAACCAAGCAATTTTTAAAGGAATTTTGGAAGTTTGTAAGTTTAGGATATTCTAAATGATCATTTGGAAATATAATAACCATATAATGTATTGATATCTGTTCCCAAAAGCTTTAATATAATTTACATCTTAAAACAATAATGTAATGACAACCAGAGACAGCTACTATCAAAATGTAGTTTTTAAGTAAAGTTAGTCATAGAATCACAGGAATTACCAGTGACGGAATGACACCTGTAAGAACTCTAAGGGTAAAAGCTACTGCATATGCAATAGCCCAGGACACAGAAGCCCACCCTGAATCACACCCCAATGCAGACCTCAGTTCCCTCCAGAGATTAATCTTCCTTTACCTTCTGGCTCCAACTGTACTTAATGTCTCCTTAGGTCACCTGCATACTTTCCCCAACTTATCTTATTGAAACTGTTGGAGATTTGTGAGAATCTAGTCCTAACCTTATAGATCTCTTAGCTGATATAAATTCTCTTGCACAAGCTCCTTATGTCATGGTAAAGCCTTATATGCAGTAACTCTCCCAAGAACTACAATGGGGACTTCAAAATAATTCTATAGCTTTAAAAAAAAACCTAGTTAATTGTGTAAATGGCTAAAAATGATCTATGGCATGGCATAGGACTGTGCAAACGTGGACCTTTAATACCTCTAGTATTATAACTACTTCCTTAGAATATAGCTAGCCAAAGCTTCTCCAAGAAGAAAATAAAGGCAGGAAAGAATATAATCAAGGAAATTATGTTTATTCATTTATTTGGTAAATATCAAATTTTATAGCTACTATATGCTATGTCTTGTGCTAAGTGTTGAAAATACAACAGGGGATAAGATGGACATGGTTGTGGCCTTTTCCCTCTTGGTCTAAAATGACTGAAAAAGCTCCAGCGATCACAAATGCATTTCAGGTATTTGGATGTAGGAAAGGATGAAGAAGAGCATGTCTTCTCCATTTAAGGGAGGAATTGTTCACAATGTCACTTAAATCTCATTGATAAAAACTTAGCCACATATTCACAGTGCGCTGTAAGGGAGCTGAGAAAAATAGATTCTTAGATGTCTGATCTGTGCCCTGTGTAAAAGCAGTGTTCTTATTTCTAAGGAAAGAGAAACAGATCTTCCAAGTTAACTAGCATATTCTGACATAGTATTTATTTCTTTTATATCCAACAGCATACAGTCTGACTTAAAAGCATGGGAAATTCTCCATTTAGTTTGAATAATAATCAAGTGTGACAATGTAAGAAACAGCTTTGTAATCTCTAAAGTGCCACATACATGTAAAATATTATCTTTGAGACAAAAATCAACTAGCTGTTAATTCAGGAAATTGGTACTTTCAAAACCCAGAGCCTGAGAGGTGTTATAGGACAAGACAAAGATCAACCCATAATATACTGAATTTTTTTGGTAACTTTACAGTTATTTCATTTCAAGTATTTATTTAGTTGCTAAATTAATTATAACTAACTAATAGTTATCTATTCACAGATTGGTTTACTTTTTAAAATATTTAAATATCATTATTGTATAAAACATCTGTCCTCAGGCTTCTTTCTAGAATGAACTGCATACTCTCCTAATTTATCTAAATGATTCAGAAATAAATTCACTCATTCAACATATGTGTTCTGAATGCCTACTGTGTAGCAGGCACTGTTCTAGGTCCCAGATGATAGAATATACAATAAAAAACAAAAACATGCTTTCAGAGAGCTAGTGTGGGAAGAGAGAAAACAGAGCAAAGAAAATCTTTCTAGCTTTGCAATTTCTGCAAGTGATACAAAAACGAAGAAAGAAACAGAACCATTTAATGCCCCTTTACCTCTATAATGATAAAACAATCATACATGATTGTTAATAAAGACGAGAGAGAGAGAGAGTGCAAGGGGGTAATGGGGTGGTGAGAACATTTGCACGGCCGAATGAACCAGTTGAAGAGCCATGGCTACTGAGCCTGCGCGTCCGGAGCCTGTGCTCCGCAAGGGGAGAAGCAACACCACAACACTGAGAGGCCCGCGTACCGCAAAAAAAAAAAAAAAAAAAAAAAACAGAGGAAAAGAAAAAAGTTGGTAAATGTTGATGAAAGAAATAAATTCCCCCTACCTTGAGACGTGCCCCACAGGGTTAACAGAAACCGATGACTAACAGAATTTCTTGAGCTTGTCTTACACAACAGCAGATAAGGCAACAGCTTGTTAAAAACCTCTCCGGGGCTTGCCTGGTGGCGCAGTGGCTGAGAGTCAGTCCGCCTGCCGATGCAGGGAACACGGGTTTGTGCCCCGGTCCGGGAGGATCCCACATGCCGCGGAGCGGCTGGGCCCGTGAGCCATGGCCGCTGAGCCTGCGCGTCCGGAGCCTGCGCACTCCGCAACGGGAGAGGCCACAACAGTGAGAGGCCCGCGTACCGCAAAAAAAAAAAAAAAACCTCTCCGCTTACAACGCAACAAAACTGGCTAAAACTGGATTGAACCTATGTGGCCGATCAGAGTCTACTTAGAATAAGCTTGCTTGTCCAGTGGGTAACCTTTTTGACAACACAATCCAAATTTTCCCCACCTGTTTCATACCCGCTCGCCTAAAACTCGCACACGCGGCTCACGGAGACCTGAATCACAGGTCTCCTGTGATTGCGCCTGCGCGTTAAGGGAACCTGATTGCGCCTGCGCGTTAAGAGTTCAGCTAGTCAATAAACTTTGGAACCAGCCTCTCTCAACCTTTTTCTTCCTCGTCCCAGAACCCTGACTCTTAAATAGCCACGTCACTCTGCCATGGGGAGACAGAGTTGAGCCTTGCCTCCTGTCTCCTTGCTTGACCGCCCTGAAATAAAGCTTTTTCTTTTCGCGGAAGGCCTCCACGGTATCTGGCCTCCATGTGGCTTTGGGCAAGGGGCGCTTTGCTCCGTGACAGCCTCTGCACCAACCAATGGTGATAGTGCACAGTGTTTTGCTGATGTGAGTACGACTTGGGATGATGATGATTAGGAACCTTGCAAGTCTCCCCCCGGTGAAATCTGAAACTGGCGCTCGTACACGGAGGAGGAGATCTCTGCATCCCTGGCCAGACTCTTAAACGTTTACACAAAGGCCTTACCTGGGTTCAGTCACACCCACCATCCAGATGGTCTCAACGCCACCTTGCTCTCTCAAAGCTGCATCCTTGAGAACGGCTCCAGCTGTGGAAAAAGGTGGGCAGAATGTACATTCCAAGGACAGGGGCGGGGGTGAGCGGCCTCCGACTGCCCTGGTCCAGCTCGTGGATCAGCCGACAGTCACGTCCTCTCCGTGACCTCCTCTAACAGATGAGGATGGCTGGAAAGGCAATAGCTTCTTTTCCCCTGTGATATCTTAACAGACTGAAAAGCTCATGGGCCAAGTGAGAGAGGAAGGGCCACCCCAGTGCAGAAGGAGGTGAATTTACCCGTTCATTCATCGGGCTGCTGGGGCTAGAGGGGGCAAAATAGACCCAGTCCCTGCCTTCACATGGTGTCCAGTCTAGAACAGGCAAAGAGGAACAAAAAGAAACGTATGTTCATAAGTTGTATGTCGTACTCTGAAGGGAAAGTCAGGACTGTGGTGAGAAAATACAACATGTGGTCCTGTGATAAGTTGGATGTGGCGGGATGGAGGCTGCTGGTCCATGGAAACTAAGAAAGAGGCATCTGAGCACGACAAAAAGGATGCATAGGGCTTCCCTGGTGCCGCAGTGGTTGAGAGTCCGCCTGCCGGTGCAGGGGACACGGGTTCGTGCCCCGGTCGGGAAAGATCCCACATGCTGCGGAGAAGCTAGGCCTGTGAGCCATGGCCGCTGAGCCTGCGCGTCCGGAGCCTGTGCTCCGCAGCGGGAGAGGCCACAACAGTGAGTGGTCCGCGTACTGCAAAAAAAAAAAAAAAAAAAAAAAAAAAGGATGCATAGATGTTAGCTGGGGGAAGAGTAGGCTAAATCCAGGAAAGCATTAAACATTGGAGGTTACTGGTGAGAAAATAGGTTTTGGAGATTTAAGTCACCGAAAAACTCCCATGTGCAGATGACTCATTTGAATTTGATATACAGTAAAACATTTTCCGAATTAAATGTAATATATCTCTAGCACTGGTGTGCTGGAGCTAGCTCATACTGGCTCACTAGAGCCTATTGTAAGCATCTCTTCCTGAATCTGCATTTGGTGATGTCAAAATGGTAGCTTGAAATTGGCCATGGTCAGAGTCTTTACATCATGGAAATTGTCAAAGGCTATACATCATGGCATTTTTTTTTCCTTCTAGACAGCTTGCTGTTAAACATTTACCAGCATATCATTGCTCTTACGTCAACTAATGCCAGGATGGCTAGGCAAGAAACACCCAGAGAGAGGCAATGAAAACCAGTAATTTAAGCCATTCTAATTAAAAATCTGATACAGTATTTTGATATTTCTGTAATAGTTTAACGTCTTCATAGAGAAAGTATCAAGGTTATTTTGGGAACAAAATAGAATAAGCATATATTTGCTGTATCTGTAGTAAGTTGCTTAATAACAATGGTTCTAGAATTTACCTAAGTGTGATAACTTCACTTCTGAAAACAAAGTTGGTCATTTTTTGAAAACTACAACACATTTCATTGATTCATATTACTTTTTATCTATTCAACTTGAAAGACTTAAGGGCTTCCCTGGTGGCTCAGTGGTTAAGAATCCGCCAGCCAATGCAGGGGACACAGGTTTGAGCCCTGGTCCGGGAAGATCCCACATGCCGTGGAGCAACTAAGCCCATGTGCCACAATTACTGAGCCCGCGTGCCACAGCTACTGAAGCCCGTACGCCTAGAGCCCGTACGCCTAAAGCCCGTGCTCCACAACAAGGGAAGCTACCACAATGAGAAGCCTGCACACCGCAGCGAAGGGTAGCTCACTGCAACTAGAGAAAGCCCGCATGCAGCAACGAAGACCCAACACAGCCAAAAATTAATTAATTTAAAATAAAAGATTTTAAACATTCAGAAACCTATTTTCTGATTACTAATTATTGTACCAAGCTCAGCAAGGGAAATGCCAAAGGAAAACAGCAATCCTAGGACTCAGTTTTCAGTGTAGTTGGAAAGAGGAGGAATATTTAAAAATTGGAAGACTACAAATCTTAATGAGCAGTAAGATAGAGAGAGGTAAGCATAGATAAAAATGATGAGGGAGGGAAGATGTCACTGAGAACTTGATCTGGGCTATCAAAGATGTGTGGAATGTCATTTTATTATGATAAGAACAATCTAACATACTGCTGGTTGGAATGTAAAATGGTCTAGCCAATCTGGAAAGAGTATGGAGGTCTCTTACAAAACTAAGTATGTGCTTACCATAAAACCCAGCAATTGCACTCTTGGGCATTTATCCCAGAAAAATGAAAACTTATGTTCACCCAAAAGACTGTACATGTATGTTCATAGCAGCTTTATTCATAATAGCCCCAAACTAGAAGAAAACAAAAACAAAAACCCAGTTTGCCTAACCATTTTCCCTTCAATGGAATGAATGACTTAAAAAAGTGTAGTACATCTACACCATGAAATACAACTTGAAGAGATCTCAAGGGAATTATGCTGCGTTTAAAAGCCAATCTCAAAATGTTAGATACTATATGATTCAATTCCATTTATATAGCATTCTTGGAATGACAAAACTATAGAGATAGAGAATAGATCAGTGATTATGAGGGGTTAGTGAGTGGGAAAAGGGAGGGAGATGGCTGTGGCTATAAAAGGATAGTAGAGAGATCCTTATGCTGGAATTGTTTTGTATCTTGACCATAGTGGTTGTCATATGAATCTATATATGCAATAAAATGATGTAGAGCTAAATACATACACACACACACACACGCACAAAAATGAGTGCGTGTAAAAATGGTGAAATCTGAATACGGCTCATGAATTGTATCAATGTCAATTTCTTGTTTGTGACATTTTACTATAGTGTTTTCAAGATTTTATTATTAGGGGAAACTAGGTGAAAGATATACAGGGAACCCTCTGCATTGTTTCTTCTGACTACATGTGAAACTATAATTATCTCAAAATAAAATTTTATTTAAAAAGTATAACGTAATAGTGAATAGAAATGAAAAAATAATCTCCATAATGTCATCACACCATTAAAACAATAATGGCCGTTTCTTGTATTCTCGTGGGTAGTAGTTGGATAAACACACAGAATAGGATGGGGTTTATTAGAGTATCTCAACTAATAGTACATAACTCTAGTATGACAAAAATATCAGTCAGTTATTCTCTGTTAATATGAAATATGAGAAGAAAACAGTACAGAACTGCATTGCAGACTCAGGTTCCTCTCTTATGCATCCTATTCCACCTTTGATAAATATGTCATCCTGCCTACACCATCCTTGGCTCTTCTGAGAGGATGTTAAGAGTAACATCAGGGCTTCCCTGGTGGCACAGTGGTTGAGAGTCCGCCTGCCGATGCAGGGGACACGGGTTCGTGCCCCGGTCCGGGAAGATCCCACATGCCGCGGAGCGGCTGGGCCCGTGAGCCATGGCCGCTGAGCCTGCGTGTCCGGAGCCTGTGCTCCGCAACGGGAGAGGCCACAACAGTGAGAGGCCCGCGTACAGCAAAAAAAAAAAAAAAAAGTAACATCAGATTGTCATTTAGGGCAGAATTGCTGTACAAACTGAAGGTTTCTTTCTTTATCTTTCTCTTAATTTTTTATTATACAGAGACAATCAGTAATTTTACAGCAGAGCAGATCCCAGAGTCTTGGCCTGCTGTTACGTTGGAAAGTAAAACTTCAGGCCCAAAATGGCAGTGAAGTATATTTTTCATCTGATAAGGCACAAACCCGTGCATGAATCTGTCTGTTTAGCTGTACGCAGAATCACAGAGTTTGGATCTTTATGTACAATACCCCACCACCACACACATGTACACAAAACGTATACATGCTTTAAGTTCTTCTTATAAATGAATATAAAAATTATTTAGAACTTACTGAAGAAACTAAACCATAAATTTGACATTTGAGTGCTCTCTCCTGAGTTACCCCAGGTAACATCCAAAAGCCACAATTTAATTTTAGACCCAGAGTGAAAGGTTTATGACCATGTTATTCAAACAAACACATGTTGCTGTGAAATGCCACTCTGGTCAGGCCATCTGTTTATCTGGGTGAATTCATTTAGTACACAGATCTGAAGGATAAATCAGCTGCTTTTTGGCATAAGAGGGGCCTTCAGAGAAGGCTAAAGTCTGTAATTCAGTTTCTGCTCCTCCCTGGTCAAGCAAGAAGCCTTAATCAGAGTAGAGTGGCAAAGGGCTGATTTGAAACAGCAGGCTCTGGGCTCTATTTTTAAAGTCTCTCTTCCTAGAAGGTCCTTCAGGTTAGGGTGGACAATTATATGTGTGTCTCTGGTGCTTGTATGATATGACCAGGTATTATCTTGGGAATGTGAATTGCACTGTTTATCCTTTCAGCTGTTTCTCATGCTATTGCTTTCAAAGCAGAGGTGCTTACGATCGTAGGTTGAAACAGAGTAGTTAGTGTTAACTGACTGTTGTTATATTGTTCAATAAAAATTTCATCTGGTAAATTTATTTATTTATTTATTTATTGGCTGCATTGGGTCTTCATTGCTGTGTGCGGACTTTAGTTGCAGCAAGCGGAGGCTACTCTTCTTTGCAGTGCATGGGCTTCTCATTGCAGTGGCTTCTCTTGTTGCAGAGCATGGGCTCTAGGCTCACAGGCTTCTGTAGTTATGGCACGCAGGCTCAGTAGTTGTGGCACATGGACTTAGTTGCTCCACGGCATGTGGGATCTTCCTGGACCAGGGCTCGAACCCGTGTCCCCTGAATTGGCAGGCAGATTCTTTTTTTTTTTTTTTTTTTTGCGGTACGCAGGCCTCTCACTGTTGTGGCCTCTCCCGTTGTGGAGCACAGGCTCCGGACGCGCAGGCTCAGCGGCCATGGCTCACAGGCCTACCCACTCCGTGGCATGTGGGATCTTCCCGGACCAGGGCACAAACCAGCGTCCCCTGCATCGGCAGGCGGACTCTCAACCACTGCGCTACCAGGGAAGCCCAGATTTTTTTTTTTTTTTAACATCTTTATTGGAGTATAATTGCTTTACAGTGGTGTGTTAGTTTCTGCTGTATAACAAAGTGAATCAGCTATACAGATACATACATCCCCATATCTCTTCCCTCTTGCATCTCCCTCCCTCCCACCCTCCCTATCCCACCCCTCTAGGTGGTCACAAAGCACTGAGCTGATCTCCCTGTGCTATGCGGCTGCTTCCCACTAGCTATCTATTTTACATTTGGTAGTGTATATATGTCCATGCCACTCTCTCACTTCATCCCAGCTTACCCTTCCCCCTCCCTGTGTCCTCAAGTCCATTCTCTATGTCTGCGTCTTTATTCCTGTCCTGCCCCTAGGTTCTTCAGAACGGTTTTTTTTTTAGATTCCATATATATGTGTTAGCATATGGTATTTGTTTTCCTCTTTCTGACTTACTTCACTCTGTGTGAGAGACTCTAGGTCCATCCACCTCACTAAAAATAACTCAATTTCATTCCTTTTTATTGCTGAGTAATATTCCATTGTATATATGTGTCACATCTTCTTTATCCATTCATCTGTCGCTGGACACTTAGGTTGCTTCCATGTCCCGGCTATTGTAAATAGAGCTGCAATGAACATTGTGGTACATGACTGTTTTTGAATTATGGTTTTCTCAGGGTATATGCCCAGTAGTGGGATTGCTGGGTCATATGGTAGTTCTACTTTTAGTTTTTTAAGGAACCTCCATACTGTTCTCCATAGTGACCGTATCAATTTACATTCCCACCACCAGGGGCAGGTGGATTCTTAACCACTGTACCACCAGGGCAGTCTGGTAAATTTAATAATTATGTATTTTTTTGTTTTCTTTTGTAAAGTTTGTCTTTTTTTATTGAAGTATAGTTAATTTACAATATTGTGTTAGTTTCAGGTGTACAGCAAAGTGATTCAGTTTTATGCTCTTTTTTAGATTCTTTTCCATTATAGGTTATTACATGATATTGAGTAGAGTTCCCTATACAATACAGTAGGTCCTTGTTGGCTACCTATTTTATATATATAGTAATATGTATGTGTTAATTCCAAACTCCTAATTTAACCCTACCCCCCCTTTCCCCTTTGGTAACCATAAGTTTGTTTTCTTTGTCTGTGGGTCTGTTTCATTTTTGTACACAATTATGTATTTTTAAAACTAAAAATCTGAGAACAAAACAAATTTAGATATTGCCTGTACTTCTTAGTGGAAGGGACACAAATTTGAAATCAAACAGACACCTTTTCACATGTCCACTCTTTCTTGACCAGCTGTAACTTGGGCAAGTTATTTCACCTCTCTAAGTCTGTTTCCTCATTTGTAAAACAGGAATAAGGAAAACTACCCCTCAAATTTTATGAGAATTGACCCAATAACTGGCACACAATAGGTGCTGAATAAATTCTCACTGAAGTCTTTTATTGAGATTTTCTTGGGTAACAGATTGCCTTGAGTTGTTGTGAGAATTGGCTCAATAATTGAGTAGGGCCTCAATAAATGCTTGTTCTAGTCCTTTACTGAGATTTTCTCCATAACAGAGTGCCCGTCAATTCAAGGCAGTGCGTCTAAGTGGTGAAGAGTGCAGATGCTGAAGCCAGACTGCCAAGCTATGAGCACCAGCTGTAGCACTTTCTACTTAAAAAACCTTGGACAAGTTATTTCATCTCTCTATTCTGCAGAGTCCTCATCTGTAAAGTGTGGATGGTAATAGAACACCTACGTCCTAAGGACTAAATGAGTTAACATAAAGCACGCAGCACAATATCTGGCACCTGGCAAGGGCTAGATAAGGGTTAACTGTCAGTATTATTATTACCATGGGTTGCTTGAAAACATATTTCATGGCTTGCATTTATTACTTTCAAAGACCATTTTTTTCTCTTGGTTATTTAATAAAACTAATATTTTCCATTGTTTTATATTAAAAATACCTGGGTTGGGCTTCCCTGGTGGCGCAGTGGTTGAGAGTCCGCCTGCCGATGCAGGGGACACGGGTTCGTGCCCTGGTCCGGGAGGATCCCACGTGCCGCGGAGTGGCTGGGCCCGTGAGCCATGGCCGCTGAGCCTGCGTGTCCGGAGACTGTGCTCCACAACGGGAGAGGCCACAACAGTGAGAGGCCCACGTACCGCAAAGGAAAAAGTAAAATAAAATAAAATAAAAATACCTGGGTAAGGGACTTCCCTGGTGGCGCACTGGTTAAGAATCTGCCTGCCAATGCAGGGGACACGGGTTCGAGCCCTGGTCCAGGAAGATCCCACATGCCGCGGAGCAACTAAGCCCGTGCTGCACAACAACTGAGACTACGAGCCACAACAAATGAGCCCACGTGCCACAACTAATGAAGCCTGCATGCCTAGAGCCCGTGCTCCGCAACAAGGGAAGCCACCGCAATGAGAAGCCTGCACACCGCAACAAAGGGTAGCCCCCGCTCGCCTCAACTAGAGAAAGCTGGCGTGCAGCAGTGAATACCCAGTGCAGCCAAAAATAAAATAAATAAATTTCTTAAAAAAAAATACCTGGGTAAATCTGGCTCTCTTCCTTCCTGCCTCATCAAGTCTTCCTGGGTAACATTATACTTCAAATCTGGGATCAATGACCTTTATAAGTCTCTCCCAGGAGGGGAAGCCAGCTCGAAGTTTCTTTTGAATATCTGAATAAAAGTTTCTTGGTTTTTTTCTTCTGGTAAATCTACCCTCAGGCTTGACATTCTCTAGGGTTCCTTCCTGCATTAAAATTCTATGAAGAAATCCTTTTCCACTCATGGAGATGATTAGGGAGAAAGAAACAAGTTTATCTAAATCTCTATAGGAAAGAACTGAATAATACAAATGCAACTAAGACATCCTTACTCCCTCCTCTTCTTCAATGATGAGTCCATTAATATATTTCAAGGCAATTCTATCACAATAGCTTGAAAAAAAAACCTTCCTTTTTGCTTTCCATTTTTATAAAACAGCATATTTAATTATATTAAATAAAAACCTTAAACCAGAATAATAGCAATGGTCTCCTTTTCAGAGAGAAAGGTGCCACTGCTGTTCTCCAAGGGTAGGACAGATCTTTTGGGTGAATTGACATTGGGGTGACGGATTTGCACTCTTCCTGAATACTCTTACGCTCTGCTTCTCTTCGACCAGGGTAAGATGGCGCCCCAGGCTGGGAACACAGGTTTTCTCCACAGCCATGGCACGAAAGGCAGCTGCCAGGCTGCACCCTGAAGCCCTGAGATGGTGGTGACAATTCTGTTCTTTACTGATCAGCCAAAGATTCAAAGTCAGCATTAGCCAGAGAGGGCAGAAGTGGTACTTCATCTCATTCAGTTTGGCTAGCTTCTAAACTAAGGGGGCCAAGACAGGGGACTATGCTTAAAAGAACATCCTGAGATTTTTCTCTTTCTTCCCTAAGAAAAAAATCCTGCACTCTCATCCCAATTCAGATCCTGAATCACATCACAAGATCCATGGGGCATTGGAACCCTCCCAGAACTTATGAGAGATAGTTCCCACTTCAGTGAAAAAGAGCTATCTTGGCAGTAAATCCGACCTTATACAGAAGGAGCGCTCACCCACCCAGTGTGGCTCTAGGGGCTGTGAAAAGCCCCCTGAAGTTCCTCCCTCCTTGGCTACGCTCCCATCAGAACTGATTATTCAGATTTGGGGCAAATAATTTGCAATTTGAGATAAATTGTTTGTCTCTCGTTGACCTTTGGAAAAATGAAACTATGCAAAATAAGAGAGGACAGATCTAATTTTTTTTATTGCTTATCAGATGTAGAGACTGTTTTAAAAACTTAGCAGTGAAAATACTAAAGCTCCTTTAGAAATGTTTGGCGATGGCTGCAAACTGCTAGCCTCTTAGTTCATAGGCGGCCAAGTAATTGTGCACAAAATTCTCATGGGACAGGAGCGTCAGCAAGAAGAAAGCACTGCGTCCCATTTAGGCTGGAGTAGCCTGACCTGGGCTGGAAGGGAGGCTGAGGAAGACCCTGCTGCTTCTCCAGGGCGTCTTCAGAACGGTCAGCCAGAAGTACAGTGACCATAAGAACCAAATGTGCTGGGACAGCTCAATTTCATGCATTTTTTCCTCAAAAGAGGCATTTTGCTAACGATAACTAAATATGATCTAATTTTTATGTTGAAAAGACTTTTCCAAGACAAATCGGGGAAAAGTGTCCTTATCCCACATGTTCTGGTTTGAGGTTAGGAAAATATAGCCTTGATAGTAAGGAATGCATAAGCCAGAGCTGGGCGACTTGGTGACACGGTAAAAGGAGTACGGCTGAGCCCAAGCCAAGGCAGTGCAGGACGGCGGGGTCAGAGCCGTGCCCCGCCCACTGGAACCTGGGAAGGCAAGACAAGGAGTCACGAAGACC
This sequence comes from Globicephala melas, assembly GCF_963455315.2. Lineage (NCBI taxonomy): Eukaryota > Metazoa > Chordata > Mammalia > Artiodactyla > Delphinidae > Globicephala > Globicephala melas. Next base: position 57,634,020 of record NC_083317.1, on the reverse strand, counting down.
GCCTGCAAGGCCTGCCACCCAGATCAGGTCTGCTGGAACAGGGAGGAAGGTGGTGAAGCAGCCTTTTACACTACAGCTGCTCTGTGGCCTAAAAAGACACAGCCACATGTGGGACCAGCCCAGGCAGGCGGCTGAGGTTTGCGTCCCTCCTCACTGTGTGCCTGACTCCACCCGGCTATCCATCCTCTCCCTCCTCAAGCAAAAGACTTGGGGCAGTTTTTCTAGGAAGCTACTCAAAGTTTGTTTCAGGGAAAAAAGAAAAAAAAAAATTTTTTTTTTTTTTAAATAGAAGACACCCATTGTTCTAGGAGTTCAAAATTGCTTTCAATCTTCCTGTATATGTTCTGAGTTTATTGGCATTTCCTTTAGCGAACGTCTCCAGAGCGCGTGCCAGACATTTTGCACCTGGGGAGGGCCCAGCACGTAGGCCAAACCTGCACTCTCCTTTCTGTGACTCCGGCACGAATCACCAGGACACGACGGTAAGTTTAAGTTCCTGCATTCTTGCCGCATGGGGTTCATCTCAACAAACACAAATTTATACCATTATGATTGTCATGCTCCACCCCTTAATTGTTCCTCTTTTCTTTTTTTTTTTTTTTTTCTTTTGCATTACGCTGCTGTGGCCTCTCCCGCTGCGGAGCACAGGCTCCGGACGCGCAAGCCCAGCGGCCATGGCTCACGGGCCCAGCCGCTCCATGGCACGTGGGATCCCCCCAAACCGGGGCACGAACCCGCGTCCCCGCATCGGCAGGCGGACCCTCAACCACTGCGCCACCAGGGAAGCCCAATTGTTCCTCTTGAACACGAGAAAATGTGAATTCCACACGTCAGCTAAGAAGCTGAAAGGATGTAATTTCTCAAGCAACATGACAGGCAAACTCACTGACATGCACATCACTGTTCTGCTTGAATGACCCTCCTCTCGACGCCGAGGGTGATCCCGGCAGCCCCTCCAGTTGCTGGAAATGTTTACATTGAAATCAGCCCTAACTACCTGTTTTCAATACTGTTTTTGAGACTATAAAACTAATACATATTTACTGAAATGTAGAATATCTGACAAAACACAAAAACAAATAGAAAAATCTATTTTAACCTCATAAAGGAGTGCTGTTAATGTTTTAATGTATTTATCCCAGCGTTATTTATACAATGTGCACCTACACAAACACATTTACACGCCTTACCACCTGTGACATAATTGAGATTACAGGATATAGTATTTTGAATCTTACTGTTTTCACCCAATAATATATCATTAATATTGTCCTATGTTGTAAAATATTCTTCGAAAACATTTCAATGGCAGCATAATGTTCCACAGAATAAATGTACCATTATATATTAACTTTATTAATGAGCTTTTGTATTTTTTCCAATTTGCTCTTTCAAATAGTAATTTAATAAACATCTTGATACAAGCATCTTTGTCTGATTGTTTTACTATATCCATAGAGTAGATTGCAAAATGGGAAATGATTGAGTCAGAGAGTATGGGCTTTCTTTTTAGAAAAATGTATGTTTATTTTCCTAGAAGCAGTGTATGAGAGTATTATTTCATTATCCTGTTTCCAATACTGAATAGTATGATTTAAAAGTTCTTTATTGCTATAAGGAGTGAAAAATAGCCAAACCTCATAGTTTTTAAGAGGTTTTATTTTTCTAAGAAAAAAAGAAGCGTGATTTTGTGTATGGCATACTTTCTTCACAACATCTATAGCAGTTCTACCCATAGGGCCGTCCTTAACTCTCACAAATGGAACTATTTGGTGGTAACAGTGATATTCTCAATATAGAGTTAAACTCACCAGTCTCTGAGGCTGTGCCTTATGGAATCAACACATCAGAGCACCGGCTGCAGAAAGGAAAGGGAATAGGGACAGGGCTGAGAAGGGGGCTGTTTTCAAGCTTGGAGCCGAGCAGGAAGGGCAGCCCTGTCAGAGCTGCTGTAGCAGGAGGACTTTGGACACTGGGAAAGGAGGTGCTGGATGATAGAAAAGAATCTTAGGATATGAAGGTATTGAGACAAACACTGTCTAATAACTTGTCTTGTAAGGATGTTCCTACTGAGAGGAAAGCCTTGAGAGGATGCTGGAATGGCAGAAGTCATTAAACACTCTTATAGCCATGGGTGTCAGATGCAGATGCTTGCTAGAAATGGAAGAGGTCAGACCTACCCATCTGGTGGGCAGCCTCCTGTCAAGCAGCACACAGTGGATGGACATCCAGCTAGGAAGGCAGAGCGTGCCATCCCAAGTGGCAGCTCTTGCCCAAGCAGATGGCACTTGGCATTGGGAGTTCCTTGGGTGATCCTTGGTGGACGTCCCTGACCTTGACAGGGATGCAAAGCTGAATACACCGTCAGCTCAAACGTGAGGCTTAAGCAAGGCGTTGCAACAAGCAAAGACAGACCCCCAGCTTTTAACTGTGGTTCGGGGAAGGACCAGCAAAGGTAAGGGGGACCCTGGATGATTTGACAATCTGGACAAGTTAGGTCAGATCCTTGGGCCTAGACGTCCAGACAAGAGGCCAGTTTCTAGAGCTCACGTGCAAGGTGCAAGCTGGGCAAAGAGATCTGCAAGAGCTGGGACTCCACGCATTCTTGTGGTGACAGCTGGGATTGAGCCCAGACTCTGCCTCCAGATGTGGTTGAGAGGTCTCAGCTACGGGGACTGGCAGGCGGAGGGGGCAAGGAGCCAGGGAATGGCAACAGAGAAAACAAGCAGAGAGCCCTTGAGAACTCCCCCAATGAAACTCAAAATATTGCATTTCGTTCTCACCATTCAAGTTCATGAACAACTGGATGCTTCAAATGATAAATTGCAAGAGATTCACGGGTGAGGGGAAAAAAAAAAGTACTTGAAGAGGCCCAGTGGGGAATTAACAAAACCCCTAACTGTTAAAGTAGGCTAAAAGGAATGAAATGAGCAACCAAAATGAAGTGTATTGTGACACCAGCAAGCGGGGGGCGCTGAAAAACGGAGAAGGATTTGCAGGGAAGCATTTTTTTAAAAAGCCAGCTTATAAATCAAGAGCATGAGACTAACGATGACTTTAAAATGGCTAAGGTATTGAACTGATTTTCTTAATCTGTCTTTAATAAGAGAAATGGAACCAAGCCGCTGTTTCAATTAGGTGGTAATGTAGAGTTTGCAAAAATGTCCACAGCTGGTAAGAAAAACCTGGAGACTGTATAAAATATGCAGCTCAGCAGATCCTGATGAGATTCATCCTTGAAGTGATGCCTGCAAATAATGCACACAATGTGGGGAAAGGGTAGGCGAAGTGGGGAGGAGCCGGGAGACTGGAAAAAAGGAGGGAAGGCAGCTGGTTAGAAGAGTGCCCTGCAGCATGCTGGCGGAGATGGGTATCAGAGAAGAGGTCTGTGAGATGTCCTCAGTACAGTCCTGGGAAGCAGGCATTAAAGCGTGTCACCACGCCAGGAAACACTCCTTAGGGTAAATTAGTTAGGGACGCGGGGAAGGAGTTGTACGTGGTGGTCAACATCACCATGTTTTCCTGCGTGTCTTTAACAAGTTCAAGACAGTTTGCCACGAAATGCAACGAAAGGCATTTTTTGGAAGAGCTACCCTAGTTTTGAAGTTCATATGTTATATTTTGTTCAATCAGTAAAAATTTGCCAAATACATATTACATGCCTCACCTGTGCTGGAGGGGATGAAGGTGGCAAAAATATATCTACTCTTTGTTGTTTTTTTAACATGTCTTTATTGGAGTATAATTGCTTTACAATGGTGTGTTAGTTTCTGCTGTATAACAAAGTGAATCAGCTATACATATACATATATCCCCATATCTCTTCCCTCTTGCCTCTCCCTCCCACCCTCCCTATCCCACCCCTCCAGGCAGTCACAAAGCACCAAGCTGATCTCCCTGTGCTATGCGGCTGCTTCCCACTAAGCTTATGAACTCATGGAAGCAACCAAACCAAATGAGAAAATAGTGCAAAATGGTGTCAGCTAAACTGTCAGCATGTGAGGTGCAGCACCTGAGGGCCAGGCCCAGGGACAGAGGTGCTCAAGTGGACTTCCTGAACGGGAAGACATGAAGAAGAGGGCACCTGAAATGGGCTTTAAGGAGGGGAAAGAAGGATCTAGGCAAAGAAGAGCGTGGGCTCCCCTTGCAGAAGTTAGAATAGCAGGTCCTGTGCGTTGGGGGAATAGTAAATAAGCTGATGGGAGTAGAGAGCTCAGCTAGGAAGTAGGAGGGGCTCAAGTACCATAGATAGGAAGAATGCCAACTTACAAAGGGTTAGAGTCCTCGAAAAAAGAACAGAGCACGATTTGCTCAGCAAGGAGTTATTTTGCTGTTTTTGAGTGAGAGAGTGACATGAGAAGAGTGAACTTACAGAAAGAGGTCCAGCCTTGGAGAATTCGGGGAGGATTAGAGCATGGACAGACGGTTAGGAGGGTGTGCCTTCACTATAAACATCACTTTTACTGCCCCCACCCTGATCTAAGCCACACAGCCTCTCAGCTAAATGTTTGAACTGTTCTCTGAACTGGACACCCTACTGGAGTCCTTTCCCTCTTTGGTCAGTCCCAACATGGCAGCCAGAGTGATCCTGTTAACATATAAGCAGAGTATATCACTCCTCTGTAGAGAACCCTCCAATGACTCCTAAACCACACAAGGAGAAGCCCAGTCCTCATAATATCCCACAAAGTATTACCTGATCCAGCGCCTGCCTCCCATTCCTTCTCAGACCTCATCTTCTACTTTTTACTTACTCATTGCTATTCCTTAAACATGGTGGCCATACTCCTGCCACAGGGCCTTGGCACCTGCTGCTCCCTCCGCCTGGATAGTTCTTTCCCCAGATGCACATCCCTCCACCCCCTTCCCACCTTTACTTAAATATCACCTTCTCAGTGAGGCCTTCCCTGGCCACCTTATCTAAAGTTGTAAACCCTATGCCCCCAACATTTTCTAACTCCCTTCCCTGCTTTGTTTTTCATTCATAAGTATCACTTTCTAACATACAACTTTCTCAATTAAACTGTTTCCTGTCTCTCTTACCCTCTACACCCAAGAGGCAGAGTTTTTTGTTTTGTTCATTGCCATATTCTCAGCACCTGGAGCAGAACTCAGTAGGCACCCAATCACATATATCAAATAAAGGAATGGATGAATGCATAAATAAACATCACAGAAAGCTGAGAAGTGTTAAGGGTGTAAAGTGGATGGGAGCTCTGGAGAAATGGGGGATAGCTATAGAGAGCTATACGAAGGTGCCAGAGGAGGAAATAAGGAAATGCATGTCCTCTCCTCAGAAGCCCTGCTGTTACTCAGAGTGTCTGAACCATGGCCTGATAAGGCCCAGTTTCATAAAGGAGAATCATCTTCGAAGCACAGTGAACATCTGATTGAGACCCATTAAGTGACCTGCTACATGAAAAAATCTCAACCTTTTCTTTCCAGGATATTCCTAATGAGGTTTGGAAACATGTACTTTTCCCCCTCTATCTTTAATTCTGCTTGATATTACTGAAAAAAAAATCCACTTTAATACTGGTCAGAAATCAGCATTAGTATGTTTTATTCAAGAGTTTATTTTTAAAAGAGTATTTTGAGGTTTCTTATGACAAATATTATAATCCATTGTTTTACAATTAGAAGCCTCAAAGAACCTCAGATATGTGGAAATTGAAAATAAGGAAGAAAAAAGATATGAGATGGTGATATGAAGGAAAGGAGCATGAATGTGAGAGTGAAAAAAAAAAGAGGATAAAAATAAGAAATGGGTGGAGTCAAGCTTTCTCTAAAGTGCCGCTATAAAGAAATACTGGTAGGACTAGAGTTGAGGTTAGATCAATGCAAGCACAAGCCAGTGGGTTTGGGGTTGGTGATGGGGGGTTGGCTTGCTCCCGCTCTGAGATGGACAAGAGAGGAGCTGGAGGGAGGCTTTGCACGAAGGGCCTCATATCCTCTCCACATCCATCTGGTAACATGTGGTCCAGATGGCTAAGGGCACAGAAAGCATGTGTGGAGGGACTGGGAGGCTGAAAGGACCTGAGCAATTAACAGGGTTTGGGGAGGGATGGGGAGACTGACGTGATGGCTTTTCACATGTGCGAAGCAGGGAAGGATCAGTCCCTGCACATAAGAGTACAATAAATATCACATCTCTTTCTTTTTCTCTAGTCAACTTTTTCTAAAACCCTGCTTCCATCCCAACAGGTGAGTTGGAAATTTGAGGTTATTCTTGCAACATTCTTCTCTTGCCTTTTCTGTCTCAAGGTTATTTCAAAGTCCTGGGGTCTGACACAGTGGTGAGGTGCGGGTAGTGTCTCTTCAGGCTCAGCACTGTGCCCTTCTTTGCCAGGACTAGGACACAGAACAGTCTCACCTCCCATATTTCCTGGGGAACCATTTCCTCCGAGGCTCTGCTGCATACACAGAAATACCAGAAACAACATGCATGTCTGTATCTCTTTTGAGACCGACCATCCTAGAGCATCTTTTTTTAGTTTGAGAGAAATTGCCTTTCTCTTCAAACTTTGTTCTCAGAACAATGGTTTTAGGCTTCTGGGGAAAAAACGGAAAAGAAAAAAACAAACCTGCCCTGAGATGAAGAAACTATCCCCTTGAATGGGGAAGGAGAAAGGGGCAGAATATAGACAGAAAGCATAAAAACTTAAACATTATCTTTCCACTCACAGAGCCTCCTTAGTCCATAAATAAATGAATAGTAACCAAACTAATGAAAGTAATCAGCTTCCTCCAATTTCTCTCTTGGTGTGAGCAGCGGAAAAGCACTACCCACATCCCCTTTCAGGGAAGGACTTTTCACCCCAGCCCTTAGCTCCAGGGTTGACCTGCTGCAAAGGGCCTCCTGACCCAAGAACACGCCCTTTCCGGGCTGCCCACACCCACTGACTGAGGGAGGCTGAGCATGGACACGGGCCATTTCTGCTCAGCTCGGGACATGATGCTTCAGACCTCCCCGTGGGGTGGAGCGATGTTTTGCAGAACTGCATCACAGTCCTAACGTTTCTCTGCCCAATTCTGCTTCAGCCCCTTCCCTTCCACAAGTGCTCATCTCTAAGAAAATACCCTGCACACCCAAATCCATCTCAGCATCTGCTTCCAGAGAACCCAACCTGCAACAGTGCATCCAGGAATGGTCCTAGAAAGTTTATCAATAATATGGGATTTGGGAGACGAATCACTAGCCACCCGGCAGGTAATGAGGACCCAACTGATGACAGATGGAACACGGGCATCCTCTGGCCCATTGTGACAGTCCTAAGGGAGAAATAGTAACTGTAAGGACAGTGGGATTACATGAGTTTTGCTAAGAGCCACTGATACAAAAAAGATAAAGGAAAACTGCAGGCAATTAATAGGCAATGGAGAGTCAAATATGGAAGTCAGAAGATCTCCCTGGTAGTTAACAAAGAGGCTCTCATATCCTTCAGCTGAGGCCCAAGCTCAGGGGTAAATCTAGTGCTGATCTCCAGAGACGGTTAAATACCTAACCAAGCAGACCTGTTACTCACTGGGGGAAAGGAGGTCCTGACACTCGGGATGGGAATATCTAGGAAGATTCCCCTGAAAATTTTGAATCCTCAGAATCGTAGGGTGACCAACTATCCTGATTTCCAGTGACTGAGGGGTTTCCTGGGATGTGGGACTTTCTGTGATAAAAGTGTGACAGTCCTGGGCAAATCGGGGCTGTTGTTTGTTCTCTAATTCCTCTGAATTCTCTGAGCCTCTTAGCACTTCCCTCTTGCTTGGAATCAATACGGACACCACTGCCCCCCTTCAAGTGCCCTACTCAAGACCTACCCCTACCTCTCCTCCTGGCTATTAGGCCTCTAAGGAGGATTAAGTTCCAACATAATCACCCAGGGTCATGTTGGGCCTGTTAAGGGAGAAAAGGGACTTGACTCCAAAGAAGCTGCAAGGCCTAGCCAACACCCACTGGCAGACGCAGGGCGGTACCAGTGGGACTGGATTCTGAGGCTGCTTCACTGAGAGGAGCTGGAATGTAAGGCTGGACGAGGGAGAGTTTATCGATTTGGGAACACACCCCAGAGATACAGGATTTACAGTTTGGTAAGAACCCCAGGACATGGTGTCTAGGATGGTACCTAGAAGCATGGAAAAAGCAATGGCCCATATACTAAGTGAAGTTGGAATGCCAGAATGTCTTGGCAGATTGAGGAGGAAAGAATTAAAGGGCTCAGGATGTGGACATACCACAGTAGATATATTATATATTATGTGAGGCCTGAAAACCAATGCAAGAAAGCCCTGGAGGACATACCATGTACCAAGGCCATCAGGAATATGCCAGCGAGGAGCTTTGGCATCACCAAGGTGTCCAGCAATGAGGAAAGCACCACAGATGGGGGTAGGACAGTACTCCACGTGATAGAATCCCACATAATAAAGGGCAGGTGTGCAACTGCCTAGCCAGGCAGGTGGATGCAGTTATCCTAATGAGCAGCCAGGTGAGGTAACGTAATGACCACTTCTGCCTAGCAAAGCATCTTTTTGCTTTGCTTTGATTTGAGCTGACAAATACTGGTCAGCAGCATCAATCCCACACTGTAACTTGGGGCTTTACCATCAGTAGGAAGGGAAGTGTTTAGAAGCAGAGAGGCAGGAGATTGTGGATAAGAAGGCTGGTTTGTTCTTAATCACAGTTCATGAACTAATGCCAATTTGGAAACATGTTAGACTAGAGTTTCGAAGGGCTAAAAGTCTGAGATATGAACTACTTATTTCTGGATGATTTGCCATCTAATTTCTCTAGAGCTTTCTTGCAGCAATTTCAGGTGTAGAAGGAATGTTTTCTTCCTTATGTGGTGCTTTTTGGTAAAAGCATAAATCTCAAGTTGAGGCTTTTCCCAGAACCTTTGGGGAGAAGAAATTCAGAGGCAAAATATCCGATCGCAAGAATTCATGATTCTGTATCTAAACGTGAAGACTCATCCGACTCTTTTTTGACTCCCACTTTTGAATTCTTGCCCAAACCATCTGTTTGTGTGGAATATGTCTGCTCTTTTGTTTACCAGCCATTTCCTATCCATTCAACACCCAACTAAAATATACTTTCCAGTAAGTTTTCTGGATGGATCATAACATGTTCCTCTTTGTTGCTCTGACTTCATTCCAGCACTTTTTTGACATTCTGGGGAGTGTGCATGTGTACACACCTAGCTGTCTTGTGGAAATGTGGCCATGATTCCAGAGTAATGAAGGCTGAGAAACAGTCAAAGGCTATTTGGGAGTCTAATAATATAACAGGAAGGGAGATAGTCTCCCTCCTAATGGTTGTAGGAGTGGAGGAGAAGACCGATGACAGCCAGGTAGATGGTAGCTCTAGTTCCTGATTACTTTATGTCATATGTGCAGTTAGAGACGGTTTACATCAGCAGTGTGCTACAGTCAGCTGGCACCAGCTTGCAGGTGCCAATTGTGTATGTCCCTTCCCAACTTCAAGTTCATTGGTATCATGTCCATAGCTTAACGCTGGCCATGGTCAGAGTATTTACACCATGGAAATCAACAAATGTTGCAAACCAAGTTTTTTTTTTTTTTTAAATCCAGTAAGCCGATTTATCAGTGCCCTACCACATGTATTCTTTTTAATATTCCACATCTCCCTTTAAATGGCTCACACTTTCCTCTACATTCTTTTTTTTTTAAATAGGATTTACTCTTTTTTTTCCTTAATTAATTAATTAATTTATTTATTTAGGGCTGTGTTGGGTCTTCGTTTCTGTGCGAGGGCTTTCTCTAGTTGTGGCGAGCGGGTGCCACTCTTCATCGCGGTGCGTGGGCCTCTCACTATCGCGGGCTCTCTTGTTGCGGAGCACAGGCTCCAGATGCGCAGGCTCAGTAGTTGTGGCTCACGGGCCTAGTTGCTCTGCAGCATGTGGGATCTTCCCAGACCAGGGCTCGAACCCATGTCCCCTGCATTAGCAGACTCTCAACCACTGCGCCACCAGGGAAGCCCCTCCTCTACATTCTTGAACATACAGAGGGTATTTATAATACTGCTTTAATGTATTTATTTACTAATTCTACCCTCTAGGTCAGAGGTTGGCTACCTGTAGGTCAAATCCAGCCTTCAATATGACCCATGAGCTAAGAGTGGCTTCACATTTTTAATGGGTTGTAGAAAACAAACAAACATCATTGGCAGTCAGGGAAATTAAAATAAAAAACACAACGAGATAGCACTTCACACCTACTAGGATAGCTATAATCAAAAAGAACAGACAACAACAAGTGTTGGTGAGGATGTGGAGAAATTGGAACCCTAGAACCCTCATACACTGTTGGTGGGAATGTAAAATGGTGCAGCATCTTTGCCAAATAGTCTGGCAGTTCCTCAAAACGTTAAGCCAGAGTTTCCATATGATTTAGCAATTCCACTCCTAGGTATATATGGAAGAAAAATAAACACGTATGTTCACACAAAGATTTGTACATGAATAATTCATAATTATTTCCAAAAAGTGGAAACAACCCAAATGTCCCTCAGCTGATGAATGGATAAAATGTGGCATATCTATAAGATAGAATATTATTCGGCAATAAAAAGAAATGAATGATAAATGCTACACCATGGTTGAACCTTGAAAACATTATGCTAAGTGAAAGAAGCCTACACATTACAGGATTCCATTTACATATAATGTCCAGAACAGGCAAATTCACAGAGACAGAAAGTAGACTGGTGTTGCCAGGGACTGGCAAGGGGATGGAGGAATGGAGGCAGGAGCAGCTGGGAGTGGGTTTCTTTCTGGGGTGATGAAAATATTCTAAAATTGACCTTGGTGACGATTACACAACTCTCTGAATAACTAAAAAGCACTGAGTTTTACAATTTAAGAGGATGAAAATTATGGTATCTCAATAAAATGTTCGTTTTAAAATGGTTCCTAGATTTTGAGATTTCACAGACCAATAAAGCACCCATCCCTAGAACAAAATACAGGGATCCATCAGAGATGCCAACTCTTTTTAAAATAACAACATTTAAAAAGTTACCATCTAGCATCGATATCATTTCATAAAAGAAGGGACATTTTAACACCTAAGGACTAATCAGGAATGACGAACAATTCTTTAAGTGGAATAAATTTAGTTTCGTTAAAAAAGTATTAAGTTTTCCCCAAGCAATTACAATAATATGTACTTGTCACATGTTTTAAAAATATTTCTAATACTGTTTGAAGTATAAAAGTACTATTACTATTTTTAAAATCATTTTTTAAAAGGACTCCAGTATAGAAATCTACTATTTCTATAAAAGATGTTCTTTAAATCTTGAATTTTACAGTCATATAATTAGGCTATTAATTTTTAAATGTATTTTAATATTTGATTTATTGATAATGAAAAAGTTTAGTTGATAAAAGCTTTATTCAAAACATGTCAAGAACCACATAGTTCAAAACTTCAAAAATAAAAGACAATTTCTGGTAACTTAAAAATAAAGAGTACCTAAAAAAACAACCACATTAACATCTACTATTTATAATACAATCTCAAAATCAAAGCTAATCTTAGAACTTCTATTTCTTGCCACATTTGAGCTAGAATCCTCCTCCTTATCCCACTACATTGTTATGAAACCCTTTCAGTTTTAACACTTAAAATACAATTTGGGTATTTTCTGTATACTATTGATCTCTTCCCATACGGAAAAATTAAAATAGTTCAAATGATTAGAAACTAATTTTCACTTGAAAAAGAAAAAGAACAGTTTAGTAAAACATTTCTTTTGAAAACAATGGGTGGATTAGTAATCTGAGTTGAGCTACACAAGAACACATTTCTACGCGAGACTCTCCAGATTATTCACTACACATTTATATAGTACAGGACATCTGAAAAATACTTTTCATCATTTTCTTTTCTTTTTTTTTGTCAAGACTCATAACACCCAGGTGCTGTGAAATAGCAGAATTAACCTTAGTTTATACAGGGAGAACCAAGGCACCACGGTGAGATCTTGCCAGTGCCAGAGTGAGACCTCATTTACCTTCTGACTTATGTCCAGAGCCAGATGCCTCTTTCTGGAGGACATTAATTTATTCAATCATGGAAGTAAAAGCATGTGGGATTTGTTGTGGGATAACTACTTTTGGCTCTGTAAGTAAAAAGTTCAGAGGATGGACAAGGTAGAGAGGACAATTTCATTGTGAAGGGGGGTAATGGGAAGAAAGTTAAAACCAGGGTACAGACTCTATTCAGACAGAGATCACTTTTCAGAAATAAAAACAGCAAAACAAGGATAGGCAAAATTAATAGCTATAGAGTTTCTCATTTCTAAGCCAAGGGGCTTTTATAAAATCACTTTAAAAGTAGGAGCTCTCTTGAAGACGACTCTTAAACATCTTATTTTTCCCCCTCCATAAAACCTCTGTGAGGTGGAGAGTACTAACTTACAGGGATGAAACTGAGAAGTAAGGAAGTTAAGAGGTTAAGACCACATGGAAAATGAATAGGCTGGAGCAGATGTTATGTCTTAAGCTTCGGCTTAGAAATAGAAACAGAAGGTAGAGGATAAACAGGAACTTTTCTGGATAGACAAGTGGAATAATCCAGGGATTCAGTAGCAACACCACCTACTTAACATTTTTTTACAAAGGACGTGGAACTTCAAGTACACAGTGAAACCTAAGATGACAAATGCTCTTCTGGGTATTGAAATGCTCAGTTGAAGGGAATACAGCAATAAGTTCTCATGAAACCATGTGAAAAAAAGAGGCATTAATGAGCCACAGTGTGGGTAAGTGCAAACCAATGCATTTAGGACGAAATACTGCTGCCTGTAGTTAAACTATGACGGACATGGAGCCATCAACATGACTTATGAGAAGAAATTAACTTAGCCTGATCAATGTGTTAGGGTGGATTTAAAAAAAAAAAGAAAAGCTGGTCATTATTGGCAAGAATAATGAAAACCAAAATAGTGGTGCCCATGCATTTGGGAATCAGTGGAACCCTGGGCTTTATAGACCCATTGTGAGTTATTAAGGCACATTACGAATGTTTGAAGTTCATTCCTAACCTCTGGAGGAGACACATAAAACACCTCTTCATGAGTGTCAGTCATATTTGTAGCAGGATAAGCCACAGTTCTAAGCCAGTGTAGCCAATCTGATGTTCTGGATTCCCAGGGGGGCTTTCCCTCAAGGCCTCCTCTAATCGACTTTACAGTTCAGTCCCGTGTCATGATAATAAATACAACCGGTCTAGGCCATGATACCAAGTGTCCTGCTGGGCTACAGGGAACCTGATCATAAAATCTTTAAATGGTAAGGCTGGGAAAAACCTCAAGAAGGGAACTGTTCAGTCTCCTGTCTCTAGATGGGGTAAAACACTGAAACATCTCAGGAAGCTGTTTTTTGTTTATTGAAGATTGTTTGGGATGGCAGTTGTAATCTAATAATAACTTCAAGTCCATTAGTCTATCTCCTTGGGTCCAAAGGACATGCCATGTCAATCACGTGCAAGTGGCAACTGTAAACAACACAGCTCTAGAATGGAAGCACTTAGAGGACATGGCCCTGCCAACCTTTAATTCACGGAGATGCTGCTTTTTTCCATAAATATTCACAACATCTGTTCCCCTCAAACTCAGGCATTTATCCCTATACCTCACAGCTAGAGGTACCAGATACTGCATATAACTAGAACTTTTTGGTGTAGGGAGGTATGTAGGTATGTAATTTGATATATATCATGACTTTAGCCCCCAAACACTTACTATTCTGGGGAATGGACAAATGGAAGTGATTTATTCCCAACCAATGGAATGGAGAATCCTTTTATTTGTCAGTGGTGGTTTCCCTTCTCCCTGAGATATAGAAGGAACTTCCAAATCATGTTCTCAACTGATAATGTTTGATAAAAAGATGTTTAGTGTCATCTGAATTTTTGACATTCTCTTTCATTCTAGTCTACTCAGCTCCAAACTTCCACAGTCATACAAATGTGAGTAGAGAATAACTAACCTAATAAGTGGAAATACAGTAGAAATAAACCTAATATTTTATATATTTCCACTGTCAAGGTAAATATGGCCTCTGTTCCTACCTCTAACCTTTTTACAGAGATAATGCTAAAGTAAAGATAATAAAATGGGCCTGAAATAGATGTTTGTAGATGTGAGGGTTCTGTTGTATGTGTGAACTCCAAAATTTTTTTCAACTGTGAATTTTAAGTCGGCTTCTCTCCCCTCTGCCTGTCTTTCTCTCTCTCTGATGCATACACACACACACACACACACACACACACGCACACACACACACCTCTAACAAGGTCACTACTAAGGAGAAATGCCAGCAGGCAGCAGGTGGTTGACATTAGAGCAGTGACTATACCTTACCCCAGTGTGAAGGTGTGATAACACAAGGAATCCTTAAGAAATTCTGTTATGTTGAATGTAATTTGAATTATTTTGGCACATGTTAATTGGTCTTAATATACACCCTAGGAGTGTTTAGTTAACATTTAAAGTTTCCTAGTTGGGAATACACCCTCCAAAAGTTGTTAGTTAGCACTTGAAAAACTCAAGTCACTTCAGAGGCTACTACCATAAGAACTCAGCGCCAGAGACTTTGTTAATAAGTGATTTTTTTCAGTGGTCAAGTTAGTGGTGTTAAATGTATATGGATTGGCCCAAATACCATAGGGCACTCCATCCCTTTCACGAACAGGGCATAAAGTTCTAGCAAGCCCACTAGCCCTAAGATTCCTAGATTACTAACCTGTTCTATGTCTAGAAATTGAACAGAAATCAGGCTGCCTGACACCGAATCTGCTGTAATATTATTGGATTCATTTCTAATAACCCTTTTATATAAGATATCATTGGGTTCTCTAAAAGAATGGAGTGGGGACGTTTTCAAGCTTACATGACAGGTTGACTATTACAGGATGTCTGTTCTGGTGCCTGAGTGTTTATAAAGATGAATGATGCAGACACTGGCTTAAAATCTGATTTCAGTGTAATATACCACCTGGTAAGGTTAGCGGGGAGGAGACATATAGCCCTCACCCAACTCCTACCTACTGAAGGCCACTAAACCACCTAATAATTGCAAGTGACCAAATTGGCAAAGTCCAATTTACAACAATTTTCTTTAATGGAGGGAACACAAGTACCTTTCAGGGGCCATAAGATTCATCCAGGCATAGTCCACAGTTAAGTAGGCTTACAAAGAGCAGTTTCTAGTATAACAGAAGAACCAGAAGTCCCTGGTCCTCCTAGGTAGTCTGTAAATGGCCCAAGGATGAAGGGTGTTGCCAGTTCAGCACAGGAACAAGAGAAGCATAGAGCTGAACCACAGACATTTCTACTTTGACACCCTTCCTCCTATTCTTCTGGCTTTCTACCAGAGCCAGCTCTCTTTCCAGATGTCCACTGTAACAGTGCCACCATCCCCTGGGAGTTCAATAAAGGTGAGACAAACTCAAAGGGGCAGTAAGTATATCAAATTACTGAGCTGAGGAAGAGATGTTAGAAGTTTGTGCCCTCTGAGACCGAACCAACTGGGATGGAGCGGCTTTAATTATTCGGTTGGTTATTTTTGCAGAGGTGGTTAATCTAATGGGTATGAGACTCTTCACGAGCATTTTGAGAAGTTCGAAAAGTAAGTAAAAACGAGCACATGCAATTGCTTTCTTCTCAGTAAACGTTTTTTTATGGTTTTCTTCCATGTACCCTCTTACACCTCTGTTTTCCAAAAAAATCAAGAAAGCCTCTTCCCTAACAGCACTCCCCAAAAGCAGACTAAAAGAAGTAACAGCTGACTGATGATTAGTGTGGTCTGTGGGTGTGCAGCGTAGGAGTGGGAGCCTTTCTGTTCCCACAGGGTCTCCTGGAAGGGGACAAAACAGGAGTTTGGTTCTAGTCAGTGAGATGACTCTTGTAAGGTGCTTGCCCTGGAATCCAGTCCATACGACACACTCAATAATGGTAGCTATTATTAGCAGTAATTTGTTAAACAAGAGCAACCACAGGTCAACAGAGCTTAAAAGGCTAAAATCCAGATATCAAGCTTTCCATATGACAAGTGCTTATTATAGAAAAGGGATGTCTTCCACTTGCACTTGGCTATACTCAAATTAGCTCGAAGTGAAATTTTCATCTGCCACTTGGTTCTCCCTGGGGAGACGCTATGGTACTCAAAATGCTGGCAAGGGTGATGGGAGTTCAGGTTCAATATGCAACAGTAATAGAGTCATGGGTATTTTCATTTGAAGAGAACTTACAATTTCCCATCCATTATTATCTTCTTTAACTCTCCCCACATTTCTGAGAGGCTGACAGGGAAAGAATTACAATCTCTGCTTTACAGATAGGGGCAACTGATGTCCTAGACAGATTAAGTGGGAGTAGAACCTATTCTTCTGATTCTTGGTATAATGGTCTATCCTCTATGCCCCAGGGAAAAAGAGGCTTGAAGAAAGGCTCTATTGGATATAAAGAACAGCACTGAGAGACCAGCACACTGCAGGGGAAAAGTGCACAACGAAAAACAAAATAGTAAATTTTACACTACTGTGAAAGAGGAATTAGAAAATCATTCTCAAAAGATGGATGAAAAAATATATTATCCCTGTGAGTAAACAAGGCCATAAAAAATTAATGAGGGGACCAGTTCATTTAGTTTACAGCACATTTCTTTAGTATCTACTAAGTGCATGTTACAGGGAGGCCTAGCACAGGTAAGAATTTTATATTACATGTCCTAAAGAGCATGGACTTCTTCAATTTTAGAACATATAAGGCGGCCAGGGATAGGGGAGTCCTCATAGAAAATAAATCACTGCCATTTAAGAATTAACCTAAATTCTTATCCCATTATGTCAGAGCAATCCTAACTGGTACAGATGCTTTATTTTAGTGCGGTGTGCAGAGAACCTGGTGATCTCCTACTGCAGCGATGATGCACGCTCCTGGAGCTTGGGCCGCCTACAAAATAGGCATTCAAGGCTGTGTGTTTAAGATGGAGCATGCACACTCCCCCTTGCAACGCAAAACTGCAACCGTAAGTGGAAACACACTCTGGGGATTTATTTCTGTTTCAGTGTGTTTTAATAAACCAGTTATGGGAAGAGTATCTAGTATCAGCTGTGGCTTATATCCTTAAGCCTCACTCACTGACCTTTAGGAGTCTAACTTCCAAATTTAAATGGCCATCGTCAAGTGGTCTAGCCTCCAAATTTAGAGATCAACAGGCTAATTTTGGATGGCATTTTTTCCTCAAGGGGGCTGGCTGATCAAACCCCTTTAAAGCTCCTTTAAAATACTGAGCTCTATTCCACTCAGTATTTAGAACAGATGGGAGGCACCAGGATAAGCAATTATATAGCTTCTGTGACCCATGTAAGGGAACAACAGCTATAAAATCTACCAGTCTGTTAAAGAAATATCATAGCTGACAGAGAGGCAAAGACGGTATTGAACTAGCTGGCTGTTGAGAGAAGTGTCTACATCCTGAGATTTCTTTGCTATAACTACACTGAGAATGTTAAAAATTGCAATAGTGGCTTCTTGATGGTAGGGAGGGTAGAAGACAGGTCAAAGGGCTCTGAAACTCAGTGCTTCCAACTCTCTTTCCCTAGTGCAAATGAAGACATCTCAACTCCCCTTTTTAGGTCCAGGGTCTACTTTTGTGACACTAATTCAACAACCTGCTTCCCAGCAGCACCTAGAAACCATCCCCAATGTGTAAGACATTTTTAAAGCTCACTAAAGGAGGCAACGCACCACAGTGTCCTCCTCTGTAACATCTAGTATGTGTAAAACACTTCCTTATCAAGGAGAGCTCTGACTAGAGTCATGTTTCTGTTGGAAAACAACTGCAAGGATCCCAACACCTTCAGTTTACATTAACTCACTGATGGGATTCCAAGTAATAAAGTCAGATATCTTCTTTCTGTGTCAGCTTGCTAGCAAGGGCAGTACACTAACTCTGAGGTAACATAGTGAAAGAGCAATGATGGTTCTTGGAATTTACCCTTTGATTCCACGTAACCATCATCTTTTACGGAATTGCTGGTCACCCAGGTAATGGAGGGGGGTGGTGTATTACTACTGTAGAACAACCTGGATAATTTGTCTGACAAAGCATGGCAACTGAAGAAAGGAAACAAACACACAAGCAAGAACTACAGCCAGCAAAACGTGAATCATAATGTATCTTTGGTATCCCATTAGAAATCTACGTTAATATTCTCCTATTCCCTGAAGCTTAGGTTGGAAACGTGTACTATTTTATTTTAGTGCTTATGTCACTCTTTCCTAATACATGACAAGTCTGCAGTGTTTTTTATATCTGTGACAGACCCATAATCTTCCAGAACACATAGTAAAGCAATGCTTTTCTTAAGATATGAGGGCAGATGATTGACACTTGCACATGTACCTGTGTTTCTTCCTCTGCTCACCCCACTATAATTGCTATCTTCAAGCTCATCGAGGAAAAGTTGGCAAAGGGAAGTGAGAAAACTCCAGACTGGTAAGTCAGTCACTGTATTATTTGCATTTTAGTATCTCTTTACTCTTATTATTGACCAGTTAAAGTAGGGGAAGAGGGATGAAGGACCACATGTGGGTTTAGCATATATGCCATATTAAAGGCACTTTTTGTTTTTTTAGGTTTTCAAATTCTCTAGCTGGGTTTTAAGAGTAGGGGTTATTTCATGGTGATTTTCCAGCAGGCTTTTTTCTGAGGTAGATAAAACACAGACAATAAAAAGTCTGAAGAATGCAAAGGGTAGCCAAAGCCTGTGCGGACAGGATTAGCTTGAAAGAAATTTCAGTAGTGAAAGCTGAGTCTGTCATATACAATACCACAGAAAAGAGGGCTCAAGGCTCAAGGTTGTCCACCATTTAGACAGGGCTTCTAGAATTTAATAGGTGGGAAATGGGCTAATCTGGACTATAAAGAACAGAACTGTGGGAACAATGACCGAGTAAGAGAAGAACCCTGGTTAGCACACAGCTCATCAAGATCAGGCCGATAATAGCAAGAAATACGCATCCCTCAGGACCTTGGTGATCAGGAAGGAATGCATATTACAATATCACAGGAGTCTAAACGAAACCAACAGACTTGAAGGTCCGAACTGCCTTTTGTTATTGTTTCTGGGATAAACAACAAATTTTGCCTCTTTTCTCAGGCCTCCTGTTTGTAAGGAGGTATTGTAATTGTATTAAGCATGTCAGGAAAAGCCAAATCCCAACTAAATAATTAGTAAGATGGATTTTGAGCTCCTTTTCCTGCCCATTTGAGTTACAGATGAACAGGCTGGTCTGCCTGAGACCCAGTGAGGTTAATACTCCCAGCTGGGGCCTTTCGTTCTGGAGAATCACTGCTGTCATCCCAGGCAGATGCTTTACTTTTAAATGCACATGCCGTTGTAGGCCAAATGTTAGTTGTTAAACACCATCATCACAGAAACACACAAAGCTAGAGCCAAGTTCAAAAACACAGCTGGTGATTAAGAAACTCTTAATGAAAGGAAGAAATGTGCTATTGGCTCCAAGTCATTCATCACTACTTCTGATATACTTAGACTGGGATTGTTTTATACGAGACAGAATAAAAGCATACCTATTGGCCTCAGTTTCTCTCCCTCAATCTAAGAATAAACATTTGTTAGAACACCATTGGAGAAAGAGGACAATCACACGTAATGCTCCCGTGGGTTGATGTAGATTCTCTCCAGGTCACGGCTTGGATGATATTTGCCAGGACTCCCGTCTTGGTAGCCCATCTGATTGTAGAGGGGGTACATCTGCTGAATCCCATCTTCCCCCACTGGATTCTCATCTTCGTAGTCAAATCTTCTGCTATTCAGTCCATTCTAAAAATTCAAACATTGCTTACATTATCAGAGCAGCTGTTTGTATTTTTTCTAGCTCTTGGGCAAAAACAGGCAAGAACAGAATTCATTACACACAAGCTATTGAATGGCAAGGTAAAGTTCAACAAGTCATCATTTTCCAGTCACTTGTTGCTTACAATACCTGTACAAGAGTGGTAGCATCTCCTAAATAGAAAATTGTGACTAATGAGGACTGTGGTCAGTTTCAGGTTTCAAAATTTGGAACTGGTATCAATTAAGGTAAACTGGAGAAAAACAAGGTTGTGAACTGCAGGAGTCTCTCAGCAAGGCTCAAGCTTGGAATCCATGCATGAGATAATAAAGAGAACTAAAACAACCAAAACAAAACCAAAAGAAGCTTCAGGATTCAGCACTGGGGAATTAGGGAAGAGACACAGTGAAATGAACTGGTATTTGACTGTACGCCCAACGTGGCTGAGGATTAAGAAATGCTGTCAAAAAATAGCCTCTTGTCTTGACCTTTCTTCCTCGCTTGACTCTGGGTCACAGCTGACACCATAAAATGAACCTCCCTGATGCTCTATGGTGTGTCTGGTACTGAGCCTCTGTCAGGTTACTGGTTTCGTAAAACTTGATTACTTCTAAGAGGAATAAGCAAGCTCAAGGACTTTACAAAATCACACCACAGATGGTCAGATAGCAGAGGTGAATAAAACAAAATTTCATGGAAATAAAACAGTATTTTAATAAACATGGTGGTCCCCGGCTCCGCCTGGGCTGACTCTACTAGAGGACCATGTTACTTACAGAGTGCTGGAGACTGCCAGCCTCTCTTCCTTTGAACTGAGTCTGCAGAGGCAAGTGTTCAGTCTGGAGGGAGAAGACAGAAAAAGACATGCACTTTAAAGCACCAAGCACATGATAAGACGTATCAACCAAGACCGCTAAGACTCCTGTTTTTAAAAGAGCCAATCATGTGTTGTTAAATGTCTGCCAACTAAGCAAAATGTTCCACATGAGGATGGGAAAAGCAACTACATTTCCTGAGAGTTGTCTCTCTCTCCTGGCTCCAAACTTCTTGTAGAAGGAAGAAAATACACAGAATATCTGCTACAGAAGCTCTCATGCAAACTTGTTTACATCTTACTTGAGGTAACATTCAGCACAGGTCTCTTGCCTTTTCTCAGGGGAAGAGTCTGATATTTTGAATTGACTAAAAAGGGTTTGGAGTGGCAATGAAAGATTTTATAGACGTATACATGGTCTGCTTTTGTTTCCTGTTGCTACTCCCTGTCTTCCAACCCCATACAGATCATAAAGGGGTTCATCGTTTTCAAACCTCAGCCTAAGAGAATCTTTCTCGGCTTCCCTTTTGCTTATAAACACATACTTACCCTTCAGCCCCAAGTTCAAATATCATCCCTTTTTAGGAAGTGAGGCACAAAACCCTCAGACAGAGAGAGCCACTCTCCTTTCCGTGCTTTCACAGCATGTGTTATCACAATTATTTATTTGCTTTCTCCTTCACTGGATTGAGGGTGCTGGTTGGAGTATTTATAGACATTACCTCATTTAACTTTTATATTAATTCTGCAAAACCAATGTCTTCATTTTACAGATGACTAAAACTGGGGCTCAGAGTGGTTAAGTAAGGTGTCTCCAGTCACACAGCTGGTAAGTGGTAGATGCTTTGTCTGATTCCTAAACCTATACTTTTATACCCATGCTTCTGGCTCAGTGCCTGGAAAACAGATGTTCAATAAATATAACAAAAGAATGCCTGAAAGTCCCAGCATGTAGGCATATCTATCAACACGCTCTTCATTTCACTGTCTTTGCTCATGCTGTCCTTTTTGTCTGGAAGGTCTGCCACTTAACCTCTGGCACTTGAAATACTACCCATCTTGGTCTGACTAAAGTCATTTTTTTTCTTCCTAAAAGGCTTTTCCACACTACCCACCAAAGTTTATTTACTCCTACTTTTCCTATTGTTCTTGTTTATACCTCCATTATAGGTATAAACAAGCAGACATCATGCTCTGTCAGTTTTATGGTTCCTAATGTCTGTATCTTTCAACCTAGTAAACAGTGAACCTCTTTTGGTCATCCTCCTCCGTCCCCACACCCTAGCCTGTGGTTCTGCAACAGCAAGAATTCAACATTTAACCAATAACTTCACTGAAATATGAACTATCAACTCTTGATATTCTATATCATATGCCACGTTATCCAAGTTGTAAGTTATCTGTGACAAATTCATTCCCCCTGTCACATTTTGCATGATTCTAGGGTGCTTCCCACATGACTATTGATACTGACAGTACACACTGGTAAAAGTCCAAGGCAGGGCCTGCTTCATGGACCTTGTATTGCCATCTTGACATGCTTAATTTTTAAACAAGGGGCCCTGCATTTTTGCTTTGCACTGAGCCTCACAAATTACATACATGGTGCTGGTCCAAGGAAAACAGACTCAGAAAAAAAATAACCTAAAATTAAAATTAGCATTTTCTTTTGTTTCTTGGCTATTTTAGATGAGCCATGGCTTTATGAGCAATAACAGCATTGCTAACCTTTTCTCATGGCCTGAGATATAAATTCAGCCCGAAGCGGTACACTTGAAAATACTGGACAAGAAAAGAGAATTCCTAGGACTGAGCAGAAAGAAATGGTGTCTGGACACCATGAACAGTCTTCACTCACACTGAATGGACAATTAGCAAATGTTAAGTTCTTCTTCTCTACCCAATATTGTAACCCTTCATCAATAATCATTATACCTCACATGAGCCCATGAATTTTGTAGTGCAATAGTTAATCAAATTCTTTATATAGATGGAAGCCCCACACATCCTAGGGATGGCCCTGCATTAGGGACCAGGGCTATGCAACAGCATGCTGTGCTTGCCTCTGCATTATGTGGCCATTTAGCTTCTGACAAGATACCTAAGGAACTAAATTCAATCTAAATTCCGGGTACCTGTGCTCTCTTTCCACTAGTCCATAAACTACCCTAAACGTTGCATATTCTGACTTTTTAATAAAGTTAATCACCACAGTATACAGAAAAGGGTCTTGCATGATACCTTTCATATGGTTGGTGCTTGGTATATATAAACTGAATTACCTATAATACTTTAACTGATGGATACATGATATATATTATTCTATTATTCTTGTGGTTTTTTTCCCAGAAAGCCTTGGGATACTCTGAATGTCTAATACGTATTTTGATTTCCCTACTTAACATGTACTGTAACAATTTCTATTGAGCTACAAACCCATATTCACTTTCCTGATTTACTAAAGTCATGTAGACTTTCATTCCTGTCTTCCAAGGTGCTAACGACACTAGTTTTTCAAGTTTTATTATATATTATCTTAATAAATATTTTTACTTTCTCTGACTCAACAAATAAACCAAAACCTCTACATTTTACTAGGTGTTATATTTTAATCTGTTTTCATGTAGATAATATTTTAAAACCCCATAAACAGAGCTTTTAGAGTTACTAAGGTTTATTTTCGGGGACGACAGAACCAAGATTTCAAGTTGCTTTTGTCAACAAGTCTACAATCACCCTGATACTCTGCTTGCTCTGGCAGTAGAAGAACTTCAAACTAGAGTTCCATTTGGAACCATTATCCCCACTACCAAGTTGGAGTCCTTTTGGTCTTCTCTCTTGTTTCATAATTTCACCCTCAAAATGCTCTGTACTTCCTTCCATGTCTCCCTTTTGCTCAGACTCTTTCGTTGTGATCTGTAAACCGTAAACGTTGTTCTTGTTAAACACATTCTCCTACCTTCCCAAACTTTTCTCTAAAATGTTCCCTCCAATTCCTAGCCCCAACTGACATCTGCCTCTTCAAGAATTTTCTTAAGCCTGGAGGAAACAGGATTTCTTCTAACTAGTGCAAATCACGCCCACATCTACAAGAACTTCCATATCATTCTCTTATTTTTCAACTCTCTCTTTTTTTTTTTTTTTTTTGCCATGGATTCCTACCTCCTGGCATGCAAACATATTCAAGAATCTGCCATCTTAAGAGATAAATGAAAATATCTATTAAAACTTTGTCTTAAATTCTAAAAGGTCATTATTAACTTACCTCTTAAAACCTCCACTTAACAAGATACCTAAAACTCATAACCTGGTGAAGGACCATCCATCTTCCCTCAGTTCCTAAGGTTGTAATAAGGGAAGGTAAACTAAGCACCCCACAACCTCATACCTCGTTTGTAATTGGTCTCTCCTCCATTGCTACCTTCCCAATTCAAGCATCTGCTAAGCATCCACATCACATCCTTGGGTAACTTTACACTGCCACTTATAGCACACCAGACATAGCCAAATATTTTAATGTTCATTATTTTTATAAAACCAGAGAACCTCAGAGTAGAGATTATATGAAGAATGTATGAATAATGAATTTATTAGTAAACTACTATGATTCTACCTGTAATGTCTTGAAAGACACAAAGTTCTTTCTACAGGGAAACTCCAGGCCCTGATGGAATCACTAGTAAATTCTACCAAACATTTAAAGGATTAATACTACGCTTAAATTCTTTCTGCAAATGGAAGAAAAGAGAACACTTTGTAACTACTTTTATGAGATTAGCATCACCCTGATACCAAAACCAGACAAAGATATTACAAAAAAAGAAAACTAAAGTTTTTATTCCTTGTATCCCAAAACCTTAAACCAAAACAGCCCTCAACAGTTGAATGTCTAAACAAATTATGGTGTATTCATAAAATGGAATACTACTCAGCAATGAAAGGAAATTAATTCAAGCAACAACATGGATCTCAAAAATATAATGCTAAAGAAATTGGACACAAAAAAGCATGCTGTGATTCCCTCTATGTGAAATTCTTTTTAAAAAGCATAACTAGTATGTTGTGATAGAAGTCACATTAGTGGTTGCCTGAGGTGTCAAGGAGGGGTGGTCGTGGTAGAGGGTGTGTATGAGAAGTTTTTCAGGTGATAGAAATGTCCTTGATTGAGGTAGTGGTTGCATGAATGTATACAATTGTCAAAGCTTATCAAACTGTACACTTAAAATGGGTCATAGAGTTATGTCAATTATATCTCAATAAAGTTGAGGGTTTTTTTTTTTTTTAAAACTATACCTTTCCATTTTATCACAGTCATTCCGTTTTGGAGGAGCATGCACGTGGAGGTGAATTCAAATGGGAATTCACCAACATAGTCTGGAATCTGGCGTGATGCAAGGACGCAGTAAATTCTCAATAAATACTTTATAACAGATTGTCCTTGATGCAGGAGTTTCTCGACTCCAATATTCAATTGCTTACTTGTGTTCTAATGACTGAGTTCCTAATCCATAGATATATGATTTCACCACACTAAAGGAATTAACACATGAATAAATGGTTATCATACATCATTCACTAAGTATGGATTCCTCAAGGCATAAAGGATATTACATTCCTATCCATTAAGTACCTCTCTAAGCCATGACTAAAACTGTGAACCAAAAGTCAATTTTCCCTTTCACTTTTATTAATAGTTGTGAGGGCAGCCAGCCATGTTGTATGAGCAACAACTATAGAGACTGTGTTCTAATCAAGCAAAATTTACAACAACATTAATTAGGCACTTGTTTAATGAGATATATAATTGTTACTGTTCTCCACGATAATTACCGAAGCTACTCGCATGAATGTCTCTTATTATTACAGTAGACCCTTGGCATTCACAGATTTAACATTGCTGGTTTTAACCATTCATGAGTGAATTTTACAAGGTTATGACAGGTTGTAATTTGTAACTTTGTTGAGACACAAATTTGAATGAAGACTGAGGAGATTTCTGACATGGAATAGTCATTTAGCTCGTTAATGAGCATAGAAACTGTTAAGCTGTGTCTCTGTTATTCTCAACTCATATATGAATTCTATAAAAGATAGGGGTATTTAAGAATGTAGGGTTTCTCAAAAGCCTGTGAAGTTTCCTCTGTGAATGTCAAAGGGGTGCTGTTATTAATCAACCTTTTCCTTTCAAATTGAGAATTTTTTTTTTTACTGATTTTTAGTCAATTCTTAGGTTTCTAATATCTAGAATCAATCATGATCAATGCAGATTGCCACTACACATTATACAGATTCGATGTATAAAGTGTACCTGGATGTTATTCCCCAAGACTTGAGATTTTATTTGCTTATAACTCCTCTTTCCCAATTTCTGAGAGAGTAAGGTTCATTTCTGTGTTCCGTCCATGCACTCCATCCTATAAATCCTTTCCTGTTAACACTCCAAGAAGGAGACTGGGAGGTTTCCCCCAAACCTCACATGGTGCTATCACAGAGTAGATGTTCAGTGACTCCCACTCTCAGTCAGCGGTCACCACAAAAGTCTTGGGTGCTAGAGTATGTTGTGAAAGCTGTGTCAGTTGGACTAGAAACCCTGGGGTCTAAATTCCTAACTGCAAAGAATAGGGCAGAGTTAGGTCTGAACATGTTCAAGAGAAGGGTGTGAACACCATGAAAATAGGTTCTAGATCCTCAATACTCAGAAATCTTATAAAGACTGGAGGAGAGGATCTAAGGTTAAAGGAAGAGAAAAGGGGAACAAAGAAGTTGGCTCAATAATGTCAACATGGTTAAAATAGACATCATTAGGCTCTGCGTAGACAAAAGAACAACTGTAACTTGTAAGGACTGACAAAAGATTCTTCCCCTACTCCTTGCCTCTTAAGGTAGGTGCTGTACAATATGCTTTAAATGTCCTCATATTCTTATACCACGTCCTAAAGGTAATTTTATTATTGTTCCTATAATAAAGATGAGGAAGCTGAGGCTCAAGAGAGTTGAAGCAATGTTCCCAGTTCATAGAGCTAAGATTCACATTTATATTTAAGTAATTCCAAAGTCTGTGTCTTAAACCATCACACAAAGCTACCTATCTTCCTACCTTGAGTATATCCACTATCTTCCTAATTTGACTGCAGAAGGGGACTCAAAAGCAAGGACACAATGGGCACTTGAAAGGGGAGAGGGCATAAAACTGAGGGGAGAGACTGCGATGCTCAGTACTCGACAATTTTGCAAGCTGCTCCGAGTTTTCTTCATCTGAACTGGTCAAACAGAAGCTATGGCCTAAGTTACTTCCCCTCCTGCTCGGGCTCCAGCCTCAATTAAAGAAAAACAAAGGCAGGGCTTTTCCTGAGCAGTTTAGGACTCTCAGGGCTGAACACATAATGGTCATTTGCTGTAGGATAATACTTTATAAAATTAATTTAGAGGGCATTTCCTCTCCTGTTTTATTGTTTGTCTATACCTTTCAGTGATATATTGATAGTTGGTACCTTGAGAGCAATGTCCAGTCCCCTAATTTATAATGTTAAAGACTGCAATGACGCAATTACAAGCAGCAATGACTACAGAATGTCCTCATGGCAAACTTTTCAAATGTATGCTTAATCATGAGGCTTATTATAAGACAGAAGAATATTAGATATCTTATCCTACAAGGCAGCATTGGGTTTTTCTTAAGTCACCACAGAATTATAACTGCCTAGTTGTTGTTGAAACCGTTTTCTTATCCAAAAGGAAGACAGTGTTCCTTCTTATCACTGGTAAATAAATTTCATTACTTCTACTGAGTATACATTCTAGATTTTAATTTTTCAATGTAAAATTTGGTATGACACATTTTAATGAAATTTCTTATCTTGGCTATGGTCTCACTAATGCTTACCTTAAAATACACAAGAAAATGATACTTCACCTAAATTGTAATATGTATGCAAAGCAAAGTACCTAATTAAGGCAGACAGATGATAAAGATGATGGAAAATTACCTGCAGGCGAATGAGACACCCACATACAATACTAAGATGTCCCCCCAATCATAAATCCTACCCATTTAAAGGACACAAATCAAATGATTATGCATTCATATGTGCTACTTTCCACAACTAACAAATACCTGCACATGTTAACATCAGAATGCTGTGCTGTCCTTGTCACAATGGGCACCTTTGCTCTTCAACCCCTTGCCTTAACACTGCACCGAATTACCCACGCGTATCACTTTATCTCCAAATTTGCCCACAAGGTAAACCTTCAATCCAGAGCCATTAATGTATTTTCATCCATGCACACAGATGCCCTCAAAGAAGGTGTTAATTACCTCTTCTATATCAGGCACAGTATTGTACTCCAAGCCACTATGTGCAGAAATACTATCTTCATAAACCAAATTCTAATTCCTCTCTAGAAACTATTAATATGAGCCTTCCCAAATCTCATATTTGATCCAACGTTCCTGAACTCATGGCACTGGGAAAAGATACTCTCATAAGAACTTCTTTGTGCTTAATAAGTTACGCTATTCTTAGCAAAAAGATAAAAAAGTAAAAAGAGCCTCCTAAAATCTTTAACACTAAACATATTTTAGATTGTGAAACAAGATGCAGTATAATAAATGTAGAGCACCACTACTCATATTCCTTCCTACTGAAAGGTGAGATAATACAGGAATCATTTCCCTTACCAATAATCTACTGCTTCTATTGAGAGTGTAATTAAAAGGTAGAAAATAAAATATGAATAGGTCTTTATCTGTTTGCTTAATGATTACTAACCCATGAACAATCTAAAGGATCTTTGAATATATTTATTTAATAATTACATGTATTTTTTCCCTTGGGGTCTTACATTTAATTGAAAGGCATTTTTCATCGTTTTCCTGAAAAGAAAAAAGAAAATCTAGGTAACAAACACTATTTCCTCTTCTAAAGGAAGATAACCTAATAACAGTAAAGAAGGCGAGACAGAAGAGAAATCATCTGCTATGGAAAGCTAGTATTAACCTTCAGGGACAGCAACTTTGTAAATATAAAGCCCAAAGTAGGCAGTTCTGTTTGAAATAGAGAAGTAGCTGTAATCCCAGTTTGGCATTTCCCTGCCCACAGGCACTAACGTCTTGAGCAACCTGCACAAAGGCACCTTGGGCTGGAATCCAGCTCCTGGGTTAAGCATGACCAGAACACGTCAGTGACTGGAACAGAGTTCACAGCACCAGTGGTTTAAGGAGGAGGATGAAGTCGATGACACAAAAGGAGGGGAATCCTTCCAGTGGAGATAAGAAAATGAGTCAAGGATCTTTTGTTTGCCTTCAGTTTACTCAACAGAGTCAGAACTGAGTGTTCAATATATGCTCTTATTAGATGCCGCTCCTCTATCAGGCAAGAAACACTGCTTACTAAAGTAAATGACAGTTAACATAGCATTTTGTCTTCATACCCACATAGTTTAAATGGCCAAACAAAGCCTGGGTATTTTCTATTAGCCCCTAGAACAGGCTAACAACTACAAATAACAGGTCATCCACCAAGTCTGGGATCTGTAAATACCACTTCAACTGACATTCCTTCACTGGATACTGAAAGGAGTCGGTCTGTTAGGACATGATCATTTCCATTATTTAAAACAAAGAACTAAATGTGAACTTCTGGGGGAAAAAGCAGAAGGAGTAAATCATATTTTTAAAATATCAACTTAAAAGATATTTAAATTAATTCCATATTAATGGCATTTAAGGTGACATAGTTACCTAGTCCCTGCCCAAGCTGGAATAGCCCTAGGCTGTGGGTG
The DNA here is from genome assembly GCF_963455315.2 of Globicephala melas. Taxonomy (NCBI): domain Eukaryota; kingdom Metazoa; phylum Chordata; class Mammalia; order Artiodactyla; family Delphinidae; genus Globicephala; species Globicephala melas. Next base: position 57,604,534 of record NC_083317.1, on the reverse strand, counting down.
AGCCTGGCTGGAATGGATCTTACCTAGAGGGGCCTCCTTGGGGGCCACCAGCAGGTGCCACTGAAGCAGCAGCAGCTCCTTCCTTAGTCCTGCGTCGTTAGTTCAGACACAGTGTTCGTGAGAGGTGCCATCATGTTTGGGATGCCTGGTCTGAGAGCTGGTGGGGATTTTGGTGCTGCTGTTTATGAGAGCTGAGCTCCAGAGAGGTGAACTTCAGTCTTCTCTAAATGGGCTGGAAATCAATAGTCTGTCCTCTGAAATAACCTCATCATTAGTAATACTGTACCAACAGGAATGCCAAAGAACTTACCTGTTCCCCTGCCCTCCAGGAATTTACAACCTTGCTTCACGTGTCTTGTCTTCCAAACAGTTAAACAACAAAGCAACACAGTTTGAATGCAAACCACTCAAAAGCGGGAAACCTGTCTTACGCTTCTACTTTTTCTCTTCTACCACAGTACCTACCATGCCGTATATAAACACCTACTGATCTAATCTGATTATAACCTCAAAGCGCTACAGATCCACAATTTCTTATCTGAAAGTTTTAGGAACAGACGTACTTTGGAATTCAGAAATTTTTCAGATTTTTAGAAAGGTGATATGCACTTATTCCATATATTTATAAAACATCTCCAGACCCTTCTGGAGAAGGATCTGGAGATGTTTTATAAATATAAACCCCATACAGAACCCCATAATCAAGCATATAAATATTTCTGCAATGGAAATATGAGCATTCATATTAAGTAAAGAAAGTAATGACTATGTACAGCTTCATGAGAGTCAACAGTTCAGGTCAGATTTTGGTGCAAAATGAGTTTAAAAAAAAAACTTCAGGGGCTTCCCTGGTGGCACAGTGGTTAAGAATCTGCCTGCCAATGCAGGCAACACGGGTTAGATCCCTGGTCCAGGAAGATCCCACATGACGCGGAGCAACTAAGCCCGTGCACCACAACTACTGAGCCTCCCGCTCTAGAGCCCGCAAGCCACAACTACTGAGCCCAAGCATCGCAACTACTGGAGCCTGCACGCCTAGAGCCCGTGCTCCGCAACAAGAGAAGCCACTGCAATGAGAAGCCTGCACACTGCAACGAAGAGTAGGCCCCGCTTGCCGCAACTAGAGAAAGCCTGTGCCCAGCAATAAAGACCCAATGCCACCAAAATAAATAAATAAATAAATAACTTTAAAAAAAAAACTTCAGATGCCTAGAGATTTTTATAAATGTAGATAACAGATTGTGGACCTATAACACACATCATGAGAATGACGGCAATTCAGAGGCTAGAGCAATCAAGATAAGCTGTGGAGAGGTGAAGGTGAAACAGTATTAGTGAGAACCCAGACTCTATTGGTGGGGTGGGAGGACTCATCTGACCGCACTGAGGGTATGGGCGGGGGTATGACCACAGAGCACCAGGCTGAGAGTCCCAAGCCTCCAGAGCCACCCAGATTCTAGGCTATGCGAGCAACACAGTGAAAGCAGGGCCTGAGAAATAACCATCTAACCAGTGGTGATGATCACAATGATGGTGAGTGTGGCTTTTTAGAGAACAGGAAAATCCAGGATTTGACCACGAATAGCAGGGAGCAGAGAAGGGGAAGTGAGAGAAGGCAGAAAACACCAACAGACCTACAGCTATACACCAAGTCTGCAGATGCTATAAGCATGTACAAAAAGAGAAAATAAGAGGGAAAAAGAATAAACGTAGGCCATGTACTTCATTAAAGGTTTATGGGACAGAAGGTATATTTGTCCATGAAAAGAGAAACAGTGTAGATAATAGCAGAGATTATCACTACAGATTGAGTCGAATCATGAGAAAAATCACATTCTATCCAGAAAAACAGATCACAGATTTAAGAATGATAGTTCTTAAAGAGAGCACAAAGGCTGTAAAATCCCTGGGTGGGGAGTGAGCTGCTCATGTCACAGACATTGAAGCAGTTGTGAGGCTGGGGAGGAGGAGTAGAAGGAAAAGGGCTGCTGTGCCCCCAGAAGATGGGTAACACTTTATGGGCCCCCATGGAAGATTAAGGCAAATCAGAGTTGAATCAAAGAATTCTGACCGAAAGCATCGTGTGTGATTACAGGTGAAAGATGCAGAAGAGGTGAAAGCCGCTGGCCTGACAATGACAAGATGCAACAAAATGGGAGGGGTTAAACGTTATCACATGGAGGAAAACACTGCTGCTCGTGTGAAGATGAGCAGCAGCTGCAGGTTCAGAAATAGACCTTCCATGCTCACAGAGATGAAGCATGTTGTATTAAAGAAGAGTGGCATGCACTTGGAAGAGGAGTCGTGTTTTCCTAACAGACTCAGAATGGGTAACAGATCAAACAGAGTAAGCACCATCTGTGTATTCAAGGAAAGGGCATAATGTTTGCTTCTGATTGTAGCCTGTTGTTGTTGTGTTTTTTTTAATGTTGCATTTCTATGTAAGTTGCTTGGAAGAGAGGAGGAAAAGAATATACTCAATATAACTAGATTCAAAAGCTCCAAAAATCTTCTATCACTTTCCCCCCAAAGAAGCTCAGAGTGCTTTGCTAGAATCTCATTTTTACTTCCAAAAGGATTTGGGGAAACTCAGCAGTAAGGGTTAGAACAGACAAAGGTTCTCTGAGAGACTTATGCAGGGTTTCACAGTAAGTCTAGGTGCTTTATTGTGTTCACAGAACAAATGAGGCCTCCAACCAATATGCATGGTACCTGGCAGATCAAAGGAAAAGGCCAACAGGAATAATGTCCTCCTGACAACAATTTGTGGGTGGAGAATTTTCTAACAGATACCATGGCACCATTAAGGGTGAAAGTTTTACTTCTTATGAACCTGAAGACCCACTTTAATTTTCTCCTTCTAAAATCAATTTTGAATACCATATCATCTTATTTTTAGTATGGTTTGGAGAAATATGAACTTTTAAAAAATAAATAAATAAAGAAGCTAGGTAATCCAAGTTTCTTTTCTGAGAAATAAAATCCAGGCTAACTTTAGACCCTTTAAATGTGCAGAAGTAGATGAAAAGGATCTAGTTTTTATATTCATCCTTCCTCATCTAGATTTCGGCAAGTATCCAAAAGAAAAAGGAGATGTAACAGTACAAAGTCCTCAACTTATTTATTTTAAAATATCAGTTTAGTTGAATGTGCATTCAGTTCAAAACAAGAAGAGATCACTCAGAATATTTAGATGATTAATGCCAGCAAATGCCTGAATGTTTCCCTATTTTGTGAAATGTTGAAAAAAAAATCTACCTCGAGAACTTGGCTACTTGGTGCGAATGTAAATTGATACAGCCACTATGGAGAACAGTATGGAAGTTCCTTGAAAAACTAAAAATAGAATTACCATATGATCCAGCAATCCCACTACTGGGCATATACCCAGAGAAAACCATAATTCAAAAAGACACATGCACCCCAATGTTAATTGCAGCACTATTTACAATAGCCAGGACATGGAAGCAACCTAGATGCCCATCGACAGATGACTGGATAAAGAAGATGTGGTACATATATACAATGGAATATTACTCAGCCATACAAAAGGAATGAAGTTGGGTCATTTGTAGAGATGTGGATGGACCTAGAGACTGTCATACAGAGTGAAGTAAGTCAGAAACAGAAAAGCAAATATCGTATATTAACGCATGTATGTGGAACCTAGAAAAATGGTACAGATGAACCGGTTTGCAGGGCAGAAATTGAGACACAGATGTAGAGAACAAATGTATGGACACCAAGGGGGGAAAGCGGGGTGTGTGCGTGTGTGTGTGTGTGTGATGAATTGGGCGATTGGGATTGACATATATACACTAATATATATAAAATGGATAACTAATAAGAACCTGGTGTATAAATAAATAAATAAAATAAAATTCAAAAATTCAAAAAAAAAAGAATTTAAGTTTAAAAAAAAAAGAACTTGGCTACAAATCTCTGCAACAGATCTTTAACAGGGCAAGCTGGATGACGAAGTGAGTTGTTCTGAGAAAATGCATGCACTTCACATTATAGCTAAACTTTTTTCCTTAACTTAGCAGGAGATGAAATATATATATTTCAACTGTTTTTAATTTAAGAGTTTTTCTCCTTATGAGGTTCCACCCATATGTACAGTGGGGTAATGTGACACCTCCTTATAAATAGCTTTCAAATGGCAATATGCACTGGAGTACGGAGCTCTGTTCTGTACAGATGCAAAGGCACCTGATGTGCTGGGAAAGGACGATGTATTAAATTGCAGCAGCTGAGCATCTTCTAGGTACAGTCTCAGAGGCTGTGGGATAACATAGCTGCTAAAGTCTAAGATTGTCCTTAATAACTGATGAATCAGAAGCAGCAGACTGGCTTAGTCCCTTTTATCTGAGGAATTCTAAAATGTTAGTGCAAGAAAGGTCCTCAGGAATTATCCAGGAACAAATGCCCTCCTTTCACATATGAGGGAACAGGGTTCCAGAGACGTAAAGGGATTTCCCCCCAGGTTCACTCATGACACAACTGGGACACAAATCCAGATCCATATTTCTTGAGTCCCATGCCAGTGATTTTTCCAGTATTTGTGTGAACTCTCGAGCTAGACTGCCTGGGTTCTAATCTCGGCTCTCATAGCTGGGGACACTGTCAAAGTTATTTAACGCTCTGAGCTTCAGTTTGCTTACATGAAAGATGAGGATCACACTGGCATGTGCCTCACAAGGTTGTTATTATAAGGGGTACATAAATTCATACATATAAAGCAGTTCGGACAATGTCTTGCATTTAACAAGTGCTAACTAAATGTGAGCTCTAATTAGTTAGTGTTAACAGGTGTAATCTCAGTTGGTAGGCAGCAAGGAACAACAGAGCCCAAACCTAAGCCCTTCACTAGAAATTACCTTGGGGAAATTAACCCCTCAAAGCCTTAGTTTCCTCATTGATAGAACGGGGAAAATAGTAATTCCTACCTGAGAAGGTGACTATAAGGATTAAATGAGACGGTTCATGTGAAATATTTACAACAGTGCCTGGCACATGAGTAGCACTCAACAAATAATAGATATTATTCACAAACAATAATTCAATGAAAACTTATAACTCTCTATCACCAACCTATTTCCTCCGTACTTAATACTGTCTCCTTCTACCTTTCAACTTTCTCCATCCCTATGCCCAACATAGAAGAAAAGAGTAGGGGATTTATTTTTCAACATTAAATAAGGGAAAGAAGGGAAAAAAAAGTTTAAAAGGATGATTCATTTTATTGGGTTGGTCAAGAAGTTTGGGTTTTGAAAAACCCGAATGAACTTTTTGGCCAGCCCAATATAGAAACAGCCAAATTTTCCAATATATCAGTGCATGAGAGCTGACACTTTGGAGAAAGGAAAAGCTGTATGCGTGAGAACATTTTCAACTCACCAGCATACCATTCAGGGCCTTAACAAAGTAGAGCAGTAATTCTGTTAAATACAGAACAAGCTAATAAATGAACTAAAAGACGTGTTTTCCTCTCATATACTATTGGTGGCAGTGTACCTTGGTATAAAGTATAAATCTGTGGCAATAACCATCAAAATAAAAATCCATATACCCATTAATTTCCATTTCTTAGGGATTCAGCTAATAGATATGTTCTAGACGTATAAAAATATATTTACAAGTTAATCACTGCAGCTGAATGTGAAACTATTTCCCTACTTCTTAGTTCAAGATTCTAGGTATCTCTCCAGTACCTAGTCATATGTACCTATACATTGAGGGTTTTAATGGAAAAGTAATACCTTCACATTAGACCTATAAGTGAAGTAAATGGAATAATCACAAACAACTTTAAAATATGCTCTGGTAACCATGCTTATAATCTATTAATTTTCTATGATAGTGTATTTTACTTACCCTTCAGCAGTTTGCTAGGGGGAAAATGCTCATTGATAATATCACAATATCATGCTGTATTTGCCAAATATTGATTTTAAAACATCAAACATTTTGGGGAGTGATATCACCAAGATGCTGGAGTAGGAGAACCCAGCCTCCAGCTCCCTACAAAAATCAACAATCAGACAGATAATCACAAACAAAAACAGTTCTGAGAGAGCTCAGGAGTCCACTTAAGAAGCTTTAGCAACACAGTGGAACAAAGAAATCTAAAAATAACTACAGGAAAAGGAAGGAAGAATAATGTCATTTTGCCTGCATCATCCCATCCCCCAGGCTGGCACTGCTCAGGGCCAAGAGCGCACTTCCAGCTAGGAAGAGTTCCACTGACTGGGAAAAACAGGGTGGGGTGAACAACCCGTCTTTCGGGGCACCACGTGAAGGATCCACCTCGGTTTCACCCCATCCAGAGACCAGCACAGCTGAGATGTATGGAGATGTCTAGGAACAAGGAAAAATAGCAGAGGCTGCCAAAAAGAGCCACACAGTGGGAGTAGCCACGGTTCCCTGTAAACCACTCTGCAGAGGAATCCAGCATCTTTTGTCGCTGATGAAACCAACTGTCAACATGGCTGCCATGAAATCCCTGCAGATTTTACCTTTTTTCACCTCAAGGTGTTTGCATTTGCAGACCACCAACTACCTGAGTTCTGCCCTATTCCCTCCCCTCGCTGCCCCCTCTGTAGCCCAGGATCCTCACTAGCAGTCAGCCCAGGCCTCTGTGGCTGCTTGGGTGCAAGACATCAGGCTAGACTCCCTTGGCTGATTCCCACCACATGCATATGCTTGGGGCCAGCTGTTCTGGCTGTGCACTTGCACGCTGCTAGTCTATGCCCATCACTCGCCTCCACTGCCCTGGATGCACCTGTAGCAAGATCCTGCAGTCATAGAAGCCAAGGGCCCCACAGCTATTTGGGGGACCAGATTCAGCCTTCTCTAGTCACTGGCCTGTACCACTGGGCTCACTTGCAGCTAGCCCTCTAGTTGTGTACCTGCACACCTCCAGTACCTGCCTCCACTGACATGTGCCCATGGCAAGACCCAGTGGCCACAGTAGCACATGCTGACAGCCAAGGTATCCACAGCTGTCAGTGTGCCCACAGCTGGCCCCAATCCTTGCTGGCTGCCTTGGCCCCTGTCACTATGTACGTGTCTGCAACCAGTGTCTGCTACACAGGTACCTGCAGCTGGCCCCCTGCAACCTAGTGTATGCACACTACTTTCTCTGGCCACCACTTCTGCCCGCCCTGGTCCCTAGCTGCTGGACCTAGACGTGTCGCTGAAGACCTCAACACTGCAGATCCCCCCACAGGGCTTGCCAAGGACCACACCGTTGTTGATGCTGTGACCCAAGCAATCTGAGCCAAAGAGACATCGCGCCTGGCCTGTATCAGGGCCACAATATGCCCCCACACTTGACACCCTGAAATCAGTGAAATTGAAGGCAGAAATTATTCACTCAGAGGAGCTGAAAATAACGAACAGGAATTGAGAAAGCCTACTGGACTTGTGGAACACCATTAAGGGAAACAATCTGTGCACTACTGGAGTCCCAGAAGGAAAAGAGAAGGAAAAAGAGGCAGAAAACTTATTTAAAGAAATAATGGCTGAGAACTTCCCAAACCTGGGGAGAAATCTGGACATCCAGGTTCATGAAGATAATATTTCACCCCATAATTTCAATCTAAAACAACTTTCCCTGAGTGAGTCACATTATAATAAAACTACCTAAAATTGAAAAGAGAATTTTTTAAAAGCAGCAAGAGAAACAAATTTCTCTCATACAAGGGAACCCCTATAATGCTACAAGTGGATTTCTCAGAAGAAACTCTACAGGCCAGGAAAGAGTGGGATGATATATTCAAAGTGCTGAAAGAAAAAACAAAACAAAACAAAAAAACCTCACCAACCATGAATACTTTACCCAGCAAAGCTGTCCACCAGAAATGAAGGCAAGATACATGAATATATACATGTAACAGTAAGTATAAAGTCAGACTCAGAATAGTGTACTACTGTAATGTGGTGTGTTAACACTTAACTCTAGTATAAAGGATAAGGACAAAAGTATTAAAAATAGTTACAATAATTTCTTAATGGATTCACAACAAAAAAGGAGTATATTTCAATTAAAATCACAAGATTTGGAACAAGACAAGGGTGCCCACTCTCACCACTCCTGTATAACAGTGTACTGGAAGTCCTAGCCAGAGCAATGCAAGGAAAAAAAGAAAGGCATCCAAATTGGAAAGGAGAAGTAAAATTATCTCTGTTTGCTGATGACATGATCTTTTATATAGAAAATGCTAAAGATTCCACCAAAAATCTGTTATAACTAACAAATGAATTCAATCAAGTTTCAGGATACAAACCCAACATACAAAAATCAGTTGCATTTCTATACAATAACAAGAAACTATCTGAAAAAAGAAATACAGGAAATTCCATTTACAACAGCATCAAAAGAAAAAGAAAATATTGATACTTAGGAATAAACTTACCCAAGGAAATGAAAGATCTATACATTGAAAACTACAAGACACCGATGAAAGAAATTGAGGATGACTCATAAATGGAAAGTTATCCTATGTTCATGAGTCAGAATTAATATTAAAACATTCAAACTACCCAAAGTAACCTACAGAGTCAATGCAATCTCTGTCAAAATTCCAATGGCATTTTTCACAAAAATTTTTAAAAATTCTAAAATTTGTATGAAACTACAAAAGACCATGAATAACCAAAGAACAATAAAGCAAGAAGCATCACACTTTCTGATTTCAAACTATATTACAAAGGTATAGTAATCAAAACAGTATGGTAGGGCTTCCCTGGTGGCGCAGTGGTTGAGAGTCTACCTGCTGATGCAGGGGACACGGGTTTGTGCCCTGGTCCAGGAAGATCCCACATGCCGCGGAGCGGCTAGGCCGGTGAGCCATGGCTGCTGAGCCTGCGCGTCCGGAGCCTGTGCTCCGCAATGTGAGAAGCCACAACAGTGAGAGGCCTGCGGACCGCAAAAAAACAAAACAAACAAACAAACAAAAAACAGTATGGTACTGATATAAAAATAGACATATAGATCAATGGAATAGACTCGAAGTCCCAGAAATAAATTCATGAATGTATGGTCAATTAATTTTGACAGAGAAGCCAAAAATATACAATAGGGAAAGAATGGTGTTAGGAAAACTGGGCAGTCACGTGCAAAAGAATGAAACTGGACCACTATTTTACACCATACACAAAATTCAACTCAAAATGAATTAAGGACTTGAATAAAACTCCTAGAAAAAATCATTAGTCTTAACAATGATTTTTTAGATTTGACACCAAAAGCAAAGGACACAAAAACAAAAATAAATAAGTAGGACTACATCAAACTAAAAAGCTTCTGCACAGCAAAGAAAACCATCAACAAAATGAAAACGCAACCTATGGAATGAAAGAAAATATTGACAAACCCATATCCAGTAAGGGGTTAACATCTAAAATAGAAGAGGTTCTCATATAACTCAACAGCAAAAAGCAAATATCACCTGTTAGGATGGCTATTATAAAAAAGACAAGAGATAACAAATACTGGTGAGGATGTAGAGTAAAGGGGACTCTTGTACACTGCTGATGGGAATGTAAACTGGTACAGGCACTATGGAAAACAGTATGGAAGTTCCTCAAAAAGTTAAAAATAGAATTACCGTACATATGATCCAGCAATCCCATTTCTGGGTATATATTCAAAAAAATTGAAATCTGAATCTCAGAGATATCTCCCTCATTCCAATGTTCACTGCACCATTATTCACAATAGCCAAGATATGGAAATAATCTAAATGTCCACTGATGGATATACAGATAAAGAAAATACAATGGAATATTACTCAGCCTTTAAAAAGAAGGCAATCCTGACATTTGTGACAATATGACTGGACCTGGAAGACATTATGCTAAGTGAAATAAATCAGATACAGAAAGACAAATACTGCATTATCTCACTTATATGTTGAATCTAAAATAGTCAAATTCATAGAAGCAGAGAAAAGAATGATGGTGGTTGCCAGAGGCTGGGGAAAACAATGAGTGGTTGGTAAAAGAGTACAAACTTTCACTTCAGGTCTGAGGATCTTATGTATAATATGGTGACTATAGTTGATAATACTGTTTGCACAACTGACATTTGCTAAGAGAACAGAACTTAAGTGTTCACACCAAGAAAAATGAAAAGGATAAAACGTGAGGTGATGAATGCATTAATTAACTCGATGGTGGAAATCCTTTTACAATTTATACGTATATCAAATTGTCTTGCTGTTTACTCTAAGTATTGGGTTGGCCGAAAAGTTCCTTCGGGTTTTTCCATAAGATGTTATGGAAAAACCAAAACGAACTTTTTGGCCAACCCAATATATTACAATTTTATTTGTCATCTATACCTCAATGAAGTTGAAAAAAATAAAGCTATGAAATTGGAAAAAAAAAAAAAAAGACCACCCTAAAAAATCCTACCTGAAGATAAAAACAAATATATATTTTTATTGTATATTTATATATGATATGTATACTTACATATATAGATATAGATGTAATTTATCAGAAGAGCTTTTAAAATTATTTTATTCAACATCTTTGTCTATAACTCAGACCAGGCAATTTCCTAAATATTGTTCTTGAAATACAGAGTATATTAATCATTACAAATTCATTATTCCATAAATGTAATCTTCCATTGTACAGCTAACAAGCTTATGAGGTAGTGATGTCTATTCAAAGTAGCCAAGTTAATTATGAGGTAGTGATGTCTATTCAAAGTAGCCAAGTTAATTATTTGTTTATGTTATTTTTCATTTTACAAGCATGTGTGAAGCATCCAAATCAGCCTCTGGGAAAACCAGAATTTCAAAGGCTTCCTCTGCTTTGCCAATGGCTAGTCTGTCAATTCTACATAACAAACAGGCAATATGGGTCAGGTTCAAACATTTTTTCCATTGTATGTCATTCTGGTTCTTTTAGGAATACCATTTTGAAGAAATCCCTCTCATTCTCTAAGTAGTAAAGATCTAACCAGGAACTTCCCTGGTGGCTCAGTGGTTAAGACTCCGCACTCCCAGTGCAGGGGCCCGGGTTCGATCCCTGGTCAGGGAACTAGATCCCGCATGCATGCCACAACTAAGAGTTCACATGCCACAACTAAGGAGCCAGCAAACTGCAACAAAGGAGCCCGTGAGCTGCAACTAAGGAGCACACCTGCTGCAACTAAGACCCGGCACAACCAAATAAAAAAAAAAAGAAAGATCTAATGAATTATGTGAACAACTATTTTGCTTGAAAAACTTCATTGGCAAAGATACCAGGATATCCATACTCTGGTATCTTTGCCAATGAATAATTCTTTAAAAGAATTACCTGCTTCCTGATTAAAGTTAAACTAAGCTGTTTTAATAGTAAAAATTTTGATAATGAAAGATGAAACAAGCATGAAATGTCTTGTCATTTAAATATTCCTTTGTGTAAGTCCAGTACTTGAGTTACATGGTGTTGTGGGTTGAATTGTCCCCCCAAAAGATATGGTCAAGTCCTAATCCTGGTACCTCTGAATGAGACCGTATTTAGAAATAGGGTCTTTGCTGATGTCATCAACTTAGAATGAGGTCATATGGGATTGTGGTGGGCCCTAATACAATGACTGGTGTCCTTATAAGAGGGGAATCTGGACACAGAGAGGGAGAACGTCATGTGAAGAAAACTACAAGACAAGGAATGTCAAGAATTGCTGATAACCACAGAAGCTAGGAGTGAGTTGTGGAAAGAGGTGCTCCTTTATAGCCTTCAGGCACTTTGCACATACCTTGATTTGGGACTTGTGTGTCCAGAACTGTGAGAGAATAAATTTCCGTTGTTTAAAGACACTCAGTTTATGGTAATTTGTTAAGCAGCCCTAGGAAACTAATATACATGGACACATACTTCAGTCATAGCTTTTGTTAGTGGTGGGAATATGGGGTAAGAAACCCCCTTTGGAGGCTAACTGCAAAACTCAGGGCAGTACCTGACAGTCTACAGCTCAGAGAAACAAAGCCAAAGGACTCCACATGGGAGACAGGTTTAAGACATAGCATCTAAATGTTTAGTTAATATAATTTTATTTCATAAAATTAAATATTTAAACTTTTTTTTTTTTTTGGCCACGCCACGTAGCTTGCAGTATCTTAGTTCCCTGACCAGGGACCTAACCCCGGCCCTCAGCAGTGAAAGTGCAGAGTCCTAACAACTGGACTGCCAGGGAATTCCCTTAACTATTTAGTTTTATATAAATAAAATGTCATGGTAACCAGAAGTTTTAAAATGACCAAAAAATGGATACAAGTTTAAGATTAAAATAATAATAATAAATACAAGGAAAACTAGATTTCAGATGTCTTTCTGGAAACTATGGTATTTTGTTAATTGTCTAATATTCATTCTAGTTTTATTAATGTTTTGATGTCAAGCACAGTCACTTCTGAAATACAATTCCTTTCCCATTTTGTACTTTTGTACTTAAGTTTCTTTTCTGTTTCACAGATAGTAATTCTGTATTCTTATTGGACTTTTTCTCTTTAAAAAAAGATTTACTTCGATAGTATTCCTAGTTTTTATTCCTTCCATTGGGCAATCTTTTCCTGATTTTGAGTTATCCCACTTGTTTTACCCATATATGAAAAATAGGAAATACTCTTTCTCAAAATATTATTTATACAAGTAACTACAATCATGACATTGCAAAGGGAAGAAAAAGTCATTGTGATATGGAAATATGAGTTAATGAATTCCCACTCAAATATCTTTTCCTACTTAATTTCTTCTCATTAGCATTAAAATCTTTGCCTTCAGTCTCTCATTGGTCACGAAATGGTGTGACCTTCCAACAATGTATGACAACTACAATGCAAATATAAGGTAAATAGATTGTAAAGTGACATTACAAGTCTTGCAAAGATTTACATTCCTATATTGCTATCTAACATTTAGTTTTATATTTACACCCTTCAACAGGCTCTGGATACAAGAGAACACAAAGAAGCAGCAAACTGTATTTTCCAAAAATTGCTGCAACGTTTATTTTGAGTCACACATGGTCTTACAGAATATAGTCCCCCAACAAGAAGTAGAGTCTGCATCACCACCTTGCCTTGTATCCTTGAATCTTGAGCTGCCATGTAGTAAGTCTCAGTGCCCAGAAGCTGCCAAGCTAGAGCATGCAGAGAGAATACAGAGGAAGAGAGACAGAGACAGACAGAGACCTTCGGCGGGTGTGGGTGGGGGCAGGAGTATACATTGCTCGGGACCCTGGCTGTTTGAGCCTTCCCAGAGCAGGAACCGGAGCCTTCAAATGTCTCCATCTAAAATCAATGAGGCTTCAGGTGTCTATAGCCAGCCACCATATGCCCGAAACTTTGTGAGAAACCCTGAGCAATAACCACCTAGTGGCACCTAGTCAATCCCAGTAATTAAATGACTATTGTTTATGTAAGCCATTAAATTTGGGTGGCTGGTTATGCAGCAACAGAAAACCAACAGACTTTGGTCCTTGAAAGTGGGGTGCTACTGTAACAAAATCTTCAACATGTGGCAGTGGCTTTGGGACAAAGCTACAGGAAACAGTTAGAAGGATACTGAAGAGAGAGCTAATGAAGCTTGATGGCTTTCAAGGACACTTTTGCTGTGCACTAAAAGGAAGGTTAGGCAAATGCTATTGAAGCTGAAGGAAAGGGAACCCTACTATACAGTGGGATAAAGTTTAGAAGCACTGCTGCCTGTGATGATGTGGAGAAAAATTATATAATGAAACGGTAGATTTACTTTAGGAGATTTCTAGGCAACATGATGTAAGTGCCAACTATTTTCTTTTAGTTGTTTATAGTGGGTTTTTTTTTTAAGTAATTGCTTAATTTTCTACATCAATATACCCTAGGGTAAACTACTAAGTGTGCCCCCACACCCTGCAATTGCAAGATTTTGCCAGTTTATGGAGATAGAAACCTTTAGAACCTAGGTGGGAAGAGATACTAAGGGTTTTGGATCAGCTAGAAGGAATGTAATGTTGAATCAAACAAAACATGTTTATAAAGATGTACTAAATCAAGATTCTTGATTCAATATATTGAGTAGCTGGTAGTAGCTCTAACAGTCAGGTTAGATGACTGAAATCCAGGCCCAAACGTGGACTACCCTAAATGAAGGTGAAATTCTAGCATTTCCTTGATATATTATAGTGGAAAGTATCCAAAGACTTAAGGAAACCAAATGTTAAGGGTGGGTTTATCATGTAAGACCTGTTTAGCCATCCCTTAACTGTGCACCTCCAGTAGAGTCCTGAGAACATTCTCTTGATCAATTCTGTATGAAATGCATTCAATAGGTAAGCTCTAGCATTACTGAAGAGCTCTGGGGTAGCGATTCTCTGTAAGCCAAGAATGAATGGGTAGTGCTGCCAACGAACTGGCTCTCTGCACTAAATGGAGAAAATGGCATCCTGGGATGGCAGAAGCCAAGTGGCAGCATTTAACCACCAGAAAAAGGTGGGTGTAGTCCCAGACTAACAACCCTTGGGCACCAATTTTTGTTTGAAACTCTAATTACCTCATAGGTATAACACATCCTATGCCACCAGATTGTATCTGGAAAGCTTTATAATCCATACATATTTTATTTTTTCCCCACTCCACTTTTACTCTACAACATCACAGTTTTTCTTACTTTCAAGATTACCAGAGATGCAAGTTCATTCTTTCTCTACTTCTGTTCTCAACATTGCTTCCTGCTATACCCAATTCTAATTTTTTTCTCCTAATAGTTCTAATTTCTTAATCAGAAAGGTTTTAAAATTAGAATATGTGCCCATCGTTTGAAAAATCTACACAGTGTAAAGCATATAAAGTAAAAACAAAGGTGACACAAAAAGGCGTTGATGCAGAGCATGGGGAAAATAAGCAGAAGATTGTCTTCAAGTAAGGAGGCATGAATGTTACAATAATTGATTCTGATAATCCAACTAGGTCTTGACATCTCATTCACTCATTCTGAGTCATATCACTATGGCTACCTATTTTTTCTCACACCAGCTCAGGGCATTAAAAAAATCACAATTTCTTAATTTTTATTGTATTAGTTAAAACATTTGCAATAGGTTAGAATTTTATCTAAAATAAAAGTTAAATGTAATGGAGAAAACCACAATTAGGTTAGAAAATCAATATAACTGAAAGGAAGACATTTGGATTGACAGGACTGGCTGTCAAACACACACACACACACACACACACACGAAAGCAGACCATTTTAATACAAGTACAGATGTTAGAAAAGAGGAGGTTCAAGTTCATTTGGCACTTACCAATTCTGGACTATTGCAATTTGTTCCAGAAAACATATTTCATGAGAAATATTAAACTAGAATTTTCATAGAGGAGAGGGACCAGAGAGGGAAGATAAACTGTATCATATAAGGAATGGTTAAAAACACTGTAAACACTCAAGTTGGTTTTTAAAAACAGTGAGAGCAAGTCAGAGAACTTTAAATATTGGAAAAAGCTATCAAACAATTCCTGAAGGGTTGTTGTAAGCATTTGAGGTATGTATGAAAAGTATCTGGGGTAAAATAAATCTGTTCTTAATAGCTGCAGCTTAAAATGCTTAAAAGAATTTTGAGAATTACAGAAGTCAGAATCGGGACTAATTAGGTTGAAAGGTGGCTAGAGATTTCTGATTTTCTAGCAAGGCTGGCCATCAAAAATAAAATACAATGCCTCGGGAGTTAGTAAAATTATTAATGCAAGTGTGGCAAGTTAGGTAACCCATAATTTCACATTCCTCATTTTTAAAAACGAGGATCAGAGGCAATTAGTTCATTATGGGAACAAACTATCATCAAAAACAGGATTACTCAGTTGTAGAGAACTTTAAAATAAAAATATAAACTTGAGTCACTTCTTGCAGAACCACATTACCTATTCATTATAAATCCTTGTACATAAGAATCGTAATGAGGGTGAGGGAATACACTCTGAAACAAGTGTGGCATTTGGACTTTTAATTACATACAGTACTTTGAGATATAAGGACAGAAAATAATAATGAAAATTAACCTAGTAGAGCAAAAATGGAAAATAAATTTAAGTATAAGTTGCTTTTATATAAACTAAACAAATACAAAAGTAGAATTATAAAATTTAAAGTTCCAATTGGCCATTAGCATATCTTCTTTGATGAAAAGTCTATACAGTCAGCCCTTCATAACTGTGGGCTCCCCACATGAGGATTCAACCAACCATAAATTGAAAAACAATTTGAAAACATTTTCCAGAAAGTTCCAAAATGAAAAATTTGAATTTCCCCACATAATGGTAACTATTTACATAGCATTACATTGTATTTACAAACATTTACAAAGCATTAACAGGTACTAGGTACAATGTAATTATAAGTAATTGAGAGATGATTTAAAGTATATGAAAGAATGTGGATAGGTTATATACAAATGCTGTCATCTTTTTTTTTCCAAGATAAGCTTGTATTACTTTAACGAATTAATTTTTTAAATTGAAGTATAACTGATATATAACATTATATTAGTTTCAGGTTTACAACATAATTCAATATTTGTATGTATTTTATCTTTTTTTTCTAATTTTTTTTTTTTGTGGCATGGACATATATACACTACCAAACGTAAAATAGATAGCTAGTGGGAAGCAGCCGCATAGCACAGGGAGATCAGCTCGCTGCTTTGTGACCACCTAGAGGGGTGGGGTTGGGAGGGTAGGAGGGAGGGAGACGCAAGAGGGAAGAGATATGGGGACAAATGTATATGTATAACTCATTCACTTTGTTATAAAGAAGAAACTAACACACCATTGTAAAGCAATTATACTCCAATAAAGTTGTTAAAAAAAAACCAAAAAAAACTACCATACGATTCATGCGATATTATGCGATATTATATAAATGACTTGAGCATGTGCAGATTTTCGTGTTTGCAGGGTGTCCTCAAACCAATCCCCTCCACCCCCAACCCATAATGAGGGATGACTGCACACATCTTCTGTCCACTTTTTTAAAAATTGGGTTGTTCGTTGTTTTCCTGTTATTGAGTTGCAAGACTTCTTTATGTATTTTGGATATAATTCCTTTGTCCGATATATATGTTGCAAATATTTTCTTCCAATCTATGGTTTGCCTTTGTTTTCTTACTGGTGTCTTTCGAAGATCAAACATTTTTAACTTTAACAAAGTCTAACTTACCACTTTTTTCATTTTCTATTCTGTATTTTTGTGTTCTAGTACAATTAATTTGTTTTGAAAATTGCACGTACACACACGTATGGTTTTACAGTTTTACATGCAGTTCATATCTCAGCAAGAAGTAACCACAGCAAAATTTTTCAACTTTATAGCTATCTTTTCTTGAATATAGCCTGCAATTTCTTAGGTTCTAGTTAAGTAAAGCTACTCTTTTACATCATATTTCTAAAGGGATATTTGTGGTTTCCATGGGAACACATACATTAGTATTAAGGCATATAAAATGTTTCAAACAAATACATTTACATGGCATTTCTTTTAATAAACAGGATTGATAGCCTAAATAATTAATGCCCACCAAACATCTGAAATTGATATTACCTTTGTAAAGTGCCAATGAATTTAAAATAGGAATTATTATAAAGCTAAGTATTTCCTTTCAAAGACCTTCAATTCTCTTTCTTCCAAAGTTACTTATGTACATGAAATATTCTGCAGTTGGCAAGTTCTATATTTCATCTACTATTCATTGTAGTAAAACCACCGTAAAGATTTCATTCAAAGTGTATTTTAAGCTTTAGTATCTATGTGGGCAGTCAAACAGTCATAAAACAGCCATAAAACAAGGTATAATTTGCATTTTAAGAAGAAGATCTTTTTCTTCCGTAAAAAAAGGTGAAAAAAATGTTAAGTAAGTTTTGCATATGTCAAATTGCTTTTTATGAAGACTCAATAATACTACATGGAAATAGGTCTTGAAATTACACTCAATGAAAACATGGATAGAATACAGTCGGTTACCTCTAATGTGACCGCTTTTAGTAACTCATTAACTAACTAATCAATTATATAGTTAAATATTACGCTCAGAATCACACTGAAATATTTATGCAGAACACTGGTCCCAAGTAACACCAATGTTATTTTTCAATCTACCACCAATATTATTTACTCAGGGAAAAAAAGAAAAAAATCAAGAGATAGTGTTAGGGGAAACACGGACTGAAACCGCCCGTCCTGGCCAGGCAAAGACAGTAACAATCTGCATGAGTTATTTTATGACAGGAGATGTTTGTAAGGAACATGGAAGTAACAAGCCACCACCAACAAGAAGAATACTTGAAAGGTCAAAAGGAGAGAGAGGAGATGCCAGTCCACATGTCCTACCAATCTCCCAGAATCCTCCTTGCTGGAATCTAACTTGGCTGAGCAGTTGTGTGCGCCACCAGAAAGGACCCTGAGTCAGAATGATTGGCCAGAGACAACCCAGAAACTAATCCCATCACAGTAAAAACCGAGACTGCAAGCCACATGGCAGAGCAGTCCTCCTGGGTTCCCTTACCCTCCTACACTCCACCCAGGTGCCCCTTCCCAATAAAGTCTCTTGCTTTGTCAGCACGGGTGTCTCCTCCGACAATTCATTTCAGAGTGTTAGACAAGAGCCCACTCTTGGGCCCTGGAAGGGGTATCCCTTCCTGCAACAACAGGACTAGAATGGGCCTTGAAATTCAATTTTACTTCCAATTCATTAATGCCTCCTATCACATACAACAAAAGACATCAGCTAAGTCCTTTAAACAAGGCAAGTCGGGAAATATGAACTATTAGTTCTTATATCACCCCATTATCAGACAGACCTAACTAATGGAAAGGTCTTCTTTACACTGAGTATTCAAATCTATGTTTCTATGTCCTTCACCTTCTGGTCCTAGCTCTGTTTTCTAAAGCTACAAAGAAAAATTATACTCCCCAAATTAAAAGAACAATAGGAAATCATAGAGTTGTTCAGCTCTGTGGAAAAAACAGATAAGTAACTATGTAATCATAGAAATGCTAAATGAACTAAAGCTGGGTCTCCTGAAAAACAAGAAATAGACAGAGTCCCTCCTATAAAGCCTCTTAGATAGCCTCATCCACCAGTGAGCAGAGAGCAGAAGCAAGAAGAACTACAATCCTACAGCCTGGGGAACAAAAACCACATTCACAGAAAGATAGACAACATGAAAAGGAAGAGGGCTATGTACCAGATGAAGGAACAAGATAAAACCCCAGAAAAACAACTAAATGAAGTGGAGATAGGCAATCTTCCAGAAAAAGAATTCAGAATAATGACAGTGAAGATGATCCAGGACCTTGGAAAAACAATGGAGGCAAACATCGAGAAGGTACAAGAAATGTTTAACAAAGACCTAAAAGAATTAAAGAACAAACAGAGATGAACAATACAATAACTGAAATGAAAACTACACTAGAAGAAATCAATAGCAGAACACCTGAGGCAGAAGAACGGACAAGTGACCTGGAAGACAGAATGGTGCAATTCACTGCTACGGAACAGAATAAAGAAAAAAGAATGAAAAGAAATGAAGGCAGCCTAAGAGACCTCTGGAACAACATTAAACGCAACAACATTCGTATTATAGGGGTCCCAGAAGAAGAGAGAGAGAAAGGACCAGAGAAAATATTTGAAGAGATTATAGTCGAAAACTTCCCTAACATGGGAAAGGAAATAGCCACCCAAGTCCAGGAAGGGCAGAGAGTCCCATACAGGATAAACACAAGGAGAAACAGGCCAAGACACATAGTAATCAAACTGGCAAAAAATAAAGACAAAGAAAAATTATTGAAAGCAGCAAGGGAAAAACGACAAATAACATACAACGGAACTCCCATAAGGCTAGCAGCTGATTTCTCAGCAGAAACTCTACAAGCCAGAAGGGAGTGGCATGATATACTTAAAGTGATGAAAGGGAAGAACCTACAACCAAGATTACTCTGCCCGGCAAGGATCTCATTCAGATTCGATGCAGAAATCAAAAGCTTTACAGACAAGCAAAAGCTAAGAGAATTCAGCACCACCAAACCAGCTCTACAACAAATGCTAAAGGAACTTCTCTAAGTAGGAAACACAAGAGAAGAAAAGGACCTACAAAAACAAACCCAAAACAATTAAGAAAATGGTCATAGGAACATGCATATTGATAATTACCTTAAACGTGAATGGATTAAATGCTCGAACGAAAAAGACACAGGCTCGCTGAATGGATACAAAAACAAGACCCATATATATGCTGTCTACAAGAGACCCACTTCAGACCTACGGACACATACAGACTGAAAGTGAGGGGATGGAAAAAGATATTCCATGCAAATGTAAATCAAAAGAAAGCTGGAGTAGCAATAATCATATCAGATAAAATAGACTTTAAAATAAAGAATGTTACAAGAGACAAGGAAGGACACTATGTAAGGATCAAGGGATCAATCCAAGAAGAAGATATAACAATTACAAATATATATGCACCCAACATAGGAGCACCTCAATACATAAGGCAACTGCTAATAGCTATAAAAGAGGAAATTGACAATAACACAATAATAGTGGGGGACTTCAACACCTCACTTACATCAATGGACAGATCATCCAAAATGAAAATAAATAAAGAAACAGAAGCTTTAAATGACACAATAGACCAGATAGATTTAATTGATATTTATAGGACATTCCATCCAAAAACAGCAGATTACACTTTCTTCTCAAGTGCGCACGGAACATTCTCCAAGATAGATCACGTCTTGGGCCACAAATCAAGCCTCAGTAAATTTAAGAAAATTGAAATCATATCAACCATCTTTTCTAACCAACGCTATGAGATTAGAAATGAATTACAGGGGAAAAAAACGTAAAAAACACAAACACATGGAGGCTAAACAATACGTTACTAAATAACCAAGAGATCACTGAAGAAAGCAAAGAGGAAATCAAAAAATACCTAGAGACAAATGACAATGAAAACACAATGATCCAAAACCTATGAGATGCAGCAAAAGCAGTTCTAAGAGAGAAGTTTATAGCTATACAAGCCTACCTCAAGAAACAAGAAAAATCTCAAGTAAACAATCTAACCTTACACCTAAAGGAACTAGAGAAAGAAGAACAAACAAAACCCAAAGTTAGCAGAAGGAAAGAAATCATAAAAACCAGAGCAGAAATAAATGAAATAGAAACAAAGAAAACAATAGCAAAGATCATGCCAATAAAATGGATAACCTGGAAGAAATGGACAAATTCTTACAAAGGTATAACCCTCCAAGACTGAACCAGGAAGAAACAGAAAATACGAACAGACCAGTCACAAGTAATGCAATTGAAACTGTGATTAAAAATCTTCCAACAAACAGAAGTCCAGGACCAGATGGCTTCACAGGTGAACTCTATCAAACATTTACAAAGGAGCTAACACCCAACCTTCTCAACCTCTTCCAAAAAATTGCAGAGGAAGGAACACTCCCAAACTCATTCTATGAGGCCACCATCACCCTGATACCAAAACCAGACAAAGATACTACAAAAAGAGAAAATTATAGACCAATATCACTGATGAATATAGATGCAAAAATCCTCAACAAAATACTAGCAAACAGAATCCAACAACAATATGGGGAGGGGGAAGGGTAAGCTGTGACAAAGTGAGAGAGTGGCATGGACATATATACACTACCAAACGTAAAATAGATAGCTAGTGGGAAGCAGCCGCATAGCACAAGGAGATCAGCTCGCTGCTTTGTGACCACCTAGAGTCGTGGGATAGGGAGGGTTGGAGGGAGGGAGATGCAAGAGGGAAGAGATATGCGAACATATGTATATGTATAACTGATTCACTTTGTTATAAAGCAGAAACTAACACACCCTTGTAAAGCAATTATACTCCAATAAACATGTAAAAAAAAAAAAGAATCCAACAACACATTAAAAGGATCATACACCATGATCAAGTGGGATTTATCCCAGGGATGCAAGGATTCTTCAATATATGCAAATCAATTAGTGTGATACACCATATTAACAAATTGAAGAATAAAAACCATATGATCACCTCAATAGATGCAGAAAAAGCTTTTGAGAAAATTCAACAACGATTTATGATAAAAACTCTGCAGCAAGTGGGCATAGAGGGAACCTACCTCCACATAATAAAGGCCATATACGACAAAGCCACAGCAAACATTATTCTCAATGGTGAAAAACTGAAAGCATTTCCTCTAAGATCAAGAACGAGATAAGCATGTCCACTCTCACCACTATTATTCAACATAGTTTTGGAAGTCCTAGCCATGGCAATCAGAGAAGGAAAAGAAATAAAAGGAATACAAATTGGAAAAGAAGAAGTAAAACTGTCGCTGCAGATGACATGATAGTATACATAGAGAATCCTAAAAATGCCACCAGAAAACTACTAATCAATGAATTTGGTAAAGTTGCAGGATACAAAATTATTGCACAGAAATCTCTTGCATCCCTATACACTAATGATGAAAAATCTGTAAGAGAAATTATGGAAACACTCCCATTTACCACTGCAACAAAAAGAATAAAATACCTAGGAATAAACCTACCTAGGGAGACAAAAGACCTCTATGCAGAAAACTATAAGACACTGATGAAAGAAATTAAAGATGACACCAACAGATGGAGAGATATACCATGTTCTTGGATTGGAAGAATCAATATTGTGAAAATGACTATATTATCCAAAGCAATCTACAGATTCAATGCAATCCCTGCAGTATAAAAAAGCAAACAAACAAACAAAAAAACCAACTAATACTAATCTTTCTTTGGGTTATTTGTATGGAAATATGTTAATATAAATGTTTCAGACAGTACATGAAATTTCTAAAAATCTTATATGTTCTGGTATAATGTTATAAGTCATAATTCTACTTATTACTATAAAATGTATATCTCAGAACTAACTAAATTTCCTTGTCAATTACATTACTATGAACTTTCATCAAATCTTTAACCGTGGTCATTTTTACGTCTTTTGTCATTTACAGACAGTTCTGGGTGTACTCTGATGCTTTTGCAAAAATGTTCCTATAAAAGGGTTTCATCTTCAAAGAATTCATGGAAAAGGCTCTGACAAGTACAGGTTTCTGGTAACTGACTATACTGCTGAACTGAATGAATAAGCATTTTCAGAACTCTAATGGAAAACTGATGAATTCATAAAAGTGCTAACAAAAGATCAAGAAAAAAAAATTAATTACACGGGACTGAGTGAACTGATGAGGATGATTATAATTTTTGTGACTTTCTGTTTGAATTAAAAAAAAAAGTATCATACACCATGATCAAATGGGATTTATCCCAGGGATGCAAGGATTCTTCAATATATGCAAATCAATCAATGTGATACACCATATTAACAAATTGAAGAATAAAAAAAAAATAGACATACAGGAGGTCATCATAAGAGGCGATCCTGAATATATTACATACATATTTGCTAGTAATCAGCACACAAAGGTAAAGAAAGTGAGTTGTGCATTTTTATAAATATGGGAATGATAACAAGCCTAATGATTTTTGAAAAATATTTGTAAGGCAGCACCAATGATTCAAACCAAAGTACCACTCTGGTAAGTCTTTTCCCCCAACAAGTCTTACTAATTCCTCAGTAATAAAATACTGTTTCGTCTGAATTATAAGATTAACTTCTTAATTTATACGCCCAAGGAAACACGTATATCACTTTGGGGCTTATATCTTTTCAGAGTCAGATTCCCAAATAGCAAGCAATACATTAAAAAACAATGAGTCAACAATAGGCTAATTGCTTGCCCTGCACATATTCCTAATTAAGCAAACATCAGTAAAGCAAACAGAGTACATAAAATTGAGGGGACAAACATCTTGGTCTGACAACATGTGCCAAAGAATCAACAAAATAAATCTGGAATCATGCCACAACTAAACTTAACCAGTGGCGACAGCATGTCTCTGGGGAAAGAGAGTGCTAACTATGTCTACTATCATGCCCAGGAACAGGAAATTTGTACTATGGTAGGTTGGTAACTATGGAAACTCATCTGACAAATTGCAAAGGCAGACTGGGTGACAGAGTCCCATACTCATAAAAAAATGGAATAACTTAGTGGCTCTAGGTCAAATGACTAAGGTTAATTCACCCAAGGATAAACTGGGATCTTGACTACTTTATCCAAAACAAAGCCTTTAGAACGTTTTTCCATCTATTAGATTTTTTTAATTTTTCTTAATTTTTGACATTGTAAAGCTTTCTAAACCAAAAAGCATCTTGAATTTAATTTCCAAGTGTTAGACAAGTGTAATACACGAAGTGTAACACAATTTTATTTAGTATTTCTGATTTCTAACTTGTAGCATTAAAAAAATATATATGGCCTATGCTTTATCATTTAGGTTTTTTATTAAAAGAAAAAAGCCAACGGACTATTTAGAAATGTTTAAATTGGCTCATTCAAACATGCTTTCTTCAAATTTAAGAGGTTTCAAACTTAAAATTTTACTTTAATGAAAATCTTGACTCTAATGCCATTTTATTTAAGAAATCTGAATCAACTAAATGAAAGGGTCAATTACCCCATTTTCTGGTTCTTCCTAAATGTATCTTATGTGTTTTCTAGTTACTCTATCATTTTATGAAATAGGGAATAAAAATGAAATATTAAATAAATGATATAATACGTAGCAGATCAGAAAATTAGAACCCAGCTTGCTCTCTACCTCTTGAAGTTCTGTAAGATTAATGTCTCCTATTACTTTTGAAAGTGAATATCACTGTGACAAGTTCTTTTCCTATAGTTCACATTGCACATTTTATTCTAAATTAGATATTCTTCTAATTATCTTAGGAATATTTTTCAGATGTTAAGATATAGGAGTCATTTTAAATATAGGAAGAAAGTACTTTGAATTAGAATGATCAGAAATGGAGAAAGAAGCTATTAAGAAATTGGAGAAAAGGCTTGGGAAAGTGCAAGAAGTCTCAAAATTGGGATAGGTGCACTTAAATACATACTGACACTAAAGCATGAATATGTGAAATTAGGACAATCCTGGAAATTCTAGGATACAAGATTGCTGTCCCAATATGTTAGGAATGTTTTGATAATAGTCAATAGTCTGAGTTAGTCTTCCCATAGTGATTTCATGTTAACAGGTCGTAAAAGATATCACTAAATTAATCTCTACTAATCTCTCTTATTAATCTCTGTTTATCTCTATTACTATTCTCTGATGGTAAGTCAGGCATTGTGGCAGGCATGGAGGCCGCACTAGCACTGCACACATCACGATATGACAGCTGCTGCCTGAAGGAACACTCCATTTAGGTCAGCTTAATTTAACCAAGGACTCCATAACTGAATCTGCTTAGGAAGAGTCTAAAAAAAAAAAAAAAATCACTCAGCATAGTTTACTGTAATTCACTGAATGAATGAATGAACATTATAAGTTTAGCCATATGGGTAACAATTATCTAAAATAATATATTATTTACATTATTCTCTCAAAAGTTCATGTGTGGCCTTTACTAATTTTTTATATTTAACACGTCAAAATAACTTCAAAACAACAATTTGCCAAGACGAAAATTACGACTAAGTATCCAAATTCAAAGTAAAGTTTGCTTGATAATGTCTATGTAAAATTTAATTCACATATAAGAAGTCTATTCTCTGAAAAAAATTTAGTTGCTCTGAACATTTAAAGTAACTCAGCTCTCTGTCTCTGTACTTAAAAAGGAATCTCTCCCAATAAAGGATATCATGAGCGCTTTTAAATAAAGAATGCTATTAGGTCCCCTAAAATTTGGGAGGAAAGTTCATTGTACTTAGCTTACTGTACTTAACTTCAATAATTCTTTTACTTCTCATTACTCATGAGTCAATCAAAAGTCACCTCTAATTAAGAATTATAGTTCCCTGGTGGCAGTGTGAATTTAACACAGATCTCAAACCACTCGAAATTGAATATTCTGACTGCGTCTCAGGTATGAATAGCCTAAATTTAATTCTTCAAAAATCAAGGCAAAAAACACAAGTTAAGTAAATTAATGGTTAGGATAATACTTTTTTGCAGGAGTTCCCAAGTAGCATTGAGCCATTAAAACAGTTTTATTCCCTAAAGTTTAGTATTAAATCTGAGTTAATATTTCAGACTTTAACATGGTTTATGAGGTGCTCTAAAAGTATTCTGGTGGTAATGTCAAAAAGTTGAGGTTCATTTCCAGTTATTAGGAGTATATGGTGATTAAATCTTTGGAAATGATAAGATATTATAGATTGGCACCTTGTTACACCATCTTACTCAAAATGAATGATGGACTGGCTATAAAATTTCCAAGTTGTTTAAAATAAACTTTCTAGGTATTACACAGGCAGAAGGATGAGGTGACACTATTATAGATTCTGCTGTCTTCTTTGTTCCCCCAAACTCATGGAATAACCCTCAGCTAGCTCGGGAAACTGACTTTGCAAACAATTTCACTATCACAGCAACTCAACAACAATTCCTGAGTAGCCTTTGTACAGAGCAGTTTATTAGACACCAAGAAAGGTTACAAAGGCAGTAGTAAATCATGGTTTCTATTTATAGAAATTTATAATTTATAATTAAGAAAACAGAAAAACAGGAAACTCAGAAATACACATCTATTAAGAACAAATAGTGAGTATATAATTTTTATAATGAATCAGTTCTTATAACTCGTTTACGGATTTAAAAGGAAGAAAAACGATGAGATGTTTATAACATAGATAGGATTTGAAAGGAAGAAAGAAGGTGAGATGTTTATAACATAGACAGAACCAAGTGGAATTTTACTATAAAAAGTCTTACGAAAAGGTGTGAATTAAATATTCTCTCTGGATTGCTCAGAACATCTTAAAAGGCCAACATGTAGTTCTTTTACTTTAATCATCTACTGCTTTTTTTTTGGTAATGAGTATTGGTGACTAGGATGAAGCCAGCTCTTTTCTATCATTTAATCTACATAAAATAATTCAATCTGTATTAGAAATAGTTCTGAGGGAAATACTGCATTACTTAATTTTTTTTTCTTTCTTAAGATAGACCTAACTTTCCCACTTAGTTCAGCTACAAATCAGAAACAATCAGAATCGGGGTCAGAGGATTTCAACTCCTTTCTGAAAAATCACATAACAAATGCACTAATGCTGGCAAAACCATTTAAAAATACTAAAATGCAATTAAACTCAAAATCTTTATTGCCTAGAAATCATCTCTCCAGGTTCCCCAGATCTGTTCTGGTTTACATGTATACAGTAAATCTAAAATAAAGTTTCTTAAAGTATTTCCATAACTTACAGCAAGTCAAAATAAGTGAATCTGAATCTTCTTAATGATTATAACAAAACTGTTAGGTCCCATTTGATTCTACTGAAAACAAGAGTTATTCTCTGTGCCAACTACTGTTTTTGATATAGAGATGAACAGAACATATAAAGACATAATGGCTGCTTCAGTACCACGGGCCACAAAATACTATATACAGAGGCCAAATCTTCCTAATTTCTATATTTCTCAGGTGAGATTAGAATTACTTACACTATTTATGTCTCCTGAGGATACCAGATACTGAAGGAACACTAGTGACAAAGAAAATCTACTGTCTTTGAAATAATTCATTAAATTTCCTAATTGCTGATGCTTATACAGGAAAAATAAAAATGATATATCATAGAAATATATTAACCAAATTAATAGAAACTAATAAAAATCGGTATTACCACAACACACCCACATTCCAGAAAGAAAGCATGGCATTACGTTGCCATCATATAAATCAGACTTCCTCAGAATTAAGAACTGCTCTTCAAAAATCAGTTTAGAGAATGACGACCAAGAGAATGGGAGAAAATGTTTCCAAATCATATTATCTAACAAAGGACTTGTATCAAAATGTCTTATTCTGCTCAGGTTGCTATAACAAATTAACATGGATTAGGTGAAGCCATTCTTTTTTTTCATTTTTTGTGTTTTGTTTTTTTTTAATCTGTCTTAATTTCTTTTTTAAATTGGAGTATAATTGCTTTACAGTGTTGTGTTAGTTTCTGCTGTACAATGAAATGAATCAGCTATATGTATACCTCTATGTCCTCCCTCTTGGACCTCCCTCCCAACCCCCCTCTCTTCCCACCCATTCTAGGACATCACAGAGCACGGCGCTGAGCTTCCTACGCTTTATAGCATGTTCCCACTAGCTATCTAATTTATGCATGGTAGAATCTATTATACAAAGTGAAGTAAGCCAGAAGGAGAAAAACAAATATCGTATATTAACACATATAGATGAAGCCATTCTTTAAGCAAAGAATAAACACTTATTTCTCACAGTTCTATGGAAGTCCAAACCTCCTATGTGT
Source organism: Globicephala melas (assembly GCF_963455315.2). Taxonomy (NCBI): domain Eukaryota; kingdom Metazoa; phylum Chordata; class Mammalia; order Artiodactyla; family Delphinidae; genus Globicephala; species Globicephala melas. Next base: position 57,576,124 of record NC_083317.1, on the reverse strand, counting down.
CTAAGATTTCGGTTCTTGGTGAGGGCCCTCTTCCTAGTTTGCAGTCAGCTATCTTCTTGTTGTAATCTCACAAGGCAGAGAAAAGAAAGAGAAATAAGCTCTCCCCTGTCTCTTTTTACTGAGGGCACTAATCCCATTATAAGAGCTCCAGCTTGCTGACCTAATCACTCCCAAAGGTCCCATTGTCAAATACTATCACATTGGTGATGAGGGTTTCAATGTATGAATGAGTGGGAGGGGCACAAACACGCATTCCATAACACAAAACATATAAAGAACTCTCAAAATCCAATAATTTTTAAAAATCCAATAAAAATGAGCAAATATTTGAACAGAGACTTCATTAAAGAAGCCAAATCAGCAAAGGAAAAAAAGTTACATGTATTAGTAATTAGGGAAAAAACTAAAATAATAATGAACTAACCACACACCTATTAGTACCTAAAATTTTTAAAGTCTGATAATAATAAATGGTAGCAAGGGTATGGAGCAACTCATACATTGCTGGTGGGAACATAAATGGTAAAACCACTTAGGATGACAGTTTGGCATTTTCTTAAAAAGTTACACTTTTTAAGTTACATTTACCATATGATCCAGTCATTCCACATGTACAGGTTTACCCAAGACAAATGAAAGCATATGTTCACACAAAGACATACATAAATGTTCATAGCAGCATTGCTTATAATAACCCCAAACTGGAAATAATGCAAATATCCATCAATAGGTAAATGTATAAACAAAATGTAGTATCTCTACAAGGTACACCTATCTAAAAGGAATAAAGGAAAGACCAAAACAACATGAAGAAATCTCAAAATCATTATGTGGAGTGAAAGAAGCAAGACCAGAAAAGAGAATCTACTGTATGATTGTTACATAAAATTCAAGAACATTTAAACTAATGTATATAGATAGAAAGCAGATTAGTAGTTGGTTCCCTGGGATGTAGAAAGGGATCAGGGAAATGACAAGAGAGGAAGATTACAAAGGGGTACCAGGAAACTTTTGAAAATGATGAATATATACATTATCTTTATTGTGGTGGTGTTTCTAGGGTATCTATGTATGTATGTGTTTGTGTATCTGCTGTATGCCAATTATACTTCAATAAAATTCTTTCCAAAAAAAGGGGGAAAAAACATAGGTATTTACCTATTTGTCACTAAAATGTAAGCTCCATAAAGAATTTTTTTTTTAAATCTCTATTGGAGTATAATTGGTTTACAATGGTGTGTAAGTTTCTGCTTTATAACAAAGTGAATCAGTTATACATATGTTCCCATATCTCTTCCCTCTTGCATCTCCCTCCCTCCCACCCTCCATATCCCACCCCTCCAGGCGGTCACAAAGCACGGAGCTGATCTCCCTGTGCTATGCGGCTGCTTCCCACTAGCTATTTTACATTTGGTAGTGTATATATGTCCATGCCACTCTCTCACTTTGTCACAGCTTACCCTTCCCCCTCCCCATATCCTCAAGTCCATTCTCCAGTAGGTCTGTGTCTTTATTCCTGTCTTACTCCTAGGTTCTTCATGACATTTATTTTTCTTAAATTCCATATATATATGTGTTAGCATACGGTATTTGTCTTTCTCTTTCTGACTTACTTCACTCTGTATGACAGACTCTAGGTCCATCCACCTCATTACAAATAGCTCAATTTCATTTCTTTTCATGGCTGAGTAATATTCCATTGTATATATGTGTGACATCTTCTTTATCCATTCATCTCATGATGGGCACTTAGGTTGTTTCCATCTCCTGGTTATTGTAAATAGAGCTGCAATGAACATTTTGGTACATGACTCTTTTTGAATTATGGTTTTCTAGGGTATATGCCCAGTAGTGGGACTGCTGGGTCATATGGTAGTTCTATTTGTAGTTTGTTAAGGAACCTCCATACTATTCTCCATAGTGGCTGTACCAATTCACATTCGCACCAGCAGTGCAAGAGTGTGCCCTTTTCTCCACACCCTCTCCAGCATTTATTGTTTCTAGATTTTTTGATGGTGGCCATTCTGACTGGTGTGAGATGATATCTCATTGTAGTTTTGATTTGCATTTCTCTAATGATTAATGATGTTGAGCATTCTTTCATGTGTTTGTTGGCAGTCTGTATATCTTCTTTGGAGAAATGTCTATTTAGCTCTTCTGCCCATTTTTGGATTGGGTTTGTTTTTTTGTTATTGAGCTGCATGAGCTGCTTATAAATTTTGGAGATTAATCCTTTGTCAGTTGCTTCATTTGCAAATATTTTCTCCCATTCTGAGGGTTGTCTTTTGAGCTTGTTTATGGTTTCCTTTGCTGTGGAAAAGCTTTGAAGTTTCATTAGGTCCCATTTGTTTATTTTTGTTTTTATTTCCATTTCTCTAGGAGGTAGGTCAAAAAGGATCTTGTTGTGATTTATGGCATAGAGTGTTCTGCCTATGTTTTCCTCTAAGAGTTTGATAGTTTCTGGCCTTACCTTTAGATCTTTAATCCATTTTGAGCTTATTTTTGTGTATGGTGTTAGGGAGTGATCTCATACTTTTACATGTACCTCTCCAGGTTTCTCAGCACCACTTATTGAAGAGGCTGTCCTTTCTCCACTGTACATTCCTGCCTCCTTTATCAAAGATAAGGTGACCATGTGTGCGTGGGTTTATCTCTGGGCTTTCTATCCTGGTCCACTGATCTATCTTTCTGTTTTTGTGCCAGTACCATACTGTCTTGATTACTGTAGCTTTGTACTATAGTCTGAAGTCAGGGAGCCTGATTCCTCCAGCTCCGTTTTTCGTTCTCAAGATTGCTTTGGCTATTCGGGGTCTTTTGTTTCCATACAAATTGTGAAATTTTTTGTTCTAGTTCTGTGAAAAATGCCAGTGGTAGTTTGATAGGGATTGCATTGAATCTGTAGATTGCTTTGGGTAGTAGAGTCATTTTCACAATGTTGATTCTTCCAATTCAAGAACATGGTATATCTCTCCATCTATTTGTATCATCTTTAATTTCTTTCATCAGTGTCTCATAATTTTCTGCATACATGTCTTTTGTCTCCTTAGGTAGGTTTATTCCTAGATATTTTATTCTTTTTGTTGCAATGGTAAATGGGAGTGTTTTCTTGATTTCACTTTCAGATTTTTCATTAGTGTACAGGAATGCCAGAGATTTCTGTGCATTAATTTTGCATCCTGCTACTTTACCAAATTCATTGATTAGCTCTAGTAGTTTTCTGGTAGCATCTTTAGGATTCTCTATGTATAGTATCATGTCATCTGCAAACAGTGACAGCTTTACTTCTTCTTTTCCGATTTGGATTCTTTTTATTTCCTTTTCTTCTCTGATTGCTGTGGCTAAAACTTCCAAAACTATGTTGAATAAGAGTGGTGAGAGTGGGCAACCTTGTCTTGTTCCTGATCTTAGTGGAAATGCTTTCAGTTTTTCACCCTTAAGGACAATGTTGGCTGTGGGTTTGTCATATATGGCCTTTATTATGTTGAGGAAAGTTCCCTCTACACCTACTTTCTGCAGGGTTTTTATCATAAATGGGTGTTGAATTTTGTCAAAAGCTTTCTCTGCATCTATTGAGATGATCATATGGTTTTTCTCCTTCTATTTGTTAATATGGTGTATCACATTGATTGATTTGCATATATTGAAGAATCCTTGCATTCCTGGAATAAACCCCACTTGATCATGGTGTATGATCCTTTTAATGTGCTGTTGGATTCTGTCTGCTAGTATTTTGTTGAGGAGTTTTGCATCTATGTTCATCAGTGATATTGGCTTGTAGTTTTCTTTCTTTGTGACATCCTTGTCTGGTTTTGGTATCAAGGTGATGGTGGCCTCATAGAATGAGTTTGGGAATGTTCCTCCCCCTGCTACATTTTGGAAGAGTTTGAGAAGGATAGGTCTTAGCTCTTCTCTAAAAGTTTGATAGAATTTGCCTGTGAAGCCATCTGGTCCTGGGCTTTTGTTTGTTGGAAGATTTTTAATCACAGTTTCAATTTCAGTGCTTGTGATTGGTCTGTTTATGTTTTCTATTTCTTCCTGATTCAGTCTTGGCAGGTTATGCATTTCTAAGAATTTGTCCATTTCTTCCAGGTTGTCCATTTTATTGGCATAGAGTAAGACAAGAATTTTTAACTCTGTTTTATTGACTATGTATTCCCAATATTGACATATTAGTACCTAAGAAATATGTTTGATAAATGGATGACAGAGAAAAAAACAAAACGGAACTATGAACGAAAAGATGCAAACTCCATTTTAATTTCATTTCAAGCACTACTAAACTTATAATAAAAGTATCAATAATTTCGAAAAGCAACATATGCCGAGTTTACATGAGCCAAAGTAGTAACAATTTTATCCTGCTATTGAAATAATTTCACTGCTTGGTCTCTTTAGTAACTTTCTAAGAATTACATAGCTTCTTTTTAACTAACAATAATGATAATAACAGCAAACACATAGTATTCACTATGTGCCAGGCAGTGTTCTAAGGATGTAGCATATGGTAATTTATTAATCTTTATGAAACCATATCAAGTAGGTTTATCTTTTCTCATTTATAAGATTGATTAGTAGAGCTCTGACTTAGTAAAAATACCAATCCTTTATACTTCAGAGGTTGCACTGATATTTTATTTGAATATATTATTTAGATATTATTTGTTTATAAATCAATATTTCATCCAAGCTTTGTTGTTCACAAAACTTTCTCCCTCCTCAGACCAGAACAGGGCCCTACAATTCTTTTACTACTTTTATCAATAATTACCACTACCTATTAACTGGAGGCAATGGGCAGATGAAAACTTTTTGCTACTCTAGGGCAAAACCATCCTAGAAATACTCAGGACTCATTTACTTAAATATTACACTCAGTCATTTAGTCTCCTTGAATTTGGAAGAAAAATGTTAATTCTTTTATCATCTTCCTCTCTCCCTTCTCCCTGACCCCAAAGACCATAACTACTGATATCTGGTATCTGGAAACACGTTAAAATATTCAGATCCAGGGAGAAAACCAGACCATTAATAATGAGCATAAACAGCTTATCTAAAAATACTATTGGAAACTGGCAGTGATATGTTGGAAAGATGAGTTTTGAGGAGAAATAATGAGAATCAATAAAACTATAAAGAGTAGTAGGGTGAACAGGTTCAAGAAAGCCATAAATGAAATATGGTATGATTAGTAACTGAAATTAAGATACCTGGAGGACATATCTCTAACTCCAGAACTTGATAACAAGTAGGACCATCATGTTTCTAAAGCCACACAATTTGATAACATTAGGGTTCTAGTCATAACATAGTTTCTTAATTTTTCAATCTTCTTATTTTATCACATAAATCTATGGGAATATGAGTCATCTTACTTAACACTGTATACCACAAATTTAGATACCAATGAACAATGTACATATTATTCATGCTGGAATCAAAACAAAAAATTTTCATATCTATTTATAAAATTTTTAAATAGCACACAAAAGAATGGCATCTTGCAGGAAAAAAAAATGATCGTTTAAAACTTGAAAAGATGCTGAAACTTGCTAATAATGAGATTGAAAAATTGCAATTATATATTTACTATTTTCCACCTATCAGATTACCAATAATCAAGTGGAATACATATACTGTTGGTGAGAATGTGGAGAAACAGGCACTTTCATACATTACTCACACGAGTAAAAAACAGTACAATATTTATAGAGGATAATTTGACAGTACTTATAAAAAATATAAACACATTTACTACTTGCTGTAGCAAGATCAAGTCTAAAAATGTAGCCTGCAGATTATACTTGCATAGATACAAAATAGCATATATACAAAGCTATTCACTGCAGCATTATTGGTTTATTAAAATACTTTGACATTACAAACTACGTAATATACACACATTAGAATCTTAGTAGACATAAGAAAGAATGAGAATGATTTTTACCCCAAAAAGAAAGAGCTCCAGTATATCTTAAGAGGAAATGGCAAGATATGTAACAGTGTATATATGTTACCTTTTATCCGAGAAAAGATAAAATGTGTGTGTGTTTCCTTGTCTATGTTTTACATAAACCATATGAAGACAAACAAGAAATTGATAAAAATGGTTTTCTGTAGGAGGTGGTGGCGTTAGGGTAAGTAGGAATGGAAAATGGTACTAAGACTTTAGAAAATACCCTTTTATACTGTTTTGCATGTATTAGCCACTCAAAAAAAAATGTAGAAACACTCTTCCTCCACAAGACTGCGATGAACATTTACAAAAATTTACTAAAGACTATGATATATGATAATGAATTACTGGGGAAAAAAATCATAATTTTTTCAGATAGTAAATTCTGCTGAAATACTAGCGGATGCAAACTATTATATATAGAATAGATAAACAACAAAGTCCTACTGTATAGCACAGGGAACTGTATTCAATATCCTGTAACAAACCATAATGGAAAAGAATACGGAAAAGTATTATACAGATACACACACACATATGTATGTGTATGTATGTATGTGTGTATATATATATACACACACACGTACGTATAACTGAGTCACTTTGCTGTACACCAGAAACTAACACAACCCTGGGAATCAACTATACTTCAATAAAAGTAAATTAAAAAAAAACAGTGTTGTCTTGCTTTAAGAAGAGAAACACAGAACAACATAACAAAACTAAGAGTTCAGAAATATACCTAATATATATGGGAAATTATTTTAGGATAAGAGTGTCCTCAAACCATAGAAAAGGACAGCCAATTCAATAATTTTTGGACAATTGGTTATACCATTGGGGAAAAAACGTAGGTCACTACCTTATATAATAAGCAAACCTAAGTTTTAAATTATTTAAAAAAAAAAAAAAATCCCATAAAACTGTGAAGAGTTTTGTATGATTTTTTAACATTTCAGATCAGGGAGAGAGGGGGAAATGGTCTTTTTAGATAATATATAACTTCCAGAAACTATGAGGAAAAAGATAAAGAGATTTTAACTACATAAAAACGTAAACGTTCTGTATAAGACACTATAAAGTTAAAAAATAAGAGACGAATATAAGACAAAAGATTACTGTCCATATCAAAGAGCTGCTAAAAAATTAACAAGGGAAGTTCAAAAAGTAACTGAAAATTTGAAAAAAGATGCAAATAGGTGGTTTACAGAACTACAAATAGGCAATCAATTATGAAACTTCTTCCAGGAATCTATGAAGCTTTTAAATGAACTGTTTTTCCAGTTTTATCAAACTGGCAACAACAACAACAAAAGTTCTACTAAACTGTATTAGAGAGGGAAATGGGTTTTAATATACTGTTTATGGGAACATAAATTAATACAGCTAGGCTGGCCAGCAATGTGACACCTATTTAAATGTAAAAAATATTCACAGTAATTCTATTTCTTTGCATATATTTTATAAATATACGTGTACAATAAAATATGTAAAAGTACACTCAATGCAGCAATTACTGTAATAGAAAAAAAAACCTAGGAATATCATTAGGTAATTTGTGGTATATCAACACAATGGAATACTATTACAGCCATTAAGAATGAGACAGAGAAATAGCAATAGTTCTCAAACCTGAATGTGCATTAAAATTCACCTGGTGAGCTAGGTAAAATGCCCATTGTCTCCAACCCCTGGGATACTGATTCAGTGAAACTGAATGTGTGTTCAAGAATCTTCATTTTTAATAACCCAGAGGATTTTGATAAAGGTGGCAACATTAGTCACTCTGAAAAACATTGGTAGTAGAGTGGAAAAAGCAATTTCTATGACCACATTTATGTTTATAAAGAAACTACTTGTAGATGTAAATATGGATGATGTATACTTCAAAGTAAACTTGTGGAAAAAGTTTGGGAGGATATTTAAATTCCTAACAATGGTGACCTCTAGGGAAAGAAATAATATATTGGGGGATAGGGGGATGAAACAGAACTTTAACCGTTAACTCTAAATTTCTGTAGTATTTGGATTTTTTTGTACCAAAAATATACCTACTTATTACCTATAATGTTAAGAAAAAATGTCCTGAGTTAGTATTTGTTTCCTAAATGAAGACTCACTTTTCTAGGATTATCAACTAATAACATGACAAGCTGGTGGTATTAATTATTCTTTGCCTTCAGGCAAGACATTCTTCTTTTTATTTCCCTCATACTTATGTGTGCCTCCATGCATCTTCTCTGCAGTATGGTAATAGTTCCATTCCCACTCAAGGAAATCACCCCCTCACAATACCAGACCTCATCCTCCTAACTTATATTTAGAGGGAAAATTCTCAGGTATGAGTTTTGGCACTATTATCACAAAAGTAATGGTTAAGCAGGGGAAACAAAAGTTAAGTAGTAAGAACTCTTTCTTTCTGTGGTTTCCCGAGGGTAGAACACTGATGAGTAGAACAAGTGGGACTCTCTTCCTTAAAGCCATGGTAATATTTGGGAGCATGGCCTGGCTGTGAGGGCTAGGGACTAATGACTTCAATTAGGAATTACCTCATGAGTTTAAAGTTGACAAGTTATCTACTGAAGCGGAACATTATGAAGGCATTTACTATTACAGCAGGCTATCATTGCATGAAACTAATTAGATAGTAATTACACACTTACAGATTTCTTGGTAACCAGGAAACAGTTCTATGTATTTTGCATTTTGATATCACAACATTAATTAAAACGCAGACAGCCATATAATTAACATACGACATTATAACACATGAATCATAACAAATTATCTTACTGATGGATAATGATTTTAACCTCAATTATTCCCAAAATCTTTATAGAATTAAGAATTATTTCATCTCCAACTCAAGTTTTGACTCTCCTAAGCAAAATGACAGCAACCAGCTGACCCTTAGCAATATTTTATAGACTCAGTTTTATAGCTAGAAGAGGGAAACAATCATGTTTTTCACCTGCTGAATTTAACAGATGAGGAAAAAGTCACAATAGTACTAAATGTAAATGGTCTCTGACTCCCAAAGTCCAATGTTTGTTATCCACTGCAGATGCTGTCCCACCAATTTCCTTTCTAAAATTTCTATTACTCTTTCACATAACTGTTCATTTCCACCTAGATTTATGCTTGTGATTATGCAATTTACTCTAATCAACAACTGAGTAATTTTATCACATGTATCAAAATCCTACTTCCAAAATTGATCCATCCAGGAAGACTTGTCTGACTCCAAGGATAAAAACTGCAGTTTGTACCACTGTCAAGTCATCCAAGAAAAATCTTCCTTTTGTGTTTATTTAGCAGCACTTACATATATAGAAATTATATTTTCTTAACTAAAACCCAGGACATATGATCTGAGCCGAATAATTTTTTTTCAATTCATAAGCTTTTATAAATATTTAATTTGAAAATATTAAATAACAAGTAAATAAACTGATTTTAAGGACAAGAATAAAATTGTATGCAATTAGGGTTGTACTAAAAAATTACTAACAACATTCTTAAAAAATTCCCACACCTGAATCTAGAAATCCTCCAATTAGTGACTAGCTTTGTGGAGGGAGAAAAACAGCTATCCATCTGCAGCAGTTAACACCTTTAGCTAAATATTTTGTTGACATTTCACACTACTTGTCAAGTTAATTTATTTGCCAAAAAAGATGTGAGGCTATATTCTTTATGTGAAAACAGAGTTCTGTAAAGATGACGCATCTTCATCCCTAAGACACCAAACTTGTGCAAGATGACAAAGGTGGTGCCCATTGTCAGTGAGTGCACATGCCACGGAATGCTCCTCCCTGCCCCATGCTCAGGCAGGAGACTGATTATATGGTCAACCTAGGAACAGAAGCTGAGAACATCTTAACAGAAATATTCCTTTGCCTTACTCAAGCTGAAGATACAGGACATAATTTAGGAGAAAAATATTATAGTGTCACAGGTAATAAAACCCCAATACAGGGTTAGAGCCCCAGGAGGCTGCATGGGTGATAGAGAAAAAAAGCAAAAACAAAACAATTAAAGTTAAGAATAAAAGCATTATGGCTTAAACCTTCCCAAGTAGAGCATATTAATCTAGATATAGAATCTAAGACAGAAGCACTGAATCAATACTTTCACACGAATTACTGTAAACTGATTCCAAAAGAAATTTTCAATTATCGTTAAGTGTAAAATGGGGCCCAATATTCATGCCCAGAATTTTAAATTGGAATATAAACCTTTTGTTGCTAAATAAAGGAATGCTAAGACTTAGATGCATATACTGAAAATTCTGCATATACTGAAAAATAAACAAAAATAAAATACATATGCCAAGGAGAAAAACCTCTCCATCATAAATTAGACCCTACCATTCAATTTTTCTACCTTTTATTTTATATAAAAATGCATATTTTACAATGGATCGTTACGTCAATAAAACTCTATTAACAATAAGTCTTCAGCCATAAGCTTTTGTAAAAATTTGTACTCCTAATACAGTGTTGATTTGTCTTACCTATACTGGCCATAGCTTCTTTTCTTACCAATCTGTAGACTAAATTTGATCCCTTGAATGTTTCAGAGAAATGATTATATATTATTATGTAATATTTAATGTATAATGACTAGATAACATTTTGAAACAAATAATATACATTGCTTAATATTTTTTATTTCATTTTATTTTACGTGTACTCGGGAACACTTACCTGATATAGAAGGTCTTTCTGAGGCAAAGGGGGGGACTGTCCTTCATACATAGGAGGTGGTTTATGTGTGGGTGGAAGGTCGATCCTGCATTAAAAAGTTTAAAAAATGTGATTGCCACTTTTAGCAAAAAAACAAAAAAAAAGGGTGGGTGGGGGAAACATTCAAGATTCGCTTAAGTTTTGAGAATATTTTCCTCATACTAATATTTGTATTAGCATACATGTTTAATTCAGTTCTTACATTTCCATTAATCAATCATAATTGGAACAAAAAAGTGAACTGGTTTTAAAGGTTCTAATGTTTAGGACTAATCTGAAATAAACAATTCTTTGAAAAATCTAAAAAAGCAAATAGAAGTATTTTTTGAACATTATTATTAGGCAAGTAATCTAGTATATGACTAATTAAGTACTGCACATTTTTACATATGACTATGCCTACCAACATTTTAAATATAGTCAAACATGTGTAATGGAAAACACTTTCCTCCAAAGTGTCATAATAGTGATTTAAAAGACTGTATCTTAAAATGATAATGAAAAAATATGCTTATACTATATTTTGGAAATACTTCCATAATTAGTTTTCAAAAGCCATGGTCATTCTTAGAATATTCATCATGTAAATTAAGATTTTCAATCTACAAACCATTATAAATCTTGGCACCTGAAATAAATGAAGAGACCATTACATCCTTGGGGAATGCATTTATCTTTGCCAAAATGACCTAATCTACTAAAAAAAAAGTATTTTCATATATTTTTAAATTGTTGCATTACAACAAAAATAGAATTAAATATACCTTGTAGCTCTCTGCATTTTAGAAAATAATTTTTCATATATTCTCCTACTTTTGAAGATCACAGATAACTAATTTTCAGTAATTGAGATCAGTAAATCAAATAAAAATTTTACCTATATTAAAAGATAAAGAGGATGAAAGCTATAGAGGCCAAAGAAATTACAAATTCTCACTTCTCCATGTGGGCATGAAATAATATTTTAAATGAACAGAATTCAAATAATAAATAAAATGATTACATGGATGTAATTACTAGTCTACTAGTAAATTATCTTTTGGAAATTATAGAAAAGTTTGAGATAATCTGGCAACGAAGATGAAGTTAACCACAAGCTAGATACTCTTGAAATATTAGAGGAATCGGTCTTACAGGTATTAGACTGAAAGGGTATTTTATAGTCCTTTTATTTAAAGTAATTATTTCCTTTAATGTAACAAAAATCACAGCAAATGTATAGCTGCAAGATGCCGTAAGTTATTTAGGTGAGAAAACCAAGGTTCATGGAGGTGATGTGACTCGTTCATGATCATACCACTAATTTGATCGTAATAGAGCTAACACCCAGGTGTCCTTAATCCAAAAAGATCAGTGCTCTAACTGTGCCAGATTAGAGAGGCAGAGACATACACAAAGCATTTATGAAGAGAGAAGAAATACATTCCTTCAGAGCCAGCCTCATGTCCTCATATAAAATCATTAATAACCACACAAGAAATAATGTCATTTGTATAGAACTTCACAGTTCAGAAACATCATCTTATTCTACTCTTATCACAGCCATGTGAGGTAAGCAGGAAAAGTATTATTCACATTTCACAGATGAAGCAACAAAAGCTGCTGATGGAATTAAGGGAACTGGGACTTCGGTCTTTTGATTATACAACAGAGTGCAATTTCTGTTTTGTAATTCTATCTCATGATTAGGTCCAAAACATTGCTTTCTCTTTAAATAAAAGCACATTTTGTAATTCACCAAAACCAAATTTCTTTAAGATAAAAGCTTTAAAACTCAATGTATTTAATAACTTCTGGCAGTTTAGAGTTAGTTATATCTATACATAAGACCGGCATAAGCAATTTAAAGAAGTAATTTAAACTTCTAAGATTTTTTATATCTGTCTTTCAACCACTTCATGGAAGACCTGCATTTTTATTCAGAAGGCAGGACAACGTAGAGTCATTATGTTACCATTTGGAAAGGTATGTAATATACTGTAGGTTAAAAAGGTGTCTAATATATTTGTCTCTAGCAGCCCCTTGCAACTGTTTATTTACCAAAATGTAGTCAGACTTCCTGACAAAACCAGTCATCTTACAAAGACCTAACAGTATCTTTACTTCCATCCCTCAGACAGTTTTCATATGAGTAGCTGTAAAGATAACGACTGCCACATACTGAATATTCATAGTTGAACACAAGCAAAAAATTTACCTACACTTTGTCAAGGTAGGATGGTCTCTTTTTTCGAGGAGTCAACAGCACAGTCACAAAGATGGCAATGATGAAAAGGGCAAGGACAGCTCCAATTACAGCTCCAGCTACAGCTATAGAAGAGGTCTGCTTAAGTGGAACATCTGTAAAGTAACAAAAATTAGGTTTTTTAAACAATTTTAAGAGTTCTTGAGTTTGTGTCCTCTGATTTCTACAGTGTGCAAGGACTGATTAAGTATGTTATCCAACCACAAGTTTAGAAGACCCCAAATTTGATTCGTTACTTTTTGGAGCATTATGCTAACACATTTATTCCTTGCAAGATGTCACCTTAGCACTCCAACTTTACTTTTTTAAAGTGATGAAAAGAATAGCCCCAGTCAGGTATCAATGAGTGAATCTACTGTCAACGGGCAAAGAATGTCTGAACGAGAAAAGAAGATAGAGAAAAGGATGAAAACTAAGTTCTTACTCTAAAAGGTGATAAAAAAAAAAATTCAGTATTCTTTAATGGAGTTAGCCAACAATGTATTGAATAAATTTTTACCTTTCATTCCATTAAAAGAAATTCTAAGAAACCAAAAACCTTCAAGAAAGGGAAAACAACACTAAAAAACAGAAAATATCCCAGACGTAATAAATAGTCAAAAAGTGACATTGCAAAATCTAAGTTTTTAAAATAGAAGTATTATTAAAACAGTACTTGCTGCAGATAACTTCCTTTAGTTCACACACATTTAATACAAATTACACTTTAAGACAGTGTCTATACTACAAAATTATGTAAATTCTTCCCTGTCTCCTGACTATAGACACACTCTATCATTTCTGAATACCAATTTCTCTTTTCCAGCCTGCATCACAAAATTTTATAAGAAAGGATGTTAAAAACATACTTAATAGTTAGCATTTCACACAATTCTAAAAAAAATGTCACCCTACTTTATGAACTCCCAATTAAAGGAATTTACTAAAGTTATTTTCAAATATAAGTATTATGGATATGACAAAACCATCAATCCTTATGGGTATTATTTTGACAATTACAGCCATATTAAACCCAATAACTGAATTTTGTGAAGCAACCCATCAGTTACAAAGAACCTTCAATATACATGATTTTATCTTTCTAACCAGTAAGAAAGATATTTAAGGTAACATTCTATAAATGAAGATACTGCTATTCTAAAGTTAAATATTCTGCCCAAGGTCATTCAGTCAATGAATAGGAGAGAACACAGGGTGAAATAAAGCTAGGTTAGGGCAGGATAGAAACCTCCACCCATAAGCCCTTTTTGGGAAATGGTTTTTCGCAACATCTAACGTAGTCTCTCCTTTTGGGTCCCCTATTTGGAAACGCCGAGCTCTTAGTCTTCAATTAAATTGACGTTCATATACACCCTTAAATAATTACAATTACTGTTGGAATCCAGACATGGCAAATTTAAATAGAATTAAGCACTATCAGTTTTGAAATATGTTTTACCTACTTACCATCACGGTATTTCCAAATACATACATAGTGTATTTAGAAGCATTTCCCAACTGTTCATATTAAAATGTGGTTCATGTGGTGTTTTAGATTGCTAAAAACAACATTTTAGGGCTTCCCTGGTGGAGCAGTGGTTGAGAGTCCGCCTGCCGATGCAGGGGATGAGGGTTTGTGCCCCGGTCCGGGACGATCCCACATGCCGCGGAGCGGCTGGGCCTGTGAGCCATGGCCGCTGAGCCTGCGCGTCCGGAGCCTGTGCTCCGCAACGGGAGAGGCCACAACAGTGAGAGGCCTGCGTAACGCAAAAAAAAAACAAAAAAACAAAAAAACCCACAACGTTTTACTTTCTTGTCAATTATAAAAATCTCTTCAGCAAACTAATGATCTTGTGTTTATTAATGGTTCATTAGCCTCATTCTAGACTAAAAATCTTATACCAATGAGCGCCAAGGAACCCAATCTGATCTTTCAAATACTGAATAGAATCTAAAAATATACAATTATTTTAAACAATATAACCAGCTTCATTGTTCAGGATGTTACCCTCATCTGCTAATACATACCTGGTTTATCTTCCTGTTGTTGCTCATTTCTCTAATCACTACTAACTCCATTTGAATATGTGCTACATGAGAAAAAGGTTTGAAAACCAAGCCAGTCAAGTATTACTCTGCTCTTATAAATGTAGAAAAAAGACTTGGGATGATTTACGGCTAGTCTTATCTTCTACACTATCACTTTTCCCACCATGTAAGTTGTAGTTTTGTATTCGGTTTTTAACAATAGGCCAATTGAAACCTATTAAGATTACATGACCAAGGTTATTTGACAAAGGTCATACACCTTGTCAGTGGCAAAAATAAAAAATCCCAATGTGTCAAGTGTGCTACCTATTCTACACTAGTCTAAAGATTTCCTTTTAATGGAATTTTTTCTTTTGCTAAGGAATAAAGTGGCCCTATCACTTTTGCCCAAGTGTGGAGAATTTAAATTTGGGTGTTCTTATTTTGATGATAATGACAAAGTTGATACCATATTTATGTAATACTTCTGAAATTATGTTTCAAAAACTCAGGTTACTCTTTGAATATAATTAGCCCAAATTAAGATTAACAATCTTAACACATTATATATATATATATATATATCACTCAATCCCAACATATCATTATAAATTCTTCATCAAACCTCACACCTCCTACAAGCAAGCCTTTCATTTAATCTTAGCAATAATATTTAATTTGGTAGTGTTTTGTAAGTAATAAATCAAAATCAGACTTTTAATATCCTAATGTAATTCCCAACTCTGAATATATACTATTTTTAATATCCTGAAGTAATTCTCAAGTCTATATAAATACTATTCTTTAAACATTTAAATTATGGTCTACTTATCCAATTCTGTCCCATTAGTCTTCTAATTTCTAGCTCTAGAATTCCATAACTGAGAGGCGACTGTATGTATACTGTAACTCTTCCTTCTATTTTAATTTGAGCATATTTACTTCACTTGGTTCCATTCATTCTTTATTCATCTCTAACATTTTTTGCACACCTCTTCTCAGTATTGCAACAGGCTAGTAAGTGCTGAAATGAGGAAGTGGAAGAAAAGTTAGGTAGAGTCCATTTACCAATTGGATATCCTGCTCTACATAGGTAAACTGATTAAGTACATATATGACATATATATATTTCCTTTTCTGATTCTTCAACTTACTGAGAAAAGAAGAAATAATATATTTAAGAGTATTAAGATTTTAAAAGTATTAATGGGTGATGAACACTAGTATGAAATGCAAAGGAAGAGCTCAAGTTTCTTGCATTCAAGTCAAAGAATTTTGATGAACATTGAGAATTTAGCCCCAACACTGCCTCCCCACATCCCTGTCCTCATAATCTACATAGACCCTATATTCCAACAAAACCACTACAAGCAGAAAAAAATTTAACTAAGTAAATGTATAAAAATTTGGCATTTTTCAACATTAAGCTAGTTTACTGAGTGACTGACATGAAGCAATATTACCTTACCATAACCTAAGGAGATGTTCTACTAAATCTAATTGTATGCTTACAAGCAGCAGAAAACAAAAAGACAAAAGCATTAAAATATTTAGTATTAAAGGATTCGTGCATGTCTCCCAGAAGAACATCTTTCTGTTATCACAGCTGCTTATTAACCCATATACATTGGAAACTCACCTCCAAAAACAGAAAAACAGCATTCCTCAATACAACCAAAGTACACTATCCATAATTAAAGACACCATGCATATATCTTATGGAGAAAGCTATTAAAAATCAGTTACAAATCATACAAAAAATTTAATACAGACAGGAGAAATAACTTTCATTACTTTTTGAAAAAATATAAATATTATAGATATTAAACTGAATTATAGTTTGTCTTTGTTTTCACTCTGATACAAGTGAATAAAGCCTACGTAAAGGCTATTCAAACATGTGCTCACCTGATTCACACCTGAAACTGAGGCATTATAAAGTTTTTAAAAGTTAAATACTATTCTATACACTAAAATACGTGTTTCTGGCAATTTCCTAAAACCATTTAAAATGGGTGAGTACAGAAATCCATAGCCCCTTTTTACACTTACATTAAAACACCAAATCCCAACAATTGAGATGTTAAGTTTCATCCCTCTTTTTCTTCATTTCCTCCACCCAAACTTCTGTGATGCCATGGACTGATTCACAGCTTAATGTAAAACCCTACGAACTTATCTTCCCAACTTTCATTTGGGATTAAATTCATATATCCCCATAATACATGTTACTGTATTACCGAATTTTCCCCATATGCCCCACTGTTTTATTTTTCAATAGCCGTTTTAATGCTTATCTTTTCAATACACATCTAAGCCTTTATATCCATCCAAATATTTATCTCACTATTTTTTAATAGAAGTCCTCTATTTGGGTCAGGACAGTCTCCTCAGCTTCTCATCCAACAAATTACCAATAGTAACCAAACATGTGCCAAGCCTTGTGCTAGGAATGCCAAGGATAAATTTTACACAGTTCCTGTCCTCACAATAGAGCAAAAGCCTCAAGGTAGGGTCAGAGAATCCATAAAAATATTTATTTTCCAATGAAGTATAGGAAGAAATCATCACTTTTCTAAAAAAAGAGAGGGAGAGGGCATTTAATAAAAATTACTATTGTACTAGTATGGATTGGCACTGGTAGCCCTAGTTGGTCCATGTGTCAGATGGCTCCCTGCCACACAGGGCACCCAAAATTTCCTATAGGAAGTGTGGAGTGGGACAGTTCCAGAATGAAAGTAAGTAAACAGTTACATCTTTACTTGGTTGTCCCTCTCAACATAGCATCCTGTGACAGACATTATTGTGATGTATGGGAGCTCAGCTGAATGAACTAAAAACTTATCTAGATTTAACTAGAAGTCAAAAATGTAAAGGAGGCATGACATGCGTGCTCCGACAGGTGAACATCTGACTCATAAACCAAGTGAGGGTATCAGTGTTAATCCGTGTTATATACTAGTAGGCATTTAATCCAAGTAAATGCCATACCTGCAAAGAACTGACAGAATGTAAGATAACACCAATAATGTACGCACAAATAACAACAAAACCCCACAAAAATGGCAATGCAAATAACTTCTTCCTAATACATAAACTTTACCAGTTACATTATGAAATAAAACCATGGCAACCTAATCAGATGTGACAAATGAACCCCCCCAATCAAATACATTTAGAAACCAAATAAAACAAATTTATATTCACTCTTATCAACAACAAACCTCACACTAAACCCATACTGTGCTGAAATAGCTAATGTGAGTGGTGATTAGCATGATACTGAAAAATCAAACACCTTGAACATGAAGACTAGCTCTAAAAAAAGTAGCTGGGATGAAAACTGTTACGGTTCCCAACAATGAACTTCTTTCATTTGAATCTACTTGTTTTTGAGAGGTGGCTTAGCTTTCATACCTAAAAACAAGTGTTAAAATATACTCAACATGGACTTAAAACTTTGAAACACTGAATCAAAAAGTATAAAACCAAGATTAAAAAAAAATGAAGCACAATTATATGGTTTTCTCAAAAATGTTTTAGCAAGAAAAAAAGTTAACTTTTAAAATGAAGCACAATTATATTGTTTACCCAAATATTACTGTTTTAGTGAAAATAATTAGTATTTTAAAATGTTATTTCAGCAGATTAAAAATTTGTTTTTTGTGAATATTTTAAAATGCATATAGCAAAATTCTATGGTAGCACATATATAATTTATAAACATACATATTAGGACTATGAGTACATACTAATCTTTAATTGATAGGCACAGTCAAGAGTATTGAAGAGCACTGATCTAAAGAAGATAGATAATAACTAGAATAAAGTGTGAGGTTACAATAGAGGAGATATAAGTTGATAAAAAAGAATTATGAACAGCAAGTATTAATTCTACAGGGAAAAGTTTCATAAAACTATAATTTGAGCTGGACCTTGAATATGGACTGGTTTCCCAATATGGCAAAGGGAGGAAAGGGTATTTCAGGTAAAGGGAGCAGCATGAACATAATTATTAAGACATTAAAGCACATGGTGCGGTAAAAAAAGAGTTAATAGATCTAGAAATTATGTAGGTTCCCTGTTAGTAGATCTAGGCTTTGAGCATCAAATGGCTGCTAATATTGAAAGAAAACGAGGTAAAGACTACGCGCCTTCTGATAGAGGAACATACCACCACTGAAGTAACCTTGCCCCCCAAATTAAACCTTAATCTTATCAAGGCTCTAGATCTGTCAACTTACAGAAAATACAGAGGTGCAACTGGCACAATCCAAACTGGAAAACTGCAGGACAGATGAAGCTGTTTCTTCACCAAAAAAACTGCATGGGAAAAGTGCGGGAGTGGGGAACAGCACACAGAGAACACACAGATTAAAAGACATCTCAACCAACCAATGTATGGATCACATTTGGTTACTAGCTAAAACTGCAAAAATATATGATTAGAAATTTGAACACTCACTGGATACTTGATATTAAGGAATTATTCATTTCTGGTGTAGTAATGAATCTGTGGTTACTTTCTCTAAATGTTCCTTAACTTTTAGAGCTACATACTGATATATTTACAGGTGAACTAATGGCAGGAGGGATTATATAGACAGAAATTTAAATAAAACAAGACTGACCATGAACTGACAATAACTGAAGCAGGTACATGAATATTCATTTCATTATTCTGTCTTACTATTGAATATTTTTTAATAATAATCTGTTTTTTAAACAGGAAGGTCAAAGCCTCTAGGTCTTGTTTCCTCTAGCTTTTAGATCAAACTGTCCCTTCAAGACTTGGTTTTCCCTGAGATATTTCTCATAACTGAGACTGTGAAATCAGGTATCACATCTATGTAGAAGTATTATGCATGCAAGGAAATAAGGCCTTGAATTATTCTCAAGTTTTGAGATTTATACTTTAAAGTTATTCTGCTAAACTCACTTTCACTAGGCTTCATCCATAGTGCCCAGCCAGAACAAACAGCAGCTATTAACTAAAAGGCAAGTGAAATAAAACATCACAAAATTGAATCATATTTTACCCTTCAAAATTGAAATGAACATGATAAAATAACTATTATCAAGGCTCGAGAAAAGAAATGACCCCTAAGGGTAGGTATATATAGCAAAAGCTTTTGTAAGCAATGTTTGGTTTCAAGCTCTTGATGGAAACCTATCACTACTCATCTCAAAGTAGACATGTACTTTAAAAAAAAAGTGTAGCTTACTGGAATAGAAGAAAACAGAAATGCATAAACAGAAACAATTTTTAAAAAAAACACCAAAAAGTTGGTATACTCTGTACACTATTCCAAAGATTCTTTCATGCATGAATTTTTATTGGTATAACAAGAATGAAACCAAACTTAATCCAGTCAAATTGTACATTATTTGAAAAAAACTGCTGCTTTCTCTAAAATAGTTTAAAGTTTAGGGGGAAAAAATGTATCAAATTTTAATTTATTTTATCTTAAAATATTTTAGGTTTTATAATACTGTTTGTTTATTTTATTTTTATTTTATTTTTGTTTTTGGCCGAGCCACGCAGCGTGTGGGATCTTAGTTCCCCGATCAGGGGTGGAACCTGCACCCCCTGCAGTGGAAGCATGGAGACTTAACCAACAGACCACCAGGGAAGTCCCTGTATCATAATTTCAAATGTCAGAAATGAGGAACAGGGAGAAGGTAACTACAAACAATAAGAAACAATGTCATTCCTACTCAAAGCAGCTCACAAGCAACAAGTTAAAAACACTAAATGCCAACTTAAAAAATACTTTATGAAATGTGTTAATTCCAAACTGAAAGCTAATATATAAAAATTTGACTTACGTCAAAGTCACAGCAAACATTTAAAATTTATTTTAACTGCTAGGACTAGAGCTAGAAGATAATTCATGACTGTGGAGAATGTTACTGATGATATGTATATATGAGATAGGAATTATATGATTAATTAAAAGTAAATTTTATAATGGTTAACATGCCAACTTAGATGCTTCCTCAAACTTTATTTAACTGTATCCTTAACCTGATATAGTCTTGTTTGGAAAGAGAAATAAAATAGGTTTCTAATTCCACAAAACATCATTAATTAAAGGAAACTAGGTTACACACACACACTCTCTCTCTCTCTCCAGCAAAAATCAAAATGCGGACAAAGAAGGTAATCCAGAGCCATAGGCTTGTTACAGAAATATGCCTCTTAAGAATTTTTTTAAAAAACTTTTATTTAAAGATTTATTGAACGGCTATTGGGGCTACCACCTGATAAGTAACTTGGTTAAAAAAAAAAATCCCTGGTACACATTAAAACTAAATATATCCCAATATAACAAAAATTTGAGAAAAGAGCTTTTTATGGATGATACATTAACAAGTAAATAGGAAAAACAATCCAATCTGTAAATCATTCCCCTGTTAGAATTAAAAAATCAATATGGGTACCATTTCTTCCTTTCTTACACTTTACATTGATTACTTCCACACATTAACAACTTCTTGTTCATACTTTGTTTCAGCAGTATTTACCAAAAGCAAAATCAAACTAAAGTCAGATGTTTTTGCATCTAATATTACTACATTTCTCTCAATTTTTGCACTTATACATTGTACTTCCTATAGCCCCTTATGCAAACATTCAGCCAGGCTTACCATTATAACTTTCCTATATATGGCTATCAGAAGCAATACCTACTACTGAAAAACCCTAATGGTTTCTTTAATGTTGGACTTATCAAACAGAAACCTTTCAGGCACATGGTAAAATACTATATCTTTCAACTATAAAGTACTTCTCAGATACCACTTTTAAAGTCAACCCCTAGCCTATTAAAGTTTCAACATATTTTAATAAAAATGCAAAAAAGGGAAAAACAAAGAGTTGAATTCATCTCCACTGTATCACTGAAGTACTTTAACTACTGTGAAAGAAAACTCTAAAGTGAACACAAAAATGAAAAACCAGTTCAAATATAAAGGCAATAAACACGGCCAAAATAAAGTAAAACTATTCTTCCACCTTTTCCAAGAAGAGAGTAGGAGTTCAATACATCAATTAGCTGTGCACATTACTGATACTCAAAAAGTAATTTAAAAAATTGTTTATTAATATGACTATGTTTACAAACAAGTCTCTATGTACAGTAAACATACATAAAGCTCTAATAAACAATAGTGCAATGCTTCAGAAAGTCTTAAGCACTAGTATCATATCATATTCTTAAAATTCTGAAGTCTTTTAGTAGCTTGCCAAATGATTTAGAAAGGATGCAGAATATATCAAATACTCACTTGCAGTGTTCCATGTCACTCCCTACTGCCAAAAAAAAACCCCCCAAAAAAAACCAACAAAAACTAAACAAAAAACCCTAACCACACAATGGCCACTATTTAAAAGAAAGTTCATGATCACTAAGTAGATATTTATACTTTAAAATACAGTTCTTGGAATACATTGCTAATTTCCTTCGGATTAGAGTCAAGTTGTGATTTGTACAACATTCTAAATGGGATTACTCTTCTCAGATTCATATGACACTTCAAACCACTAAAGAGGATGTTTTGCTCAAAAAAGCCACAAATTTACATCTTCCATGGAAAAAAGTTTTAGACTCATCTTTCTTATGGCCATATCATTGCTAACATTTAAATAAAAAAATAAAGTCACTTTGATCATAAGGTATTATCAAGAAAGTTTTTCTTCCAATGATTGGGACCAAAGAGTCTTAATATTGGTCAGTGGTTAGCCATATTTAAACCAAATATTTTTAACAAGACATCAATGAACTTAACTGTATCCTTAACCAACACTTTACTGTTATACTAAGTGTTTGAGGGAGAGAAATAAAATAGATTTCAAACTTCCACAAAATACTGCTATGTTAAAATAAAGGAAACTAGGTTATAATCACTGAGAATAAAGCCTTCACTACTTGCAAAATTCTATGAACATGTTAGAACTTTGCCTTATAAAAACATTTTTTTAGATTTGATGAGGATTGGGAAGGGAGCAGTTGGGAAGGTGAAAAAAAAGTACCTACTTTGCCGTTTTATTAACAAAATAAGTTATTTAATTTATGATTCTCCTGCTAACTTCTATTTCAACTCCCTGGAAAAACTCCTAAGGCAATTCTACACAGTCCTTTTTTCAAATGAATCATCAACAGATAAAACATATTCTTTGGTCTTCAAAATAGTTGTCATCATTATAATTGTATAGGACTCCACTGTAGAAGCAATTTAATTACCTAACAAAGAAGATCCACATTTGAAGATTTAGGTAAGATTTCTTTTTCAAAAGATACATGATTTTGGAAAGGATATACTTAATTATGTAAAAAACAAAAAACAAAACAAAAAGACCTCATGATGTTTCCAGTTTTAATTGGAAAAACAAAAATCTTGAAACACATACATACATTTAGGAGGAAAAGGGGGATGGTTTGTCAATATCGATCAGCAAGTGCTAGTGATTGGTTCTATAATTCAGATTTTTTCTTGTTAAATCTCAAATTTCCAAGTTTATTCTACTTTTTTCCTATATATTTATCCATTTGAACAACATCAATAATAAATGACTAAAACAAGATGGTCTACAAAATTCTCTGCACAGATTCTTGGCTGAAATGTTTGTCTCATTTCTAAAAATGGTACTCCAATGCTTGTTTTACCCATGGTTTTCCATATACTGAAATGCTCTCTCTGTACTCTATTAAACTATGTACCATCTTTTCATTATTATTATTATATTTAGGACATAAATCATTAAAACAAAACTACCACTTCATGTACCAAAACCTATGTTCACATGACAATATAAGCACTGCCCTCCAGAGATGAAAAGATTGTAGTAATTATCATGTTTAAAAGGCATGTTTTTATTACTCTTGTATGTATTCTGGACAAAAATATTGATCAGCTAATTATGCTCTTCCACACATCATGTTCACTGAGTGTACTACCACAGTTTTTAGTGCAACAAAATACCTTTGAAAAGCCACTCTACAGTAATTATGGCAAGGCTCATTAAAATGCAGAGGTAAAGATTCCATTTGTATAGAAACATAGAAAATAATGTCTGAAAAGAATTTTTCATCAGGCTGAATTTTTTTGTATACTAAAAATATATATAAACATTTCTTGAATTAGTTTTATAGTCAATTTTGATGTAGTATCATTTAGTGGTGATAAATTTTGAGAGGTATATGTTTAACAAACATTTTACTTGAGATAATAGTCTTAGGTAAACATTTAATACACAATGCCAAGGTAGTTTCCTTTTTTTTTTTAACTTTTGTACCAAAAAAGTCATTCATTTAATGTTGACATTTCTTCTTACCTGTGTGCCTCAGACCAGTAAAGTACTCTGCATTAAAATTTAAATCTTGAGACAGTAGTACAGCATTGAAAAAAAAACTGTAAAGCAGCTCAGATACACTGAACCCAGATTTTACATTTCTGTTTGTCAAATTAGAATATAAAAAGCTTGAAAATCAAGTTGAAAAGCTTATTATTCCTCGAGAAAAAGTATGAACAATCTGAAAATGATCAACTAGTATGAATGAAACATTGTACATAGTTAAGTCACATTTAGTGGCTGCTAAACATACCACTCCCTCCTGGAAATTACGGAACCATCTACATGTGAAACTAAGTCATCTTCATTTTCATCATACTGTTCATCGCTGACGAACTTCATTCCCATTTTTAGATCTTCATAATAATCCATTGGTCTTTCAAACCTACTGAGATTTTCTACATTGTTCCACTGTGTTTTTTCATGCTCTTCTAAATAGTCTTTCCGTATTAGATTGTTCACTGGATTTTTGTTTTCTTTTTTTACACTGTCTGGGTAAGAATCAAGCTCATCTTGTTGAAGAACATCTATCTGTGATTCTTTTTGCATATCTGATGGTGGAATGTAGTTCTTGGCAAAGTAGTCTCCACGAAACGTCCGTCTTCTCCTATAGCAGAATATTCCAGCCAAAACACTTACAAGTACTACGAAGAGAGCCCCACCCACTACACTAGCAATGATTGTGCCAATTGTGTCATCCTTAATTGTTGCCAAAGTTGACAATGGGAAGGGCAATTTTTTTGGTTCTGTTGCTAGATCCTCGAAGTCAGCAGTTGAGGGATGCCATTGAATGGTGGGCTGAAGGGTGGTAGTAGTAGGAGGATCTAATGGAAACGTAAAGATAGACAAGACACAGAAAGGCAAAGAATGTCAATGCAGGCTGATTCAGCAGCAAGTTGAAAAGACAGCACAGTTAATGAAAATATATTCATAGTAACAATAGTTTTTCATTCTTAATTTAAGATTAGAAAGTAGTGATACTTCTACATGTAAAAAAAAATAAATCTGACACTTAGTCAGTTACCAATTATGTAAAGAGAATGAAAAATTATGTATGGCATAAATCCTAAATTATTCTATTCCAAGTTTAAGTGTGACACTGTATTCTAAGAAATACTTTTTCTTTTAAATTAAGACTATTATTTAAGTGTCCTATATACAGCTGGCTTAAGAATTATCATTACTAAAAAATTAAATCGAATCATTCAAATGTACATTTTCTTAGCCAGTAGCACAAGGAAATAACAGAATAATAAAAGAATGAAAAAATTAAAATATGTTTTCTTGAAATCCATCTTTACCTAATATAGTTTATTTTTGTAAGAGCTGAACTTATCTTTAAAAGAATGAAAAACTATAGATTCTTGTTAAGTGGCCATAGTATAAGCTGTTGACTTAATAATTCTCTCAAAAATATTTTCCTTAAATAAAGAAAACTCTTTAATTTTTAGAAAGGACATATGTAGTATATACCATTATTTAGTGATTTAAAAAATAAAAAGCACATATTTATGTTAGCCAGATGGGCTATTAACAAATGAGACCAATAGACAAAGTAAAAACATGTTATAAACTATATAGTATTATAAAAATGTCATCATCATGTCTATACTCCATGGGTAAGATATGAACATTAAGGAAACTGAGAAATTTCAACCATGTCTGCAAAATTCAATGTCACATTGCTTTAGGATGGAGTCTCAGAAAGAGCAGCTAATATTTTAGAGAGAACATTCTAAGGATACTTAAATATTAGATGCAAATGATCCTGTGTATTGCCATTAGATTACAGAGTAAATAGCCATTAATATTAAAAAGCAGCTAAACATAAATAGTAAAAATTAAAGATTGGTTAATTATCAATTAAGTGGTATTTGTAGGTCATGTTACACAAAATTCTAGAGTTTGAAGAAAGGATGACTTCAAAAATCTTGAATTTCTTCATTGATAAAAAATAAATGACCCAAATGGTAATCTCTTATAATTAATTTTTAAATGAGTGGTACTGACAGAGCTTTTAAAAAGTGATTGTTAGAAAAATACTAAATCTACATGGGGTAAGTTATTCTAAAATTACAAGCTAAAGAAAAATACTTACTGAAACAGGTTTCATCACGGAATGCCATATGTATAGAATGTAGTAAAACTTTAGCAAGTACAGTGTAAAATGTAACAAGTACATTATAAGTAATTTCCTATGAGTTTAAACCAATATAACAGGCAATCCAGTCAAGTACCTTGAAGTGAATTAGTTATCATATTATATGTAAGTAAATGAATCAAAGAAGAGTTTTAATTTGTGAGAACAAATTCACTAGTTGTACAAATTCAATCTTAAAAAAAAATTGTGAAATTGCAGGATCATTTCTATTATAAAAGTAGTAAAGCCTCATATAATCCAACCTCACAGAACCAGGATATTAAAGAAACAGACTAAAAATTAATCATTTATAAGATAACTCATGTATTTTCTGAGGAGGAGGACTAATGGAAGTTTTACATATTAAATGTCATCTTCACAATGATTCCCAAAGGAAAAAGTATTATAATAAATGGGCATCAGCATGTTTAAACAAAAGCACAAATCACCTAATTAATGATTTAAAATTAACACATTTTTGTGCACATAAAATTTTTAAAGTTTTTGATAGCTCTTGATGAAATGGTATTTTTCTCAGAATAGTACATGTACATCAGCTCTCACCAAATATGATACATAACTGTACATTTTAACGAAGTATTCTTAAAAAGAAAAAATCACTGACATTTATTTCTACTTGTAATGTTCTTTATGTGAACACAAATGGACATCTACTGTGTATTTAACTGAGATTTAACAAAATACAACTTTCAGAAAATCTAACAACAAAAAAAGAGTAACCAAAAAAAATCTATTTAAAAATCTTATTTTGTCAGCAGTTCTAGAAATTTTCAAACCTACCAGCCCCTCCTCAACTAGTGTAAAAAAAAACAGCATAGGGCTTCCCTGGTGGCGCAGTGGTTAAGAATCCGCCTGCCAATGCAGGGGACACGGGTTTAAGCCCTGCTCCGGGAAGACCCCACATGCCGGGGAGCAACTAAGCCCGCGCGCCACAACTACAGAGCCTGCACTTTAGAGCCCGCGAGCCACCACTACTGAGCCTGCATGCTGCAACTACTGAAGCCCACGCACCTAGAGCCCGTGCTCCGCAATAGGAGATGCCACTGCAGTGAGAATCCCGCGCACCGCAACGAAGAGTAGCCCCCACTCGCCACAACTAGAGAAAGCCCGAGCACAGCAATGAAGGCCCAACACAGCCAAAAATAAAATAAATTAATTAAAAAAAATAGCATAGCCTCACTATTAATAAGAGGGACTATTGCTAAACGTTATATTTTGTATCTTAAGCAATGGACATATCATGATTCACATGAGACATTTATTCATGCTTTCCAATTCTTGCTCTGCTCCAAGATAATTACAGTGAGAGTCATTCTTTGTGTAAGGAGGCAGGAGGACAATTTTGTAATCACTAACAGCTACTTATTTATCATGATTTACAAATCGTTCCCATAAATAAATAAGCATTCCTTATTTATTCAGTTGTTATTTTTTTATATTCTTTGCTAAATGTGATAAATATATAACAAATGTAATAAACTAGTAGATTCTGAGTTCTCCACACACAACTTCTTAAGTTTCTTTTTCAAATTAACGAGTTCTGCCAAATAGAAAAATGAACAGTCCAGTAAAAACTCTGTAGCTATGAAGTATATTTTAGCCTAATAATTACTGTGTTAAAAAATGAATGAATTGGTTCCCTTTTCTTTTAGACTATATAAATTGTTTAAATAAACAAAATCTATAAATGTTAAAGTTTTTTTTTTTTTTTTTTTTTTCCCGGTACACGGGCCTCTCACTGTTGTGGCCTCTCCCATTGCGGAGCACAGGCTCCGGACGCACAGGCTCCGCGGCCATGGCTCACGGGCCCAGCCGCTCCGCGGCATGTGGGATCCTCCCGGACCGGGGCATGAACCCATATCCCCTGCATCGGCAGGCGGACTCTCAACCACTGCACCACCAGGGAAGCCCTATAAATGTTAAAGTTGAAGGATTGCTAAATTAAGTGCGTCTCATTATGTCTGGATTGAAATTCATTCAAATTATATGATTTGAAATTCAAGATTTGCATAGGAATATACTTTGATTTTTAGGCATGATGTAAGAGGTATCAGGGAAAAAACACACACACCAAAAGCAACTAGAAAAACACAATTTCAAGCAGTCGGTTAGTCCTGGACAAAGAGCCACTGTACCACCATGAGTAATAACTGAAGTTGAATATTGCAATCTTGAATACTGTACCTCTTGCACAGTAACTTATGCCAATGTGGGAAAACGTATAACAAAATTTCAAATAACTCAGAGTTGCTAATTCTATTCTGTTGTGGGTAGAACTTTTTAGCCTCCAGTCATAGCATACCTTCCTTTTACAAATATTTTAAAATATCATTTATGAAATTTTAAAATATAAATTTTATTATTGAGATTAAAATGTTTTCCTAGAGGAAAATGGGTACATATAACTCACAATGAAAAAGATTAACTTTCTGATCATTTACTGTATAAGTTATGGCCTGTTATTGTGATAAAAGCCTACTAGTAGGCTTTAATAGTCTGTTGGGGAAAGCAATTTATATCTAGGATACATTATATACACTAAGAAGCTCGTAGAGGACCTAACTAAACTCAGTACAGTATACTGTATTAAAGACTGGACAGAAAATTAAGTCTAATTCTTGATGATTACTTAAAGAACACCATCTCATATAATGCTATCTTTTTCTGAAGTACTCAGTGGTAATTAACTGTGATTTTTCATATTTACTCAAAGTTTTGTTTCGACTCTTATAAGACTTAGTAGAGGTTGATTTTAAAATGTGTAAAGTTTATCATCAGCGGTATATTAGTACCTCTGTCAAAAAAAAAATTTCACATAAATGCAGACTGAATTTTTTATTCTTTCCTGATTATTTTCTTCTCAAATGTATTCATGCATGCGACAAAAGTTTACTGAACACTTACTATGTGCTAAAGGTTGCTGCAGAGGGTGAGAATACAGTATTGATTAAAGCACACAAAACTCCTGCCCTCTTAGGACATATTTTCTAGTGGGGGTAAAAACAGGCAAGCATACAAATAAAATATGTAGTATGTCACATGGTAATATGTACTGCAGAGAAAAAATAAGGCAGAGAAGAATGACAGACAGTAGTAAATGGGTGAGAAGAGAGAGGTTTCAATTTTTTTTTTTTTGCGGTACGTGGGCCTCTCACTGCTGTGGCCTCTCCCGTTGCGGAGCACAGGCTCCGGACGCACAGGCTCAGAGGCCATGGCTCACGGGCCCAGCCGCTCCGCGGCATGTGGGATCTTCCCAGACCAGGGCATGAACCCGTGTCCCCTGCATCGGCAGGCGGACTCTCAACCACTGCGCCACCAGGGAAGCCTGAGGTTTCAATTTTAAATATGGCTGTGAAGGTGATATTTGAACAAATACCTCTTTCCTAGGAAAGAGGTATGAGGATATCTGAAGAACATTCTAGGCAGTGGAAACAGAAAGTGCAATGACTCTGAGGTAGGAATGTGCCTGTTCTGTTCAGAGAACAGCAAAGTGGCCAGGGTGGCTGAAGCCAGGTGTACAAGGTATATAATAAGAGATGAGCTCAGGGAGATAATCTAGGGCCATAACGTGTACAGAGCTTATAAATCACTGTAAAGATTTGGTTTTCATTGTGGGCAAAATGGGAAGTCCATGGAAGGTTTGGAGGAGAGGACCAACATGATCCAACATGCCCTTTAAAAGGATTATTCTGCCTGCTCATTTGATGACAGATTGAAAAGTAGGAAAATTAAATGGCTGTTCTATAGTGAAGTAAGGGTTGCCTGATTGTTTGTGCCAGAATACTGGCAACAACAGTGGAGAATTGGTAAGGTTCTGTATATAACATAATGAGAGAGCTCACATCAATTTGTTGATGGATGGGGTGGGGTATGAGGGGAAAATTAAAATCAGGAGTAAGTATCAAGGATTTCATGCCCTGAGCAAATGTAAGGATGGAGCTACCAATAACAGAAAAGGCAAACAAAGACTGCTGGAGAAAGAGATTCGGTGGCAAGAGGCAGAAGAAAGATGAGGAACTCAGTTCTGAATGCATATTATACTTCTACATAGGAGGTTAATGATCACTAAGACGCAGTGGGACGCACAAGTCACGAGTACTGGGAAATGGACCCAGAATACCAAAGATATAAATTTAACATATCACCAATAGATAAGACGCCAAAATTGAGGCTTGATATTTAAATGATTACATAATTAGAACACATTAAGCCTAGGATTTACAAGTAATATCCCACACCAAATTTTGTACAACAGAAATAAAAAGTAATCGGTCCTTAGGTAACCACATTTTAAATATGGATTTCCTGTGGCTTTAAGATTCCTTTTCTTTTTTTTTAAATAAAAAAACCTCTAAGGGAAGAAAGAGAGACTAATATACTAATAGATTTACACCAAAGCACTGCTGTTGGCAGAAAGGACTAGCTAGAGATGTACAAAGCTCTAATCTTCTTGTGAGATACATGCCAAAAAGAATTGTGTATCGTGCCAGGCACTAAGTGCTGAGTATACAGTAATAAAAAAAAAACAAACACACAAATTGTTTAAATATGAGGATAGATAATAGGTAAATAAATAATCATACAACTACAAACTGTGGTAAATATCATGAGAAAATAATACAGGAAACTGTTCTTAGATTAAGTGATCACAGAAGGACTAAGAATGTAACATTAATGCAAGCTTAAAATTTCTCTAAAATCATGAAAAAGAAGCTGAAAAAGAATATATATCTATACATATATAAAACTGAATCACTTTGTTGTACACATGGAACATTATAAATCAACTACACTTCGATTTAAGAAAATTTAGTTTTAGACTGAACACAGAAAAAAATCTTAACTACCTATTATCTAATTACCATACAAACCTCCATTTCTCAAGATTCTCTTCCTTTTTCCTCTAACTTTCCATTTGTTAGACACAAAGATTGCTACATTCTTATAGTCAGGAGGGAGACGTTTAAAATATTTATATAATTTTTATAAATAAGCATTCCATTGATAATTTATTATTTATAGCTACACCCAGGAAAAATATATTTTTGGCTCCAACTATGTTTTGTAAATACCCAAATATATACTCAGTCAAATTGATAAAAACATTCACAGTGAAACAAATGGAATGCATAAATTCTAAGTTCTTAGTGGCTTATGGACTGACCATAAAGCACATCTTAAATTTTATTTCATTGGAACATTTTCAGTAGCGTTCCTACTTCACCTCTCAGTAACTCTATATGGTATAGCCTCATATTGAGTGACAATGATATTTAATAAGAGGTTCATCAAAATTGATATCCCATTTTATTTATTAGACACATGTGCAGAGTAGCTTACCAAAAACAAACAAAAAAATCCAACACTTATTCTTGGTGTAAATACGAAAGAACCTAGAAGGGTACACACTACCAATAAAAAGAATATCTAATACTATTTAACTGAAAAATTAGCTATATGCATAAGGTCTTAAAATGTATATGAACTTATTGCAGAGACGTTTTGACATTTTTTAAGTAATGGAATGCCACTTTACCTATGTATTTCAGGTAGATTATTTGGAAAACCTCACACTGAGGAATATGTATCTTCACAAGTATAAATTACTGCCTAGATCATAGTGTTATTGCTATGATTGTTGTTACAGAAATAATTTAAGTAACTCATTTTGTGAGTAAACAGTAACTTACCTGAAATATAGATGACCTTTTGATCACTTCTTTGACCAAGGGAATTGGTCACTTTACAGACATAAACACCAGAATAATTGAAAGTCAGTGGATGGACAAAATGAAGAGTATTGTCTGAAGCCAATAAACCATCAGGCCACTGTCCATCCAACCTATATTTTAAAAGGCACAAAATTACTTTAAATATCTTCAGATTCTATTCATTGACAGCTATTTAAATAAGATATTATACTTCCTAGTTGTCAGTGAAAGAATCAGTATCCTTTAGGTAAAAGTCACTATGAAATAAAAGCATATGTTATGAATTTTCATTTTAATAGAGATGAATTAATTGATAAAGTCCATTAAGAATACCCATTCTTTCAAAATATCAATTCATATCAATTAATATAAGTGAAGCTAGGCTAACATTAGAGGGAATAGGAGGGAAGGAGAGAAAAAAATATGTGATTTTTAAAGAATTACATTTGGAAAACTGGAAAATTAGAAATATACATTATTTGAAGACATACCCATAGTATACAAAGAATTAAAATAATTCTCAGTGAATTATGAATCTATACATGATACATCTACAACTTGCTTAATGAAAAGTCATGATTTTAGTACATGATAATGTTTTAGCACCTTCTGTAACATATTTAAAGAGCAACATTTAATACGGAACAAATAAATCTATACTGTGCCCTATCCAAAGATGGTTAATTTCTAAAGCACCAACAAGGGTCTTCTTATACAATAATTTCACTCATAAGGTGAACAACAAAATCTGTGACAACAAAAACCAATGCACCTTTGGTATCAATAATAACTCTTTTTAAATGGTTTCTCTACTAATTGGGTTAAAAGGTCCTATCTGGTGTACACATTATTATAAACCATAATAGGAATAAAATCCCACTACAAGAACTCTAAAACCATTCATTGCAATGGAACTAAGTATACTGTTATACCTCATTTTTCCAACCTTAGGGTATACCCCATGGGGGGGAAAAAACCAATAGGTCTCTATTTTGAAAGTGTTTTTACAGCCCATAAATTATTTTTTAAGATAAGAGGATAAAAAGTGAAGTAAACCCAGGCACTCAACTACTACTACAGTTTGAGCTAAGCAGATTTTCAAAAAGTACATTCACTCGTTCACTCAGCCATCCATTATTTAATTACTAAGAACTTACTATTTACCATACTCTGCTCTGCTGGTGTTGCTGAAATGCACAGGTAAATAAGATTAGGTCCTTGCTTTCAATGATCTAAGCACATTAGTAGGAGACCAACAACTAATTACAAAGGTAATAAGAACACAGAACAATGAAAAGGTAGAAAGAAGCAAATCAACACTGGAGAACAGATAGAAGGATTTTGGTCTGTGATCTCAAGTGCATAAAAGAACAATCAGTAAAATCTTTTACAGTTGCTATGACGTTAATTTGCATTGAAGGATAAAGGTAATATTCTTACATGGTTTAAAGAACAAAAACAAAAACCCCATATCTTCTTCTTAAGAGGACTTTGGAAAGAACATTTTTACAAGCATCAGCTTTCAAAAGGTAAACCCTTTTTCTAGGAGTATAAGAATGAATATGAAGTCTATGTATCTTATCAGTTAGCTCTGTACTTTGGGCCCAAAATTCTAACCCCTTTAATTCTGAGAAATGTAAAAATGGCTTATAATCCTTTAAAGTTGTTTATTCAAATAAGCTAGAAAAATCTAAATATCATATTAAACTCACAACAAATGACAAGCTAAGCACCTTCCATGCTCCTGTACCTATGTTACATGATTTATATTCACTGTCTCTACCCTCACAAAAACTCTGTGGGGTACCATTATCAATGAGGAAACAAAGGATTAGAAAGGTTAAATAACTTATTTAAAAAAGACATCTCCGGGCTTCCCTGATGGCGCAGTGGTTGAGAGTCCACCTGCCGATGCAGCGGATACGGGTTCGTGCCCCGGTCCGGGAAGATCCCACATGCCGCGGAGCGGCTGGGCCCGTGAGCCATGGCCTCTGAGCCTGCGCGTCCGGAGCCTGTGCTCCGCAATGGGAGAGGCCACAACAGTGAGAGGCCCGCGTACCGCAAAAAAAAAAAAGACATCTCCCAGTACAGACACCAGGATAAGAACTCAGAATTGTATGACTTTTAGAAATACCCTATCACACATCTTAACCAATGCCTTCTTCCCACATTGAAGAAAATGTAAATGGAAGGCCTTCTCTACTTTTAAAACTTTATCTTTGCTAAAAGACAATAGATTGACCAAATATACTCTTTCCTTGCACCCACAAAATACCACCTAAAGTAAGATTAAAGGAATGAAAAAACTATTAAAAACCAACGCGGAGAAAGAGAACAGGAGGTAGAATTCATCAGATGTTTCAATAAACTTTTACAAGACAGAAAACAGATGGGGAAAACAATATATGCTTTAGGCCAATGTTTCCCAATCAGGAGTAATTCTGTCTCCAGGGGACATACCTGGTATGTCTTGAGACAGTTTTGGTTGTCACAACTTGGGGTGGGGGGAGTATGTGCCGCTGGCTGTAGAGAATAGAGGCCAGGGATGCCACTAAACATCCCACAATTCACAAGACTGCCTCCAACAACAAAGATTTATCCAGCCCAAAATGTCAACAGTGCCAAGACTGAAAACCTCTGCTTTTGGCTGAAGAAGTGCTTGCAGGAGGCATATGAATGAGGAAGCAGCTAGTGTGGTCCACTGAACCCAAGATCTGGAGTTTGACTCACTACTGCAGAAGGCCAGAGTGAGGCAGAGGGCTAAAAATAAGATCAGTTGAAAGTTGAAAAAACAAAAAAACAGACTCCTCTCAACTCTGTACAGATACCAGGCATTTATGTTTTAGGCAAAATAATGAAGGTTAATTCAATAAATAAACTGAATGGCCATGAAAGAAAGAATTCTACTCTTCAGTAACTGATATCTGAAGCTCCCCCAGTGAAATAAACTCCTCTCTAGTTGATCACTCGAAGTGGAATCTACCCAGTAGATTTAAGTAACTTTTAAAATAAAATGCTGAAGAGTTTCCACTCAGCATTTTATTTTAATGCATCACTGTGAAATGACTGGACAACTGAGAAAATTAAGAAATATCTACAAAATGAAAGACCAAAAAAACAAAAAAAAGAACCTGGAGGAAAAAAGAAACAATATGTAAGAAGCAGAAAAAACTCTTCAGAGGAAATAATTCTAGTATCTCTAGGAAGAAACCAGAAGATACTACATCCATAAAATACGAAAAGGATGCTATGAAAATGAACAGAGAATAAGAAAACACTCTTAGAAACTGAAAATATGTCAAAAGAAAATTTTCAATCAGTGGAGCAGAGGGATCGAGGAAATCTTGGGAGAATAACAAAAACTGAAAACTAATAAGAAAGAATGTTTAGTATACAATAAATAGGAATTCCAGTACAAGCAAACAAACAAAAAAAAAAAGCAGGGTTAATGACCAAGGGAAAAAAAAAAAGAAGAAAAGAAAAAGAAAGGAGAGAAGAGAAGAGAATCCACAGTTGACAGATACAATTCTCCAGACTGAGAAGGTGTGAGGCCTGGGGGGAGGGGTGCAAACACTGAGAAATACGAAAGCAAACCTCAGTATAGCAGTTTGAAATTCCACAGATAAAGAGAATTAAGGATATTCAGATAGTAAACTACACAAGTAAAGAGAAGCAATTATTAGCCTCAGGAAAAACAAACAGCTTTAGAAACAAAAGAAAACAAAATTCCAGTATACTACTTAACTCTCAGTAAATAATATTTACCTGTCATAGGAAGGCAACGATTACACAGTTTATTTCAAAGTAGCTTAATTTCATTGGGACGATGAAGGTCAGGAATATGTATATGAGTATGTTTATGTGTGAAGGGGTAGATATAAAATTAAATTTTCATTTTCATAATAAGAAGTCAATAGACAGTGTTAAAGATTAGTAAATTAAGAAGCAGCAGTTTAAGACCA
Organism: Globicephala melas; assembly: GCF_963455315.2. Lineage (NCBI taxonomy): Eukaryota > Metazoa > Chordata > Mammalia > Artiodactyla > Delphinidae > Globicephala > Globicephala melas. Next base: position 57,539,982 of record NC_083317.1, on the reverse strand, counting down.
ATGATGATAAACACCAGAAGGAATTGCTAACATCGCCAAAGTAGCCTCCGAGGAACAGAATCGTGGGGGCTGGAAGGTGGGGAGAGGTGGGGCAGAAAAACACTTAATTTAATTTCCAGCTCTTAGTGTAATCATATATTACACTGATAAAAACTTCCAATATGCATTTAAGAATACTTTTGACTTTTAAATAATTTCTCTTTAGAAGTATCTAACATTATTACCTGCTCCACACAGATTTGAAGGGTGGTGGATTTGCATCAGCATTACACTTGAGATTAACACCTTTTCTTCCTACAAACCAGTTTCCATCATAGCCTGTTACTGAAACCTCAGGAGCGTCTATAAAATAAATGCATTATACAACAGATTATCTTTTGTGAATGATAGATGCAATACACAACGATAAAGCATTAACATAATACACAACTTTAGAAGTGGTGTATTTTCCTTCTCTCATATACATAAGAAATAAGGAATACAGTACTCAGTAAATACTGGTTGACTAAAAGAATGATTGAATGAATGGACAATGAGCACCAAACACTAGGCAGCTATAAGCATGTACAATTCTAGTTATTATGGACACAGTGTAAGAATATTCACAAACCTATAATCACCAAAAGCAAAATGTAAGAGCCCTGTTATGAAATACACAGAGGTATATGAACAAAGAAAATATAGTTGGTAATTTGATGAGACATGGCATTTAAGTACCAAGTCACTACATAAAACTGTCTTTAAAGAAATGTTTAATTCAAAAGGAAATATTCCCTAAGAGATACCAATTACAAAAAATAAAATAAAATAAGATTCCTTATATTACAATTAATTAATATCCTTTGGGCATGTAAAGATGTGACAAACTTTCTAAGACTATAATCACAACTAAAGTAAATTATCTGAGGCCTCAACTGTTCTAAAACATTAAATTTTTATTCATGGCCTAAAAGTACACAAAGGTCTTTCAGCATATGTGCAATATAATTAGCTAAATGAGCAATTATCCACATCTACCATCAATATAAATTTATACCTTCAAACTGTAAAATCCAATACTAATCATTCATTCAACCACCATTGCTTAGCTCCTATTAAGTGACAGGCACTGTTTTAGATGTTTAGTATACATGTAGACTCTGTATTCACAAAATTTACATTCTAATGGTAACAGGAAAGATGACATTTTAAAAACTTTAACTAAAATCCGTTATGAGGGCCAAGAAGGAAAAGAATACGATACTAAGAGAAAAGATAAAGAAATGCTATTTATGTATGGTACAGGGACGTTCCACCCTTCTGTGAGCTATACAAGTAAACTAGATAAAGAGTACGTGGCCAGATGGGAAGTTAGAGAGAGACCAGGTCAGTCTTTAACTCTGCAGGGAAGCCTTAAGTCAATCAAGCAAAGTTTACAAAAAAAAGTAGTAAAAAAATTAAACTTTTTATACTAAGGTACAATTACCTTAATAATTTAAAAAAATGTCTGCCTCTTATAAATACAAAGAATTAACAAACATTTTTTCTAACTTAAAATTGGTAATAAAAAATGTTACTGAAAGAACAGTACAGATGTATGTGAGTTTAAGTTATTTTCAAAGGAGGAGAAAATAGGTAGTAAAGTATCCCCAAAGAATACCTCCAAATTTTGAGATATGAATTCTGGATATAAGATTTTATCTCCTTAAGCTTTGTTTACATGTTTCAGAGGGCCCAATTAACAGGAGAAAAGAATACTCTGAGAACATTTTAGGAGTAGGCCACTAAATCTAAACCATAATTATAAAGTTTTACATCAGGAGAAATATTTTTACACATTTAGAATTTTATTCAGGCAAACAAAAAAATAATAGTATAAATACTGAAGAAAATTTCAGTCATTATTAGACACAGGGAAGAAAAAAATATATATGAGAAAAATATTAATGGTACTTACAACCAGGATGTAAATTTTAAAAGAAAAAGTTAAAAGTATGTAAAAGCAAGAAAGAAAAAGAAGAAAAATTTTATTTGGATTCTCCAAATAAGTGAGGCGAAAAGAAGGTACAGTCAGCCCTCTGTATCCATGAATTCAGCATCTGTGGATTCAACCAACTGTGGTTGAAAAATATTCAGGAAAAAAGAAATTCTACAAAGTTCAAAAAAGCAAAACTTGAATTTGCTGCACACCAGCAACTATTTCCATAGTATTTTCATTGAATTTATAGCTATTTACATAACATTTACATTGTATTAGGTATTATAAGTAATCTAGAGATTATTTAAAGTACATGGGAGGATGTGTGTAGATTACATACAAATATTGATACTATGCCATTTTATATAAAGGATTTGAGCATCCTCGGATTTTGGTAACTGAAGGAGTCCTGGAACCAATCCCTCATGGATACCGAGGGACTACTACTAGGACTGTATTTGCACTCAAGAATACAATGGTAATAACATCCATGTAACACAGCTTCTCAAGTTTAACCCTGTAAATGTTTAAAAAGATCCTTAGAATTAGTTTTAAAAACCATTAATTATACCAAGTGTAATGAATATGTGTAAAATTCCATGAATGTCATATCAAAAAAAACAAAACAATAACAACAAAAAACAGAACATTTCCTTCAAAAACCTACCTAGATTTATGATCTGTGCATGGATGGAAATGACCCCAGAACCTAAACACTTCTCCTAATTTTATCTTTAACCTACTTAATTTTCATTATCTTTGCTATATGCTATCTACACCATCACTTTTTCTCTTGCTCAAAATTTTAAAATGCTACACAAAGAATGTATCAAAAATGAGAAACTTTATAGAAGAGGGGAAAGTATATACACACATGTACATATCCACACAAACATACACACAAGAGAGTATCCCTTAACCAAAAAAATAAAAGCACAAGGTGGGCCAGGTTTGAACCTTATCTAAGATTATTATTATCCCAACGATGACTCTGTTTTACCTTTATGAGGATCTTACAACATGATCAATAAAATCAGACTAGAAATAATACTGAAAAAACACAAATTTTCAAACTAATTAAAATGCATCTAGGAAGTAAAAGATCCTTGCTGAAAACATCATGGGTAGAATCAATAAAAATAAGTAACAGCTAAATTAATTGGATTGGAGGAGGAGCTGTTTTTCGCCAAGTATTGCACATTCTGAGGTATAAATTTCCACAATTCACCCAATCTAGCTTATTTTTAAGGTCTAAAAAGGACAAGGCTAAATAATTTTAAGTTGGACAGCAACTTTAAAATCATTGTCTGTCTTTACAAACATAAATATGTTCTGGTTAAATGGAATTGCCATGAAAATATTCTTTTTTAATTAAGAAAAAATGTCAACAAGGAAAATCTGTAACAATATCTGAATATTAAATATTCAAACTAAAGACAGCTTGATACAGAATTATGTTAAAGGGAGAAAATAAAATGCATGATGTTTAAAAGGTAAATGTTATTCTTTACTTACACTGTATGTCTAATATGAAAGAATATCGGATGTCCTTTTCCAAGGCTGGATGTTTTACAACACAAGTAATCCGCCTTCCTCTAGCAAATCTGGTAGGAAAAAGCTTGTATTGGCTGACAATTGTTGCTGTTTCATTTGGAAAAGAAGTCGTAGTGGATTCCATTTCACCAAGATCACCTTCCCAATCAATATGTGCAACTGGTTTTCCAGTGGCTGCGATACAAATGGCTGCTACTGTTTCATTTCCTCCATCAATTAAAGAATCTGGCCCTTTTATCAGGCTCACAGTGGGTTCAACTGTTTAAATTTAAAAAAATTAGTTACATTTCAATCAAAAGCGTATTTACTCCTTCCAAGCCACAACTAGCCATATTTCATAAACTTAGAGACAACTGCATATAAAATACACACACATTAAATGCCAACACCAGTTGGATTCTTGGAACGAGAAGATCATGAACCAGACCAAACAAAAAGCAAGACTTTACATAACCATCACAAAGATGGCTCTCCCTGGTAAAGATACACTTTTCTTTACAGGGACAAGTTTTTGAGTTTTCCCCAAAATTAGTATATTAGAAAAATTCCTGCAAATTTGATCATAATTTCCATTAGGAGATTAAAGGTACTACTACTCTGAAAGGAGATTAAAGGTACTATTACTATTACACTACTAAGCCTGTGGCACATGGGCTTAGATGCTCTGTGGCACATGGTATCTTCCTGGACCAGGGCTCGAACCCGTGTCCCCCGAATTGGCAGGTGTATTCTTAACCACTACGCCACCAGGGAAAAGAAAAAGCGGTTTTAATGTATAATGCTTCAATTTGCAGCAAAAATGTTTACAACACATTTAATATAGGTACTGTTAAAATGTAATGTCACTAACAGTTTATTGAAGTGTACATGCCACCTACCTTTAACTGGTATAAGAAAGCTCCTCAGCAGAGGAAGTAACCTTAATGTTAGACCCCTTTAATCTACCCTCCATATGTATGCTAGCTACCTCTTCACATTTTCCAGCAAATTTTATATGCTCCTTTCTGTGTAAATTCCTGAGTACTCACCGTCATGAATTCTTTGGCTCAAGCCTATAGGTTACTGTGTGCATTAACTTTTTAATCTAAAAGACATTTTTTCATTTCCAAAATTTCTAATTTGTTCATTTTTTAAATATTTTTTGTCTCAACTTTCTGCTCCTGAGATTTATTTATGTGGGATCATTTCGCCTTAGATTATTATTTTGCAATTCTTCTTTTTTTTAGTTTTTACTTTTAGATCATTTAGATTTGCATGCAATTGTATAAATTATTAGTTTTAACTACTGTATGGTTCATTTACTTTTGGACATTGGTGCTATTTCCTGTTTGGTACAAACAATTTTATAAGAAACATTTTCATTCATGTATCTTGGTATATTTGTATAAAAGTTCCTGTAGTTTATCCCTTGGTACTATGTTTATTTCCATTATTTACCAGATAATACCAAAAAGCTTTCCAAATACCAATTTACTCCCAATCTTAGCACTCTGGTTGGTCCAACATACCCACTACAGTTGATAACCAGACTTCTCAATGTTTGCCAACCTCGTAAGTATGTAACAGCATATCATTGAAACTTTGTTTCTAATTTCTCAGATTATGAATGATGTTAAGGATCTTTTCTTGTTTATGAGCCATTTGGAATTTCTTCTTCTGCAAAATACTTATTAAAGCCAATTGTTTTTTTCTTACTGATTTGGGAGAGTCCTTTTCTGATTATATGTGAAAATATCTTCCACCAGTTTAGGGCTTGTCTCTTTACCCTATGGTGTGTTTTGATGAGCAAAAGTTTTTAATTCAAATGCATAAAATTTATCAGTTAACTGCTTTTATATACAGGCACACCTCATTTGATTGCACTTTGCTGTATTGTGCTTCATAAATATTGCATTGTTCACAAATAGAAAGTTTGGGGCAACCCTGCATTGATCAAGTTTATCAGCACCATTTTTCCAACAGCATTTGCTCACTTCCTGTCTCTGTCACATTTTGGTAATTCTCACAATATTTCAACCTTTTTCTTTATTATTGTATGTGTTATGAGGATCTGTGATCTTTGATGTTACTACTGTAAAAAGATTACAACTGGATGAAGACTCAGATGATGGTTAGCACTTTTTAGCAACAAAATGTTTTTTAAATTAAGGTATGTACATTGCTTTTTAAGACATAATACTATTGTATCAAAACTACAATAAAGTATCACCTCACACCAGTCAGAATAGCCATCATTAAAATATCTACAAACAATAAATGCTGGAGAGGGTGTGGAGAAAAGGGAACCCTCTTGCACTGTTGGTGGGAATATAAATTGATACAGCCACTACGGAGAACAGTAGGAGGTTCCTCAAAGAACTCAAATAGAACTACCATACGACCCAGCAATCCCACTACTGGGCGTATATCCTGAGAAAACCATAATTCAAAAAGAGTCTGTACCAGAATGTTCACTGCAGCACCATTTACAATAGCCAGGACATGGAAGCAACCTAAGTGTCCAGTGACAGATGAATGGATAAAGAAGATGTGGCACATATATATACAATGGAATATTACTCAGCCATAAAAAGAAACAAAATTGAGCTATTTGTAGTGAGGTGAATGGACCTAGAGTCTGTCATACAGACTGAAGTAACAGAAAGAGAAAAACAAATACCGTATGCTAACACATATAATGGAATCTAAAAAAAAAGTGGTTCTGAAGAACCTAGGGGCAGGACAGGAATAAAGATGCAGATGTAAAGAATGGACCTGAGGACATGGGGAGGGGGAAGGGTAAGCTGGGACGAAGTGAGAGAGTGGCATGGACATACACTACCAAATGTCAAATAGATAGCTAGTGGGAAGCAGCCGCATAGCACAGGGAAATCAGCTCTGTGCTTTGTGACCACCTAGAGGGGTGGGATAGGGAGGGTGGGAGGGAGACACAAGAGGGAGGGAATATGAGAATGTGTGTATACACATAGCTGATTCACTTTGTTATACAGCAGAAACACACCATTGTAAAGCAATTATACTCCAATAAAGATGTAAAAAAAAAAAAAAAGAAGACATAATACTACTGCACACTTAACAGACTATAGTATAGTATAAACATAATTTTTTTTTTTTGCAGTACGCGGGCCTCTCACTGCCGCAGCCTCTCCCATTGCGGAGCACAGGCTCCGGACGCGCAGGCTCAGCGGCCATGGCTCACGGGCCCAGCTGCTCCGCGGCACGTGGGATCCTCCCGGACCGGGGCACGAACCCGCGCCCCCTGCATCAGCAGGCGGACTCTCAACCACTGCGCCACCAGGGAAGCCCTAAACATAATTTTTATAACACTGGGAAACCAAAAATTCATGTGACTGGTTTACGGTGATATTCACTTTATTGCAATACTAGCTTTATTACAGTGGTCTAGAACTGAACCCACAATGTCTCCAAGGTATGTTTGTACTAAGAGTTACCTGTCTACTTCGAGGTCAAATTACTATATATATCACATAGTAATTTGGCCTTGAAGTAGACCAAATTTCTTGTTCTCTACAGAAATTTAAGAGATTGACTTATGCCTTCAAATGGTAAGCACTGTTGTTTAACAGTCTGTGTCCGATAATTCCAACATCTAATGCAGGTCTGTTTCTGTTGTCTTGTTTGCGCTGGCTGCTGCTTGTGGAGTCTTCTTTACTTGTATGCCTGGTTATTCAAGCAGATGAATCCTTGAGTTTGAATAATGAAGGTAGAAATAATTTGAGGCTTAGAATGCAGTACCTTTCTGTGTTTTCTTCTGCTAAGCTAGCTCCTGAGAACACTATCCAGTCCAGGATCTCCTTAATTTCAGACTACTCAGGTGATATAAACCAGGCCTAGAAGTCTATAAGAAGACTGGTTTACTACACGTGTACTATTATTCTGAAAACTGTTAAGCCTTTGGGTACCAGGAGAATATAAGAAAGGTTATTAGACATCCCATCTTGAGCAGACTTGCATTCAGATATTTGTCTCTCTCACTTCTCAAGGTTCTCGAAATCTTAGTTCATCATCTTAAGTGTCTCTTCTGAATTGTCTAATGTCCCCAAGGTTGAATACAGATTTCAGCTTTCGGTACTAGGTTTATTTCTCTGTTTCCACCTTCTCTTAGATTTGGTCTAGTTATATTCCACACTATGTTGTTATTTCTTTGAAGTTTTCAATGGTTTTTAACATTTCACTTGCCCATCCCCCACCATGGGAGAGTTAATGTGACTAACCTGTGCCATCAATAGAGGCTTTTATCTTCGAGGAACTTAAAAAATTACCTTAAAGTCAATTTTAAATTGTTATTTCTATTTCTTCTGAAGGGAATCAATCTCCTGGTTGTACACTTCAGTTGCTTTCTAAAGTTACTTTTCTCATATTCCCCAACATTTAAGTTAACTTCTCTGCACCCTTCCCTGTCTAGTGGTTTTGTTGTTGCTTCCTCTTAAGATGCTACCCAATGCCCTATATACTCTGATTTGGGGGAACATGAAGTTTTCCCGGCCCTGCATTAATGCCAGGATTGTTAAGCCTACTTCTTTCTGTTGGTTCTTTCATCCACCTCAAAAGTTTCCTCTCACATGCACATAGATCAGTACTAAGCCAAAGACTTCAGAGGGCCATTCTGTAGGTCTCTAAAGCACACACATTCTCTCTTTCTCTCTCATGTTCCCTTCTTTCCAGTATTCTGTTCCACAAATTCTAATAACCTGTCCAATCTGTCTCTTAAACTCAGTGAGACTAGCATTCTCTACCTGAATTCCTTGTCACTGAGCTGTCACTGGAAACTGCCTAAGGAGGAGGCTGGAGCAATTGTAGAACTCATCTTGTTTATTTTCCTTCTTTCAGGGATCATAATCCTACCATGCCTATTAAGTTGCCTAGTTTTTTTGTTGCTAGAGAGAGAAAGGGTAAATCCAGTCCCTGTTACTCCATCATGTGCAGCAGTGGAAATCTTTTTTTTTTTAATTACAAAAGTAATATTACTAAAAATTGGAAAAACAAAGAAAACTTATGCACAACTGTAATATCTTAATACAGTCATTATCATATTCTTCCATTTCCTTCTCTTATTTGTTTCTAGTTTCTATATAGATGTAATCATGGCATACCTACAGTTTTGTGGCTCATTTTATTTTCAAGCAGCAATACTTCTCTTAACTATAATTTTAACAACTATATAATATCCCATATATCAAAAGGAAGTAACCAATTGTACAACTCTTCTGCTATGGGGCATCTGTTGTTTAGTGTTCCCAAAGCTTTTTGCTATATTACATTTCCTTAATTCACTTTCTATTACTACTACTCCTTTGAAACTCTAATGTCACTGCCTAATCTATACACTCAATACTTTTCTTTGCCTGTTCTCTTTGACTGATTTGGTAAAATTTGATACTTAGTGCAGTTCTTCCCAATCAGTTCCAAAAGAATTAAGTTCTAATGCCTTCAGGTATCTGCTGTAAGTAATGAATTAACTTCTGGGCTATGCATTTAGAATGATAGTAGCTATGTGCCAGTCTTCGGAGAACTGATAAAATGGTCACTGAAATCACTTTCTGTATGGCTTGATTCTCACTGTGTGAAAAAGCTGCTAGAGTAATCTTAAAAACTTTTTTCTTCTCTTGATATGAATAATATTACTTTGACAGTTTTTCTCAAAGCTATCTATTTGAACGCCTCATCTCTATTTCTTCCAATCTCTGCCCTAATAAATACTGAGTCTTAGGCCTTCAGTTACTTTTTATAAGTTTCTTAAAAACTTTTATCTGATAAACACTACTACCTGGATGATCCCTGATTTTATTTGCTTTTGATACAAAGCTTGACTCTATAGTTTCTAACCACCTACCTGGAATTGTTTGCCTATGTATCCTCCAACTCAATAAGCCAAATGTTGAGTTCATCGTCTCATCCTCCCAATCCCCAACATGTTTTTCATTCAGATATGCCCATTTAAATTAATGGTAACATAATTTACTCAATCACTAAGGTTCAAAACCTGTTACTGTTCAAACCTCCCTAGTTTATTATATATAGTCAGTTACAACGTTCTGCTAATTTTTCCTTTGTAGTAGTTCCCTTCCTCACTCAAGTAAAAGAAATTAGAAAATTAACTTCAAGCTTTCATGGCCTCATGGCTGAGGCATTATGATTTCAGGACTCTTCATTTCAATCCATCAAAAACACCAGACTCATCATCTTAAATCACAACTTTCATCACATTACTTCTAAATCAGGTCTACGAGTTAGGTATCCCTCTAAGCAAGGTGAGAAGATGGTCAAAGCAGTGTTTCTCAAACTCTACTGTGCGTAAAAAGTACTTGCGGATCTTGCTAAAATGTAGATTTATCATTCAACAAGTCTGGGAGGGGTCTGTAATTCTGTATGTCTAACATGCTCCCAAGTGATGCCACTGCTGCTGGTTCATGAACCATGCTTTAAACAGCGAGAATCTGGGACTTCCCTGGTTGTCCAGTGGTTAGGGCTACATGCTTCCACTGCAGGGGGCACAGGTTTGATCCTTGCTCAGGGAACTAAGATCCTGTATGCCGTGCAGTGTGGCCAAAAATAAATAAATAAATAATAAACAGTAAGAATCTGAGAATAAAAGAAGAGAGGTGAGAAGAAGTACAATGCTGTACACTAAGTTTGCATTTCCAGCAATATAAAGCTCAAATTCCCCATCTTAATATTTAGATTACTTTAAAGTGGTCCTGCTCTACCTTTCTAGCCTTTAATTCTTGTATTTTATATAAATCCTTTGAACAATCAACAAATTACTCAGTGGTCCCGCAGAGGACACTTGGCAATGTTGAGAGACATTCTAACTTGTTGAAACTTAAGGAACTGCTACTAGCATCTAGTGGGTAGAGGTCATGGATACTGCTGAACAGTCTACAATGCACAGGACAGCTCATCACAAGAATTCCAGCCCAAAAGTTCAACAATGCCAATTCTGAAGAAACTCTGCCCTAATATATGCTGTTTTCTGCCTCCCTGCGTTGGCTCATTCTCCTCCCTATACTTCTTTCCTTTTTGCCTACCTAAAACCTATCCACCATTCAAGGACTGGCTCAACTACTTTTCTACATAACATTTCTAAACTACAGAGTTTATTTATCCATTCCTATACCCTACTTAAATAACATTTAGTGTATTACTGCTACATACCAGAAACTCTTACAGGCTTTAAGGATATAAAGTTAAATTTTAAAGTGCACAGTTGCAGTCCACCATAAATTTATAGTGAAGAAGACATACAATAAGCATTATATTAATTGCTACAACACAGATAAGCTCAAGATACAAAGGCAAAAGAGCAAAAAAACCCCATCAAATTGCAGAGGGGTAGATATTTCAAGAATGGCTTCCAAAAGGATGTGGTTTGGGGCTTCCCTGGTGGCACAGTGGTTAAGAATCCACCTGCCAATGCAGGGGACACGGGTTCAAGCCCTGGCCCAGGAAGATCCCACATGCCACTAAGCAACTAAGCCCGTGCGCCACAACTACTGAGCCTCCACTCTAGAGCCCGCGTGCCACAACTACTGAGCCTGCATGCCTAGAGCCCATGCTCCACAAGAGAAGCCACCGCAATGAGAAGCCCGCGTACCACAACGAAGAGTAGCCCCCGCTCGCCACAACTAGAGAAAGCCCGGGTGCAGCAACGAAGACCCAAGGCAGCCAAAAATAAATAAAATAAATTTATTTAAAAAAAAAAAAAGGATGTGGTTTGATGAGTAGTAGTTAAATAGAAGAATCTAGAAGAAAGAGACAGGAGGAAAAAGGTGGCAATCCAGGCATAAGAAAACTACACATGTAAAAATATAGGTGTTAATGAAGTGTAAATAGTTAATTATGATTATAAAATTTGGGTTGCTGGGAGAAGTAGAGCAAGGAGTGGAATAGATGAAGTTAGAGGAGAAGACCCAGCTAAAAGCGTGACTAGTCTTATACTACCAACAGTCGAGTTTTAAACCACTGAGTATTGTGTTAATTTAAGGGGAATTACTAAAATTTAAAGCAAAAAGTCTTATTCACGAGTTCTCTCTTCTACATGCGAACTATTTATCTATTTTTTCTTGACACTGAATTTTTCTGTGACTTTTTTTACCCCAATGGCTTGCACTTGATTTTTCAGATATTTATGCCCTGCCTTCCAATCAAAACAGGTCTCAAAGGTATCAATTTTGTAAACATAAGTTATATTTTTCCCACAGCTCCTAGGGCAGGCTCTTAAACATTAAAGTCTTCAAATATTTAATGTTATTTCTATTTTTAAATAGTATTTCTCAACATGAAAAAATATATAACATATTTGGACAAAATTTCTTTCCTGCACATCAGTGACCCTGAAATCATGCCATTAAATATTAGAGGCTGTGTAGTTATTTGGTTCTCTGGAAGCAGACACTGAGATCAAATGAGGAGTACAAAAGGCTTATTAGGGAACAACATCTGGGAGAAAAGTGAAGAAGGATTGAGTAGGGAAAGCTATCAGCAGACCTTACAAAGTCCCTGACAGGCAAACAGGCAGATTCATAGCAAAGACCACCCATTAAAGGAGTTCAACTCTGCGTGGAAATGGCTACAGTTGCTTTTACTCCTTAATCCTCCTTCTAGTATTATAAAAGTACTCACCAGCTATTCCAAATTGGTTTACCTTTCACTGCAGGTGACTATTTTAATGCTAATAAGCTCTTCCTAAATTCTGCTATAAACTTTAATAGTTTTCAGATAGGAAAAGGCAGAAGATCTTTCAATGCAAGCAACAGACCAAGATTCAAATAGCTATGCAAATCCGCAACAGCAGAAATAAAATCTGATTTGAAAAACAAACATGAGATGTCAATGGCTCTAAGACCACAGTCACTTAAAAAATGGAAAAGCTTATTTAAAGATGGCAATTTAAAGGTTGAAAATTTGAGGGGAAATAATGAAAATAAATGTCAAAGAATCTCAGCACTTAGTATTATAAATAAAAAACAATCTTTCATGAAGAAAGTAAAAGAGCTATAAATTACACAGCTTTATATAGATACACAGATAGATAGGGACAAGATTTAGTTTAAACTGAGAGTCTAGAATCATAGAATTTTATGACAGAACTTGAAAAAACATATCTGAATTATTTTATTTTAAACCTACATTTATATATAATTTCAATTATTTTAAGTTCTTGAAAATACTTTTACAATAATCCTCACCACACCACCAAAATATGCAATTTAAGTACACCTACCTAATACAGTTACAGTTGTAGAGGACTGAGCATTTCCAAGTGGGAAGGTAACAGCTTTGCATATATATTGTCCAGAATCAGAGAATCCTATGTTATGTAGAGTAATTGTTGCATCATTAAGTGAATAGTTTTTAAACAAGACTCTTCCCTGATATTCTCCTTGAACAGAAAATCCATATTGAGGATGATGAACTGCAACAGTCTGTGCACTTTTGCCATGTATCTTCTCCCATAAAATTTGTGTTATAGTTTCATTTCCTTCAATTAAACACTTCAGCGAAACATTCTTTCCCCATACTGCTGTGACATGTGGCTCCACAATAACTGGTCCAGCTAAGGCACCTAAGGAAAAACAAAAAAGCGTAGTTCTTAAAAATGAAAAAAAGTTACATTAACATATTATCAAATTCCCTCCCTTCCTGTTTTCCTCTTCCTTCTTCTCCTTGTGTAAGTACACACACACACACACACACACACACACACACACACAGAGACACTAATGACCGAGTAACAGGAAGGACTGAAAAGAGCTAAATGTTCCCAGGGCTGGATTTAAGACCCAAAGAATGATTCTCAGGTGAATCAAATAATCACCAATATGTGTTCCAGTGGAAAAGCACTAGATTGGGCCAAGAGTAAGCTTAAGAGCAGGTCCTTCCCCAGTCAAGCCACCAGGTAAGGTCCCAGCCCTAGCTGACACCCTGACTGCAGCCTTGTGAGAGACTCTGAAACAAAGGACCCAGCTGATCTATGCCTAGATTCCTGACCCAAAGAAACTGAGAGGTGATAAATATATGCTGTTTTAATACTATTAAATTTTAGGGTATTTTGTTACTCAGCAACAGATAATTAACACATTTAGGATCTGTCAAACCAAATATAATACCAAAGTTTCTTCCTTTGGAGAGTTCCTCTACCAAAAATCTGTATAAAACACTTCATTAAAGATAGACCAATTGCCAGAAAACATGAATTCAAAAAACACATATAAATGTGAAATTAAGTTTTTCTATTTCACAGATGAAAAAAAACTATTCTACAAGCAAAAGTTAAAATAAAATGATACCAAACTTCACTTTTATAATAATGATTTCCTTCCTAAAAGCAATGGATGAAATATAAATCATTTTTAGGAACATAGAACTAATACTCATGAATACTAAACTCAAGCAAGATGATCTTCACTAACAGGTATATTAGAACATATATAACAAATCCTTGGAGAGTTTACAACTCACATACATGTCCTGGCAAAATAAATGCTCAAACTAAGAAGTAAACCAATATAAGCACTTGAATATAGAAACTGTATAAATACTTTTAAAATTTAGAGTTATGTCTAGTTAATATTTTTAAATAAATACAAAAATGCAGAAAAGTATCACTTAAAAAGATAACCAAGAAAAATGTGTTTAAACATATTCAACAGTTCTAAACAACAACAAAACCTTTACACAATATTATTTCCATGAATAATAATTTTTCTTTCTTGGGAAGAAAAAAAACCATAAATGAGTATATTAGATAGAGACATACATGGATACATACATAGCTAGATAGCTAGATAAGAGGGCAAACTTTACCACCCAAGAGATGATTGAGGATATTACAAAAAAGGACTGACAATTCACACTGACCATACTTAACAGCTATGGCAGAAAAAGGCTTTCTTTTAGCCACTCCACCAAAAAAGTATCAAGTCCAAAAAATGTACCATCATTGCTCTTATGCTTTCAAGCATAATTACAAAGCTTTTAAAATTTAACCTAAAACATATAAAATATGAAAGTATTCTAATGCATTTTAACAAGCTATCATAAGCCTAGTACTATACCCAAAACTATGCAAATGAAAGGGCAATTTACAAATATTGAAAATTTCATATAATATTATGAAAGAACACACAGCTCTTTATTTAAAGAAAAAGACACAATGACCAAGTAGGATATTCAAGAATGTAAGGATATTTTTAGACTATTCATCACACTGAAAGGTCACGTAACTTTCTCATCTGATGCCAAAAAGACATTTAATAGAATTCAATATTCATTATCTAATTTTTTAATTAATTAATTTAATTTAGACATTTAATAGAATTCAATATTCATTATCTAATTTTTTAATTAATTAATTTAATTTTTGGCTGCGTTGGATCTTTGTTGCTGCACGCAGGCTTTCTCTAGTTGCGGCAAGCAGGGGCTACGCTTTGTTGTGCTGCACAGGCTTCTCATTGTGGTGGCTTCTCTTGTTGTGGAGCACGGGCTCTAGGCACACGGGCTTCAGTAGTTGTGGCACACAGACTTAGTAGTTGTGGCTCACGGGCTCTAGAGTGCAGGCTCAGTAGTTGTGGCGCACGGGCTTAGTTGCTCCACAGCATGTGGGATCTTCCCAGACCAGGACTCGAACTTGTGTCCCCTGCATTGGCAGGTGGATTTTTAACCACTGTGCCACCAGGGAAGCCCTCATTATCTGATTTTTAAAAAATAACTAACAACTGAGAAAAGGAGTCTTAATAATAAAGTAGATTTTTCTCAAATCAATGGCCATCACAACGCTAAAATTTAAAAGGGGGCATGGTTATTAATGAAAGACCAAGACAAGATGGTGCACTGTCATTATCATCATTCAACTTAGACTAGAAATTCCCGTTCAATGAGACAAGAAAAGGAAAGAAGGAAGAATAAGAATAAGAAAGGAAAAGACAAAATTATTATTTGAAAAACCTATTACTAGAAAAACCTAAGAAGGCCAAGTAAAGTGCTATTAGGACAAATAATGTGGTTGCTTGCAAACCATGCAAACTGTATACAAAATGTATATTCATCATGCCATAACAAGTGATAACCTTTACAAACTTACTGTAGAAAAAGTCAATATTTGCAAAATATTAACATTTAAAACACCCATGAATAATGTTGTAAAGAATCTAGAAACCTGAGAAATTAACTTGAGTAAATGGAAGATATGTTCCTGAGAAGAAAGACGTAATACCTACTACTTAGACAGCAAATCTCTCCATGTTAGCACACAAATTCAATGCAACTTCAGTAAAAACCATGACAAAACTTATTGAAACTAGAATAGGGACACTATGTTTAAAAAAAAAACCCACAATAGCACAGTAAAGGGGAGAAAGAATACTAAAGTAAAAATAATAAAAACCTTAATGTCTTAAAACAATTCAAAGTACACAAACAGATCAACATATAGAATGGCATACAATATGTAATATGTTGTACAAGTGGGGAAATAATGAATTAGTCAAGACATGATGAAAGGACAAGAGCTAATATTTGGAAATAGATCTACCCCTGCTTTACTAAACACACACACGCACACACACACACACACACAAATCCAGATGGACTGAAGATATAAATGTAAAAAAATGAGCCACATATTCCATATATACTGACAATAATTTTTTATATACTCTGGAAGATAAACATTAGTTACTCTAAGGAGGGACACTACTAAGGATTAAAGAAAGAACTTTTAGTTTTTACTTTGTGTTCTTCTTTGATGTCAGAATCACAGTAAATAATGTTCAAAATAAAAGCAAATAAAAAATACAGAATCATCTTCCTCAGGTGGAAGCAGAAAAGAGAAAAGATAAAAGAAGTATTATGGACTGAATGTTTGTGTTCCTCCAAAATGTATATATTGAATACCTAACTGGTGGTGGGGTCTTTTTGTGGTAATTAGGTTATATGAGGGCAGGGCCCACAGGCTGGCATTAGTGTCCTCATAAGAAAAGGAAGAGAGAGTAAAGCTCTCTCTCCCTCTCTGTGAGGACAAAGCAAGAAGGTGGCTGTCTACAAGTCAGGAAAGGGTCCTCAACACCCTCTGCTTGCACCTTGATCTTGGATTTCTCAAACTCACAGAACTATAAAAAATAAATGCCAGATGTTTAAGCCAACCAGTCTATAGTGTTTTGTTATAGCAATCCCACCTTACTAAGACATTAAGTATCAGAATTAACTTGAAGGGACAGTGCTAATGATATCTCCTTACAACCTTAAGAATAACAGCTTATGGGGTAGCAATACTTTTATCAGGCAGAACAGACTTTAAAACAAAATCCAGAGCAAAAGACAAAGGAGGACATCATATAATGATAAAAGGATCAATCCAAGAAGCAGAGGTAACATTTGTAAACATATATGCACCTAATATAGGAGCACCTAATAGGAGCACCTAAATATATAAAGCAAATAATAACAGACACAAAGGAAAAAATTGACAAAATATGGTAACAGTATGGGATTATAATACCCTACTTACATCAATGAATAGATCATCCAGACAGAAAACCAATAAGGAAACAGTGGTCTTAAATGACATATTAGACCAGATGGACTTAATAGATATCTACAGAATACATATCTCATCCCAATACAGAATACACATTCTTTTCAAGTGCACATGGAACTTTCTCCAGGAAAGATCACATGCTAGGCCACAAAAAGGTCTCAGTAAATTTAACAGATTGAAATTATATCAAGCATCCTTTCTGACCACAATGGTATGAAACTAGAAATTAATTACAAAAAGAAAAATGGAAAAAATACAAACACGTGGAGACTGAACATGCTACCAGAAACAAATCACAAAAAAGAACACCACAATGCGTCCATGAACAAATCAAAGAGGAAATCAAAAAATATCTTGAGACAAGTGAAAACAGAAACAAAACTTTCCAAAATCTATGGGACACAGTAAAAGCAGTTCCAAGAGAAGATACAAGCCAACCTCAAGAAACAAGAAAAATCTCAAACAACCTAACTTTCCATCTAACAGAATTAAAAAAGAAGACAAAGCCCAAAGGTAGCTAGTAGAAGGAGGAAAATAATAAAGATCAGAGCAGAAATAAATAAAATAGAGACCGAAAAAAAAAAAACCAAAAAAAACCCACCAACAGAAAAGACCAATGAAACCAAGAGCTGGGTTTTTGAACAGAGAAACAAAACTTATAAACCTTTAGTCACAATCTTCCAGAAAAAGACAGCCCAAATAAAATTAGAAACAAAAGAAAAGTTACAGCCAACATCACAGAAGTACAACAAACAATCATAATACCACAGTTATACACCAACAAATTGAACAACCCCCCAAAAATGGATAAATTCCTAGACATTGCAATCTTCTAAGACCGAATCAGGAACAAATAAATAGAAAATATGGACAAACCAATTACGAGTAATGAAATTGAATCAGTAATCAAAAAACTCCAAAAAAACTAAAGCCCAGGACCAGACAGCTTCACAGGGCAATTCTACCAAACATTTAAAGAGTCAGTACCTATCCTTCTCAAACTATTCCAAAAAGCTAAAGAGCAGAGAACACTCTGAAACTCATTCTGCAAGGCCAGCTTTACCCTCATACCAAAATCAGAAAAAGACACGACAAAAAAAGAAAACTGCAGACCAGTATCTCTGATGAACACAGATGCAAAAATCCTCAACAAAATATTAGCAAACAGAATTCAACAACACATAAAAAGGACCATACATCATGATCAAGCAGTATTTCAGGATGCAAGGATGGTCCAATATCTGCAAATCAATCAATGTGATACACCACATTAACAAAGTGAAGGGTAAAAAAAGCACATGATCATCTCAACAGATGCAAAAAAAAAAAAAAAGCATTTAACATCTATTTACGATAAACTCTCAACAAATTTGGTAAAGAGGGAACATACCTAAACATAATAAAGGACATTTACGACAAACCCACAGCTAATATCATACTCAATGGTAAAAAGCTAAAAGCTTTTCCTTTAAGATCAGGGACAAAACAAGCATGCACACTCTTGCCACTTCTATTTAACATAATATTGAAAGTCCTAGCCACAGCAATCACACAAGAAGAAGAAATAAAGGCATTCCATTTGGAAAGGGATAAGGAAAACTGTCATTGCAGATGACATGCTACTATATATAGAAAACACTAAAGTCTCCACCAAAAAAAATTAGAAATAATAGATTCAGTGAAGTTGCACGTTACATAATCAATATACAAAAACTGGCAGATTTCTATACACAATGATAAACTATCAGAAATAGAAATTAAGAAAACAATTCCATTTACAATTGCACCAAAAAGAATAAACACCAGCAGTGCAAGAGTGTTCCCTTTTCTCCACACCCTCTCCAGCATTTATTGTTTCTAGATTTTTTGATGATGGCCATTCTGACTGGTGTGATAATTGATACAGCCACTATGGAGAACAGTATGGAGGTTCCTTATAAAACTACAAATAGAACTACCATACGACCCAGCAATCCCACTACTGGGCATATACCCTGAGAAAACCATAATTCAAAAAGAGTCATGTACCAAAATGTTCAGTGCAGCTCTATTTACAATAGCCAGGAGATGGAAGCAACCTAAGTGTCCATCATCGGATGAATGGATAAAGAAGATGTGGCACATATATACAATGGAATATTACTCAGCCATAAAAAGAAATGAAATTGAGTTATGTGTAGTGAGGTGGATGGACCTAGAGTCTGTCATACAGAGTGAAGTAAATCAGAAAGAGAAAAACAAATACTGTATGCTAACACATATATATGGAATCTAAGAAAAAAAAAAAAGGTCATGAAGAACCTAGGGGTAAGACCGGAATGGAGACGCAGACCCACTAGAAAATAGACTTGAGGATGTGGGGAGGGGGAAGGGTAGGCTGTGACAAAGTGAGAGAGTGACATGGACGCATATACACTACCAAACACAGAATAGATAGCTAGTGGGAAGCAGCCGCATAGCACAGGGAGATCACCTCGGTGCTTTGTGACCACCTAGAGCGGTGGGATAGGGAGGGTGGGAGGGAGGGAGATGCAAGAGGGAAGAGATATGGGAACATGTGTATATGTATAACTGATTCACTTTGTTATAAAGCAGAAACTAACACACCATTGTAAAGCAATTATACTCCAATAAAGATGTTAAAAAAAAGAATATTGTATAGGCAGTTTTATATCTTTATCCAATAAAATGATTCAGAATTTTCAAAAACAAAAGAATAAAACACCTAGGAATAAATTTAACCAAGGACAGGAATTCCCTGGCAGTCCAGTGGTTAGAGCTACCAAGGGCCCGGATTCGATCCCTGGTCAGGGAACTAAGATCCCACAAGCTGCATGGTGTGGCCATAAAATTAAAAAATTAATTTAACCAAGAAGGTGAAGACCTGTACTTTGAAAGCTATAAGACACTGATAAAAGAAATTTAAAAAGACGCAAATAAATGGAAAGATATCCCATGTTCATGGATTGTTAAAATACCCATACTACCCAAAGCAACCTATAGGCTCAATACAATTTCTATCAAAATTCCAGTGGCATATTTCACAGAACTAGAATAAATAATCTTAAAATTCGTATGGAACCACAAAAGAACCCTAACAGCCTAAGCAATTAAAAAAAAAAGCTGGAGGTATCACACTCCTTGACTTCCGACTATACTACAAAGCCACAATAATCAGAACACTATGGTATTGGTATAAAAACAGACACATGACCAATGGAACAGAATAGAGAGCCCAGAAACAAACCCACACACAAAAACTCAAAATGGATTAAAGATCCAAATGCAAGACCTGAAAACATAAAACTCCTATAAGAGAGCATAGGCAATACATTCTTTGAAATTAGTCTTAGCAATATTTTTTTGGATCTGTCTCCTCAGGCAAGGGAAACAAAAGCAAAAATAAACAAATGGGACCAAATCAAACTTAAACACTTTTTCACAGTGAAAGAAACTAATAAAACGAAAAGACAACCTACTGAATGGGGAAAGATATTTGAAAATGGTATGTCCAATAAGGGATTACTATCCAAACTAAACCAAGAACTCATACAACTCAATATCAAAAAACTAAACAACCCAATTAAAACATGGGCAGAGGACCTGGACAGGCATTTTTCCAAAGAAGAAACAGATGGCCAACAAGTACAAGAAAAGATGGTCAACATCACTATCATCAAATACAAATGCAAATCAAAACCACAATGAGATATTACCTCACAACTGAGAATGGCTATCATCCAAAAAAACAAAAAATAACAAGTATTGATGAGGATGTGGAGAAAAAGGAACCCTCATGCACAGCTGGTGGAAATGTAAATTGGTACCGCCACTATGAAAAGCAATATGAAGGTTCCTCAAAATATTAAAAATAGAACTACCATATGATCTAGCAATTCCACTCCTGGGTATTTACCTGAAAAAACAAGAGCACTAATTTGAAAAGATATATGCACGCCAATGTTCAAGCAGTATTATTTACAACAGCCAAAACACAGAAATGACTTAAATATCCATAAAGAAGATGTAATACACACACACACACACACACACACACACACACAAAATGGACTATTAGTTATAAAAAAGAATAAAACTTTGTCATTTGCGACAAAATAGACCTGGAGGATATTTTGCTTAGTGAAATAAAGACAGAGAGACAAATATTATACTGTATGTTTTCTCTTATATACAGAATCTCTTTATTTGTATCATCATATACAAATGCAAATCAAAACCACAATGAGATATCACCTCACAGATAGAATAAACTAGTGGGAGAGAGGGGAGGGGAGAGAGTTATGAAGGGGGGAGAGAAGGGAAGAGAGATGTGAAGAGGGGCACAACAGGTGAAGGGGTTCAAGAGGTACAAACTACTAGGTACAAAATAAAAAGTTACAAGGATACAATGTGCAGCACAGGGAATATAATCAATATTGCATAATAACTTTGCGGCATATTCTATATCAAATTACTATGTTGTACACCTGAAACTAATATAATATTGTAAGTCAACTATACTTTAATTAAAGAAAAATTTTTGAAAAATAAAGAAAGAAGAACCATGGTTAATGGCCACCATTATTAAAGAGAATATTTGGAGATAGGAAAAAGAAAAAATGGATCCACTGAATCAAAAATGTATTTAAAATATTTTACAATACGTAAACGGGGAAAACCACTCTCAGCATAACAACAAAGACAGAAAAACCACCAAGGAAGAAGTTGATAGATTTGACCAAAAAAACTAACCCTCTAATAATTGAAGAGCCTGAGCAGATATTTACCAAAAAACTATAAATGGCTTTTTTTAACGTGTTCAATTTTACTCATAAACAAATATTAATGTAACTATCAGGTTTTTCTTTTCGATTTTTTTTTGTTTTAATTTCTAGGAGATTATGAGTGGTTTTTTACTTTCTAATTTTTCTACAGAAACATTGAGTAGTTTTTGCTTGTTGCAAAAGTCAATTCTGGTGTAAAACTTTTTTGTTTCAACCCTTACTCAAGGCTTTATACTACCCTTTAAGTACTGATAATTTGGCTCTCCCTTAGATTCCATGAGCTGCTAATGACCTATCTCCTTGTTTTTCAGTTAGCCACAGTTAGTTTCTGTTGCTTGCAAACAAAAGTGTCTATTACATTTCCAATCCTAGACTAAACCCAAAAGTTAAAAGCCACTTCTGAATAAGATTTTCCCCCATGGAATCTAAAAACTGTGGAGAGGGCTTCCCTGGTGGCGCAGTGGCTGGGAGTCCACCTGCCAAGGCAGGGGACACGGGTTCGTGCCCCGGTCCAGGATGATCCCGCATGCCGTGGAGCGGCTGGGCCCGTGGGCCATGGCCGCTGGGCCTGCGCGTCCGGAGCCTGTGCTCCGCAGGGGGAGAGGCCACAACAGTGAGAGGCCCACGTACCGCAAAAAAAAAAAAGTGGAGAAACATTTTCCTTTGTGGTTCTTAGACCAAGGTCAATATTAGAATGCCTCACTACTCAAGAGCTCCCAAACATTGAGCCTCTTCTTCCCCCCACTTTCCCATCTGAAGATTCACTGGAGCATTTGACTGGAGAGCAAAAGTGTACTGGAGAAACAACTGTTTATTACTAAAGATCTAAGTTATTTGAAATATGTTCTTCATTAATGGTGATGTAAAGCCTACAACATAAAGAGGCTAAGAACAGCAAAGAATTGAACCTATCATGTCTGGCAAGACTTTAACTTTGTAATATCCTGGCTACTGCACACTCTAGAAGCCAACGAAAAACATGATAAGATACGATGTCCTGTTTCTGCTCTGTGTGTCTATTTGATATAAATCAAATAAAAAGTTTTGTAGTTAATCAACTGAACTCATTATCCTTTCAAAGAGAAAGAGAGAAAGGATTGCTTTTCCCCTACCTGTGGCTCCCATGAAAACACAAGAACCAAGAATAAACAACTGTTCAGAATTTTCATGTGTATTTGTAAAGTCATTCAGTGAGTATTTAGAGTACCCAGAGGATTCAAGTCATCAGGAAATATATATATATTGATCAAGAAGCTTCTAACAGGAAAAAAATGTATATAGGACTGATGTAACTTCTACGGATTTTTTCAAAACAAAAACAAACAGAAAGACTTGAGATTCATATTAGAGATCACATTAAAGAAAACTGATTGAAACGGAAGTATCAGTAAAGTGGCAATTGTCCAAGAAATGAGCCAAGAACTAAAAGAAGTCATCACAAATCTATCTCTAATACTATCCTTTTTGATATTTTAATATTATCATTTACTACATTTTACTTTTCAACCTACAAGAAATGACAGGCATCTTGGACATTTTAGGTCCCAGGATCTTCCAAGTGTTAGGATCTACAGAATAAGTATATGCAAATAGTATACAAATGAAACATTTATTGATTGTGCTGTGTCCAACTACAAACAATACTTCCAAACATCTCTAAAGTAGGGATCCTTTCAGACTCCTCAAAATTCAGAATAATTTTTTAAAGCAACGACTGAAATACGTATACATTTTCAAGAGACTAGTAAAATCAGAGAATCTAGGTATCCTCAACAATTTCAGCACACTGATTCAGTAACTAGTCTGAATTGTTTTAAACTGATAAATGTTTGCCACGTCAACTCCAAATATGTAACAAAAGTCTTTTCAACAATATCCCCAAACAACACTCAAAACAGAGATAAGTGCAGACAGAGTAGAGCCAAGTGACTAATAAAATGTGAAAACTATAAGCTGAAAACTCAAATACTATTAGAGTATGAAAGAATCTCTAACTCTGGGATCATAGGAGATCCTATACTCTAAGGAAAAGCTTGGATCACATATCAAAAATGGTTGAGAGAATCCAGGGCATTAATCTATCAGTATGTATTAAGTATGTACTTTGTTTCCAGACACTGTTCTAGGGGCTGGGAATAGTACTGAACAGAGAGATGTCCCTGTCCTTACAGGGTTTACATTCTAATTGGAAAGACAGAATTAACAAGAAAATAAAAAGATACCAGATAGTAAGAACTATGGAGGAAAATAAAGGAAGGTAAAAGGGACGGTTATTACTTTACGAGAGAACCGTAACTTTTTGATCAAAGAGTGATAAAAGAAGGCCTTTTTAAAATAACACTGGAGCAGAGATTTGAAAAAAGTGAAAAAGTGGGAAAAAAGAACCTTTCAGTGTCCCTATAGTGAAGTGAGAGGAAGAATGGCAGGAAATGAGGCCACAGTGGCAGCAGGGGACCAGACTATACATTTGTAGGACTTGGCTTTTATTAATCCTGATAAAGTGAAAAACTAGACAGTTTTTAGCAGAAACATGACATATTCTAATTCACCTTTTAAAAGGACTAAACCAAGGATTCCAGTTAAGAATGTATTTTGTTAAAGGAGGAGAGAGAAGATGGGGTCTGGACCATCCTAATCAAAGTGGCAGTGTTAAGTAGTGGTCAGATTCTGGATATACTGTATTTTGAAAGCACACCAAATAGGATTTTTGGTGATGGAACCAAATATTGGGTCAAAGATAAACAGAGAAGCCAAAATTACTCCAAAGTTATGGCCTGAATAAGTGGCATGGTGGAGTTGCCATTTACCAAAATGAGAATTAGCAAGTGGAGCATTTTTAAGGGGTAGAGTTCAGAAGTGCAGTTTTCAACTTGTTAAGTTTGTGATACCTATTTCACAACCAAATGGATATATTTATAAGCGGCTGAATACATAAAAGTATGCTGTTCTGGAGAGAGTGATGGACTGAGAATGTAAATTTAGAATAATCAACCTATAAAAAGGTATATAAAGTAATTAGGTTGAATGAAACCACTAAAGAGTATTAACAACACAAAGACTAAGAACCCATGGAGCATTCAAACATTTAAAGGTTTGGAAGTTAAACAGAATTCAAGAAAGACGGCAAAGGGTGGCCAGGGAAGAAAGAAGAGGACCAAGAAGTATCCTGCACAATAAGTTAGCAAGTACCTAGAAAGAGAGTGATCAATTACTCCAAATGCTGTATAAGCCAAAAAAGAGGACTGATAAGTAACTAATGAATTTGGCAACTGTCTTTAGTGAGTGGTGAGGATAAAAACTTGATTGGACTAGATGTGTGATAGTATGGACACGCTGATTCTAGCCAAGGAAGAGTAACAGGATATACCCACCTGCTTGAAACAACCATATCAAGACAATAAGCAGCAGGCAACAAAAGAGAATGATCCCCGAGAGACAGCAAACACACAGATGAGCCAGATTACTGGACTCAGCTTACCGCGCATAGTGAATTCCAGAGCCACAACTAGGGAGAGAGAACGTAAAGAACCAGGCAGTCTCCCTGAGTCCTATGCAACCTCATATTGAAGATTCTACCCAGTACAAGCAGCCAAGAAAGGAAAATAAAAGGCATCCAGATTAGGAAAGAATAAAACTGTCTTTACTTGCAGAAAATACAATCATCTGTGTAGACTATCAGATGGAATCTACAAAAAAGCTACTATATCAAGGGTGATTAGCAAGGATGGTAGTAGTCTTATGTAGGACCTAAGATCAATACACAAATATCAATTATATTTCTATGAATTAGCAATGAAAAATTGGGAAGAAATTTTCAACACTGTTGTTTAGCATTAAAAAAAAGATAGGCTAAGGAGAGATCTGACAAAAGCTATGAAAAACTAGTATAGTTAAAAGCTGCAAAATTGGCTGAGAGAAGTTAAAGACCTAAATAAAATAAATGGAAAGGCATACTTGTTCATAGATTAGAAGATTCAATATTTTTTAATTTTATTTTTTTATACAACAGGCTCTTATTAGTCATCCATTTCAAACATATTAGTGTACACATGCCAATTCCAATCTTCCAATTCACCCCCCCCCTCAATTTCCCCCCTTGGTGTCCATACATTTGTTCTCTATATCTGTTTCTCTATTTCTGCCCCGCAAACTGGTTCATCTGTACCATTTTTCCAGATTCCACATGTATGCGTTAATATATGATATTTGTTTTTCTCTTTTGGACTTACTTTACTCTGTATAACAGTCTCTAGGTCCATCCACGTCTCTACAAATGACCCAATTTTGTTCCTTTTTATGGCTGAGTAATATTCCATGGTATATGTACCACATCTTCTTTATCCATTCATCTGTCGACGGGCATTTAGGTTGCCTCCACCTGTCTATTGTAAATAGTGCTGCAATGAACACTGGGGTGCATGTGTCTTTTTGAATTATGGTTTTCTCTGGGTATATGCCCAGTAGTGGGATTGCTGGATCATATGGTAATTCTATTTTTAGTTTTCTAAGGAACCTCCATACTGTTCTCCATAGTGGCTGTATCAATTTACATTCCCAACAACAGTGCAAGAGGGTTCCCTTTTCTCCACACCCTCTACAGCATTTGTTGTTTGTAGATTTTCTGATGATGCCCATTCTAACTGCTGTGGGGTGATACCTCATTGTAGTTTTGATTTGCATTTCTCTAATAATTAGTGATGTTGAGCAGCTTTTCATGTGCCTCTTGGCCATCTGTATGTCTTCTTTGGAGAGAGGTCTATTTTGGTCTTCTGCCCATTTCTTGACTGGGTTGTTTCCTTTAATATTGAGCTGCATGAGCTGTTTATATATTTTGGAGATTAATCCTTTGTCCGTTGATTCATTTCCAAATATTTTCTCCCATTCTGAGGGTTGGCTTTTTATTTTGTTTATAGTTTCCTTTGCTATGCAAAAGCTTTTAAGTTTCATTAGGTCCCATTTGTTTATTTTTGTTATTTCCATTACTCTAGGAGGTGGATCAAAAAAGATCTTGCTGTGATTTATGTCAAAGAGTGTTTTTCCTATGTTTTCCACTAAGAGCTCTATATTATCTGGCCTTACATTAAGGTTTTAATCCACTTTGAGTTTATTTTTGTGTATGGTGTTAGGGAGTGTTCTAATTTCCTTCTTTTTCATGTAGCTGTCCAGTTTTCCCAGCACCACTTACTGAAGAGACTGTCTTTTCTCCATTGTATATCCTTGCCTCCTTTGTCATAGATTAGTTGACCACAGGTGTGCGGGTTTAACTCTGGGCTTTCAATTTTGTCCCATTGATCTGTATTTCAGTTTCTGTGCCAGTACCATATTGTCTTGATTACTGTAGCTTAGTAGTATAGTCTGAAGTCAGGGAGTCTGATTCCTCCAGCTCCGTTTTTTTCCCCACAAGATTGCTTTGGCTATTCGGGGTCTTCTGTGTCTCCATACAAATTTTAAGATTTTTTGTTCTATTTCTGTAAAAAAATGTCACTGATAATTTCATAGGGATTGCATTGTATCTGTAGATTGCTTTGGGTAGTATAGTCATTTTCACAATTTTAATTCTTCCAAGAACATGGTATATGTCTCCATCTGTTTGTGTCATCTTTGATTTCTTTCATCAGTGTCACAGTTTTCTGAGTACAGGTCTTTTACCTCCATTGGTAGGTTTATTCCTAGGTATTTTATTCTTTTAGTTGCAATGGTGAATGGGATTATTTCCTTAATTTCTCTTTCTGATCATTCGTTGTTAGTGTTTAGGAATGCAAGACATTTCTGTGCATTAATTTTGTATCCTGCAACTTCATTCCAAATTCACTAATTAGCTCTAGTTGTTTTCTGGTGGCATCTTTAGGATTCTCTATGTATAGTATCATGTCATGTGCAAACAGTTGACAGTTTTACTTCTTTTCCTCTTTGTATTCCTTTTATTTCTTTTTCTTCTCTGATTGCTGTGGCTAGGACTTCCAAAACTATGTTGAATAATAGTGGCGAGAGTGGATATCCTTGTCTTGTTACTGATCTTAGAGGAAATGCTTTCAGTTTTTCACCATTGAGAATGATGTTTGCTGTGGGTATGTCACACGTCCTTTATTATCTTGACATAGGTTCCCTCTATGCCCAGTTTCTGGAGACTTTTTATCATAAATGGGTGTTGAATTTTGTCAAAAGCTTTTTCAGCATCTATTGAAATGATCATATGGTTTTTACTCTTCAATTTGTTATGTTAATATGGTGTATCACATTGATTGATTTGTGTATATTGAAGAATCCTTGCATCTCTGGGATAAATCCCACTTGATGATAGTGTATGATACTTTTAATGTGTTGTTGGATTCTGTTTGCTGTATTTTGTTGAGGATTTTTGCATCTATAGTCATCAGTGATACTGATATGTAATTTTCTTTATTGTAGTATCTTTGTCTGGTTTTGGTATCAGGGTGATGGTGGCCTCATAGAATGAGTATGGGAGTGTTCCTTCCTGTACAATATTTTGGAAGAGTTTGAGAAGGATGGGTTTTATTTAGCTCTTCTCAAATGTTTGATAGAATACACCTGTGAAGCCACCTGGTCCTGGACTTTTGTTTGTTGGAAGATTTTTAATCACAGTTTCAATTTCATTACTTGTGATTGGTCTGTTCATACTTTCTGTTTCTTCCTGGTTCAGTCTTGGAAGGTTATACCTTTCTAAGAATTTGTCTACTTCTTCCAGGTTGTCCATTTTATTGGCATAGAGTTGCTTGTAGTAGTCTCTTAGGTTGCTTTGTATTTCTGCGGTATCTATAGTAACTTTTGCTTTTTCATTTCTAATTTTATTAATTTGAGTCCTCTCCCTCTTTTTCTTGATGAGTCTGGCTAATGGTTTATCAATTTTGTTCATCATCTCGAAGAACCAGCTTTTAGTTTTATTATCTTTGCTATTGTTTTCTTTGTTTCTATTTCATTTATTTCTGCTCTGATCGTTATGATTTCTTTCCTTCTGCCAACCTTGGGGTTTTTTCTTCTTTCTCTAGTTCCTTTAGGTGTAAGGCTAGATTGTTTATTTGAGATTTTTCTTAGTTTCTTGAGGTAGGCTTGTATAGCTATAAACTTCCCTCTTAGAACTGCTTCTGCTGCATCCCATAGGTCTTGGATTGTTGTGTTTTCATTGTCATTTGTCTCTAGGTATTTTTTGATTTCCTCTTTGATTTCTTCAGTGATCTCTTGGTTATTTAGTAACGTATTGTTTAGCGTCCATGCGTTTGTTTTTTCCCTATAATACATTTCTTTCTCTTTTTTTTTGCACCTCTTTTTTTTTTTTTTACATCTTTATTGGAGTATAATTGCTTTACAATGGTGTGTTAGTTTCTGCTTTATAGCAAAGTGAATCAATTATACATATACATATGTTCCCATATCTCTTCCCTCTTGTGTCTCCCTCCCACCCACCCTCCCTATCCCACCCCTCCAGGCGGTCACAAAGCACATTTCTCATCTCATAGCATTGTGGTTAGAAAAGATGGTTGATATGATTTCAATTTTCTTAAATTTACTGAGGCTTGATTTGTGATTCAAGATGTGATCTATCCTGGAGAATGTTCCGTGCACACTTGAGAAGAACGTATAATATGCTGTTTTTGGATGGAATGTCCTATAAATATCAATTAAATCTATCTGTCCTATTGTGTCATTTAAAGCTTCTGTTTCTTTATTTAAATTTTGGATGATCTGTCTGTTGGTGTAAGTGAAGTGTTAAAGTCCCCCACTATTATTGTGTTACTGTCGATTTCCTCTTTTATAGCTGCTAGCAGTTGCCTTATGTATTGAGGTGCGCCTATGTTGGGTGCATATATATTTATAATTGTTATATCTTCTTCTTGGATTGATCACTTGATCATTATGTAGTGTCCTTCCTTGTCTCTTGTAACATTAAAGTCTATTTTATCTGATACGAGTATAGCTACTCCAGCTTTCTTTTGATTTCTATTTGCATGGAATATCTTTTTCCATCTCCTCACTTTCAGTCTGTATGTGTTCCTAGGTCTGAAGTGGGTCTCTTGTAGACAGCATATATATGGGTCTTGTTATTGTATCCATTCAGCGAGCCTGTATCTTTTGGTTGGAGCATTTAATCCATTCACGTTTAAGGTAATTATTGATATGTATGTTCCTATGACCATTTTCTTAATTGTTTTCGGTTTGTTTTTATAGGTCCTTTTCTTCTCTTGTGCTTCCCAGTTACAGAAGTTCCTTTAGCATTTGTTGTAGAGCTGGTTTGGTGGTGCTGAATTCTCTTAGCTTTTGCTTGTCTGTAAAGCTTTTGATTTCTCCATCAAATCTGAATGAGATCCTTGCCGGGTAGAGTAATCTTGGTTGTACGTTCTTCCCTTTCATCACTGTAAGTATATCATGCCACTCCCTTCTGGCTTGTAGAGATTCTGCTGAGAAATCAGCTGTTAACCTTATGGGAGTTACCCTGTATGATATTTGTCATTTTTCCCTTGTTGCTTTCAATAATTTTTCTTTGTCTTTAATTTTTGTCAATTTGATTACTATGTGTCTCAGCGTGTTTCTCCTTGAGTTTATCCTGCCTGTGACTCTCTGTGCTTCCTGGACCTGGGTGGCTATTTCTTTTCCCATGTTAGGGAAGCTTTCCACTATAATGTATTCAAATATTTTCTCAGGTCCTCTCTCTCTCTTCTCCTTCTGGGAACCGTACATAATGTGAATGTTGGTGCAATTAATTTTGTCCCAGAGGTCTCTCAGGCTGTCTTCATTTCTTTTCATTCTTTTTTGCTTTATTCTGTTCCATGGCACTGAATTTCACCATTCTGTCTTCCAAGTCACTTATCCGTTCTTCTGCCTCAGTTATTCTGCTACTGATTCCTTCTAGTGTAGTTTTCATTTCAGTTATTGTTCTGTTCACCTGTTTGTTTGTTCTTTAATTTTTGTAGGTGTTCGTTTTTTAATTCTTCTAGGTCTTTGTTAAACATTTCTTGCATCTTCTCCATCTTTTCCTCCATTCTTTTCACTATCATTATCTTCATTATCATCTTATCTTCTCTATCATTATCTTCACTATCATTATTCTGAATTCTTTTTCTGGAAGGTTACCTACCTCCACTTTGTTTAGTTGTTTTTCTCAGGTTTTATCTTGTTCTTTCATCTGGTACATAGTCCTCCACCTTTTCATTTTGTCTATCTTTCTGTGAATGTGGTTTTTGTTCCACAGGATGCAGGACTGTAGTTCTTCCTGCTTCTGCTTTCTGCCCTCTGGTGGATGAGGGTATCTAAGAGGCCTGTGCAAGCTTCTTGATGGGAGGGACTTGTGGTGGGTAGAGTTGGGTGTTGCTCTGGTGGGCAGAGCTCAGTAAAACTTTAATCCACTTGTCTGCTGATGGGTGGGGCTGGGTTCCCTCCTTGTTGGTTGTTTGGCCTGAGGCGCCCCAGCACTACAGCCTATCTGGGCTCTTTGGTGGGGCTAATGGTGGACTCTGGGACGGCTCATGCCAAGGAGTACTCCCTGAAGTAGGCACTCCAGTGCTGGGGTGCCTAACGAAGGCACCCCAGCACTGGAGCCTACCCAGCTCTTTGGCTAATGGTGGACTCTGGAAGGGTTCACACCAAGGAGTACTTTCCAGAACTTCTGCTGCCAGTGTCCCTGACCCCACGGTGAGCCATGGCCACCCCCTGCCTCTGCAAGAGACCCGCCAACAGTAGCATGTTCAGTCTTCCAAGGGGCCAGTGCTCCTTCCCCTGGGTCCTGATGCACACACTACTTTGTGTGTGCCCTCCAAGAGTGGAGTCTCTGTTTCCCCCACTCCTGTCGAAGTTGTGCAATCAAATCACGCTAGCCTTCAAAATCTGATTCTCTAGGAATTCCTCCTCCCGTTGCCAGACCACTAGTTGGGAAGCCTGACGTGGGGCTCAGAACCTTCACTCCAGTGGTTGGATATCTGTGGTACAAGTGTTCTCTAGTTTGTAAGTCATCCACCCAGCAGTTGGGATTTGATTTTATTGTGATTGCACCCTTCCTACCATCTCATTGCAGCTTCTCCTTTGTCTCTGGATGTGGGGTATATTTTTTGGTGAGTTCCAGTGTTTTCCTGTCGATGACTATTCAGCAGTTAGTGGTGATTCCGTTGCTCTTGTAAGAGGGAGTGCTCAGTATATTTAAAACATTAATTCTCTGTAAATTGATCTATAGATTCAACACAATCCCAATCAAAATCCAATCAACCTTTTTATAAAAACTGACAAGCTACTGCTAAAATTAATATGGAAATACAAATGTAAATTTTTGTGACCTTAGCTTGGCAAATATTTTCTTAGATATGTTATCAAAAGCACAATCAGTGGATTTCATAAAATTTACAATTTTCTGTTCTTCAAAAGACACTTCTTAAGACAAGCCACTTACTGCGAAAATGTCTTTTGCAAATCAAATCTGATAAAGGATTTATAGGTGATAAAGCACTTGAATTCAAAATACATAAAGAATTATCAAAACTCCATAAATACAAAGCAGGTCAATAAAAATGGGCAAAAGATTGTAACAGACACATCACTAAATAGCACGTGAAAAGATGTTCAACATCATCTGGGAAATGCAAATTAAAGCCACAATAAGACACCACTACATATCTATTAGAGTAGCTAAAATTTAAAAAGATTGACACCACCAAGTGTTGGAGAAAATGTGGAAAAATGAACTCTCCTACATTGCTGGTTGAACTGTAAAATGGTACCTCCTCACTGGAAGATAATTTGGCAGTTTCTTTAACATACAAGTACCATATCATCCACCAACTTCACTCCTTTATCTTTACTCAGTAGGGGGAAAAAAAGCTTGTGCCTATACAAAGA
Organism: Globicephala melas; assembly: GCF_963455315.2. Lineage (NCBI taxonomy): Eukaryota > Metazoa > Chordata > Mammalia > Artiodactyla > Delphinidae > Globicephala > Globicephala melas. Next base: position 57,507,290 of record NC_083317.1, on the reverse strand, counting down.
CTTGTACACAAATGTTCATAGCAGCTTCATTCTTAGCAGCCAGAAACTGGAACCAACCCAAATGTCCATCAACAGGTGAATGAATAAACAAATTGTGGTATACCTGTACAATGAAATACTACTCAGCAATAAAAAGGAATACTCAAGTAGGAAGGAATCTTCTTCAACTTGATAAAGAACATTTATTTAAAAAACCTGCAGCTAACACCATACTTAATGGTGAGAAACTAGAAGCTTTCACCATAAGATCGGGAACAAGTCAAGGATGTTCCCACTGTTGTACCTTTTCAACATCATACTGGTGCAATAAGAATAGGAAATAAATAATATACTGATTAGAAAAGAAGAAATAAAACATTGTTCACAAATCACATGATCATCTATGTAGAAAATCAGAAAGAATCAACAAAATAACTCCTCAAACTAATAAGCAATTATAGCAAGCTTGTAGGATACAACTGCTTTCCTATAATATTAATGATAAACAAATAGAATTTGAAATTAAAAACACAGTATCATTTACATTAGCACCCAAAAAATAAAATATTTTGGTATAAATCTAACAAAATATGTACCAGATCTATATAAGGAAAACTAAAGAACTAAATAAACGTGGAATATTCCATGGAATATTCCACAAAATACTGAATCAATTTTGTCAAGATGTCAGTTCTTCCCATCTTGATCTATAGGTTCAACATGATCCTTGCTCCCAACAAATTGCTTTGTGGATATTGACAAACTGATTCTAAACGTATACGGAAAAACAGAAGATACAGAATAGCCAACACAATACTGACAGAAAAGAACAAGGTCAGAACACATGCCATATGACTTCAAGACTGACTATAAAGATATAGTAATCAAGACAGTGACATATGACTTGAGGACTGACTATAAAGATATAGTAATCAAGACAGTGACACTGGTGAAAGAACAGATTGATAGAACAGAGACCCCAGAAATAGATTAATTTTACTATAGTCAATTGATCTCTAAAAGAAACAAAGGCAATGTAATGGAGCAAAGAGAGTCTTTTCAACAAGTAGTGCTGGAACAACTGGACATCCACATGCAAAAATATAAATCAAGACACAGAATTTACATCCTTCATAAAAACTAACTAAAAATGGATTGCAGACCTCAATGTAAAACACAAAACAGAAAACCCCTAGCCTATAACATATGAAAAAATCTAGATGACCTTGGGTATGGTGATGACATTTTAGATACAACATCAAAGACATGTTCCATAAATGAAATAACGATAAGCTGGCCATCATCAACATTGAAAACTTCTGCTCTGCAAAAGACATAATCAAGAAAATGAGAAGACAAGCCACAGACTAGGAGAAAATGTTTGCAAAATACATATGTAATAAAGGACTATTAACCAAAATACACAAAGAACTTTTAAAACTCAGCAAGAAAACAAAAAACTCAATTCAAAAATGACCAAAGACCTTAACAAACACCTTACCAAGGAAGATATACAGATGGCAAATAAGTATATGAAAAGATGCTTAACATCATATCATTAAGGAATTGCAAATTACAATAATGAGATATCATTACACACCTATGAGAATGGCCAAAATCCAAACACTGACAACAACAAATGCTAACAAAGTTGTGGAGCAACAGGAACTCCCATTCATTGCTGGTTGGAATGAAAAATGGTACAGCCACTTTGGAAGACAGTTTGGTGGTTTCTTACAAAATGAAATATACTCTTACCATGTAATCCAGAAACTGTGCTCCCTGGTATTTACCCAAATGAGTAGAAAACTTACGCTCACACAGAAACTTGCACATGGGTGTTTACAGAGCTTTATTCATAATTGCCAAAACACACAAGCAACCAAGTTGTCCTTTAGTAGGAGAATGGATAACTAAATTGTGGTACATCCAGACAATGAAGTATTATTCAGTGCTAAAATGAAATGAGCTACCAAGCCACAAAAAGACACGGAGACACCTTAAGTGCATATTGTTAAATTTAAAAGCCAATCTGCAAAGGATACATATTAAATGATTCCAACTGTATGATATTCTGGAAAAGGTAAAACTATGAAGACACTAAAAAGATCAGTGGTTGCCTGGGGTTAGAGGGGATAGAGAAATGAACAGGTGAAACACAGAATTTTTAGGGCAGTGAAACTATCCTGGCATACTATCATGGTAGATACATGTCATTATACAATTACCAAAACCCACAGAATGTACATTACTAAGCGTGAACCCTAATATAAACTACAGCCTTTGGGTTATGTCAGTGCAGGTTCATTGACTGTAACAAGTACACCACTCTGGTACGGGATGTTGCAGGGAGGAAGGGGAGACACACATGGACCAAGGGGGATACAGAAACTGTACATCCTATTCAATTTTGCTATTAAAAAATAAAGTCTTTTAAAAAATTTTAAAAGGAATACTCATACAACCAAATACTACTCAGCAATAAAAGGAAATAAACTGATATATGCAACAATCTGGATGAATTTCAAAATAATTATGTTGGAAGAAGACAGAAAAAGACATACATAGAGTATGTTTCAATTTATATAAAACTCTAGAAATTGCCAACTACTTTATAGTGACAGAAAGCAGATCCGTGCTTACTTGGGGGAAGAGGGTTAGGAAGGGATGAAATGGATGGTTTATAGGGGACACAAAGAAACTTTTGGGAGTGATGGATAACATTCACTATCTTCATTGCAGTGATGACTCAACAGTGTATATACCTTTGTTAAAACTTAACAGGGGAGAAAGCGGAAGATGGCGGAAGAGTAAGACGCGGAGATCACCCTCCTCCCCAGAGACACACCAGAAATACATCTACACGTGGAACAACTGCTACAGAACACCTACTGAAGGCTGGCAGAAGACCTCAGACCTCCCAAAAGGTAAGAAACCCCCCACGTACCTGGGTAGGGCAAAAGAAAAAACAGAGACAAAAGAATAGGGACGGCACCTGCACCAGTGGGAGGGAGCTGTGAAGGAGGAAAAGTTTCCACACACTAGGAAGCCCCTTCGCGGGCGGAGACTGCGGGAGGCGGAGGGGGGAGCTTCGAAGCTGCGGAGGAGTGCACAGCAACAGGGGTGCGGAGGGCAAAGCGGGGAGATTCCCGCACAGAGGATCGGTGCCGACCGGCACTCACCAGCCCGAGAGGCTTGTCTGCTCAACCGCCGGGGCGGGCGGGGTTGCGAGCTGAGGCCGGAGCGCAGGGAGAGGACTGGGGTTGGCGGCTTGAACATAGCCTGAAGGGGTTAGTGCACCACAGCTAGCCGGGAGGGAGTCCGGGGAAAAGCCTGCACCTGCCGAAGAGGCAGGAGACTTTTCCTTCCCTCTTTGTTTCCTGGGGCGTGAGGAGAGGGGTTTAAGAACGCTGCTTAAAGGAACTCCAGAGACGGGCGCGAGCCGCGGCTAAAAGCGCGAACCCCAGAGACGGGCGCGAGCCGCGGTTGAAAGCGCGGACCCCAGAGACGGGCGCGAGCCGCGGCTGAAAGCGCGGACCCCAGAGACGGGCGCGAGCCGCAGCTGAAAGCGCGGAATCCAGAGACGGGCGCGAGCCGCGGCTGAAAGCGCGGAATCCAGAGACGGGCGCGAGCCGCGGCTGAAAGCGCGGAATCCAGAGACGGGCGCAAGCCGCGGCTAAAAGCGCGGACCCCAGAGGCGGGCAGGAGACGTTAAGGCTGCTGCTGCCGCCACCGAGGGGCCTGTGTGCGAGCACAGGTCACTCTCCACACCCCTCTTCCGCGGAGCCTGTGCAGCCCGCCACTGCCAGGTTCCCGGGATCCAGGGACAACTTCCCCGGGAGAGCGCACAGCGCGCCTCAGGCTGGTGCAAAGTCACGCCGGCCTTTGCCACCGCAGGCCCGCCCCGCACTCTGTGCCCCTCCGTCCCCGCCGGCCTGAGTGCGCCAGAGCCCACAATCAGCGGCTCTTTTAACCCCGCCCTGTCTGAGCAAAAAACAGACGCCCTCCAGCGACCTACACGCAGTGGCAGGGCCAAATCCAAAGCTGAGCCCTGGGAGCTGTGAGAACAAAGAAGAGAAAGGGAAATCTCTCCCAGTAGCCTCAGAAGCAACGGATTAAAGCTCCACAATCAACTTGATGTACCCTGCATCTGTGGAATACATGAATAGACAACCAATCATCCCAAATTAAGGAAGTGGACTTTAGGAGCAAGATCTATGATTTTTTCCCCTTTCCTCTTTTTGTGAATGTGTATGTGTATGCTTCTGTGTGAGATCTTGTCTGTATAGTCTTGCTTCCACCATTTGTCCTAGGGTTCTATCCGTCCATGTTTTTTTTTAATTTTTTTCTTAATAATTAATTTTAATAACGTTATTATACTTTACCTTCGTTCTTTCTTTCTTTCTTTCTTTCCGTCCTTCCTTCCCTCCTTTAGACAACGAATCATCCCAAATTGAGGAGGTGGTCTCTGACAGCAAGGTTTAGGATTTTTCCCCATTTACCTCTTTTAGTGAGGGTGTATGTGTATGCTTCTGTGTAAGATTTTGTCTGTATAGCTTTGCTTCCAACATTTGTCCTAAGGTTCTTTCCGTCCCTTTTTTTTTTCTAAATAAGAATTTTTTAATTCAATAACTTTATTATACTTTATTTTATTTTTACTGTATCTTCTTTCTTTCTGTCTTTTTTCCTTCTTTCCCTCCTTCCTTCCTTCCTTCCTCCCTCCCTCCCTCCCTTTCTTTCCTTCTTGCCTTCTTTCCTTCTTTGCTTCTTTCTTTCTTTCTTCCTTCCTTCCTTCCTCATACTTCTACTAATTCCCTCTACTTTTTCTCCCTTTTATCCTGAGCCGTGTGGATGAAAAGCTTTTGGTGCTCCAGCCAGGAGGCAGGGCTCTGCCTCTGAGGTAGGAGAGCCAACTTCAGGACACTGATCAACAAGAGACCTCCCAGCTCCACATAATATCAAACGGCGAAAATCTCCCAGAGACCTCCATCTTAACACCAGCACCCAGCTTCACTCAACGACCAGCAAGCCACAGTGCTGGAAAACCTATGCCAAACAACTAGCAAAACAGGAACACAACCCCACCCATTAGCAGAGAGGCTGCCTAAAATCATAATAAGGCCACAGACACCCCCAAACACACCACCAGACGTGAACCTGCCCACTAGAGAGACAAGATCCAGCCTCATCCACCACAACACAGGCACTAGTCCCCTCCACCAGGAAGCCTACACAACCCACTGAACCAAACTTAGCCACTGGAGACAGACATCAAAAACAGGAGGAACTACGAACCTGCAGCCTGCAAAAAGGAGACCCCAAACACAGTAAGATAAGCAAAATGAGAAGACAGAAAAACACACAGCAGATAAAGGAGCAAGATAAAAATGCACCAGACCTAACAAATGAAGAGGAAATAGGCAGTCTACCTGAAAGAGAATTCAGAATAATGATAGTAAGGTTGATCCGAAATCTTGGAGATAGAATGGACAATAGATTGGACAAAATGCAAGAATCAGTTAACAAGGACCTAGAAGAACTAAAAATGAAACAAGCAACGTTGAACAACACAATAAATGAAATTAAAAGTACTCTAGATGGGATCAATAGCAGAATTACTGAGGCAGAAGAACGGATAAGTGACCTGGAAGATAAAATAGTGGAAATGACTACTGCAGAGCAGAATAAAGAAAAAAGAATGAAAAGAACTGAGGACAGACTCAGAGACCTCTGGGACAACATTAAACACACCAACATTCGAATTATAGGGGTACCAGAAGAAGAAGAGAAAAAGAAAGGGACTGAGAAAATATTTGAAGAGATTATAGTTGAAAACTTCCCTAATATGGGAAAGGAAATAGTTAATCAAGTCCAGGAAGCACAGAGAGTCCCATACAAGATAAATACAAGGAGAAATACGCCAAGACACATATTAATCAAACTGTCAAAAATTAAATACAAAGAAAGCATATTAAAAGCAGCAAGGGAAAAACAACAAATAACACATAAGGGAATCCCCATAAGGTTAACAGCTGATCTCTCAGCAGAAACCCTACAAGCCAGAAGGGAGTGGCAGGACATACTGAAAATGATGAAGGAGAAAAACATGCAGCCAAGACTACTCTACCCAGCAAGGATCTCATTCAGATTTGATGGAGAAATTAAAACCTTTACAGACAAGCAAAAGCTGAGAGAGTTCAGCACCACCAAACCAGCTTTACAACAAATGCTAAAGGATCTTCTCTAGGCAAGAAACACAAGAGAAGGAAAAGACCTATAATAACAAACCCAAAACAATTTAGAAAATGGGAATAGGAACATACATATCGATAATTACCTTAAATGTAAATGGACTAAATGCTCCCACCAAAAGACACAGATTAGCTGAATGGATACAAAAACAAGACCCTTATATATGCTGTCTACAAGAGACCCACTTCAGACCTAGAGACACATACAGACTGAAAGTGAGGGGATGGAAAAAGATATTCCATGCAAATGGAAGCCAAAAGAAAGCTGGAGTAGCAATTCTCATATCAGACAAAATAGACTTTAAAATAAGGACTATTAAAAGAGACAAAGAAGGACACTACATAATGATCAAGGGATCGATCCAAGAAGAAGATATAACAATTGTAAATATTTATGCACCCAACATAGGAGCACCTCAATACATAAGGCAAATACTAACAGCCATAAAAGGGGAAATCAACAGTAACACATTCATAGTAGGGGACTTAAACACCCCACTTTCACCCATGGACAGATCATCCAAAATGAAAATAAATAAGGAAACACAAGCCTTAAATGATACATTAAACAAGATGGACTTAATTGATATTTATAGGACACTCCATCCAAAAACAACAGAATACACATTTTTCTTAAGTGCTCATGGAACATTCTCCAGGATAGATCATATCTTGGGTCACAAATCAAGCCTTGGTAAATTTCAGAAAATTGAAATTGTATCAAGTATCTTTTCTGACCACAATGCCATGAGACTAGATATCAATTACAGGAAAAGATCTGTAAAAAATGCAAACACATGGAGGCTAAACAATACACTACTTAATAATGAAGAGATCACTGAAGAAATCAAAGAGGAAATCAAAAAATACCTAGAAACAAATGACAATGGAGACACAACGACCCAAAACCTGTGGGATGCAGCAAAAGCAGTTCTAAGGGGGAAGTTTATAGCAATACAAGCCCACCTTAAGAAGCAAGAAACATCTCGAATAAACAACCTAACCTTGCACCTCAAGCAATTAGAGAAAGAAGAACAAAAAAACCCCAAAGCTAGCAGAAGGAAAGAAATCATAAAAATCAGATCAGAAATAAATGAAAAAGAAATGAAGGAAACAATAGCAAAGATCAATAAAACTAAAAGCTGGTTCTTTGAGAAGATAAACAAAATAGATAAACCACTAGCCAGACTCATCAAGAAAAAAAGGGAGAAGACTCAAATCAATAGAATTAGAAATGAAAAAGGAGAGGTAACAACTGACACTGCAGAGATAAAAGAGATCATGAGAGATTACTACAAGCAACTCTATGCCAATAAAATGGACAATCTGGAAGAAATGGACAAATTCTTAGAAATGCACAACCTGCCAAGACTGAATCAGGAAGAAATAGAAAATATGAACAGACCAATCACACGCACTGAAATTGAAACTGTGATTAAAAATCTTCCAACAAAGAAAAGCCCAGGACCAGATGGCTTCACAGGCGAATTCTATCAAACATTTAGAGAAGAGCTAACACCTATCCTTCTCAAACTCTTCCAAAATATAGCAGAGGGAGGACCACTCCCAAACTCCTTCTACGAGGCCACCATCACCTTGATACCAAAACCAGACAAGGATGTCACAAAGAAAGAAAACTACAGGCCAATATCACTGATGAACATAGATGCAAAAATCCTCAACAAAATACTAGCAAACAGAATCCAACAGCACATTAAAAGGATCATACACCATGATCAAGTGGGGTTTATTCCAGGAATGCAAGGATTCTTCAATATACGCAAATCTATCAATGTGATAAACCATATTAACAAATTGAAGGAGAAAAACCATATGATCATCTCGATAGATGCAGACAAAGCTTTTGACAAAATTCAACACCCATTTATGATAAAAACCCTGCAGAAAGTAGGCATAGAGGGAACTTTCCTCAACATAATAAAGGCCATATATGACAAGCCCACAGCAAACATCATCCTCAATGGTGAAAAACTGAAAGCATTTCCACTAAGATCAGGAACAAGACAAGGTTGCCCACTCTCACCACTCTTATTCAACATAGTTTTGGAAGTTTTAGCCACAGCAATCAGAGAAGAAAAGGAAATAAAAGGAATCCAAATCGGAAAAGAAGAAGTAAAGCTGTCACTGTTTGCAGATGACATGATCCTATACAGAGAGAACCCTAAAGATGCTACCAGAAAACTACTAGAGCTAATCAATGAATTTGGTAAAGTGACAGGATACAAAATTAATGCACAGAAATCTCTGGCATTCCTATATACTAATGATGAAAAATCTGAAAGTGAAATCAAGAAAACACTCCCATTTACCATTGCAACAAAAAGAATGAAATATCTAGGAATAAACCTACCTAAGGAGACAAAAGACCTGTATGCAGAAAATTATAAGACACTGATGAAAGAAATTAAAGATGATACAAATAGATGGAGAGATATACCATGTTCTTGGATTGGAAGAATCAACATTGTGAAAATGACTCTACTACCCAAAGCAATCTATAGATTCAATGCAATCCCTATCAAACTACCACTGGCATTTTTCACAGAACTAGAACAAAAAATTTCACAATTTGTATGGAAACACAAAAGACCCCGAATAGCCAAAGCAATATTGAGAACGAAAGAAGGAACTGGAGGAATCAGGCTCCCTGACTTCAGACTATACTACAAAGCTACAGTTATCAAGACGGTATGGTACTGGCACAAAAACAGAAAGATAGATCAATGGAACAGGATAGAAAGCCCAGAGATAAACCCATGCACATATGGACACCTTATCTTTGATAAAGGTGGCAGTAATGTACAATGGAGAAAGGACAGCCTCTTCAATAAGTGGTGCTGGGAAAACTGGACAGGTACATGTAAAAGTATGAGATTAGATCACTCCCTAACACCATACACAAAAATAAGCTCAAAATGGATTAAAGACCTAAATGTAAGGCCAGAAACTATCAAACTCTTAGAGGAAAACATAGGCAGAACACTCTATGACATAAATCACAGCAAGATCCTTTCTGACCCACCTCCTAGAGTAATGGAAATAAAAACAAAAATAAACAAATGGGACCTAATGAAACTTCAAAGCTTTTGCACAGCAAAGGAAACCATAAACAAGACCAAAAGACAACCCTCAGAATGGGAGAAAATATTTGCAAATGAAGCAACCGACAAAGGATTAATCTCCAAAATTTACAAGCAGCTCATGCAGCTCAATAACAAGAAAACAAACAACCGAATCCAAAAATGGGCAGAAGACCTAAATAGACATTTCTCCAAAGAAGATATACAGACTGCCAACAAACACATGAAAGAATGCTCAACATCATTAATCATTAGAGAAATGCAAATCAAAACTACAATGAGATATCATCTCACACCAGTCAGAATGGCCATCATCAAAAAATCTAGAAACAATAAATGCTGGAGAGGGTGTGGAGAAAAGGGAACACTCTTGCACTGCTGGTGGGAATGTGAATTGGTTCAGCCACTATGGAGAACAGTATGGAGGTTCCTTAAAAAACTACAAATAGAACTACCATATGACCCAGCAATCCCACTACTGGGCATATACCCTGAGAAAACCAAAATTCAAAAAGAGTCATGTACCAAAATGTTCATTGCAGCTCTATTTACAATAGCCCGGAGATGGAAACAACCTAAGTGCCCGTCATCGGATGAATGGATAAAGAAGATGTGGCACATATATACAATGGAATATTACTCAGCCATAAAAAGAAACGAAATTGAGCTATTTGTAATGAGGTGGATAGACCTAGAGTCTGTCATACAGAGTGAAGTAAGTCAGAAAGAAAAAGACAAATACCGTATGCTAACACATATATATGGAATTTAAGAAAAAAAAATGTCATGAAGAACCTAGGGGTAAAGCAGGAATAAAGACGCAGACCTCCTAGAGAACGGACTTGAGGTTATGGGGAGGGGGAAGGGTGAGCTGTGACAGGGCGAGAGAGAGTCATGGGCATATACACACTAACAAACGTAGTAAGGTAGATAGCTAGTGGGAAGCAGCCGCATGGCACAGGGATATTGGCTCGGTGCTTTGTGACAGCCTGGAGGGGTGGGGTAGGGAGGGTGGGAGGGAGGGAGACGCAACAGGGAAGACAATGGGAACATATGTTTATGTATGACTGATTCACTTTGTTATAAAGCAGAAACTAACACACCATTGTAAAGCAATTATACTCCAATAAAGATGTTAAAAAAAAAAAAAAAAAACTTAACAAACTGTACACCTTAAATATGTGAAGCTTATTATATGCCACTTATGCCCAGTAAGGCTGTTTTTATAAAAAAGTGAGAATAGGAGAGGGACTGGAAAACATTTATTATACCTGTAACTTTTGTGAGAATCTTTACCATAAGGGCAGAGAAAGAGATCAGACAGCAAGCAGCTCAAGAAAGATGATGGGTCAGGGAGAGTACTTTTTTAATGGGAGATGTTATAGCATATTTTTACGCTGACTGAAATGACTGAAAAAATTTAAGAGACAAGAGAAGGGACAACTGTTGAGAAGAGGCAGTATGGGACAGGACTAGAAGAGATACTGTTGGCCCTTCATTGTGCATCAGCTATAGCAGGCAGAGACTACCAGTACAGACAGATAGGTTGGTAGATAATGGTGGTGAAAGTTCTTTTCTGACTACTTCTCTTTTCTCTTTAAAACAGAAAGGATTTCATATGAGATAAGAGGAGGTCCTAGAAGCGTAAAAAGAAATAAGGTGTAAAACAATTGTGGGGAAAGAGTAGATAGACTGAAGTAACAGTACCCAAAGTGAGACCCTTTAGATTACCTAAGACCTTTTCTGGTTGTTCATGAAGTCAAAACTATTTTCAGTCATACTAAGATCTTATTTGTCTTTTTCATTCTCATTCTGTCATGAGTATATGGTAGATTTTCCAGAGGCTATAAAACATGATACTCAGCAGGCTGAATGCAGAAGCAGGTATGAAAATCCAGTTGTTGTCAATTAAGGTAGACATTAAAGACATTCACAAAATAAGACACAATGCTACTCTTACCACTAAATTTTTTATAGGAAACACCTATTTTTCATAAAAATATGTAATAGGTTTATTATTTTTGAAGGAATTAAAGCATTTTTAAATTTCTCAGTTTTAATTTTTAACCAAATACATATTGACAGATAAAACCCACATTAAGAAAAGCTCACTGTAGTGCTCAATAATTAAAAAACAATCTTTTTTAATATTGATTTATTTTATTTTTTGGCTGCATCAGGTCTTAGTTGAGGCACGTGGGATTTTTCGTTGCAGCGCATGGGCTCTTCATTGCGGCACATGGGCTTCTCTCTAGTAGCGGCACACGGGCTCCAGACAGCGTGGGCTCTGTAGTTTCAGCGCGTGGGCTTAGTTGCCCCTGGCATGTGGGATCTTAGTTCCCCAACCAGGGATCGAACCAGCATCCCCTGCATTGCAAGATGGATTCTTAACCACTGGACCACCAGGGAAGTCCCCTCAATAATTTTTAAGGGCACAAAAACGTTCCAAGACCAAACAGTTTGAGAACCACTAACTAGGAAAATGTATGATTTCAGAGTAGTACCAAGAGCCACTTGTATTTACTAATCTTGAATTACAGTGACATCAATCAGCATTCAGCTGCCTGACTGGAGAAACTAACAAGGCAGAGAGTAAAGATTTCAGCTAGGTTGAGAGTTTCACCAGGCTAGCACAATTAGAAGAGAGATGAGCAAGCAGTTGATGTGCAGGCAAAGAAATGATTTCAGTGGTAGACTACAGACTTGAAACTAGTCAAGAAGGAAATTACGATTAGAGATTACAAAAACCAATGTAGCTAAATAATTACTGGGATTGAAGTATTAAGTAAAGTGAGGCAGAAAATGGGAGACGGTGGGAAAGTCAATCTTTCTGAGACTCAGTTTTCACACCACATCATCAGCTTACAGTTGTGTATTCTTGAAAATTATCAAAGCGCTTTTACATACACCATTTCATCTGACCCCCACACCTCATCACCCCTCCCACACACAAAAAAACCACACTGTGAGGTACATAGGTACCTCATATGACAGATTAAGAATCAAAAGGGTTAAAAGACTTACCACAGGTCATGTAAATAATAAGAATGCCTTTGCTATAGTCCAGAGGATCAGGAAAAGCTTTGCAGGAGGTGGCATTTAAGCTGTGCCTTCGAGGCTAAGATTTTCATTGGCTAGGAAGACGATTCCAGGCTACGCAAAGATCCAGTATGAGGCCAAAATATAAATAAAATAAGACTGAAGGGAAGGCTAAGTCCAAAGTGGGTAAAGGGCAGTAATCAGAAATGACACAGTAGAGAACTAGAACTGAAGTCTTCTAATTATGCTATGGCACAGTGCTTAGCATTTCATAGAACAACTCTGTCCCAGCAGCTAGTCACATGTGGCTATTTAAATTAATTAAAATTAAATAAAATTTAAAATTTCGGTTACACTAGCCATATTTCAAGTGCTTAGCTGCCTCATGTGGCTAGTGACTGTAATACTGAAGACTACAGCTATACAACATTTGCTTCGTTGCAGAAAGTTCTAGATGGCACAGTTTTAGAGTGGAATTCAATAAAGGTTAACTTCTAACTACAGGTCTGAGTTTTCTACAAAGCTAAAAAAAATCAGCCCCAAAGAGTTAATTTTTTTAAGGTTTAGATTTCTATAAAAATGATTTATATGTAACCAACACAGGAAGTAACAGGTTCAAGAAACAGCAAACTTCTACTACAGTATTTCCTATACATTAACACTAAAGATAAATTTCATGCCACTGTACATCTTTACCAATCTTTAAGTAGCAATTTCAGCCTTTATAAAATGCTCTTTCTAAAATGCTGTTTCCATCATCTATTCTCAGTCACTACCTTTTAATTTCAAATAAGGAAAATACCTTGATTTAATCAACCCACATAAAGGTTCCCTTTAGTTGAATTCACCTTATGCTTTTAAGTACAGTTCCTTTATATTTTCAGAACAGAAGCACAAAATCTTAGATCAGGAAGAGAATTTACAGGACATCTGATCTAATCTCATTTTACAGAGACTGTGAAGTGATTTGCCCTTATCATATGGCTAGTGGCAAAACACAGACAAGAGGCCTCTTGGCTTTGAAAAGTAATCTTTCCAACTCCATCATGCTGAGCACATTATGAATAAATCCTAAACATTTCACAGAAAGAAAACCTAGAATGGCTATTAATGGAGACAATCAAAAGCTCAGTGACTTTCAAAATAAAAAGTAGAGGGGGGCTGTAGTTCTTAAGTAAGCACTACTTCCACTAGAGGTAAAATGCATGGGAGATGGGTTTTCATAACAATTACTAAGAATCTGCTCTTGCAATTCCCATTTCAAACTGAAATTTTAGCAATTTTTAAACACTAATGAAATTATGAGTTTCAATCACCATTATAAAATGTATTCCCCAAAACACTATAATAATTATATTATCTTAGGCCTTACTGTTATTACAGCAGTAAAAATTTATAATCAACAGTAAACAATTTTCAACCAAGGGAACTGTTTTTTAACCATACTGATGAATTTACTTCTGATCCTTAAATTTACTTTAACCTAATTATAAATGATACATAAAAAGCAGAAGGCCTGTGAACATGTAAATATTCTCAGATAAAGCAGACATTGTAAAGAACTGGTGCTTTAAAGACACTGATGTATTATCAATCCTCATAAATGACAGCCTTCTACAATGATACACCTAAAAATTTATACACACATTTACACAACATAATCAAAAAATCTCAAACTTACCATTTTAAAAGAGGTACCTCTAAACAAGTACATGGAGCTTATGGCTAAGTAGTGTAATACTTTTCAGACCTAAGAATAAGAATTAAAATTGCAAATGGTAGAACAGGATGGAATAAAAAAGCAAGAACTTTGGAGCCAGACTAACCTAGATTTAAGAACACACAGACCTCTAAATTATTACCAGTGTGACCCTGGGTACTTGAGAGCCTGTTTTATCACCTATAAAATGGGACTATTATCACCTAATTAACAAGGTTTCAGTAAAATTTAAAAGAAAAAATTCAAACATGGGAGCATGCACTGACTAAACCAAAAAGAGGATTGCTAGAAAAACTGTTTGAGGTCCAGTTGAAGCTAAAGCCTGATTCTTTAGGGGCACGAATCTGCATGGTTATATGATTTTTTTTTTTCTCCCCAAGTCCCACTAGTAGCTGAGAAGTAAGCATAAGAATTTGTACAGCTGAACTGATTTAGAGTGAAGATTTTGCAAGATGTTTCACTTTAAGTGAAAAACACTGGGGCAAGGAATTAGATATTACAAGGCTAGGTTGAAAAAATAAGTGAGCTAATATGGAAAAAATACAAGTATGTATGAAACACAGTAAGAGCTCAAATATTTACTGCATTTCATTCACTGAATATTAAGTACTATGTATTATAAGGTAGAAAACAGTATAGCCTGAGACTTCCAAGATGTGAGAATCTAGAAGAGAAAATAAGACATGCAAGGCAATGGATGTATGGTAGAGCAATCATATAATTTGTCATCTAAGCCAAAACATTTTTTAGAGTGAAAGGAAGTGGAGGAGTATTATTGATAATTATGCCAGAAAAACAGTTGTAAGCCTAGACTTTCCAAGGCAAACCGGGTTATATCACCTTTATGAAAGTCACCATAGTTAAGGGTGAAAACAGAAAATTGGGAGAACGAATGAGAGAAGCATGTAGGGTGAGAAAAGTTGCATCTAAAAAGTGAAATTTTCCTTCAGCTAAGCCCAAACTAGTGATTCCTAATTTTGTTTGGTAATCTGTGGGAAAATAGTGGAATTTAAGCCGGATCTTAGGCAAGGTGAGTTTTTCCAAGCAGAGAATGGGCACTATGGGAAGAAGTACAAAAGTAAACAGATTCACAGAAACAGAAAATGCAAGGGAAGTTTGGAGAAGAAAAATCTAAGTATTGGTAACAAATAACAGAGATGAAGTCAGAAAGGCAAATTCTTTTTTTTTTGCGGTACACGGGGCTCTCACCGCTGTGGCCTCTCCCGTTGCGCAGCACAGGCTCTGGATGCGCAGGCCCAGCGGCCATGGCTCACGGGCCCAGCCGCTCCGCAGCATGTGGGATCCTCGCGGACCGGGGCACGAACCCGTGTCCCCTGCATCAGCCAGCGGACTCTCAACAACTGCGCCACCAGGGAAGCCCGGCAAATTCTTAATTCAGTTTGTTTGCACATCCGTATTTCTTGCTAACACTTATTTAACACTTACCTGTGTTGACCAGGCTTTATGCTGAGAAAGGACGAAGAGGAGGCACATTCCTTGCCCTCCAGGAGCTTAAAGTCAAGTCAGGGAAAGTGTAAATAAGCAAGAGGGAAAAAATAGGTAATACTGAAGAGTGAAAATACAGGAAGCCAAAAACATTATCTAGAAAAATTAATGTAGCAGAAGTTCACATATTACAGTGAAAAAAATACAGATGCAGAAAGAGCAATTAGGAGGTGTTAACCTGTGAATATGACCTTAGTTGGAAAACTTATAGGCTCAAATGCATGTATAAGAAAAAGAGAAATGCTAAAAATCAATAATCTAACCATTCATTTCAAGAAATAGAAGAATAGGAAATAAACCCTCCAAAAACAGAAAATGTAGAACAGATAATAATGAAACAGAAAACAAACGTAAAGAGCATCAAGAACGAGTCATAGATGGGTTCTTTGAAAAGTCTAATAAAATTGATAAACACCTGGCAAGACTGATCCAGAAAACAAAAAAACAAAATACGAACATGAGGAATGAGAAAGGGGGGCATTACTACAGACCCTCCAGGCACTAAAAAGGTAGTAAGAGAACATTATGAACAACTTCATGTCAAAAGATTTGAAACCATGAAATTGACAAATTCCTACAAAAACTCAATGTGCCAGAACTGACACAAGAAGAATGAAAATCTAGACAGTACCATGATTATTTAATGAACTGTAACTAAAAATCCTTCCCATAAAAAAAATATTTCAGGCTAGGATGGCTCTACCAACTAATTCTACGAAAAAAAAAAAAAAAGTACCAATCTTAAACTCTTACACAGGATAGAAAAAGATGCAGCAATTCTCATATTTTTTAATGAGTCTAGCATGACTTTGATACAAAAACTTGGCAAAAGCATCATAAGGAAAGAAAATTACAGGCCAATTTAATTGATAAACATAGATGGTGAAGAAAAATTTTTTTAAAAAGTCAGTTGAATCCTATAATAAAGGATACATTCATCAAAACCAAACTGGTATTATTCCAGAAACACAAAGATGGCTTAACATTTTTTTAATGTAATTCACATTATTTAAAAAAGTATATGATCATCTCAAAATTAAGATAAAGCACTTGATAAAATTAAACTCCATGATAAAAATTCTTAAGCAAACTAGGAATAGAAATTTTCCTAAACTGATAAAAAAAAGTTTTATTAAAAAAAAAACTACAGCAAACATCATACTTAATTTTGAAATGTTGAACACTTTTTTACCTCTGAGATAAGGAATGAGACAACGATGCCTGCGGTCACCACTTTAATTCAACATCAATAGTGGAGGTCCTAGCCAGTGCAATAAGCAACAGAAAAGGAAAAAAAAGTATAAGGATTGGAGAGAAATAAGGCTTTAATTATGCATAGATTGCATGACTGTATAGATGGAAAAGCCAAAAGACTCAACAAAGTATATATACATACACACACAAAAAGAAAAGTATAAATGGTAAGTATGTAGTTGTAAGAACTATTACAAAGTAAGCATATCCACAAAACCATCATCCTGGTCAAGAAATAAATCTTTACCAGCACTCCAGAAGCCCCTTTCCCATTACTTTCTAATCACAAATCCTTCTCTCTTCCTTAGTAATAACAATTGACTTCTAACTTCATTTTATTCATTCTTAATTGATGACTTATTCCATTTCTGCCCACAGGTTCTACTACTAAGTCCCAACACCACCCTGCACTCTCAAAGTTTATCACGTAAATCAATAAAGATGAAATCCTCTCCAGAACTTCCCTCTTATACCTGGAAATCTCTCTGTATTTTCACCTATCATTTTCTTTTTCTCTGCCTAGTAGAAAGAAGAGCCCCTCACCATTTCTAAGATTAGCCTCTCTCATCTGTGTTTTTAATGTTTCCACTTACCTTCTGTTCCTGGACCTTGCCATATCAATGTTCTTTTCCCATCCCCCTCCCAAAGACAGAGAAGTCTCATAATAAAAATTAAAAAGCTTTTCTTCAATTTTCTGTAGTGGACAGCCATGGAAAATATATACTCTTGGGCTATGGCAATAACTGTATCTAGTTTCTAAGAGCAGCAATGTCAGTATAATAGGCAAAGCTACACTGTCCAGTGTTTCAAGGGGCAGAAAGCAATGACCTTGACAGACTGCCCCTAGACATTATCTTGGCTATGGTTCTGGATATGTTTCTAGATGCCTAGCCTCCTTTGGTTCTTCATTTCCATACGTGAACCACTCAATATCCTTCAATAAATTTTATTTTAATCAAAGTTAAGTTTGAAGTGTTCGTAATTAAGAACCTTCACTGATGTCTTAGCTCAGGCTGCTATAACAAAATACCACAGACTGGGTGGTTTAAACAACACACATTTATTTCTCACAATTCTGGAGGATAGGAAATCCGAGATCAGCGTGTTAGCATGGTTTGGGTTCTGGTGAGAACTCTCTTCCTGGCTTGCAGATGGCTACCTTCTTGCTGTATCCTCAAAATGGTGGAAGAAGGAAGCTCTGGTGTCTTTCTCTTCTTATAAGGGCACCAATCCCATCATGGGGGCTCTAACCTCATGACCTCATCTAAACCTAATCACCTGCCAAAGAACCCTTTCTAACACCACCAGATTGGTAGTTAGGGCTCTAACATAGGAATATTGGGACAACACATTCAGCCCACAATAACTGATACATTATTCTTCCCCCTCAAATTATTTGCTCATGTTCCTCTTTCCCAAGAGCAGGCCCTACCCTACTACTTCTTCACTATCCCCTCATTAGTTAATTTTTTGGAATTTGACCCTTTTCCTAACCACTTGTACTAAATTACTAAGTCATCAATGCACTTCCCTTAACTACTAAATGTATTGGTCTATTTATCAAGTAAGAATTTGTTCCCAGATTATTTCTCCCCTCCCTCCTTCCCTCTTATCTAATCAAAGTACCTCAACCCTTTTTTTGTTTGGCTGCGCCAGGTCTTAGCTGCAGCATGCAGGATCTTTTTTAGTTGCGGCACGCGGGCTCTTAGTTGTGGCATGTGGGATCTAGTTCCCTGACCAGGGATTGAACCCGGGCCCCCTGCATTGGGAGCACAGAGTCTCAACCACTGGACCACCAGGGAAATCCCCAAAGTACCTCAACATTTAAAATTTTTTCCAGTCCGCTCCCTACTTCCCCTTCCTTCCTTTCTCTCTTCTCTTCTCCCCCCCCCACCTCCTCTCTCCTTTAAACAACTTATCTAATCCAAATACCTGGATCCTGATAATTCCCAATTCCACATCCTCCCCCACTACGCTCTCAGAACAAATTTCCAACTACAGCTCTAAAATATGCCCCAGAGGCACAATTAAAATGCCTCCAAAAAGTTACCAAATCGATTCATCAATCCTTCTACTATACTTTTCTAGTCATTCAAGAGAGAAACATAAGTTCATATCCAACTCTTCTCTCCTCACCTATGATATCCAAACACCATGTTTGGATGGACAACACTATGGACATTATGGACAACAGCAATGGTTTTCCCTTTCACTTGTCTCTCATATCTCCCGTGTATCTTTTACCTTGCTATCAGAGCTATAAAATATTCTCAAATCACTGACAGACAATAGTTACCTGCCTTCAAAAGCTCCTCACTGCCTCCCACACGAAGTCTAATCTCCTCAGTATCAGCAAAGTATTTAAAATCTATGACTTCCCTCCATAAAGCTCATACTTGAACCACATGGAAACATTAATTCCTTCCGCAGAGTCCTCAGTCCAGTGATCTTTTCAGCCTGGAATGCTCTCTTTTCCACTGACTTCCCTCAGAAATGGAAAACTCTTCCTTCAAGGTTCAGCTAGAAAATTAGGTCTTCTATTAAGTCTTCCTCCATTCCCAGTTAAACTGCTCCTTCTTCTGCAATCTCACAACACTTTATATTTCTAACATGAGACAATTCATTTTCCCTTGCGTTATGGATAGCTGTATTTGTAAAGCACTTTACTGCAGTTTAATAAGGATTTCATTTAATTTTCACAGCAACTCGATAAAGGAGCTATTATTTAGCTAAGTGTATAAGGACTGAAACAGGCAGAAAGCTTAAGTAACTGGGTGTAAAACACACACACACACACACACACACACACACACACACACACACACACACACACACACACACACACACACACACACACACACACACACACACACCATTTTCTAATTCCACATCTGCTAACAATTAAATGTTACATTTCTTAAGGGCAAAGACCCCAAGGGTCCTAGCATAGCCCTTTCTGTGTAACAGGTGCTTTATGTTTTAATAAATATTCTCTCCCCTGTTTGAAATAACCCTGTTTTACCTGTCTGAACTCGAATCATTCTTTAAGATATAGCTCAAAAGTTTCAATTCCTCTAATTAGCATTCCCTGACTCTTCCAAGCCTTACTGATCTTCTTAGGCTGTATCATACTACTTGGTATGCTATTACAGATATCTAACACGCAGTTAGTCTTACAAATGGATTTATAAGCTTGGGAGCAGCCATCACATCTTATTCCACTGTGATATCCTCTACACTACCTATCACTTGGTTGGTGCTCTATCTATCATCTGTTCCCTGATTGATGTGCAATAGTCCCCAATCCATCCCCTGCTTCAATCTGTAAACCTTTTATTTTTTGCATTACAGGTATAGATCAACTGTTGTGATTAATTAAAACGTTGTCATATTTTGACAGTAAATATTATTCAACCCACTCTTGAAATTTAAAGCACACAAGTCAAGGAAGTATTTTAATCATTTCATGGGAGAAAAGTCAAGAGTGACTATTTTAGATGACTGTAGAGGGCAGCAAAGCAACAGTAGTATCCTCAAAGAAAAATAATGTATTTTTCTTAGGGAACTTCAGATTTGTTTTTATATTTTAACAGATGCTGTTAGTGTTAAAGCTTTTACAAGAGACTTTTTAACATGTTGTATAAAAGTTTCACCAGCTACTTATATATTTAAACATTTTCACTATCAGTTATAAACATAACAAAAATATATGAAAGCCCAGATCCTTTTATACACATATGGAAAATAAGTTTGATAAACAATGCATGGTTTCAAAATAGCCTCCATAATTGCTACCTCTTTTAAAAATCTTTAAATAAAAGTCGACAATGTTTTTCATTGAAAAATGTAAAAATCTATCTTAAATACAGAAAAGAGTGTCAACAGTCTAAACAGTCTTATTTCTTGCTAGGAAAGATGTTTTCATTAGTATTACTAATTCTAGTCCTGATATACCTTCTTTTTGTCATTCAACTGAAAAGACTATACCAGCTTTAAAAGAAAAATAACGAATCTTTGACACTGTACTAGTGTACAACAAACAGAAGGTAACAATTTAAGAAGAGTTTCTTACTGTTATTTCAAAGTTAAAATTCACTCTGGTTTTAATGTGGACTAGGCAAATGAAACTATGTCATCAAAATAATCATATATTTATAACCTCAGAATTGCTTATAGGAATAGGGAAGCTACTATAAAAGTTGATGTTCAATACATCTGCACTATTTGCATATGCTCCTCAAAGTTTTTGTTGGTGGTAATGTTTTAGCTCCTTTAAGTTTAACAAGCAGAAATCAGAGATTTGGATTTACAGTAGCTGCTACAGCAATTAATATATGCAGACTCATGGTTTAGTGAAAAATGCTATAACGTTTTAGCCCTGCCCTCAATGAGAAGGATAGAACTGTTAGCTATGTACCTTCTCCCATCTGAATCTCTTCAGTAAAAAATAAATAAATAGAGAGCCTTTTTAAAAATTGTGCATTTAAAATAAAGGAACCAGGGTATCACTAAGCAGATTTAAATAAAAGATAGACTATTGTCTGACTTAGTTAACATTAAATTGAACTTATAACCATGAATGATTATCTCTAATCTAAATCAAATTAGAAGGGAGTTTGGAGTTCATAATGACAAGGACACTTGTGAAATGAAATCTTAATCTACCCCACAGTAGCTATGACTAAATTAGATATCATATTAATAAGTTTTGAAACCCATGGCCTCAGATATTTTAGTAATAACAATCATGTCCATCATGGATAACTCATAGAAAGAGTCACTATATGAAATTCATCTTACCACAGTTTCCCAGTACTAACATTTATTTCATTAATACTTTTGTATTTCCTCTGAAATGAAGCAATTAGAAGAGTCCAGCACGCTCTTAATTATATATAATGTTCTCAAATGCTAAGTTGGAGTCCTAGCTGTGTACACCTATTTTTATATCTGCCTCTTGATTTTTTTCATGTCCTTCCCAATAACAGCACTGGTACACTTCCATTACAAAAGAGAATAGCTATCTTAAATAAACCCACTCTATTCCTAAAACTCAGACCCAGAGTGTGATGTGTTATACATAAAGTGAGGTATATCCCACAGAAGCTGCTTAAACTACATATATCCTGGGGTAAATAATACACCGCTAATTTTGCCATACCAAAGAGGAAGAATTGTATTCCTCCTAGGTCAATTTCGCAAATACCTCAGATTCAAAATGGGTAACACAACGGCGAGTAAAGAGACAGAGATAAAGAAAGCAAAAGGAATTTCTGGAAAAAAGAAAAGCCAACAAAGAATTTTCTCACCAAGTAACGTCTTTAAAGCCTATCAACCTTTTCTAGTTAATTAAATAAATGAGTTATATGTATATTTTATATATATATATATATATATATTCATTCCTCCCCTATCTTGGAAGGTACAGATAGAAGCAACGTCAACATAATATCAAATATACAAAGCTCTCTAAGGATGTATTTCCTATAGCATGTCCTGTACAACAAAGCTTCTGCAGCATAACAGGTTGTTTAATTACACTGCAAAAGAGAATATTTTACTAAAGAATTTCTTAAACCATTAATAAACTAATGCACATACTGACTTTCCATGAAGGTTAGTTTTTCCCATTCCCAAGTGTATTCAACCACAGTTCTTTCTCCCAAAAACATATCTTCTGAGACTAGTGTTCTATTAAACACTTCGGCAAACATTGCTCTAAACTTAAAAGCATGAAAAAATGAACACAATTTGCTCGAGGGACTAAGGATTTGAAAGATAGCTAGCATCAGATAGGAAATGAAGTCAAATCCAGAAAAGTTTTTGTAGTTACTTATTACAGCTATTATTCTGCATTATTATTTTATTTCAACATGGAAGATGAAATCATAAACCGAGTATTCTCTTGATACCATTTTGTTGTATAGCAAATTTGGTCAATTCCTTAAAGTTATTAACAGGGAAAAAAAAGCAAATGTTTGGGAGCAAAACTTACCACCCCACAACGTCTCTTTGGCACACGATTATTTTGAGCTGAAAACAATCAAGGCCCAAAAGACTCAGGAAGAAACTTTGACCTTCCCCCTAACTGCTTAAAAAAATTTAGATAGTGGGCCTATTCCTGGAATTGAGCTATCACCAGAGATATCTGCAAAAAGTACAGGCTAAGTGTGGTGGGGAAACTCAGCAGGGCCTAGAGATCAGAGTCCACTCTGTGTCCCATAGTCTCTGCAAGGCCCAGCAAAAATTTGTTTACCAAACATTTGCTTTTCCATCTTCATATGAATTGCCTTTCTCCCCTTTGAAGTCCCAAATCGCCACCCCCAGTACCCTCTTTTGTCTTCAGCGGAAGTTGGTATTTAAGGTGAGGGTTTCTGGCAGTTTTCCTGGGTCTCTTCCATGTATACATGCCCTTAAACTTTTGTTTGATTTTCTCCTGTTAATCTGTCTCATGTCAATGTAACTCTTAGACCAGCCAGAAGAACCTAGAAGGGTAGAGAAAAATTTCTTCCTCCCTGACATGTTAAAACCTATATAGTTTACAAAAAAACTTGTGTTTATTCTGTGATGCATGCTGATGACATACAGTGAAGTCTGAGGCAAGGTTTTTACTGCAAAGAGCACACACCACAAAACAACTTACAATTAAATTACTAGATAATGAATAAAAAGAGTAACTACTTTATAAAGAAGAAAAGCTCACTGTATGAAAGAAGTGGTAAGGCAAGGCTTTACCGAGAAAATTAATTTTAAACTGGGCGCTTCAGAATTGCAGTAGGTAGGAAGAGTAATAACATTTTAGGCCTTATGAGTAAGAGCTAGAGAAGGGCATAACCTACTTAGACCTGCACTGTCCAATATGGTAGCCACCAGCCATACCTGACTACTGAGCACATGAAATATAGCTTATCCAAACAACAATCTGTAAGTGTAAAACACATCAGATTTCAGACTTCCTACAAAAATAAAAAAGGTAAAATACCTCAATTCTTTAATATCAACTGCATGCTAAAATGATAACATTTTGGTTATACTGTGTTAAATAAAGTATATTAAGATTAGTTTCACCTGTTTCTTTTATCACTTTTTTAATGTGGCACCATAACTTAAAATTATGTATATAGTTCACATTACTTCTATTGGACAGTGCTGGTTTAGACTAAATTTTATTTTTCTACTAAGCACTTGAAATAAAGAAATTTGAGTGCCCACTACATGCCTAGCACATGAGGGTACAACAGTGAACAAAATAATGACCATATCTGGTCAAATCATATATAAAAATGCTGTAAAAATAGCACCCATCCAGGGAAGAAACAATCATCTGAAGATGTCACTCAAAATACAAATGCCCCAATCATCAGGCTCCACTCCCCACTCTCCACTTGCAAAAAATGTTGATCCAGTAAGTCCATAGCGGGGCCTGGAATGTTCTTTTGAAAAAGATTTCCTAGAAACTAGGATCTGAACCTATCCACGTACCCTACATTTGCTGACCTTGGCTAGCTGAGAATAGTGATTTATAGACAACCCTCTTTTAAAAATTTTACTTCTTCTGAAGAAACCTGAGAGCTTAAAGTAAAGAGCCTCTACTGGTACAATAGCCAACCTATCTAAAAGAGCAAGTTTGATTTTTTTTGTACTTTTTCTGGCAGCACCCTGTGGCACGCAGGATCTTGGCTCCCCCACCAGGGATTGCAACTATGCCCCCGGCACTGGGAGCTCAGAGTCTTAACCACCAGGGGACAGCCAGGGAAGTCCCTTTCTTTTTTTTTTTAACTATTAAAGTTAAAAGAAAACAAGTAAAGTTAAAAAAAAAGAAGAAACTATTACAACCTCTCCTATCTATAGAGTCACATGTATAATTTACTACCTTACACCTACAAAATAATCGTCAGAAACGCTGAAAAGCATACTATCAACTCTTAGTCATTTAAACCAGTTATGAGCTGGTATGTTTTTACACATGCCTCAAATTCCAGTTTATGAATATCTACTCATAACGCTACAAGGTACTTCCTTCCTACTGATCTTAATTAGCAGAACGAATGTTGGGCAATTAATAGGGTTACAAGAAAAATAACCTCCTTGGATGTTATATTAAAGAGAACATGTAAAAGTCATAATATAAGTATGCAATACAATATCCTTTCCAAAACAACTATAGTACCTGCAATATGGCTGTATCTAGACTTATAGGGGGCAGCCCTCACTAAAGTTTTAAATTTTAAATACACAACTTTATTTATGTAAATAATTAAACTATGTCAGAGCCTTACAGAAAAATCATAAGTTTAGGAAAGCATATGGGTGCAAGACAATTTTAGATAAAAATATAAAAGGTAATCAAAAGTATGACATTAATGGTGCTTAGATTTTTAGATCTGAGTTCCTGGTACACAAAATAATTCCATTACTTACTTAAAGGTTATTTGATTTTATCCGACATTTACACAATAGCCATTATTAATCAAATGCCACATCTTTCACAAACCATACAGCCAGTACTGTCAATTTTATGAGGACTTTAATAGATTACAGAATATATAGCAATATATTATTAACTCACTAATTTTTTAAGGGGTAAATTACAGAATGCCAAAATACTATTTTTTAACAAGGGTATCACAGCCAGCTTCTCTTCAACAATTTTCAAATAATAGGCAAGAAGCCGTAAGTTCTATTCCTTAACTACACAGATGCAAAATGTGCATCAGTTGCTGAAATCAGTAATATATATATATATATATATATAAAAAAAGCGTGACTAAACAAGGTAAAACGGTAAATACACACACACCCACAAATATGTAATTGCCCAGCTTTTTCCAATTCCTATTTCTGATTCTGTAGCTAAATGCAAAAAGGAAAATTTGGTCTTTTTTGCGTCCTTTTAAATTTGGTTCACTTTCCAATTATATCTGTTTTGAATACAGAAAGATTCATATGGGCAATATGTATTACAGGCTCCAACCTGAAACTACCAGTAACTTCATAGGGTAGAAGTGAAATCATGACTCCCTCTTCAACTCCACATTTTTCAATATAACCACTAACATTCTGGGTGATCGTATAGAACTGCCCAGTCCTAAAATGCATTCTACATCATTAAGGGATGATTCAACTAGGTTCCATACAACTACACCATTGAGTTAATTTCACTATATCCTAACATTCTGAAAGTTGGTCATCTGATTATTTACCTGAGGTAAATTTAACAAATATTTAAAGAGCACTGACTAGGCTATACACTGAAAGACATAAAGTACAAATACGGCAAGTCAATCAACTTGAAAACTCAATTATTCAAGTCATCAGCGTAGAATTTAAGAATGACAAATATTAGGTTGGTTGGTTTATAATGTGCAATAAAATAAATGCTAAAATTTGAATGTACATTCCATGCATTCTAAGTGTTTTATTTTATTCTTTCATTTAATCCTCTACAGGCAAGAGGACAAGAACTCTATAGGCAAACTGATATTAACCTTTTTTTGAAAAGACGAGAAACCTTAAGTTTACTGAGGTTAAATAACTTGCCAACAATTCACACAGCTAGTAAGTGGCAGTCATTTTTCAGAATAAAACTGTTTATTTAGCATCTAAATCATAAACTGCAGAGAGAGAGCAAACTTATTCCACCTACCACAATGTCTAATCTCAATAAGAAAATCTAACTCAACTGAATTTTTTTAAGCAATTTTTTTTCTCAGTTTACACTAACATCTCTACCTAATGGGTTAGGTATCCTTCTTCTGGGTAACCCACAGTACACCTCATGCAGATCTCTATCATAAATACTGAGCTGTCCTATCCATCTGTTTACGTTATGTCTATCATACTGCTGTAAGCTCCCTGAAGCCAGGACTCTGCCTCATTCATGTTTTGTCCTCAAGTTCCTATCAAGCGCCATGAACATAGGGAGTTCTGAAAGTGCTGTTCAATGTTCAATCATCATATTAGATCTTTTTTCCATCACCTTCTAAATATCCATTTAAGATATAGTCCTGTTGAAAATGGAAAAAGTTGGAACTTAGGTCAAATAGTCTACCTTCTCTTTCATCAATACCGTATCCTAATATTCTCTACTCCTCAAGAAAAAATGTTGGAAGGGAAAGTAAGATAAATCTGATCACCTATGAACTGATTATTGCCATTATAAAGAAATATGGACTTCCATAATTAAATAAATGAGGTTTATATCAAGTCAGATAGTGTTGAAAAATCTAGTTCTCTTGACCTTTACACCTAGGACTTTCTTAGGCTTTAAAAAAAAAAACACAAAAAAACCCCAAAAAACCAACCAACCCTGACAGTTGGTTAACCTGTAAAATTCTCATTTTAAAATTTCAGTTCTTCAAATAAGACAGATAATGTACACCCTCAAAACAGCAAATCTGATTAATTTTTTATAGCTTACAGAATATCATGTCTACCAGTTTGACTGCGAGGGTTTTTACAGCAGTAAAATTAACATGACATAAAAATTATCTTGTGCTAATAGATGATATTGCAGAAGTGTAGCATAGTTAAGGCCATGCTAAATGTAAGCATAATATCAAAAATATCAGCAGCAAAAAAATAATAATAATAAATCTGTATGTGGTAAAAAAAAAAAAAGTAAAGCATTCTGATTAACAAATCATATAGTCATCTCTTTAAAGCCTAAAAATCTTCTCAACTCTAAGACTAACAACTCCCACAACATTGTAAATCAACTATACCTCAATAAAATTTTAATAAATAAATAAATAAACAACTCAAACATCAGTACGTGCCAAACCTTGTTAAGTAGTACTATGAATATCAGACCAACGAACAGGTTACAAGAAAATTCCGTTTCCATACTTACTAAGTATCCATAAATCAGGACAACTGTGCCATATTCAAAGACTGAATTCTAAAATACAGGTTGATATTAAAAACTTGTCATTAAGGGTTCACAAATTAGGGTGTTATAACACTATAAGCCCAAAAAAAGGAAGCTCTTTAAATGAGCAGTGCACAGTGACACAAAACTAGTGTCTGTCTCTACAACTACAAGCTGAGTTGACTCTAAAAACTTTAATTTACACCTCTCTAAATCACAGTCCATTTGCCTACACTACTTGAATTTTTAGGACTCTAAAATATCAAATCCCTCCAACAGCATATTATTGAAGAGATTTTTTTTAAGTCTTTTCTTCTTCCATGTGAAAACCAATGTGTTCCTTCAAAAAGTAATCAACATTTCACTTGCACATTCACTATGAAATTATTACCCGGGTTCAATTTCCTTGTATTAACTGTACATATTACCTTGCTTCAGTCTTCTACGGGGCTTTGCCTAGCTAGATAAAACTTTACTGGAGATACAAATATTCTCTCAGTCCTTAACACAATCTAAGTCAGAACAGTAAACTGTTAACATCCACTCCCACCTTCCTCCCACCTAACTGTAATCCACAACCCTCCTGAATGGAAAAGAAGGTACACAAATTCAATCTAGAATCTCGCATCAATCTAAAGCGGTAACAGCATTAAGACTTATGTAGTGGAACCAAACATCTGGGGAGAGGGACTACAGAAACAATGTAGATTAGTTAACATGCCATCTATCATGCTATACTCTGTAAATCAGAACGTGTCATTACAGTGCTTGAAACGTGACGGTGATTTGGTAGTGGAAATTCTCAGCCTATAAGAGGCACTCAATCTTTTGAAAATTTTGCCTCCCTCATAACCAGCTAGCCTGACACACCTACACGGTACAGGGGTACAGGATTCTCTTTCTTCTAAATCACACCATCCAATAAATCCGCACACATCTCTCCTTGTAGTAAATACTGGTAAAACTCCTGGTTTCATTTAAGATTTCATTAAACACTGATATCCAACGCAGACTTAGGTACCAGTAAAAATGTCTCAGGTAAAACACGCTTTGAGCAAGCCTAAGTTTTCCTTCTGCACTTTCCTCACCAAGTAAGAGTCATCGAATGAATAACGTCCTGCAGTGTTCCGGTATTACCAAAAGACAGAGCCAGTCCCCAAAGACCGGTGGCCTTACTTTCCCACATCGCCGCCTTCCATTAAGGATCACTTAAGTCCACCTCTCTTGCATGAAACGGAGATCTTTCTTTTTCTGTTTTTTAAAGCTATTCTTAACAAGTAGGCTTCTAGTCTCTGATACCTAGGAAGTGAACTTACAAAGAGACTACCTCCCAAATATGACAAAACTATAAGACAACGTGGGAAGAAAGGGAAGAGGCGTGGGGCTTGTTTTGATCGGAACAGCTGGGGCACGGTCAATGCAATCAGGTATTTTACACATACAACGAAGTCCTGAGGACAAATAGCGTTTGCTAAAATAAACACAGTGAGACAGACGTCCCACAAACTGGAAGGCAGCGACGGACTCAATGCAAAGCGATCCAGAGGCTGCCAGGGCAGAAAGTGGCCGGAGGACCGAAGAAAACTGTAGGGGATGCTGCAGGGTGGGCTAACATGGTGCTTCTCCAGGGTGGAAGGCGATGAGGTGTGGGAACCCGAAGGCTTCATTCCGTCGAGCTCTGGTCCCTAAAGGTATCCTGGCTCACAGCTCAAGTTTCACCCGGGAAAAAAGGAGGCGGCAAACGTGCATCTCGTCACCTTAGCCCCAGCACATAAGTCCGCGCTCTCGGCTTCCTCCGCGAATAGGCGAGGAAGTAACGGTCCCCGGAGCAAACACGGAGGAGCCACGCGCACGAAGCACTCGGCGTCCGGGCGGAAAGCGCCGTCGCCGAACCCCAGCCCGCAGCGTGGGGAGCGGCGCGGCCGCGAGCGAGGAGAGCGGGCGGCCGGCGCCGCAGTCGCCGGCCCCGGCCCTTCCCCGGCCTCGCCCCAGGCGCGGCGAAAAGTTTCCAGCCAAAGTCCGCGGCACCCGCTCGCGCAGCCAACCGCCGAACACAACCGCTTCCCGCCCGGGAGAGCGGCCCACGCTGGCCCGGCCGCGGCCCCGGGACCCTCGGTCGCGCCTCCCTCAGCCCGCACCGGCCGCCGAGGTTCACCTACCACAGAGCCGGGAGAAGAGCAGCAGCGGGAAGAGCAGCAGCAGCAGCGGCGGTGGCGTCGGGGGCGGCAGCAGGAGCCCGGCCCCGGGGGGAGAAGCGGAGGAAAGTTGTGCTTTGCCGCCTCCGGGACACAGCGGAGCCGGCCCCAGGGTCCGCGCCATCCCCCACCCTCCCCCCGGCCAGCTCGCTCTCCGGCCCCCCGGCTCCCCGGGCCCCGGCGCCTCTGGCTGTGGGCGGCGGCGGCGGAAGGTCCGGCGGAAGGGCGCGCGTCCCTAACTCCCAG
The DNA here is from genome assembly GCF_963455315.2 of Globicephala melas. Lineage (NCBI taxonomy): Eukaryota > Metazoa > Chordata > Mammalia > Artiodactyla > Delphinidae > Globicephala > Globicephala melas. Next base: position 57,477,129 of record NC_083317.1, on the reverse strand, counting down.
TTCTTGAGCCGTCACCGCCGGCTGACACTCTGCCGAGCACTCGCGGCTGCTTCAACTCCGCCGTCGCCGACGCCACTGCAGAGGCTGAGGCGGGAGCCGCCCGCCGCCGCCGCCGGCACCACCACCGCCACTCCCCTCCCCCCACCGGCACCCGCCCGCCTCGAACTCCTGGGAACTCGGAACGCACCACCCCGCCCGCACGGGAGGGGGAGAGGAAGCCGACCCTCAGAGCGCAGGGACTCGCCCGCGCAACTCGCGCTCACGTCTGATCCGGGAGTGAAAGCCCGACTCCTCCCACCCCGCCCTCCTACACACGCCCCTCCCCTTTCAAAAAAACCCAAAATCTCTTTTCTCCTCTTTGATAACGGGGTTTCTCCGAAAGCAGGGCTTTAAAGAGGACAGGAAAATCTGGAATAGGTTAGTAGGCCCCGCCCCTCGCGTTCCTGCTTCGTCCCCCTTCCCAGCGTTTCCAATGGTCTCGCCCACTCCGCCCCTTGCTGGTCCACCGCGGCCCCTGCTCAGACCGAGGCGGAGGGCGGTGGGACAGTCCAGCTCGCAGCTAGGCTCCCCCGAGCGGCGCTCTCCCTCTGGCGGGGACCGGACGAGAGGCGGGGGAGGGGAAGGCACGATGGGGCTGTCTTTCCGTTGCCCATGCGAAAGGTTCCTGTCTGGGAAGCTGGACATAGTGTGCCGGACTAGTCATCTCCCTCCTCGCCGAGGGCTGAAAGGAGAGACTTTCTCCTCCTTCCTGCTTCCCGGGACAGCTGAGCTCTCCGAATCCCTCCTTTCTTCCCAGCCCCACTTCCCCCCCAGTCTGCCGAGGCACGTTTGCACAGCCGTTTTTCTTGCCCCTTTCTCTGGTGGGCAGTTTGGTGAAAGGGTCAACGGAGCCGGGAAAGGAGAGGGGCCCCAGAAGGTTTGCTTTTCTCTCTCTCGCTTCTTTGACCGCCAGGCTGTCCGCTATCCTCCCCCGGCGACTGGCAACAGGAGGCCTGGATTTCCCCGGTCGGAGTGCCTGTAGTGCCGTGGTGTTCTCCTTTGGTTTTGTTTCATTTGCATGCTCGCACGTGTAATTTTATTTTCACTGCCTGTTTTCCTATGAACTGATCGCGGGAAAGCGACCTCGGGAAGTGCTAAACACGTGCCCGTGAGAGGAGCGTCCGTGAACCACCACGACCCTCCTTCACCCCGGCAGCTGCTCGCCTTGACCTCTTTATTTGCTCGCCACGCACAGCCCTGGTGGCTTAACCTTGGAGCCACAGCCATCGGCGGTTCTGCGGGGGTGGTGGACAGTTTCGACTGTCCTGAGGGGGGCTGGAGGCAGAGGACACAGGTTCTCAGTCCTGACACCATTAATTTTATGTTGGTCCTGCCGTCGCCTCCAGAGAGCCACAAATGTGCTCCAATAGGAAGAAAGTCAAACAAGGATTTAGCCGCCTGTCGCAGCTAAACTAATGCTTGTCTGCCGCCAAGATCACGCTGTCCTCCCCCTTCAGTCACTAGGGTCTCCCCGACCTCCATCCACTGACTTACAATGTTTTACTCATCTCCAAGGCTACACACAGTTCTACCCCCTGCCCGCCGCTCTTTTTTCTTTCTTAATTTCCGCCTCCCAACCTCTCTTCCAGCGCTGGGTTAAAATACCTCTTTTCCTCCACCCCTTTTTTTTCTCTCTCGCAGTCTATGCCTGTTGCCTCTGTCGTCCCCTGTAAGCCTGTCTCCTACAACCACTCCTTTCCATCACCTAGTTTCAGGATGCACTTAAGAAGAAACCTTGTCCTGCGTTGCTCCTAGAGATGCCCTGATGACGATCATAATTGACGAAATGTAGCTATTGTGACATTCCTCAGCTGTGCTGACACCACCGTTTCCCTTGAGAAACTTTCTTTTCCTATTTTCGCATTCCCTAAACCTAATTTCACAGTTAAATTTAGACAGAGCCCACTGCGCAGCGAGTAGCTAATTATCTGTTTAGATAGCACTTTAACACGTTGTTGATACTCAGTTAAATGTTAAACAACCAAAATTTTAATGTCCCTAGCAAATTTCATTACCGTAGCCTTTCCCTGATGGTTCTAGTCTCCAGGAAAAAAGTAATTTAGCCAACATTTGAAAAGGTGCCAAAGGCTTAATATGGGGGCCATAATGCAATTGCTACAGAGACCATGAGGGATTAGCAGGTTTAGTGCTTCTCAAAAGGATGATATGGAGCTTTAAAGAATATATTTCCTCCATATTTTGAGAATTGGATTAGTGGCATGCTATTCTCCTCTGACCTAAAGTGAAGAGTGCATGGAAGAGCAGTATTTATACATGTTATATGAGCATGAAAAGAACACCACGCTGGTGTTTTACGTGCATGCATGCATTATGTTTTAATAATAGTAATTTGTGTTAATGTATCATCTTCAGCCAGAGAAGTCAAAGCAGGAAATTACTATTATCCCTACTTGACAGCCAGAGGAACCTAGGTACAGAAGTTAAGTGCAAACACTACAAGCCATGTGTGGTGGTCTCGCCGCCAGAAGCAAGTTCTTGCCTTCCAGTAGACACCACTGACCTCTCAAGATTCCTTTTAAAAAGTTAAAAACAAGTTGACTGAGTTAACTCAAACTTCTACTTTGGAAGTGTCCAGTCTCAAATTACATTCTCCTCAAATGAAGACATACCCACCTCAAGCTTTCCTGTAGGAAATTATTACTAGCTACAGAAAAAGATTTTATATTACGTGGTACAACTCACTTTCTTCAAGGGCCAGAATTATTGTTGTTTTTTTAAAAGGCTTTAACATGAGAGTATAACTGGGTTATACCATTTTCAGGCATCTGACTTACAGATAAGTTCACCTTTATTGTTTGAGTGACAAATTGGTTGAAGGAAACTTAATCATAGCTAACATTAATATTTCTGGCACCATTGAACCCAAAGTATGCACGTATTTTCCAAGAAAAAAAAATTATCTGAACAAAAAGCAACATAATCCTAATGCCAACAGTGATTTCATTGTTTTGGGTTAAAAGTACTGATGGTGTCCGTCCCACTTTATGCCTTAAAGACTGTTGGCCAATTATTGAGTTTCATTAGCTCAACTAAAAAATGAAGGTCGACATCTCAAAAAAGACATAATTATGTACAGTTTTGGGCATTTTACATTTACTCAAATAATCCAAATTAAAGGTTTGAGGCTACTAGAATTTCATAGCTGACTCTAAAAGAAGTATTTTTTAGTAGAGGTGGACTATTATGTATGTACTTCAGCTAGTCCTTTTACCATCAGCAATTTTTTTTATAACCTGCTACGTGAAGAAGTATAGCTTTTCCCTCAGTGGAAGAGATGAGCAATGCTTTGTGGAATGTTTGAATTGGCACTATATTTGACAGTAAGTTGATGTTACCCAGCTAGAATCACAGTCTTTTATAGCAGAACTATGCAAATAGTTAAAAACAAACTGTAAACCCACAAAAAAGTCCACCCACTTTAATCAAATACAGCTATTTCCTACTGAAAAGATCTTCCCCCATATATTCATACTGCTTTCTCCGTCTTATTTCCTTTGGGTCTTTGCTCAAATTGCATTCTATCATTGAGATCATCTATGACTACCCCATATGAAAGAGCTGTCCCCATCTCCAATCCCTATTTCCCACACACACAACTTGCTTTATTATCTCCATCGCACTCACCATGTGACACATTATATCTTTATATATTGTCTGTTTTCCCTTCACTAGAAGGACAGTTCCCCAAAGATGGGCAGGGACCTATTTACTTTTCCACTGTTGAAACCCAACCACCTAGAACCGTATCTGCCATATAGCTCCCAGATTGGATGATTAACTGATAACTGTAGTGACATAGCATACTCCAGTGCATATCTAATGGAAGACAGACTTAACAGAAGAATATTAATTTTTTAAGGTCTTGAGTATATGATCATGTTGAATTTTTCAAGCTGCGAGACGGTTACTCTAACTGACCATGGCTTAACACTCTTGATTTAATTGCTCTTAGTGCTACTTATTAAGCTATCATCTCTCCACTCCATATTCACTCTTAATACTGGGGCTGGGGCTGTGCAAACATATGTCTTCTTTGCCAGTTATTGATAGGTTCGATCAACAGAAGTCATTAGAGGGAGGGTGGTAGGTAGGGGTTGGGGAGAAGACATTTGTTCCATCCTGTTTGCTTCCTGCCATCAGCATCACCTCAGTAGCAATAGCCCTTCTTCCTGTCATCAGCAGTTGGCTCCAGCCTCCCGCTTTTACATTGTAAGAACCAGACTCATCACAACACATCAGAGTCACCAGCACCAGCTAGGCTATGCCTACTTCTCAAAGACCCATGCCCTAGCCAGCGAGATCTGTCCTCTGAGTTTCTTAGTTCTAATAACCCAAAATTTTCCCTTTGTTTCCCTAGCCTTAAGGTGGTAACGGCTTCCTACGTTACATATCTCTGAATCACCTCAGTGTTCCCCTTTTTGGCATGGAGCCTCCCCTTCATGCCCTGTGTAACAATGCCCTATTATTAAGTTCCCTAGGTGACATAATATAGTTTCTGTTTTCCTGATTGAACTTTGATTGATGCTGTATTTTTCGGTGACTATTTCCCAAAACTTTCCCTTATAACAGTTATTTTTCTGTAAGTCAAACTGTTTAAAATCACAGAGCCCACATCAATCTGTCAATTAATAGAAATAAAAGCAATAAGGCAAATGAGCAAAATTTGTTCTATTTCATTGACAATAATCCAAGTTAAGCAGAGGCGGGTTTGAAAGAAGTAAATTTGGAGGTAATTAGGCTGGTGTGTTAGTCATATATGCGTATGATTTGGGTGTTTTTTGGTTGATGTTCCTGATCTAGATCATGGTAAAGACAAATAGAAATTTGAAATATGAGGTTGTTTAGATTTATTTTACAGACCTTGATTGCCCTTGAGAATCATTATGAAACTAAAAGATAAGAGGATTACTTGGGGACTTCCCTGGTGGCGCAGTGGTTGAGAGTCCGCCTGCCTATGCAGGGGACACGGGTTCGTGCCCTGGTCCGGGAAGATCCCACGTGCCACGGAGCGGCTGGGCCCGTGAACCATGGCCGCTGAGCCTGCCCGTCCAGAGCCTGTGCTCCGCAATAGGAGAGGCCACAACAGTGAGAGGCCCGCGTACCGGAAAAAAAAAAAAAAAAGAGGATTACTTGGGAAAAGAAGAATTGAACTTCTCTCTTAAACCTACAATGAGAACATACATCACATAGCTATCTAAAGGCTAACTCTATTTATAATATACAACTCTTTGTAGGGGCACTAGTGTTCCAAAGAATACAGTTTTAGGCACTGATATTCAGGTAGGTTAAATAAAAGGGTAGGGCAATCGAGCAAACATGATTGAGCTCTTATGTGCTGAAGTTTACGTAAGGTGTTGGGAATGGAAAAACTCAAGTCCTGACCCCAAATACCAATAATAGTATTCTTGCAAACAGTGGAGGGATGTACAATATAGCAAAGAGCAGAAGATGAGTCTCAGGTCTGCCTAAAAGAGACTGAGAAACCCTAACAGCAAAGGTAACACTTGAACAGTCATTTATTTTTTTGTCTGTGCTGGGTCTTTGTTGCTGTGCGCAGGCTTTCTCTAGTTGTGGAGAGCGGGAGCTACTCTTCGTTGTGGTGTGTGGGCTTCTCACTGTGGTGGCTTCTCTTGCTGCAGAGCACCAGCTCTAGGCACGCAGGCTTCAGTAGTTGTGGCTCACAGGCTCTAGAGCTCAGGCTCAGTAGTTGTGGCGCATGGGCTTAGTTGTTCTGCGGCATGTGGGATTTTCCCGGACGAGGGCTTGAACCCATGTCTCCTGCATTGGCAGGCAGATTCTTAACCACTGCGCCACCAGGGAAGCCCCCCCTTGTTTTTTTTTTAATTGAGGTAAAATTGGTGTATAACATTATATAAGTTTCAGGTGTACCACATTATAATTTGACATCTGTATACACAATAAATTGATCACCACCAAAGATCTAATTACCATCCACCACCATGCTTTTTTTTTTTTCAGATTCCATGTATGAGTGAAATCATTTGGTATTTGTCTTTCTCCATCTGATTTATTTCACATAATGTAATACCCTCAAGGTCCCTCCAGTTTGTCACAAATGGCAAGATTTCATTCTTTCTTAATGGCTGAGTAGTATTTGAACAGTTTTAAAGAATAACTAGGAGTTTGCCACATGGAAGGCATGAAAGCAGCTGAGGGGATATAAGAATGACAGATGGAAGGTTACAGAGGCATGACAGAGAATGATGAAACCACAAGTATTTCTGTGCTGCCAGAGGGTAACATGCAAAGGGAAGTTAGGGGAAAAGGTAAAAATGAAGTTAGGTAGGTAGGAAGGAATTTTTTTAAACCTTATAAAGAAGTTTGGATTTTATCTGGTATGTCATGTGAACACTTGAAGAACTTCGAGTAGGGGAATGACAAGGTTAGGTTTGCTAGAAAAGTCATAGAACAGTGTAAAGGTGAGGATGGATGGGTTGTCAGGGGATTTAGGAGAGGTAGAAGCAGAAATTTAGTAAGGAAGTGGTAGGGAGAAGAGAGAATGAAAGTGTGAACTTGAGCAGTGATAAAGTGGATGGAAAGGAGAAAATGAATTCAGGGGAATTTTAGTATTTTAGAACAAAATAGTTTCTTCCCCCGGTGGTTTGAATGTGTGCTAAAATATAGTAACATAGGAAACCGAGGGAAACAGGAGGTAAAAGACACATGAGTAAGAGGATGAAAAGGGATGGAAAGAGAAACACTCAAAAAAAGTAATGAAAATATGGGTAGAAGCAGAGGGATATTAAAAGAAGACAGAAAATGGAGAAGAAAATGGGTGGGCGAAGATCAAATGGCAAAGGTTGAAATAACATAACTGACTTTTTTAATTATTGGGCAAATTTTATAATTTACTTCCACTTTATATTATTCCTTTGATTCTTATGGATGTGTCTCAGGTTGCTGAAACATCCAGTACCATTTCTTTTATATTATCATTAATCAATAAATAATTATTGAATGGAAGGGAGGGAAAAGAGTGGAGTTGTATGAGTTGCCCATTCTTCTTACTTGGTGCCCTGCAGTAAAGCCTGTACTTTCCTTCACCACAACCTGGTGTTAGTAGATTGGCTTTGCTGCATAGTGGGCAAAAATGGTCAGAGAGATACAAAGTTACTGGTTTTATAGATAGAGGAAAGGGACAATAAGGCAAGGCATTTGGCAGTGCTTGGAAGATGGAAAAGATAAAGACATGGATTCTCCCCTAGAGCCTCCAGAAAGGAATGCTCATGCCTTGATTTTAGCCAGACCTGTGCTCTACTCCTGATGTAGAGAACTGAAAGATAATGAATTTGTGTTGTTGTAAACCATTGAGTCTGTGGTAATTTGTTACAGCAATAGTAGAAAACTAATTGTGACATAATGAGAAATACACATTTGTTCTTCTTCTCTCCAGTTCCTGGCACAGAGGTCCTGTAATGCTTGGAATTTCCTGAATGACATGGGTGAGAGGAGTGCTTTTTTTTTTTTTTTTTAACATCTTTATTGGGGTATAATTGCTTTACAATGGTGTGTTAGTTTCTGCTTTATAACAAAGTGAATCCGTTATACATATACATATGTTCCCATATCTCTTCCCTCTTGAGGAGTGCTTTTTGTTATTTATAATAAGCCCCTTTCAACCATTAGTGTGCTTATGCTAATGAGGTGACTGGGGGATTTGGGCTGGTTGTCAGAGAAACCAACCCAGTGATTAGAGGGTTGGAAGTTTCAGTCCCACCCCACTCCCAACCTCCAGGATGGGGAGAGAAGCTGGAGACTGACTTAGTCATCAATGACCAATGATTTAATCAATTATGTCAACTTGTAACAGGGAAGAAAAAAATCTGACTCCATGTTGGATCTGTTTCTCTTACTTTAACCTTTGCTCTCAGTTGCTTTTTGTTACTATAATCACTAAATGGGTGCTGTCTATAGCTATAAGCGTACATAATGGCCTCCCTCGGGGAACCCTGCCCCTGTGCCTAAATGTTAAACGAAAGTGCCCTTTTAGCTCACAGGGAAACATTCTGACCCTGCCCACCTGTGAATGGCTGCAAGAAAGAAGAAATTAACACATCCCCTCCCTGAGGCTGGCCAAGCCAGGAGATGTTTTGCAAGACATATGGCCTTTTTACTTTACTTCCTCACCTCCTCCCCATCTCTGTTCTGTAAAAGAAACTGACATCCAGGCCCCGATAAGATGGTACTCAAGGACGTTAGTCCTCTATCTTCTCAGACGACTACCTTTCTGAATAAAGTCGCTATTCCTTGCCTCAACACCTTATCTCCTGATTTATTTGCCTGTTGTGCGGCAAGCAGAGCGAGCTTGGACTCGGTAACAAACTTAATGAAACTTCTATTAAAAACTCTAAACTCAGGCTTCCCTGGTGACGCAGTGGTTGAGAGTCCGCCTGCCGATGCAGGGGACACGGGTTTGTGCCCTGGTCCGGGAAGATCCCACATGCCGTGGAGCGGCTAGGCCCGTAAGCCATGGCTGCTGAGCCTGCGCGTCCGGAGCCTGTGCTCCGCAACGGGAAAGACCACAACAGTGAGAGGCCCGCGTACCGCAGAAAGAAAACAAAAACAAAAACAAAAACATAAACCCTCTAAACTCTGAGAGCTTCCATGTTGGTGACCATGTGAAGGTGCTGGGAGGGTAATGTACTCAGAGACAGCATGGAAGTTCTGTCCCCCTTCCCACAGATCTTGCCCTATGCAGCTTTTCCATTTGGCTATTCCTGAGTTGTATCCTTAATAATAAAGTAGTAAATTCTATTAAGTGTTTCTTCTGAGTTCTGAGAGCCCTTCTAGCAAATTATTGAACCCCAGGAGAGGGTCATGGAAATGCTCAATTTATAGCTGATTGGTCAGAAGTACAGTTGACAACCTGGAACTTGTGATGAGCATCTGAAATGGGGGCTGTCTTGTGGGGCTGGGTCCTTAATCTTTAGGACCTATGCTAACACCAGGTAGTTAGTGTCATAATTGAATTGTAGGAGTTACTCTGGAAGGTTGGAGAATTGTTTTGTCTGGGAACCCCCCACTTCTCCACCACCACACTTGATGTCAGAAATTGGTGTGAGTAGAGCAGAGAGGAAAAAGAGTTTTCTTTTATTAATACAATTCCCCATCACCTTACCTTAATTCTTTCGACCAACATTCAAAGACCTTAACATAAAACTCAGCATTACTTCTAACCACCTTACCTAGTTTCCCTAACACCACCCTAGGCTCACTCCATTCCTGACCAGTCTGTTCGTTTTCTTCATGAGACTCTTTAGGACCCCTGTTCCATCATGAACTAACATCCCCATATCCTTACTTTTAATACTTCTACCTTCTTGAACTAAATAAAACATAATTTTTTCTCTAAAGTTTAAGATTCTTTGCATCCACTTCTATAGAAAGCTCTTTTTTTTTTCTACTTCTTCAACCTGTGCTACCTGGAACAGGGCTGGGTGTATCTACTTCTAGATCATTGTGCTATAGACATCATTTAACAACCTGTCTTCTTTTGAATTTCTGTGTACACTTTTTCCATTCTACTACTTGAGGACCTTGACAACATCAATACTTTCCAACCTCCTGTGGACCTCTGGTCTCAGTGGGAATTTCTCACTGAAGAGCTTTTTCTAAACTAGCTTACTGTTTTCCTACCAGTTTACCATCATTATTGAATTGACTCTTCATCTTCCAAGTTTTGTTTTCTAACACTTATCTCCAAATCCATTACTCTCATTCTGGCTTTTCTGCCTTCCTATCCAGACTGGACTCCATGGTAAATTTCTCAATAATGCACTCACCAGCCTTTGTTTGCTTCGCTAGCCCTCACTAACAACACTCAGCATTCTTGCCATCGTGTTACCAAAGTACTGCTCACCACTCGAAAGCCAATACTCAAGAGACAAGTGTTGGTTGGAAAAGGAAAGATTGCTTTATTGAGGAGCCTAGCAACCTGGGGAGAAGGTGGACTTGTGTCCAAAAACCAACTCTGAAGATTCTGCTGGACCGTGAAAGTTTTTGAAGGGACAATCATTTGGGGAGGAGGTCACAGTCTTCATTATCTTCCACTGTGTGCAGACTTCCTTCTGATTGGGTGGTGGTGAGGTAACAGGGCGGTGTTCCAGGAATCTTGTGCTCAGGCTGAAGTTACCGTCCTCCACCTTGGTGGGGGCCTTAGTTCCTGCAGAACTCAAAGATAAATGTTATGTATATCCCTTGAGGAGGAACCAGGACTCTGTCCCATTCCTGCACTATTGTTTCTTGACTGCTCTTCCTTTCTTTCTGCATTCCCTCCCTTTCCTGATAAGCAACTGTTTGAATCTGCTCTTTGGAGCTCAGGGAAGGTCAAGGAGGCTGAATGCAGCCTATTTCCTACAAACAAGAAATGGGGGAAAGGGAAAGGATTTGTAGTCAGGAGGGCCCCAGAGGGTCCTGCTCCATTTCAAAAGATCAGGAGTTGCTTGATAAAATCTCAACAGGGCACGAGATACAATTCCTGAAATTTCATGGTATCAAACTTCCCCTTGAGTTCTCAAAGCTGTTCAACAGTCTTATAATCATCCTTATTGAAACCTTTACAGTGATCGCTCCAATGTTTTTCCTTTATCCTCAGGCCTCCATCCCTTTCCTTAGCCTAGGCATTGTCATCGGATAACGTTGCTTATTTCCCTGAAAAAAAAACTGAAGCTCTCCTAGATGAATTGTATCAGTCACCTTCCAGTTTAACTTGTTTTGTGACCCTTTCCTCTCCACCGCAATAATTTAAAAGTTTGTTGACAGTAACCTCATCTCCTCCCTCCCCCACAAATGGAACCTATGGATTGTTATACTGTAAGCAGCTGAGGATGGAAGAGTGTAAATACGACTCACCTCTTAGAAAAAGATCAAACACTTTGAGTATTAGAATTCTTAAAATCCAGTTTCAGAAACAGGAATCCAGCTTTCAAGATAACAGACTGCTGATAACTCTGCTACCCTTTTGTACCCTACAGTCTTTCTGTTATTGGAATAAAACGCCAAACAAAAGTGTTGACCTAATGAGTGGAACTAAATTAGAAAGCTACAAGCCAGTTTGTCAAGAAAAATCAGCTCTATCCCTTTCATGATCAAATACTTTTAATTCTAAGCTGTTCCCATTCGGTGTTTGAAAATATGATTTTGGTATAAAATGTATGTGAATATTTGGGTAAATAAATGTTTTGATGTTGTTTTCATATGTGATTCTATAACTAGATGGCTAGAACCTCAAGATTGGAGGGGGAATCTTTATAATTTTCTTTTTTTTTTTCTTCCCTCCCTTCTTCTGCTTTATAATTTTCTTTGTTTATTTTTTACTCTGTCTTTTGTACATTTCATAGAAATTCCATCTATTTAATTCCTTAATTTGTCTTTTTTTAATCTAATTCCATAACTATCTCCATGGTACTTAAATTACTGTGAAATATACTACATTAAAAAGATATATATACTACATTATTGAAAAAGATCTAGGCATTCATACGTCTATTCAACTCACCTAGAGAAACTAAAATGTCATTTCTTCCAAACTCTGTATGTATAACAACATGAGAGAAATCCCTGAGAAACTGACCCTTTGCCTAATGATAAAATAATCTTTCAGAACTATTTAATATTTTATCCTAGAGCGATTATTGACAATGAATGAAGGAACTACCCTTTCAAATGCTATGATAGAAGATATATTTCAGTTATTCAGTAAATATTTATTCAGATGATCTGTACTCCATGCAATGGAGAGGTATCAAAAAAGAAGACATAGAAGTCCTTTTTTTCCAAGGATTTTTTGGTTTAATAGGAGATTTTTTGGTTTGGTTTAATAGATATTAAATGAAAAATTATGCAATTTTTTGGTGACAATTTTCTTAATGTGAGGAAAAGTACAAGGTGCCTGAGAGTATATAATAGGGGACCCAAATCAACATGTGTGGTGAAAAAGAGCTTGATTGGTGAACTGTTATTTAAGCTGAGACCCAGAAAATAAATTGGTATTAACCTTATGAAAACCATATGAATGTGTATGTGTGTCTTGAAAGGGTTCGGTGTAAAGCCCGCATGTGCCAATTATTTGTGTGTAGCTCTTGGCTCCATTCCTGACCTTCTGTGTTCTCTAAATCACAGGGGCTGGAAGCCAGAAAACTACATTTTGCAGACTCCTTTTTCAGCACATTTCCTGTTCATTTCTGATACCATGCAGCATTGGTAGGACATTTAGAGTAGCAAATGAAGAAGCCATTTTTTCTGCTTCTGGTGGAGCCTCTGGTAGCAGCAACAGAAGTGGTAGTAGGCTCTGGGCCCTAGTAGTCAGTAAAGGTTTTAGCAGCATCTACAGAAAGACAAGTGCCTGTTTAGTTCCAACCACAGTAGAAACAGGTTTAATATCTCCAGTGTATCAAAGAGAAGTGAAGACTGGTGGGCTCCAGACCAGGGAAGAGAGCAGCTTCTTGATTTTCAGGTAATATCTCACCACTATAATGATCCTTGGGTTTTGTTTTTCTGGCTATATACTGACTAATACAGAATAGGAGAATGGTATAAGGGGTTAGAGAGATAGAAAGGGCCCAGGTAAAAGAGATTCTTATAGAGACAGTTTTTATGGACTGGGTAATTTCAGAGGCTAAGGAGTGGGAGGATTATTCCAGCTATTTTGGGGAAGGGGCAGGGATTTCCAGGAATTAGACCACTGCCTACTTTTTGTCCTTTTATGGTCAGCCTCAGAACTGTCATAGCGCTGGTGGGTGTGTCATTTAGATGCTAATATATTACACTGAGTATGTAATGAGGCTCAAGGACTACTGGAAACTTCTGCCATCTTGGGCCTAGTCAGTTCTAACCAGTTTATGTCTGATCCTCAAAGGCTATGTCATTCTTTTAAATGTTGTGCCCTGCCCCCTTCCCTCCTGTTTCAATAGGAAGAGATGATCTCTGTGAGTTGGAGGATACCCTAAGAATGGGTAATTAGGAGATTTCCCTGCTGATGCAGTGGATAAGACTCTGTGCTCCCAATGCAGGGGCCCTGGGTTCCATCCCTGGCCAGGGAACTAGATCCCACAGGCATGCTGCAACTAAGGAGCCCACATGCTGCAACTAAGGAGCCTGCCTGCTGCAACTAAGACCCAGTGCAAATAAATAAATAAATAAATATTTTTAAAAAAAGAAAGAATGGGTAATTAAGCTGCCTGGAAATGCCACCCCAGTAGGGATAAGTACCATTTTACTATTTGCCATCATCTGTCAAACAGAGACAAGAACAAATTTACAAGGACTTGCTTACACAGAAGCAGCACAAATTCTATTTGATTTTCTTCAGTTCTCAGAAATTTTGTGAGATTCTGACTGTTTTAAGCTCCATCTATAAAAAACTCTAAACAAGTTGTCAGCTTAGTGTAAACTCTTTTTTACTTATTTATTACTCATGTTAAATCCAGTATAATATGCATCTGTTTTGAGAGGTTTTTTAAAAGGAACTTAAAAAGGAGTAGTATACTAAACCGAATCTTTATTCTACCACCATTTAAGCCAAAATTAGTAGTAGAATTGTATCCTGAATCACGATGATTTGTAACTATTGAACTGTTAAGAGCAGAAAGACTGTGTGTATTAGCTATTTTTGACATATTAACCTGTTAAAAAATTGAGCCCACAAAAGTAATAACACATTAAGTTTTTCAGCCCAAATATTATACTCTGAAAAATTCTGCTCACTAGAATTGTTTTTTTAAAATCCAAATTTTTAAGATTGAAAATAAATGTAATTTCTCAGGAATTTAATCTTCAGATGGAGCTAAGACCCTTCTATCATTTAAAACTCTTTTTTAAAAATTAATTAATTAATATTTTGGCTTTGGTGGGTCCTTGTTGCTGTGCACAGGCTTTCTCTAGTTGTGGTGAGCGGGGGCTACTCTTCATTGTGGTGCACGGGCTTCTCACTGCGGTGGCTTCTCTTGTTGCAGAGCATGGGCTCTAGACATGCGGGCTTCAGTAGTTGTGGCTCGCGGGCTCTAGAGCGTAGCCTCAGTAGTTGTGGCGCATGGGCTTAGTTGCTCAGCAGCATGTGGGATCTTCCCGGACCAGGGCTCAAACCCATGTCCCCTGCATTGGCAGGCGGATTCTTAACCACTGAGCCACCAGGGAAGTCCCATATCATTTAAAACTCTTAAAATTATGTGTGAGAAGACAATAGTTTTTGTTATGATAATATAGTCTCCTATTAAAAATAAGGTAACATTCACTCCTTGCAAGTGTGTTGTTGCAAATCTACTTCAAAAGTGCTTTTAAAATCCCTTACTTTCATTCTTTTGCCTAGGGAGATTTTTCCTTTTCAAAGACCAAGTGTGACCTCCCAGTCATCTTTAAATACCAACAATAGAAAGACTTCTTTGAAGTTGTCATTGGAAAAGGTATTTTCCTTGTGCTGGGCTCAGAGTAAGACCCTAATTGATAGGCCTTTTGTAATTAAGTCTTAGTCCTCTTAAAATAGATACTCTTCTGTGATAGGCCAATAGTTATGTATCTGTATGGGAAAGTATAAATCATGCATTTTGGCCTTCCATATGAGTCCAGTGGAATATTCCCATTGCATCGACTAGGACCCACACTTGTGAAGAATTATGAAAACACGAAACACTTTGCATTAAAATGATATAACCATTTATACACTAAACAACAGCAAAATATGTTTAAAATATGTACTGTTTCATATCTCCATAGCACTACAAAGATAATGCTATTTATAAAATTGAAAACAAAGTGAGAAATGGGTACAGTATCTTTTTATAAAAATTTGTTTCTGAATAGGGCCAATGAACTTTTTGAATCAGAGAATTCTTAGATCTAAAAGTGTTCAACCTTCTTATGTTTTATACACAAAGAAACTTAGGTTCAAACCCTTTAAGCAACTAGCTCAAAGCTACACAGTGTTATCAGTTGAATACTTTCAGCTGCACATTACAGATAATCTCAGGTACAGTAGCTCAAACAAAGAGGGATTTACTTTCTCATATAATGGAAAGGCTGAAGTAGCCAATTGCTGATGTTAGTTCAGCTAATTAACAACGTCTAAGGCCTAGGTTCTTTCAGTCTTTCTTCCATGGTCTACATAGATTTCTGCCTTTTCATCCTCATAACCTCAATGCTTGTGGTCACAAAAAGGCTGCAACAGCTCCAGGCATTACAGCCAAATTAAAGGCAAGAAGAAGAGAGAATTGGAAGTGAACAACATCTCTTCAACAGTATACTGAAACTCCTCCCAAAACCCTTCCAAGAGACCTTCCTCATGTTTCTTTGGCTAGGACTGCGTCATGTATAATATCTACTCTTGGGATGGGCCTTTTAGCCTTCTGTAAGCATCATTTTTAGAAATGATTGTAGGGTTGGTCAACCAACAACGTCAGTCAAGCATAGCTATTGTGATTTTAGAAAATCATTTTTTTGTAAAATTAGAAATTGGCTATATTCTACGTAAATACTCTGGGATGAAAAATAATTCAAGGATGCTTAAGTTGCCTAAAGTTGAATTGTTTCAGAGTGGAGACAAAATAAGTAAAAGTGTCCTATTTTCCACATCACTATTATTATATTACTATTACTGTAATTATTATCATCTTGCTTGAAGGCAGGAACTTGGTTTTCTTTAAATATTGAAATTATTGGGACACACCTACCTCTTTTTAGGATTTTAGGTCTCTAAAGAGCAAATCAGGCTTGTGAAGAACACTTTGCACTAAATATTGTTCTGGGAGGAAAAGTTCTCAGCATGCTTGCAAGTTCTCACTCTGCTCAGAGACCTCTGTCCTCTTTCTTTTGCATCCTCCTTTCCAAAAGACACTCATGGCAGAAATGAATCTATGAGTCTCAGGTGTGGATCTCATTTGAGCCGAGTTTGCTTCTGCAGGCGCCAGTCACAAGTGCCTCAGAACCATGTTAACAGTGAAGATATATCTGCCCCTTTGCTTTTGAATGCGAGGTCCTTTAATGGGTCTCTGAAGAAAGCTAGGATGAGATGAGGTTGTGACACCTTGCTCTCCATGAAGTGACATGGCAGAAAGTATGATTGTCCAACTGCCATTTTACTGTATGAAATCTGTCTGTCACTCCTCTCGGGACAGAGTCAGAGACTCTCTGATTTACAATAAGGCTTAGCCGTGTGAGTCAGCACCAAGGCCACAGGCTTTGGTGTCAGAAAAATCAAGTTTTGAAGCTCATTTTCCCCACTCACTAATTCACTATATGCATATCACCTAACTTCTGTTTCTTCTTTAAAATGGGGATAATAATACTTTCTTCAAAGATCTGTTTTGAGAATCAGGTGGTATGTTAATTAACCATTTTATAAATGAGAAAGCAAGTTATAAATGCGTTATCTTGTTAATTCAGTAATTTCATTGAAGGCGGGTCCAATTGTGGGCCTACTTTGAGGCAGACTGTATTTCATGGATTTATAACAAAGTTCTAAAGTTTAACCAAGATAGTGTCTAGAAAAACTCCTCCTTCATGTTTGTGTGTTCTTTCCATCGCAATTGCTTGCAAAGGTGTAATCAGAGAAGAGTTTAAGTCTGTTTATAGTATTAAGCAGATTTCCTCTCTCATTCATATTGAGATTTTAAATTCTTTCCTTACACATCTAAGTACATCTGGTTCACTGCTTTTACCTTTACTACTCTATTTAGTAAGCCCCACTGACATCAAATAAAGAACTATTTTTATCTGGGCTCTTCTCTCATAATACCAGAAAAATGCAAGTTTGCTGGATAAAACTGGTTTAAATTCTAGAAAAATGAATAGACCTCTACTTACAAATAAATATTCACAACTTTCCATGACATTTATTTCGCAAATATGTAGATATGCTCAGGGATATTTTTTAATATCATAAAAATTAGGAGAATATTTTGTCCAGAATATCTAGAATCATCAAATATTTTTCATGTTTCATATTATGTTACTGTTCATATGATGTTCATATGTGTTTCTCCCTCAGAGAAGCCTTCTCTGACCCTCCATCCTAAATTAGTTACCCCTGGTTATTTCTTTACATAGCAAATATTTATCTGATTTAATGTTATAAGAGTATAAGCTTCATTATGACCTTGTCTATTTGGTTGACTACTACATACATACCCAGCACTTAGCTAATATATAGATGCATTCAAATAATATTTGTTAAATGAACAAATGAATAAAAGCAAAGAATAGATAATGCTTTTAGTGAATATATTCCATATTTATTCACATATTTCCCTCTTCTATAAATTGGGAGGTAGAAAAATGGTAGAGAGAGAAGGGAAAAAGAGAAGAGGAAAAGAGCAATTTAAAAAGCAAAGTTTCAGGGACTTCCCTGGTGGTCCAGTGGTTAAGCCTCTGTGCTTCCAATGTCAATATCTGGTGGGGGAACTAAGATCCCACATGCCGCGCTGCATGGCCAAAAGATTAGGAAAAAAAAAAAAAATTAAAAAGCGAAGTTTCAGATCCCAAACCTAAAAATCTGGTCCAGAGAAAGTGGTGTCAAGGAGTTGTTGAAAATCCAACTTAATTATCCAGTGTTTGTGGCAAGGTTAGAGATATCTTTTTGCTGATCTATGCAAACAGTCCAAGTTTAGAAGGAAAAGACACATAATGCAAAAACAGTCTTAAGAGGCATCTGGGAAGCAGGTGGAAGAGTGAGTGCTGACTAATTCTCCGCTCCCTGCTCTTCCATGGAGAACAGGCTGGCTAGCTCTCATCCTCTCTATTCAGCTCCCTTTGTCTGCCCTGGTGAGAACAGGGGCACATTCTACCTCATACAAAGTGGTCCCCAGAGAAAGGTGGTGATGCTAACTATGAAACTGATTGATGCTTCTGAGGTTCCCAAGTAGCCTGTCCTGATAGCTGTGGTTATTACCTTGAAATATAAAAAAATAAGTGTATTTGAAGGAGTAGTTTTTTGATATTTTTTCTCTTAGAGTGCATGCATGTGTGCACATGTATATTGAACATGTGGAGTAAGTAGAATTAGTAATATTTTTGCAAATGTGATTTCTAATTGTATAAACCATACTCTGAGTTACTCTCCTAGGTTTAAAATAAACTACCTCAGATATGTTAACCATTATTGGGATCCTGTTTAACAAATGAGTTCTAGATATTCGAGGATTGTACCTCCCATTTTATTTTGTCCCTGGGATACTGGATTTCCTGTTACACTCTACAAAGATTATAATACTTGATGTTTGAGGCATGTCTTTGATCTTAAAAATTCCTGCTCTATGTAGTCACTGGCTCAGGGAATAAAGAGGAAAGTACAGGTACCCAAAGTTCTTCTCATAAGGCAGGACAGCCCACAGTGATCCACTATGTCACTAATCTTCCCAATTCAAAGAGGTACACAGAGAAGTTAGAGCCAGAGGTTAGAAGCCAGGAATTGCCTGTTGGCCACAGGACAGCAGTTCAGCTCCTGGCAGTTTGTCTTTCTCAAAATTGGAGAATATATTGAAAAGGAGTCTTCCTTATATGAGGGGGAATATAAGCCATGGAGTTGAGGAAATACAAAAGAAAGAGTGACTTACCAATTTTTCTAAAGCTTCTCCAGGATCTTTCTCCCAGGCTAAAAGGAAAATGTGATCTAATTATCCCCATTGAGAGAAGTAAGACACCCATAAAGAAGCTATTTAATTTGTACAAAGGGAGTTATCTAAAACTATACTCACATGAAGTAGGAATGATGGCTCCAACAGCTACTAACAGCTTGAATGCTCTGGAAACAAGCAGAGCTTCAAGATTGGGTATTTATGCCAGTGTATGTATTTTGTTAACTAAAAACCCTTCTCCTAAGGAAGTAGTTGGGTGTAAGGTGAAAGGTGGTAGGCTAGTCTACTCGCAAAATATGAGACATCGTGAGAGCCTTCCAGTGTCTGCCGTGACATACAAGGTGACCCTAGAAGTCATTTTTGGGACCAGCTACAGTCTAATTTCTATAGGCATGCCAGATCAAATGTATTCTACTTCCTTGTTTGCTTTACAGTTAAAGGAAAGGGGTGTGGGGAGAATTGGAACCAAATACTACTACCTCTCCCCCAGACCCACTCCCACACATGGAAGCACAGTTCCCTGGCTAATAGAATCTTAGATCTGGAAGGGACTACAGAAATCATCCCATTTTAACATATTTGCTTTTTTGTTGACACAGGCCAAGGATGCTGGACTGCAGAACTGAATCAATTGGCCTAAGTTAACGTGCTGTGAGAGGAAGGATGCTGTACAGGATAGGAGAAATGGATTCAAGTTCCCTGGCTAATAGAATCTTAGATCTGGAAGGGACTACAGAAATCATCCCATTTTAACATATTTGCTTTTTTGTTGACACAGGCCAAGGATGCTGGATGCAGAACTGAATCAATTGGCCTAAGTTAACGTGCTGTGAGAGGAAGGATGCTGTACAGGATAGGAGAAATGGATTCAAGTCCAGGACCTATACCTAGAGAGCTTGGGCAATTTTTTTTTTTTTTTTTTTAAGCAAAGCTGGTTTTTATCTCACCTTAGTGTTGCTCTCGCGCCACCTGCTAGAGACACACCACTGGTCTTTTCATTAAAATAAAATTCCATCCACACCCCGTGGCCTGAGTTCAAGATCTGACCCCGAGCCTGGCAGAGGAGCTGTGGGCGGCCATCAGGCTTGAAGCACCTTGTGGAGGTTTTCTGAGGCTGCTCCCTGCACAGTGACCGTTTTCTGGCTCTGAGGAGGGACGCCCGACTCCCAGGCACCTCCAGTGTTAGAGCTGTGGTTTCGGCGCAGTGGGCGTGGCCTCAGAAGGCAAGGGTGCCGCGATGCCCTGGCAACTTCACAGCCACAGGCTCAGTCCCCCACCCCGACCCTGCCTCCCACCCCAGCTCTCATCTCCGCAAAGCACTGGGTGCAGGATGGGGAAAGGTGAGGCATGGGTGAGGGCCCCCTCCTGACCACCTGGGCGCCTGAGGGTGGTCACTCCAATGCCCCAACTTGGCCACAGCGCATTGCCTGGCCTGGAGCCACGTGGCCACCCACAAGTCCTAACAAGCATGGCCTGGATGGCGGGCTCCCCGGTCCCATCAGAGTGGCCCCTTCCCAAGCTCGCCCGGGGCTCCTGCGGAGGAGGTGGTCAAGTGGCTGGCTTCAGCAGGCCCTCGGGGTCCAGGATTTGAGGCCGAGCTTCACCTGAATAGTAGCGACGTATCTGACGCCGCAGGCCCGTGAGATCCATGCCCAGGGCAGCGTTAAGTACGTCTGAGAGTGGGGCAGGCCTCGTGGACAGTCCCTTCAGAAACTTGTCTTTGTCGCCTGGAATCAGGCTCTTCCCCACTCCTAATCATTACACATGACACCGACATAATCTCCCTGAAATACTACTTCTATCATTTCATGCTTGTGCTCAAAATAGTGAATAGTTTTCTATTAGCACCATACTAAGCATCAAGTATTAATTCATTTGCTTCTCCTGGGGCAGAAGTTGCAAACTTAAATACCTACACAGAATATATGTCTTACTGAAAAGGAAGTTGCTAAAACGTGGCTTCCTCTGGAGGGCTGCCATGTGGGAAGGCAGACTCAGTGATGCCAGACAGATCTTTCAATATTTCAAGAGAAAGGAAATGTAGATTCTTTGTAAAATATCTCCATTTAAAAATGTGGATAACTAAATCAATTTTTTTCTTTGTGACTTCATTTTGTTTGTCAATTATGTCGAAACTATATTTCAAAGTCGAAACAATATAAGTTATATTCACAGGAGTCTTGCTCCCATTTCTGTTCACATCACCATGTTCGGTCCCTCCCCTTGTAACTGCTTAGTGTTTGGTTTATCCTTCCATCATTTCTTTTTGAAAACATAAACATTATACATACGTACTCATATTTCTTTCAGTTTCTTACATAAACAATAGCATACTATAAACACTGGTCTGCCCCTTGTTTTTTTCACTTAACACAGTTTGGATTCATATCGGTATATAGATATCTTCCTCATTTCTTTATCGAACTATATTAGATAACATTGTTATATACTATAGTTTTTCCAGGTATTGACAAACTACAGTCTGAGGGCCAAATCTAGCCTGCCATCTGTTATTTTTCTCCGATTTTTTTTGGCTGCGTTGGGTCTTTGTTGCTGTGCGTGGGCTTTCTCTAGTTGTGGCGAGCAGGGGCTACTCTTCATTGCAGTTTGCGGGCTTCTCATTGCAGTGGCTTCTCTTGTTGCCGAGAGCATGGGCTCTAGGTGCACGGGCTTCAGTAGTTGTAGCACACGGGCTCAGTAGCTGTGGCTCGCGGGCTCTAGAGCGCATGCTCAGTAGTTGTGGCGCACGGGCTTAGTTGCTCTGCGGCATGTGGGATCTTCCCGGACCAGGGATGGAACCCCTGTCCCCTGCATTGGCACACGGATTCTTAACCACTGTGCCACCAGTGAAGTCCCTGCCATCTGTTTTTGTATGGACTTCAAGCCTAGAATGAGTTTCATGTTTTTAAGTGGCTGAAAACAAAATCAAAAGAAGAATAATATTTTGTGGCACAAAAGTTATACAAAAGTCAAATTTCAGTGTCCACAAATAAAGTTTTATTGAAACATAGACACACTCATTCGTTTATCTTCTGTAGCTGCTTTTGTACTGTGATGGCAGAGTTGAGTATTGCAATAGAGACCATATGCCCACAAAGCCTAAACTATTTACTATTTGGCCTTATATATGTTTGCCAACCCTTGTTTATTCAGCCACTCTACTATTAATAGAAGTTTTGTTTTTTCCAGTTTACTGCTATTCTAAAGTATATTCTTAAAGTATAGCCTTAGACACAAGTCATTTTGTATTTTTGCCAGTATATCTTTACAACAGATGCCTAGAATTGGAATTGCTGTGTCAGGGTAAATGCATAAGTAACTGCACTAGAATTAGTCAAATTCCTCTCTGTGGGGATTGTGTGATTTTTGCTGTCTCACCAGCAATGTATGAGAATAACTGTTTAGCCATGGTCTCACAAACAGAGTATATTGTCAGATATTAATTTAAGTCGTTTTAACACACTGGAAGATTCCCACAAAGTATGTCTAAACAAAAGATGCAGCTAGGGATCCACCCTTTTCTGGTCTGCAATGTATTATTGGTCAAGTAGTACTGTGTGCGTGATAGTGTCTGGTCCTGAGGGTGCAAACGGAGACAAAGTCATCCCTATCTGCCCAAGTTTGTGCCCTTCAGGCCTGCCTGCCTCGCTGGAGGAGAGTGCCTTTACCTAATTGGTTCCGCCAGAGAGTCACCATTTTCTAGTTTACTCATTAGAAGTACCTTTTTGCAGTTTATTGCTACAGGGACTGGGTCAGTGGTGATAGAGGGTGTGAGACGGGAAGGGAGTCAGCTCCACAATTTGTGACCCCTGGTGGCGGGTGTTCAGACACAGAACTCATTTCACCTACCTATTTATTTTTTCTACTCTCTCCTTATATGCACTCTCCAAATCCACACCATCCTTTAAGGCCTAGCTAGCTCAGATCTTATCTTCTCAGCAAAGTCTTTTGCAATCACTCTCGTTAATCCCCCATTTATTTATCTATTAATATATTTAGTCAGTCAGTCAATCACCCTGTGTCTTACAGCCTATCACTAAACTGGATCATTTTCTTGATTGTTTTCTCTCATCCACCCTCCTTTGTCCCTTCCCTCTTCCCTAAATCAGCTTTCTCTCCATCTTCTAGCCCTTTCTCTCTTAGACAGCAGAGTGCTAGGTATAAAGTTGATGTTTAATATCCAGAGGGGATAGGAGTGAAAAATATACACTGTGAAGAAATGCACCAAATTTTCCAAAGTTGATCCAGAAAACACTTGAAAATTCTTACTAGATTAGCTGCTGAGGTGGGGTGTTGCACCTGAATGGGATCTGCAGGTCTCTTCTTTCTGATTGTCAGGAGCAGATGTTATGTCAGAGGTTAAGTGTCAGTTGTGGTTTAACAAGAAGCTGAGGTCAGAGCCACCAGAGAGGCAGCAGGTATCAGGAGATGGGGGAGGGATTAGGAGCTGGGGAGACAGGATAGTTTGACTAGTGGAGTGCTCGGTACTGCAGGGTGATCTGATTCCAGATAGAGGGGCAACAATGTGAGGGTGCTAGGACGGTTTCATTGGGTTGTGGTGATGCGTTGAGAAGTCAGGACTGATGGTCTAAGGGGGGTCAACAGACTTTTCAGATCTATATAATAAATATTTTAGGCTTTGCAGGCCATAGGGTCTCTGTTGCAACTACTCAATGGCTGTTGGAGTGTAAAGGCAGCCCCAGACAATATGTAAATGAATGGATGTGGCTGGGTTATGATAAAACCACGGATGCTGATTAGTAACTAATCTAGGATTTAAACACCCAAACAAGCATCTGTACGCACTTACCAATGAATACAGCTTGAAATTGGGTAAAGGCCCATAGTTTTAATAGGGACACCAGGTAAATCACAGGGCAGAATAATAATAAATCACACTCTCAGTTACCACCCATGGTCACAACTTAAGACAGATTTAAGTGCTGACTCTAAAGTGCTATCTGTAAGGTGAAATTAGTAGAAAGTTTCAACTAAAAGTCCATTATTTTAGAGTTTCAGATAATGATGTGATAATAAACAATGAGTTGTAGCTTCTCTGGTACAAAACTCTAGTGTTGGGTTGGCTCTAAAATATATATTTGAAGCTGTGAATTTCTGCACATCAGTTATCCATGCATAAATGAGGACACAGTGAAGCACACACCAACCTAACACTTTTTATCAATGATACAAGAAAATATTCCACATATACCTACTCTTCTTTACACTGCTGTGATTTACATAGTACTTACACACATATTGTTTTTACCATGTTATGCATAACTTCCCCACAACCCTGGATGGTTGGAAGGACAGATATTATTATTCCTGTTTTATAAATGGCACTATAAGGCTCCACGAAGTTAACTGAGGGATTGGAGATTAAGAAAATGATCTATAAAGCCAGATCTTAAACTGGGGCCAGGTTCACAGGTGTGCTACCTATGCAACTGTACAGGACTCTGCATTTAGAAGGCCCTCATGCTTGGTTTAATGCTCTACTTTTGTTGCTTTGAAATTTTTAATTTATTAACAAAGGGCCTCACAATTTCATTTTGCACTGGGCTCCTCAAATTATGTAACCAGTCCTGCCTTAAACCCAAATGCTGTTACCATGTAATCTATATTTTTCTTTTGTTCATATATATATATGTGCGTGTGTGTGTATATATATATGTGTGTGTGTGTGTATATATATGTGTGTGTGTGTATATATATATATAAATATAAAATATGCTTATATATATACCAACCTAGACCTTGGTATATTTAATCGATTACCTTTGCATTTACTCATAGCAAGTCATTTATTTTCTTTATAAGACAACAAATAAATCCCTTCAAAATTCTGATGGAAAATGATTTTCTACCTAGAATTCTATACCTAGATAAAGAATCTATCAAGTGTGGGGTAGAAAGTAGCAGAAAAATATTTTCAGTCAACAAAGACTCAGAAAATTTGCCTCCAGCAATATAGGGAATAAACTAGGAAATAGGAAGGTATGAAATCCAGGGGCTGCAACCCAGGAGAGTAGTCAAGGATCATCCCAGGATAGCAATGCAGCAGGTTTAGAGAGCAGCAGCCCCAAAGGAAGCAGAGAGTTGAGATGGAAACTTGCTGTGGTCAGGATGGGAGAGAGGGGGGAAACTCATTTGATAAACACCTGATATGATGGGACTTCAGAAAAAAAAAATAGAATGGTTATAAGAACCTGCAAGAACAAAGTAAAATAATAGGAATTCCAGGAACAAAACTTAAAAGGTGAGTAAGACAGAAAATGTAACTGTAGTGCAACTGTTTGACTGATAGTACAATTCCTTGACTCTGCAGTGAACATTTATATATACTCAAAATACTCTCAACACGGTTAGGTTATTTAATTAAAAGTGACATAACTAGTGGGAGGAATGGAGGAGGGGTGGTGGTGGTTGTGCTGTGATAGGTAAATCCTCATCTATCATAGAAGGGCATAAATAGTATCTAACATTGGTAAATCAAGAATAGCAATATAAACATACTATTTATAAATACAAAAACTAGTAGTTAAAGAGAGGTTGCCTCTAGGGAATAGGGTTGGGGAGATAACGGAGAAAGAAATTGTTGATATTCCTTATAACCCTTTCAATCCTACTGGATTTTTGTAAGCATATGCATGCACTACTTTTATGGAAATAGGATTTTAAAAACCATTTTAAAGTTGGAGTTCCACATCAGTCATTAAAATGATGGAAGTGAACAGACTGTGCTGTAATCTTTGCAGTTTACTCATAGATCTAGTATGAGCCCCTATTTCTTAACTAGCCTATGTGGTTCTAGTCCATGTGTTCTAATTCTTACTCTCCTGATGGAGGAGTTTTAAAGCTTAATTAGCTAATGCCTATAAAGGGATTTCAGGTGCTTGGATGAAAGACTTCATCAATGCTGAAGCTATTTTTTTCTAATGAGAAATTTTAGGGTACATTTAGCTATGACTTTTATCTGACATCAAATGATAAGGAAATATAGGAAACTGAACATTAGAACTACCACATTCTATTATACACATAACATTCTATTATAGTCTGCTTTACTTTTAAAACTCTAGGTAATTTTAAAAATCAAAGGAAAATCAGCATTTTTACACTTCCTAGAGGTCACCAGGAATAAAATATAGACAATAAAGTTGAATCAATTTTTAAGTGAAACTAAATGCACTCTGAAGACATAAATAAGATTGAAAAGTTGAATGATTTTTAACATATCACATGTCATTACCTGGTGTTAGATGGTGTTAGAGAAGAGTACTGTGATATAAAAATTTAAATAACATTTATTGAGCACCTAGTATATACCAGACCTTTTGCTAGCTTCTTTCAATTACATAATCTCTTCCAATCCATTTCATCTCCATTGTGCAGATAAAGAAATAGGTTCCAGAAATGGTACGTCACCATTCAAAATTAGACAGGTAATATGGTAAATCTATAGTTTAAACTCAGAGAGTCTAATTTTAAGTTTGTGCCTAGTTGAACATACCATGAGATTTTCAGATAAAGCAAGTGAAACAAAAATAATGAGAGTAATAATATTAACAGGGTACAGGGGCAGCTGTCTCAAATTGCTACCAAATTTAAAAAGCTATGAGTTGGCAAGCTGGGGCTGAAACATTCACAGTAAAATTGGATTTAGTTTGGACAAAGCAGAGGTTAAAGCTCTATAATTTGAGGAGATTTAGACTCAGGCTTTCGTTAGGTAGCAGGAATAATAACTTGAACTTCTAGATCAGTGCTCCTGAAAATGTGGTCCCTGGACTAGCGGTAGCAATGTCACCTGAAAACTTATTAGAACTGCAATTATTGGGTCCCAATCCAGAAAAAGACCAATACTTCTCAAACTGTGGGTGCATAGGAATCACCTGGACAGGTAGTTACGGCATGGATCCTAGATGCAGGAATTCTGACTCAATTGGTCTATGGTAGGGACGAGGAATTTGCATTTCTAACAAACTCGTAGGTGATAGTGATGCTGGCATTCCGCAGACCACAGCTGTACTTGAGTTACAGATCATTGAATCTCACTGTATGTTACCAATTAATTTTTGTTAAAAGAATGAACACTTGAACGAATGAATGAACTTTTCACCAGGACAAGGAATTGGGAAAAGGAAGTGGTTAGGTATAGAGGATAGTTAGAACTGAAGAATCACTGGAGACAGGTGGAGCAGATAGCTCAAAGTCAAGGGGCTTGTTAGTCAGTGTTATTCCTAGAGAGGATGAGGTATGCATAAGGTACTTATGTTGGGAGATGATCTGGAATTTCCTTCAGCAGCCCTAGTTTGGTTTTATCCATTCTGCATCCGTTAGGTCCCAGACATGGCAAGAGGGGAACTTTTTAAAAAATCAATGACTGCAGCTAGTTTTAGCCAAGAATCCATGAGTCATTGGAGGGAAGAGGGTGCAGGTGGAAATTAACTACTAAGTTTCAGCGTCATATTTTTTTCTCTAAGGCATTCCCAAAATGCGAAGTTTGACAAATATGCTGATAGCACCTTCTCTAAACTCTCTTGCTTTCATGTCAGCAGAAAGCAGCAGTGCCTGAAGATGCATAATAATAATAATAACCAAGTTTCATGGTATGAAAATAAAAATTTTAAAGACTTAAAACAGAAATAAGTTAAATATAAAATATATTTTGGTCTTAAAAAAAATTCCATACCTACTACACCTTCCCACCATTTCCAATTTCTCCCCCAAATCTGGAAAGTAATGTTGAAATTTCAGATTCAGTTGAATATATTTGTTTTCTAGAACAAATGATCAGAAATAGATTGTGTAATTTTTGTCATATGAGGGTCATATTTAACAAAATCAAACACCACCACAGCAGAATTCAGAAATCCACAGAAAATTATTGTCTCTTGTGGTAATAAGTGTAGAACAACTTTTCTTTTTCTTTCAGAAAGAAGACAGGAGATTTATAGAATTATAGAATGTGGAAGAACCCTTAGGAAACTTGAACCCTTTGCATTCAAACCAGAGAAGGAGAAAGTAAACAAAGGAGAAATGATTAAGTTTGGTTATGCATCCTGAGTAGTAAAAGGTATATAAAAATACAAACCCCAAAGCCTCTGAATTACAGAGAAATCTGTGGGAGAAAGGACCCCACTCTTTTGGAGATATTTATTTTTCAATTAGTCAAGGATATTAGAAACGTCTCAAATATTGGCTTGGGAATCTCTTACTTTGGGTTTCTCCAGAAACATGATCAAGGATTTAAATCCAAGTGGTATATTTGGAAGATGATCTTAGGAAGCACCAGTGAGGAAGTAAGGAAGGACAATAGAGAAGGGAAGGTGGCCAATAACAGCACTTTATTAAGCAAGTTACCATATAATAAAGGAGGTGAATCCCGCTGGAGACCTCTGGAGCCACTGTAGAACACATAATTCTCCCACCAATTCCAGCAGTCAGCCATTAGTGAAGGCTGGTGTGAAAAGAGTGGGATAGAAATTCATTCTCTGGCATTGCTGGTCTGCCATGTCTGTGGGCAGAGAGAGCTCCACTGAATCAACTATTGGACTTGCATGGTCCAGAGCAAAATGAGAATGTGGGGCTGCTTGCTCAAAAAGCCAAGAAAAGGCCCCCTACCCCCACATGGTACATGTGTGCATGCATAGGTGTGTATATGAGTGAGTTTGTGTGTGTGCTTGCTAGTTATTTAATATATCGCTCTGGCACAGGGCTACTCACAGGGCAAATGCAGAGGCTCACAGTTGCCTGGTCCCTCCCCCAATCCATCCTACAACTGGGCACATGGAATGTGCTGTATGCACATGCCTGACCCTGACTTTCACCCAACTTGTGTCCAGACGTTTGGCCAAAGGCAGAAGGTGGCAGAAGTCACTGAGTCAGGGTAGGGGAGAGGCAGGAAGCAACAAGAAGAGGGAGTGCATATGAGTGGAGCCTCCAAACCCCTGTGCATGTTCTACTGCCCCATTGGACTTCACTTATAGAACAAAGTTAAACTTACTAAGAATTTCAATATAGCAACAGCAGAGAATTAAACCCCAAGCATGAGGCCCCCTTCTGAGTACAGGAACCTGTAAGGCTGCATTGGCCATACCCCCAAGAAGCTAGCCCTGATATGGTCAGCCAGATGAGCCCTCTGGCAAAGAGATAAAGATGCTGGTAGCTGGAGAGTAGAGGGGACTATACTGGTGAAAGCTCAAGGGGATATGGGTGGGACACCAACAGTGCATGGTACAGGCTCAAAGATTTAACCTGTAGATAGCTTTTCCTATAATTAATTTAACCTTTCAAATGAGATCATAGGAAGTTTTTTTTTTTTTTAATAACTTCATTTATTTATTTTTGGCTGCACTGGGTCTTTGTTGCTGTGTGCAGGCTTTCTCTAGTTGTGGCGAGTGGGGGCTACTCTTCGTTGCGGCGCACAGGCTTCTCATTGCGGTGGCTTCTGTTGTTGTGGAGCACAGGCTCTAGGTTCGTGGGCTTCAGTAGTTGTGGCTCACAGGCTCTAGAGCACCAGCTCAGTAGTTGTGGCTCACGGGCTTAGTTGCTCTGGCATGTGGGATCTTCCCAGACCAGGGCTCAAACCTGTGTCCTCTGCATGGGCAGGCGGATTCTTAACCACTGCATCACCAGGGAAGCCCATAGGAAGTTCTTTAATTGGCCCTGAAGAGAGTTACTCCAACACTTGCAGATAATCTTTTCTTTTGGCTCACTCCCACGCGTCAGGGAATACATACATCATAGCAACTCATAGTTATCATACATCTAATATATATGGTTTCCTGAACAGGCTCAATCATGTATTGAATATATTTATTGAGCTCCTATTATAGACCAGACACTGTGGCAGCTGCTAAAGATATAGTGATGAACAAGACCAATAGACTCCCTGCTATAATGGAGTTTATGTTCCAAGTTGCACTCAAGGAATCTTCTTGTATCCCACTGAAATTCTCCCCACATCTTGGAAGTGGTGCTGATATTTAGAAAGGAGAAGTGATATCCTTATTTCATGTCAATGTATCCCTTGAGAGTTATTTATGAAAATGCAACAGCTATATTTGCCTATGTCTTAAATCCATTTAGAATCCTTGTTAGGCTATAAATTCTGTGGAAAGTCCCCTGGGTTAATTAGAGATTTTGTAGAAATAGTTCCTTATATTTCTTTTCACAATGACAAGATCACCAGCCCATGACCCAGGATAAACACATAAGCAGTGGTTTTTAATATACTTTGGTTCCTAATCGTTCTTAATTATCATAAGGTTGCTCTAAAAAGCAAAGCTTTGTAATAGATCTGTACTCCCCACCTACCTCATAGGGTTCACTTTTTCCATCAAAGTGAATTAAGCCAGAAACTCAGTCTTCTATTTGGGACTCCATCAATTATGATCTTAAAACTGTTCCTAAACATTTTGATCTTAATTTCTCTTCAGTGCCCCATTAAAATATGAAAATAGCACTATATTGATGGTTTCTCTCTCTTTTTTACTCTGTCTTTGGTGTGAAGAAGATTTTAAGAAATAACTCCTCAACACCAGCAAGGCTTTCAGAACTGTGAAAGAAAAATCGCATCATGAAACAAAATAATTCTCACTTTGTTCCTGGAAGAAAATGGCCATTGTTTCTTATCTCTGAGGTAGTTCTTGGTATGGTGAGTGAAATGGCAAGAATAATTGAGAAAAATAGCTGTGTGTATCACAAAAGCCAAATGCATCTTTTCTATTACATAAATAATGATCAGCTCTTACTCACAGTTGTTATTGTATATTTAGAAAAGAGGTGTTTATATTCCTAGATATGATATGAAAAGCCTCATATCTCTTTCACTATATTTGTAGTGATTTAAAATATCAGTTGCAGCATGCACCGTGTATCCCATCCACATAAAGATGTAATGCATCTTAGAACATACCTATCTCAAATGAAGCTGTTGGTAAACTATCTTTATACATCTGATTCTAGAAGAGCAGAAATAGCGTACATAAGAAATATCAAAATAAGTAACATCACATATAAATCCGATTTGTTTCTTTTAGTGTTGAAAATTGTATTGATAGTTGTATATATCTTTTGTTGATAAAATCACATGGAAAGAAAGGTTTTAGGCATTTTAAATGACATTTTATGCCACTTTAGAATTTTTGTTTTCTATATAATATAGAAAAATAATTGCAAAACATTCCACTAGCGAAAAATGGCAGCATGAAAGCAATTTCTCATTTCTTGCTTATAAAAATCTCTAAAAGCAAAGAAACACATAAGAAATCCTAGATTAACCATACTCTATTCAAATGAAATAAATGTTAAACTAAATTTAACCTTTGTTTGATGGCTCTTCTTCACATCTGCTATTGCAGAACCTCCAGCCTCCTGCAAAGTTTCCTACAGTTATTTCTGAAGGATCCCTGGTGATGTTTTA
This sequence comes from Globicephala melas, assembly GCF_963455315.2. Classification (NCBI taxonomy): domain Eukaryota; kingdom Metazoa; phylum Chordata; class Mammalia; order Artiodactyla; family Delphinidae; genus Globicephala; species Globicephala melas. Next base: position 57,446,055 of record NC_083317.1, on the reverse strand, counting down.
TCATAATTCCTAAGTTCCATTGCATATTATTATATGGTGTCATCCATTTTCCTTATCTCCAACTCTGACCTGAATCTGAGGATGCTCAATGCTGAGGGGTCTGTTGTCTATAGGCCACATGAGGATGGCCCACAAGTGTCTCTGTCTCCCACAAATGTCCTGCTCATCTCTCGCAGGCTGCTCTGCTGGGAATGGCCCTCATTTTTTCTGGACATTGCTCTCTCTTGTCAGATTATTTCCTTTTCCCACTAGGTTCTCCTTCAATTGATGTGATAAGTCTTCTAAGAAGTCAAAATTTCCACTAATAGTAAAGAAACTTCTCTTGCTCCAGCCATACATATATTTTCTGCTGAGCTTCTCAAATCTCAAACCCTGAATCATCCTTGATTCTTCTCTTTTTTTTTCCATATCCCACACCAGTTCATAAGTAAACCCTCTTGGCTCTACCTTTAAATATAGCCAAAATATGACCAGTTTTCACTCCATCTACCTCTACCATCTTACTCCAAGTCTCTATCATCTCTTGCCTGGGCTATTATAATAGTTTCCAATGTATGCCCTTGCTTTCAGCTTTGCCACTCATACAGCAGCGAGAGTGATTATTAAAAAACCCATGTCACACTTCTGCTCTGAACACTTCAATGTTTTCTCTCCGTCTCAGAATGAAACCCAAAGGATGGACCTTATATTACACAGCCCTTAGTGATATTGGGCTTGCTACCTAATACTTCATCATCTTCAACTCCCCCTCACTAACTCATCACTCACTCTTAACTCATATGTTCATAAAGCTTCTTCCCTTCCTTAATTTCTGCTCTCTGCAACTGTCACCTTCTTAGAGAAGCCTTTCCTAATATGACTCCCTTATTAAAAAAAGAATAGCTTTCCCTGTCCACTTATATCCCACCTACTTTCTTGTCCCTTAACTGACTTTTTCATTTCAGCACTTTTTGACATCGGATACATTAAATATTTATTCAATATATTTGTTTATGGTCTGTCACTCCACATAGAACATCAATTCCATGAAAGTAGCAATGTGCTGTGTTTTATTCATAACTATATCCCTAGAACCTGGCAAGTAGTAGGAGCTCAATAAATATGTATCGACTAAATAAGTGGATGTGCTACTGGGACAAAATTCTGGTATTCCTGGATCTTTGACTAAATATTATAGTACTAACATTATATCCTGCTATAACTCCAAGCTATTATATCCAATAATACTACTACCACCAGTGATTAAGAAATGTATGTTGGGTACTGAATGAGTGGCCTCAAATGTTTGGCTACCTTTTAGGGAAAGTTTGGCTGCAAGTCTGGGTAGCTTAAGAATATCTTAAGATGTGTTATATCTAAATTATATTCATCATAAAACTTATATAAAGGATAATTTTTAGTTATCAACTTTTTTTGACGCGCAGGCTCAGCGGCTATGGCTCATGGGCCCAGCCGCTCCGCGGCACGTGGGATCCTCCGGACAGGGGCACGAACCCGTGTCCCCTGCATTGGCAGGCAGACTCTCAACCACTGCGCCACCAGGGAAGCCCAATTTTTAGTTATCAACTTTTAATTCAATAATATCTAAGGTTTTTCTCAAGTTATACTTTATATATATTTTCTTTCAAAGTTAAATAACTGATAATATATACTCAAGAGAAACAGAGATCTAAAAAAAGAAAATTTCTTATTCTATTTGTAAATCCAAAAGGGAAAAAAATTTGTGAATGAGCAGGACTAATTTTTTTTTTTTTACATAACTTACATAGTTTTTAAAAAAAAATGTAAGTGTGGATTTGTTTTCCTGCTTTTGTCTACAATGTCTTTCTCCTTTCTAATCAAAGTGATAATTTATTTTCTGTATAAATGACAGTGAATTTAAAACCTTCCTTCAGAATAATGTAATTTAAATAAGGCTATTTTAAAATGGGCCATTTGTCTACAGGAAAGCTTGATTAGGCCTAAAAATCTATCCAAAGAGATTTTTTTGAAAGTCTTGTAAAATTTTTGTTAATATCTTCAGTAACTCACATTAGCTTCCCAACCTATAATTAGCTTCATTAATCTCTGGACAATATTTCTAGCCTCTAAGGGCTCTTGTAGACCAACAAGGGTGATCTGCAAAGCATGGAGAGAGATGCAGGAAAAAGAAACAGAGTAATTAGGCCATAAAATAGATAGTAATCACTTTCCTATGTTAACTAGCATTTACAACATCCTTTGAAGTACTTAGAAGTTTCATGCCTGGGAAAAATATGAAGGTGAGAAAAATGAGCTATGAATAAAGAATGATCTTTTGGAACATGAAATACCAGTATAAAAATCTTCAGGCCAGGGGAAAACTTACTCCAAAAATTTCAATTTAAGTTCTGAATTAGACAACCTCATTAAACAAACATTCTCAGTCCTTACCAGATTATTTCTGCTGTGCTATGATTACAGAGAATGCCATAATTAGAATCTTCAATAGCAAAAGAAAAATTATTTAATACTATTGTAATACTTTTTACCTGAAAAATGGAAACTTGCCTTCTTTTATCTAAAATAATGTAATGCTTAAAGGCTGCTGAATTGTAATTATTTTGGTTAATCTTTATGTCCCAGGCTGAATGATTAATCCATCAAGGCTCAAAAATACATTTGCAGGCATTTTGATGGGAAATTCATTTCTATAAATCAGGCATTTTGATGGGGAATTCATTTCTATAAATGGCCTAGATTTTTTCCCCTTTTTTCAGTAAAGGTCATCAGAGTAGAATGGTAATAAAAAGCCATGATTCTCAAACTTTAGTGTGCATGTGAGTCATCTGGAAGGCTTTTTAAAATTGCTGGGCCCTACCTCCAGAGTTTCTGAGTCAGTAGGTCTGGGTGGGGCTCAACATTTTGTATTTCCAAGAAGTTTCTAGGTGGAGCTTATGCTGACGGTCTGGGAATTATACTCTGAGAACAGTGAACTGCTAGTTTAAATTAAGGGAAGTGGTTACCCAACAAATCATTTTCTTTGAATTTATGTCTATTTTTTAACTGGAAAGATGTTTTTATCATGCAAGGAAAAATGTTTAAAATAGATTGTTCAGATATGATTTTTAAAATGCACTGAGCTCTCTACTGTGTCTTAATGAATCTTATTTGGAGCTTACCAATAGCACACATCCTCAAGATCGCATACCTAAGCAACGTTTAAAGTTCTAGCTGTAGCGAAGAATCCATACATTTAGAAAACTATTGGTACATTACTTCCATCTCCTAATACCAATCAAATGAATTGACTTAAGAATAGATAATATTAAATAAAAATCTTCTAGTTTAGATTATATTCATTCATTATCTAATACTTTATTTACACTGAACCAATTTCTGGAACTCTTTATTAATACATTGAAGCTAGCTTACTTTGAAAGAGTCCTTGATCTAGGCTGTACTTTTTATCTTTCTTGCCTGAAAAAAAATTTGCATGATCAAATGTACAATGCCAAGCTATTAAGATATGATTCTCAATGGATATATTCTCATTGTAAATAAATTCCTCACAATCTCAACTATCTTTTGTTCAGTTACATGTCCAGTTTGAAGGAAGGTACTATTGAAATAAAGATGAGAAACAAAGGAGTAGAAAATTCACTTCCAGGGCCATAGCAGTAAAAATTATCCCCTCAAAAAGTTTTTTCCTTAATTTGACCTGATTGCCATTGTCTGTCTATACCTAATATAGGAACTTTTCAATTTTATGTTCTTTTGCTCATTTTGCACACATTATCTTCACCAATATAACTGATGTTATGACTTCTATTTTCAGCCTGTTCCTCCACCTCAGACATTCACCAAAACACCAGAGATGGTCTGTCTTGTCTAGAGGAAACTGACATCATTTCCATGGACCTACCACCATTAAAGTTATTTGGAATTGATGACCTGCCGTCTTCCTCTATCGTCCCAAGGTGACTTTTGTTATTTGCACCTTTCCTGTTGGAACAGTATTTTATATTTATTAGGCTTCTCCCAGGCTTTGGAATTTGCAGAGATGCTTCTGATTTATAAAGCAGCCCATATCCTTTTAAGTATATCTTTTCTGAATAATTTTGATATAAAGCTTCATGGATAAAGTAGTCTGATGAAAATTCAAAGATAATATTACTAAAAAAATCACATATAAGTATGATATTATAAATATATATAGTATGAAACCTTGGACTATATGGCGTAGATAGCATATTCCCAAAAGTTAAACCTTAGCAGGCCATTACAATGATTTAGGACCCTTTAGAAAAGATGCTATTCTTCCCTTCCTGTCCCACATTCAATCTCAGAAAACCTGCCCATTTCTCATTCTCAGAGCTCACGCTCCATCCCTGTGAACTGGCAAAATGGACATGTAAATCTAACACTCTGGTACAGATGATTGACTTTTAGGAGACAATCTGGGACTTGAAAACATGATTTAGAATTTTTAGGTAGTTGGTTGTAGAAGCTAGTCTTGGAAAATAATGTAGATTCAGAGATGGAGGACACCATTTCTATACATGTAGAAAAAGAGAAGAGTAAAGCAAATAAGCACAGAGGAGTAGGGAAAAGATAACATTTGAGCTGGAGAGTTCCTGTCAGCTTTCCATTTCCTGACCATCCCAGATATACTCATGTCCTCTGGAATCATTTTACTTAAGCGTGCTCAAGTGAATTTCTATTTCCTACAACTAAATTATGCTTGACTAAGACAATGCTTATAGTTAAGAGTCCTTTATTTCCAGTTGGAGGGATAATAGGGTAACAAGGATGACAGACTCAATATCAGAGCTACCATGCTGTCCAACCCAATCCCAATTTTTTCTTTATTAACAATTTAAATTAGAAAAGTAAAAAGTAATACTTTGTTAATTTAAAAAAATCATATAATACAGAAGTATAGAAAGTTAAAGATTCGTATCCCAAGTCTGACTCTCTCCTGATGCTATTCCTCAGAAGTAAATTCCGGTTAACCATTGTTACGTATCCTTCCAGATTTATGTATTTACAAACAACAAACATACATTAACGGACATGTATATATGTCTGTGTATGTATGTATGTATGTATGTATCTATCTACTCCTGTTCAACTTAAATACAATGTCTCTTGTTTATTCTTCTCCAGACACAGGAAACATCTGCTCAGTGTTCTCCTGTATAAACCCTTCATGGGTCTGAGGCCAGCCATCAATTGATTTTTAGGGTTTTTTTCTCCAGGTAAAACAATTCCAATTCCATTACCTTTGCTTTGGTAAATATATTTAAAAATTATTTTTTCTTTTTCTCACTACAAAAGAAAATCTGGTCTCTGAATTAAGTGCTCTAATAAAAATTAAAAAAAAAACACAAATATTATATTTTTAATACTGGCTAGCTCTGTATCAAAGTCTCACCATCTGTATCATAGGATCGTTGACTCATCCAGTTGGTTTTGAGGCTTAATTTTGGCATTCAATTGATTACTCTCAGCTAATAGATATCATAGTCATGTATAGTATGATGTCATCTCAGTTAATTCATTGTCTCTATTTAAATTTATCCTAAACATAAGTACGGTTTCTTATTTAACAAGATTTGACTATCTTAGAGCCAAAGATGGAGAACATATATTCTTAGAGATATTCTTCATTGCTCCACATCCCTTCCATAATAGTGATCATCTAAATTGCCCATTGTACATCAATATCTGAATACTCATAAAAACCTAGAGAAAGCTCTTTTTTTTAATTAAAAAAATTTTTTATTGGAGTATAATTGCTTTAACAATGTTGTGTTAGTTTCTGCTATACAGTGATGTGAATTAGCTATATGTATACATATATCCCCTCCCTCTTTGATCTCCCTCCCCCCCACCATCCCACCCATCTAGGTCATCACAGAGCACAGACCTGAGCTCCCTGCGCTATACAGCATGTGCCCACTAGCTATCTATGTTACATATAGTAGTTAATTAAAATATGTTTTATAGACTTGGTATTTCTGAGATATCCAAATAGAAAAAAATATCCCTTAGGGGCTTCCCCTTCAATTATTTTTTAAACCTCTGTTTTAAAAATAATCTTTGAAATATATCATACATACAAAGAAGTGTATAAAACCTATATGTAATGTTTAAATAATAGTAAAATAAATATCTCTGTACCCACCACCCAGCCTTAGGAAATAGGACAGTATCAGCCCTTCAGAGACACCTTGCCAAATGTATCTCTTTTACCTCTGAAACAGAAGTAGCCTCTATCCTAAATTTTTGTTCCCCTTGATTTTCTTTATAATTTTGCCACCTAGATATCTATCCTTTGACATTATTATATTGTTTAGTTTCCCCAAATCTTAAACTTTATACCAATTGAGTCATACTGCATGAATTTGTCCATGATTTCAGCCAAATGATTTTCAGATTCACTCATGTTGATGAGAACAGGTTGCATTTATTCATTTCATTGATGAATAATATTTCATTGTATGAATATTCTACAATTTATTTATCAATTTTACTATTGATGAAGTTTGGGGTTGCTTCCATTTTTTGCCACTTTTGACAATGTTCATGAACTTCTTAATTATTTGCCTAGAAGATGGACTGCTTGGTTCCACCAAAAAATATTTTTTTAACACAAAGCAAAGGTCCTTGTACATAGTAGGACCTGAGAAATGCTTAAGCGAATTAATTTCTATAATTTAACAGTTGATTTAAAGTCTTTTAATATTTCCTAGCAAATAACGGAACAAAGGAACAAATATGAAGAACATATTTATAGATGGAATGTAACGTGGAGACTTAGTAATTGTTTAATTGGATTTACCCATCCCAGAAGGAACTGCACCCTTGCTGCAGAAAACGCAGCATAACTAGAAAGGGATAACTCATTCCCATCATGTGTGTCCTTTGCTAGGCTACCAAGCAAGAACACATTTGCCCAGCTAAGCCCTCTTAAAACTTTTTGGGACAAAGACAGATAGATAGAAACAAGTACAGTAAGTCAAATATTTGCCCAGCTGACTTTTTCTGTCAAGTTGGTCTCTGTATGGGTGGCCGTCAATTTTCCCTTCAAGTCTCCTTCTGGCCCTTCTGTTACCATTCAAAACATTCTCATTCCCATCAAAAAGCATTTATTAAGCACTTAGTTATTCACCGTATTGCAAATAGAATCATGGTTGCAAGGAGGATTAGTGCAAAAGGGCTGTATCCTTTGTTACTGAAGAAAGCTTAATAACTTTGTTTAACCTATATCTTATGTTAGGACTCTAGTTGTAATATCAGTTCTTTCCAAACAGTTTGAATGATTTATATGGCAAGAAAGGCCTAGACGGTAGGAACACAAGGGTAACTATTCTAATGTCCCTGCAGTCCCCTGCAGCCCCAGGGAGTCCTGAGTTTGCCCACCATCTTCCGCCTTTGGCAGGTAATATTAAGAGCTCAAATACTTCCGGCCTTGCAATTAGGCTCTTCTTCCATGTCCTTATGGCAGGGGTGTTGATCATAACAGTTTTGTAGATTCCAGATTTGCTTACCTTGATTGACATCAGTAACCTATCTGATTTCTGTCACTTTTCTTGCCTGAGTTCCTGACTTCAAAAGCTTGGCTTATTTCTTTTGTTTCTTAATAATCATTATTCTTTACTGCTGAAGTGACGAATGATTCTTGCAGATGCAGTTCCGGGTGTCCCAAATTACAGTTGAGGTGTGAATAACTTCTCCCAGCAGTGAACCACGTTTCCAAGTGTTATATTTGACTTTACCTACTTAGATAGCAGGTTAGCAAGAAATCCAATTTCTCTCCCTGACACTCATCTCCCTCCCAAACTCCTTTTCATATTCCAAGGACCAGTCCTGCTTGTTCCTGTCTTCTTGCCAGCTTTATTGCTTTTATATTTCTTGCAAACAATGCCTAACATAATTCCTATGGCTAGAGGCTTCCCTGGTGGTGCAGTGGTTAAGAATCCGCCTGCCAATGCAGGGGACACGGGTTCAAGCCTGGTCGGGGAAGATCCCACATGTCGTGGAGAAACGAAGCGTGCACAACTACTGAAGCCCACATGCCACAACTACTGAAGTCCACGCGCCTAGAGCCCATGCTCCACAACAAGAGAAACCACTGCAATGAGAAGCTCGTGCACCGCAACAAAGAGTAGCCCCCGCTCACTGCAACTAGAGAAAGCCCGCGCGCGCACGGGTAGCAATGAAGACCCAATACAGCCAAAAATAAATAAATAATTCCTGTGGCTGAAAATTCTTCCTTCAGTCCAATCTGTAGAGACTTCTAGCTCAAGGGTAATAGGATGCCTTAATAGAAGAGTGCCTGAGGTCAGTTGCCTCCTCCCTTGTTTTCTCTTCTTTATAATATCAGCCTGCTAAGGCATTAGAGCTACTACAAACAAAATCTAACAGAAATGTTTCCCATTATATTATTTTATTTAGTAACATTTTAAGTTAGAAAAATGAGAAGTAATATATGCTTACCTTGTTACAGTGGGGATTTGGACTCATCATTTTGGTGGGGTTGTCAGATAAAATACAGGATTTCCAATTAAATGAAGTTTCAGATAAACAATTATATATATATATATATATATATCTTTTTATTATAAGTAGGTCTCAAGCAACATTTGGGAAACCTTGTACTAAAATACTATTTATTGTTTCTCTGAAATTCACATTTAACTGAGAGTCCCATATTTTAGTTTGCTAAATCTGGCAATGCCACCCCTTGAGCTGGCAGACTTCAAAACTGCCAACAGATGTTGGTTGCTTGTTAAAAAGCCACTACCTGCTCCAGCGCTGTGCTGCTGCCTTATAATGTTGCAGCTGAAGCTGGCGACAACCAGAAGTCCAGTAATCATTTAGAACGGCTGGTGTCTGCGAAGATGACGTTTAGGATGGACTTTATGCTCCAGCAGCTTCTGCATCAGTCAGTGCAGATTATTTATTGTCCACTGATTGTTTAAGATTTCAAAGAAGGATCGTCTTACTCCCCAACACCTTCCTCAGTGCTGCACTAGGACAAAGGTGTTTCATGGTAAAATTACCCTGGGGCCCTTATATTCTAGCGTTTTAGAGCCATTCACATAATTACTTCAGGAAGACACAGCCTGCCTGTGGCAAGACTGATTTGGGATAGGTTCCTCTATGTAGAACCTATCTTCTGTCAGAGGTGTCATCTGGTACCATCTTTTCCTGCCTCTGTGGTGACTTTATTTCCATGGCTTTTTTTTTTTTTTTTGCCTTTCCTTGTCACTGGGCTTCTGTTGGGGTTATCCTAATCTATTCTAACAAATTTCAGTAATCTTGAATCTTGGGGCAAAGTGGTTTGAGCTCCTGTACTCTTGTATCCCAGGAAGCCACTAATCTTATGCAAATGTGGTTCCCTCAGGCAGTTTCAAAGATACTGATAATATCAGTAGTTTACCTTAAGAAGGAAGGAGGGGAGAAAGGAAGGAAGGGTAAGAGAGGAAGGAAGGGTAAGAGAGGAAGGAGGGAAGGAGAGAGAGAGAAAGGGAAGAAGAAGAGAAAGAAAAAAATAGAAAATTCTACCTCTGCATTGGGCATTTAAAAAAAGGAAGAAAGAAAAAAAATTGAAGTTCATTGGACATAGTTAAATCATAAAATGCAATACATTTTTAAATTTGGGGAAAATAAAGCAACATTGATCTCAAAATCTAGCAATAACCCTTATTAAAATCTTTGGCCCTCCGAAGATTTTTTCTGTGCATGCTTGTGTGTGTGTGTGTGTGTGTGTGTGTGTGTGTGTGTGTGTGTGTGTTTGTGCATTCTGTGAGAGTGTATATATAATCACACATACAAATGAGTTCGTACTCTACAGCCTAGTTTCAAATCTCCTTTGTTTTCACTTAATATTATATAATAAATATTTTTTCCATATAATTAAAAATACTTCTAAAGTAGTATTTTAATAGCTAGGAAATATGCTATTGATTGTAATACATAATTATATTTAATCAATCACCTATTTTGTACATTTAAGTTATTTTCAATTAACAGCTTATGGCTAAACCTTTGCATACATCTTAAATTATTTCCTTAGAGTAAGCCATCAGCAGTAGAATTTCTGGAACTGGGTAAAGTGGATTTTTCCCATACAGTTAAAAAATTTTTACTTTGAATAATTTTAGATTTACACAGGAGTTGCAAAGATAGTACAGAAAATTCCTATATACTGTTCAGCCAGCTTCCCCTAATGTACATCTTACATAACCATGGCACATTTACCAATACTAAGCAATTAACATTGGTAAATATTAAACTGAGCTTCAGGATTAACATCTTTCTTTTTCTGTTCCAGATTCCAATCCATATAACTATGTTGCATTTAGTTACTATGTCTCATCTTTTTCAAATTGTTTTCCATGACCTTGACACTTTTGAACTGTACAAGTTAGTTATTTTTTAGAATGTCCCTCAGTTTGTATTTGTCTGATGTTTTCTCATTATTAGACTGCTAATGTGACCATATGATTTTAAGGTTTTGACCTATACATTTGAAGCCCTGTTGCCTGTGAGTGATAGGCTAGTTGAAAGAAGTTGTTGAAGGCAGGAAATCTATTAAAATGATACATACATACCTTATTTATTTTATTTGCTTTATGTTCTTCCATGTGCCAGCATTTTAATTTTGGGCCAAAGTTTTGTCTGTTTGTTTTGTTTTCTGTTTACAGCACATTTTATTGATTGGAACTCTGAACCACCTTTTTTTCCATAAATCACAACTATAATTAATAAATCATTTATGATTCTAGTTTCACTTTGCTTAAAATGGAGAGAGAACTTAAAACACTTGAAAAGCAGCTTTTCAAAATTTTTACAATTTCTTTTGCATTTGATTCACCCACATCTGATTTGACAGCAATTTTTTTCTTTAAAAAATGTATATTCATTGAGTCATTTCAAAGCACATGTTTCCCACTGAAAAAAAAATCATTTTCATTTCATCAGATTATATAATATTTAATAAATAACAATTATGATAATGACTAGAACTGAAATGATAAGTTTAGAGAAAACATAATCCTCTTGATAAACCCCTTTGGTTACTAAACATTGAGAAAGCAGCAGTACTTAGGTAGTTTTGAGAGAAGCCCCTTAGCTTCAAGCATTCAGTGTGCAGATGGTATTAGACAGTGTGCTTTGTAGAGAGAACAGTGGGTTCTGGTTAATTCAGAAAACTGGTTAAAAAGAGGCCAGGGCTTCCCTGGTGGTGCAGTGGTTGAGAGTCTGCCTGCCGATGCAGGGGACACGGGTTCGTGCCCCGGTCTGGGAGGATCCCGCGTGCCGCGGAGCGGCTGGGCCCGTGAGCGGTGGCCGCTGAGCCTGCGCGTCTGGGGCCTGTGCTCCGCAACGGGAGAGGCCACAGCGGTGAGAAGCCCGCGAACAGCAAAAAAAAAAAAAAAAGAGGCCAGTTAAGGGAGCTGCTAATGTATTGCCAAATTGCCATTCAGTAAAGTTGTAACCTATTTATGCTTCCAATTACCTGATTGGAGAGTTTCTATTTCCCCATCTTTGATAATACTAAATAACAGTATGTCCAACTAGATTTTATAGAAATAATCTATATTAATAGTAGGAAATTATATCTTGGTGATTACTAATGATACTGAATTTTTAAAATCATCTTACTTATTGATCATCTAGACTGAGACCTGTTTCAATGATCTGGTAACAACTGTTCTATTAACTGCTGTATTATTAATCTGAGACTGAACTATTGCCTCCCTCCAATCAACCCCTGTCTGGTGAGGCCCAGCATGAACATTATAAGAGTCTTCTTTATTTAAGAAGCCAGATACAAAAGGAGAGGGATCATTCAGCAATAGGAGGGGCATTCAGCATGGAGCTTAGAAACAATATGTACAGATAAGCCCTGCTACTTGTAATTTTATAACTTGCCAACTCGTCCCTTGCCTCTCTAACATTCACTCTCACCACTCTCCTCTTTGCTGGTCTTTGTACTGTTCTTGGAACACACTGAGCATGTTCTCACCCAGGGCTGTTCTGTGGGCTGCTCCCTCTGCTGGGAACATTCTTTCCCCAGTTATCTGCCTGGCTAGCTCCCTTACCTCAGTGAATTATTTGCTCCTATGCCACCTTTGCACTGGAGTCTATACTGATTACCCTACTTAAAACTGTAACTTATCACCCACACCACTTCTGACTCCCTTTACTTTTTCTTTTTTTCTGTAGCACCTATAAATTTCCTTATTTTATATCATCTACTTATGTATCTCATATATTGTTTAATTCTGTCTCCCATTGCTAGAATGAAAACTGCATACTAGATGTAGGGCTCTTTGTTCTGCGTTCTGATATATTCCAACCTTCCAGGGCAGTGCCTGGCACACGGTAAACACTAATATTTGTTAGATGAATAAGTTAAATTAAAAAGAAGACCTTCGGGTATGCAAAGGAAAGATACAGAAAAGGGAAGTCCCTACTAGGGTACTCTATTTGGAAAAACGTGTGTTTTATTCAGAGCCTTTGGAAGATGTTGCTGCCCTCTTTCTTGTTCATCCTATAGGAGTGACTTTGGATCTTCAGATCACACAGGTCCATCCTTTGTAACTCTTCACATGGCTTGGTTCACCCACACAAGCCCATGCTGGGGCTATAAGAAAAGCCACTCCATAACTAAAACCTCTCTGGATTAGAGATCGCCACACTCCAGTGACAAACCATAACAGTTTTCACTGGTCTAAGAAATATCTCTCGGATAATTCTACACTGTTCAATACTAGGTGTCTGTGCTCAGGCTGCTATAATAAAGTACTGTAGACTATGTGGCTTTGATACAGACATGTATTTTTCACAGTTCTGGGTGTTGTGAAGTCCAAGATCAAGGTGCTGGCAAGGTAGGCTTCATTCTGAAGTCTCTTCTCTCGGCTTGTAGGTGGTTGCCATCTTGCTGTGTGCTCACATTACCTCTTCTCTGTGTGCTTGAAATAGGGGAGCAAGCTTCTCTGGTGTCTCTTCCTGTAAGGGCACTAATTCCATCATGAAGGCCTTACCCTCATGACCTCATCTAACCCTAATTACCAACCTAAAACCCCCATCTTCAAAAATTTTAGGGCAACATCAACATTCAGTCCGTAACACTGAGTGATCAGGACCCTGAGTTCTATAGCCCTATGTGTGAGAAGCTTTAGGGAACACATCCCATACCATTCTTTCAGAGCTCACCAGGCAGATATTGGGCCTAAGGCAATCTGTTTTCCCAACCCTTGGTGGAGAAAGCCAGAGAAATTGCTGTAGGCAAAAGCACTGTTGGTTCTCATTTTCTTTCATTTCACTGAGATTATTGAGTTTTTAAAAGTTTAAGGAATTTTAAAGGATGTTTTTTGGACACTAATGAGAGACTACAGGTTCTACTTTTGTTTAGAACAGGGAAAGCCACACACAAAAAAATGTTGCCTTGGGCTTCCCTGGTGGCGCAGTGGTTGAGAATCTGCCTGCCGATGCAGGGGACACGGGTTCGTGCCCTGGTCCGGGAAGATCCCACATGCTGCGGAGTGGCTGGGCCCGTGAGCCATGGCCGCTGAGCCTGCGCGTCTGGAGCCTGTGCTCTGCAACGGGAGAGGCCACAGCAGTGAGAGGCCCGCGTACCAAAAAAAAAAAAAAAAAAAAATGTTGTCTCTATACTAACAACAGGAATAATCCAGATAGTCTAAAAGAGCCTATCTTTTCTTAAACCTATCAGAGAACCAAGTTGCAAGGCAGCTAAGGCAACTGAATCTCAAAGAGTGATAAACCCCTTTGAGGAGGGATGGGACATACAAACTCTTTTACTTTTAGCAGAGCAAAGGAGGAAGAGGTGGCCTTCAGGGAAGCAGCTAAGAAGAACTCAGCTAAAACGCCAGTAAATTCCTATAGGCCATGTGTGGGCTAGCATATCAGTTTAGGATAACTGGAAGCCCGGCTCATGAGGGGAATTCACAGTCTTTTCCAAACTCTTCTCCATAGGCTTACCCTGGATGCGCACAAGAAAGATTAGGGTAGGGCAGGAGACCAGAGAGAGCTGTTCTTGGAGCCTCAAAAACAAGGGAAGGTCTGGTTGCCATGCGGAGAGAAGCAGGAGCGCTGAAAAGGCCCCATCCCCAAGGCCCAGGTACACAGACTGCCTAATTTGGGGGCTAGACTAGAAGAATCAAAACCACCCCCAATAAGCAACAGCAGTCTCCTGCTGAGGCAGGGAGCCAGTGTTTGGAGAGAAATGCCCTCTGAGGTGCAGGTGTGCAGGGACTGATGAAATCTGAGGGTGGAATGGGAACACTGAGAGAAGCCCTCCAGCAGCACCCCAGGCCTCACGCTCAGCACAAACCACCACTGGGGGGATATGAAGACTGTGGTACACTGAGATAACGATAGCAACAATAAAGGTCAAACAGGCCTTTTAGATGGGTTGTAGAAGGGTGGAGAAAGCACATATCTTATGATATACCTTTTTGATCTTTCTTGCCTTACTCTTGGCTCAAGGCTTTTGATCTTAACAAAATGAGCGTTTGAGAGTTTCGGTTACTCCACTGTTGGTAATCAAAAAGCAGTGAGGGCCCTTCCATAGAGTGGCCCAAGTGGCGAGATGGTGAGTAGGAAAACAGAGAGTGTGGGGGGAGCAATTAATAATTAATCGCTGCACTCATCTGTTTGGTCCTCAGATTTACCATAAGCTGTAACATTCCACGATTCTAAGTCAAACTTTGTGAGCAGTTATTTGTTCTGCCCATTTGTTCTGCCCATTAGAAAGAATCTAATTTTAGGATTCCAATTTTCCCATGCCTGCTCCTGCCTGTTGCTGTAGTTATTGAGGTTTGATTTTGTACCGACCTCCTGGGCCTTGCACCAACATTCATGCTAGTGCAGCTAGACTAAGTGGTTGTGGCCAGGGTAATTATAGGAAAATTCATTTATTATTGTTTCCAGTGGGACAATTTTTTTCAAATACTACATGCTGGAAAACATGGACAGGCAATTTGGCTTTATGAAACTTCCACTAAGAAGATCAATATAACATAGGCAATGTTAAATGTTAAGCTTATTTTTTTATTTTTATTTTTTTATTTTATTTTATATTTTTTAAGCTTATTTTTTTAAACATTTCCCTAGATTCTCCAGCACATTCTCTAGCAATTCTTCTATGAATACTGTAAACATTAACGAGAGGATATAGCATAGTTGAGGAGACAATTCATTTTTCAAGGTTAAATTTACTTATAACGCCTTCTTAGAAGGCCCTCTACTTTATATTCTGCATGTAAACATAACTGCACAGTTAGGAAATACAAACTTAAATATGTTGATTACCATATAATCTCTATAACTTCATGTATGAAGTGCCCAAGATTTCAAATTTAAATATAACACATATTCAAAAGAGAAAAAAAACAGTAACATTTATTCATACAGTTCTTTAGAATTTCAACTGAAAATTCATTCAGCTGATTACTGAATCAAACCTGGAATTCAAAATTACCTTGAACTTGTTACAGATGCGATTTAAAAAAATTAAAAGCAGCAACCACCTCAAACAACTGTTTTCTACCTAAATAATGAGTTAAAAGCAACTGACAGTTTGGTTTGTTTATAAATTATATAGGCTTGTTCTATGAAATGTAGGGAAAAAAATGCCTGTCTTAACTCAATTTCCTCCATATTCTTGAGGAGCTGGAAAAAAGATAACATAAGCAAGTTAACAGTTCTTTCATTTGTAGGTGATGATGGTCTTAAAAATAAAGGCAAATGCTGTCTATATTAGAACTTTGATGGAAGAATCTGATGATTTGTCAGTATGCCAGGGAACAGTCAGAAGGATAAAAGAGAGGAAAAAAAGAAAGCCCATGGCATCCATTCTCTCTGTCCTCCTACCTTCATATACAAGCTTTTACCAAACAAAAGTTGGTGGGATTATAAACCTTGCCTTTCTTATGTCCTCCACAGACAGGGCAGGGATGGTCTTTATTTATGTCGATTTTATTTTTTCTTTTAAAAATAGCCTTGGATCTTCTTCTCCTCCTCCTCCTCCTCCTCCTCCCCCTCCTCCTCCTCCTCCTCCTCCTTCTCCTCACAGTACAGCTTTATTCAGTGGCCACAGAATGGAGAAGCGGGAACTAAGTACACAGATCAACTTCTCGCCCACGTGTCGAGAGGGATTTAATTTTTCTGGATCCTCTTTTTAAGGTATATGTAGAAAAATATAGCAGGCACTTAGATTGATTTGCTGGAGCCCACACAGTAGTTTAGAGTTAGCTCTTGTGATAAAGACCACTTGCTTCAAGAATTAGTTTATTAAACACTTCTGGCTTAGTAGAACTTCAATTTTATTCCAGTGTAATTTGAAAAACTAGCAAATTCTATATAAATTTTTCATACTTTAAAAATTTTTTTATCATACTTTGTTTTTTTCTGAGCACAGGAATAATACATGTTCATTATATAAAACCCAAACATTACAGAAATATGTCTCATTTAAGCTTTCCCAAAGACATGAATAGTTTAGGCCAGTGGACTTTTACTGTGTAGCTTAAAATGGTCTGATGACAGTCTGTGTTATGCAGAAAGATAATACGTATGGACAAATAGAATTTCTGGTTTCTCAGAAGTTACCACAAGATATGTGGACCTAAAGTTTAATAAATCTCTTCTATCCTTCTTATGCTTCATTCTGAGTCTATTCTCACATTATAAATTATGATACCGCCATTTTCTTTCTTTTTTTTTTCTTTTACCACCAGTGTATGCTTATTGTCTCCTGATTTTGCTTTCTGCAATGCTGTAAGCTTTCCAGAAATAGGTGAAAGTGCTTGTTTTGCATATTCAGGAAAACTTATTAAGTATTTTTTTGAATTTTATTTTATTTATTTTTTTATACAGCAGGTTCTTATTAGTTATCCATTTTATACATATTAGTATATACATGTCAATCCCAATCTCCTTCATCACACCACCACCACCCTGCCACTTTCCCCCCTTGGTGTCCATACATTTGTTCTCTGCATTTGTGTCTCTATTTCTGCCCTGCAAACCAGTTCATCTGTACCATTTTTCTAGGTTCCACATATATGCATTAATATACGATATTTGTTTTTATGATACCACCATTTTCAATCCAGTGAGCTCCAGGCTCAGCTCAAAGATCCAAAGATGCTGTCAACAGTTGCCCAAAACAAATTCATTTTGTTTGAATTAGATCTTGGCTCATTAAAAATATCTTTACCTTCCAAATGATGAACAAATATATAGGCCAAAAAGAAGACTTATAATTGAAAAAGTTTTAGTATAATTCATTTAACATTTACTAAAGGTTAATTAAATAATATTTAAACAAATTATATTTAATAATTTTATTATTCTGATTCTGTATAGCAAGACCTTACCTACTGGAATTTAGTTAGCCAGCAACCTCACCCACCCGTAACATAGCTTGAAACTAAAAATAAACAAAAATGGATCACTTAAACAAAAGTTCTTGCTCCTCATTTATAGAAGGCTTTCTCAGGGCCTCTGTCAGAAACAATTTGTTCTTATGTAGCACATATTTTTACTAAGCTTTATATAGCCTATGATTTTAATAAGCTTGGCTATCTGGCTTATAATCCTTTCCTAGGTTAGGAGAAACACGTTAGGAGAGGAGAGAGGAGCTTCTACATGCAAAGATATTGGCAACTGTAAGAAGTAAGAACTGTGAGCTTGAAGAAAAGAAAAAAGAATAAAAAAAATTATAAATAACAGACCTAATTATTAAAAAAATTTCGATTTAGGTTTGGAGTAATAAGTCCTTGAGTGGTCCATGGTAGACCCTAAGAATCACAAAAACCTCTCTTATACACCCAAGGTCTTTGTAGAACAGTTCATCACCCAGATTAAATTAACTGCTACCTTGCTGTTTTTTGAAGGTAAAAGATCTCTTCCCAGTTCTCTCAACCCTCTCAGTAGTAGGCGCTTTTAGTCCTACTCAGGCTGAGAGTAAATTGTCCACATTTTTGACCCTCTAGTCCCTCCCTGACCAGCACCATTGTTCCTTCACATACCCTCTCACTTATAGCCCAGGTTATCTGCTGTTAGTATGACATGGTAGAAAGGATACTAACTTTTCATTCAAGCAGATATGGTTTTGAATCAAGTTCTGTTATTCACAAACTCTATAACCTGGAGCAAATTACTTAACATCTGTGAACTCCAGTTTAATCATCTGTGAAATGAGGATAAGGTAATAATATTATAGGGGTACTGTGAAAATTTAATATGAAAATGTCTAACCATGCATAGCATATGTGTCCATTATGCCATTATAAACAAGTTACCCTCACTCTCCTCTGGTCACTCTTAACTGCTGACTTTCTCATTAATCCATAATCATGGAAAGCTTTGGCACCTGGCTCACTGGCTTCCTTTCCTCCTCAGGGCTTGACATCATCCCGTCAATAACCCCATGCCATTGTTACTTCACTGATTTTCAGCATCCTGTTGTCAGGTGTTGACTTGTGCCTTGGTATCAGTAATATCCGTTTTATTTCACTATTTCCTAGGTCTGCTCTACGTCTGAAATTTTAAATTCCAAGTAATGCTCTTTCTGATTATTGCCTCCTTTTCCTCCATCCTCATTCTTTTCTTGTGTCTATATTTGCTTTCAGAAAGCATTAATATCTCTAGTCAAATGACTGCTTAATTGTCTTCCAATATATCAAATTCTTTTTCTTACTTTTTTCCTATCCAGTCTACACCTGGTGATTCAAGACTTCAAACACTCAGGCAGTACTCTCTTCTGTCTTGCCCGTTGTCCTTCTAGTGTACTGACTCAAAAAACTCCTGATCTATGTATAAACTAGTTTTCTGTTCATACAAGTCCTTTAACACATATACTTGTTGCAAGTATTTTCTCTCAATCTATGTCCTGCCTATTCATTTTCTTAAATAGTGTCTTTTGATGAGCAGAAGTTTAAAATTATGAAGTCATTCTATTTTTGCATGTGGTTAGTGCTTTCTGTGTCCTAAGAAATCTTTGCCTATTCCATAGTATCAATAACAAAGAATTTCTCATATATTTTCATTGGAAGTTTAGCTTTTACATTTAGATCAGAAATCCATCTCTAATTAATCATTGTGTATTGTGTGAAGTAGGGCAAAAGGTCCTTTTTTCCCATGTACCTAGTTGTTTTGCCATCATCTGTTGAAAAGACGTTTCTGTCCCTATTGAATTATTTTGGCACCTGTATGGAAAATCAGTTGATCAAATGTGTGTATCTCTTTATGGATGCTTTATTCTATTACATTCATCTGTTTGCCTAAATTTATGCCAATACACTGTTAGAAAAGACATCTGTATGGTCCCTTGCATTTCTGTATGTCTTGTGAGCAGAAGTACTGATGGCCTTTTCTCTGGAATATCTTTTCAAGGATAAGAGATAGTGTCTCCCTCTAGAGTAAAAGCCAGGCTTGTTTATTGCCTAGTACAATAAATATAATAAAAGTAATGTCTCCCTCCTAGGGAAAGGTCAGGCAGGCTTACTGCCTATTATAAAAAGATTTGGGTTCCCTAAACTCAGGGTTCCTCTCCTGTAAATGCACTCTACCGTGTATACAATTATCATCTGACCCTTTTTGTGATATCCTGTGAGATACTCTAGCTTTAGCTATTGCCATGAGTAATAAAGTCCTTTATCTCTGACCCTGGACTGTTATGTCTTCTGCCAGCATCCTTGAAACTGTGGCAGTCTATAAGGTCTATAAGGTCTATATGCCCTATCTTGGTGAATACTTTACAGTTATTTGTAAAGAATGTATATTCTCCCATTGTTGAATGTAGTGTTCTACAATTAGTTTAAACCAACTTAAACGAATTAGTTTAAGTTGGTAGCTGCTATTGTTCAAATCTTCCATGTAGTTACTTTTTTCCCCCCAACTGATTGTTCTATTAATGACTCAAGGAGAGTCATTAATATGTTTTCATAATATTATTTTTCCCATTCTTTTACTTTTAATGTCTGTACCTACTTATTTCATTGACATTTCCTTTAAAAAGAGTATATTTTGATTTTACTTTTTTACTGTGCTTGACAATCTCTGCTTTTAATTTATATGCTCAGTACTAATATATTTAATATAATTATTGATACTTTGGTGCTTGTCTACCACTCACTTTTTCATTTTCTATTTGTCTTGTTTGTTCTTTGTTCATTTTTCCCCCTTTCCTTTTTCTGGATTAATTTAGTACTTATAAGTATTCCATTGTATCTCTTCTCTTGGCTTTTCACTTATAACTCTTTCTTTGTGTGTGTGTGGTTTCCTTAGGGTTTACTATATGCATCCTTAACTTATAACAGTCTCCTTGGAACTAACATAATATCATAGGATGTATAATTTAAGAATATTAGATATTATACTTACACTTAATCCTTTCCAAATTATTGTGCCATTGCAGTTATCTGTTTTATTTATTTATTTATTAGAATGCAACTTTTAATTTTTCCTTAAAGGGAACAGTAGAGCCATTAACATTAGCAAAGAATGAATTATCTTTGAAGTTTCATGTATTTGAACCAGATGTGGCTCATACTGATGACTGTCCCTTGTCATAAGTTTGTTCCTTCTGCATAATCTTCAGTTCAAGCTAAAATTACTAATTACTGAAAAATAAGATTAATGTATTGAATTGTTTTCATAACACATCAAGGAAAATATTTCTGGAATACATGGAGTGTCACTTGTGTACCATCTAATAATGAACACGTAGAAATATTACATTATGAGATTCTCCACATTCATTATCACTCTTTCTTTTAAAAGGTAAATTATCTTTTGAAGATATTAAGAAACAAGAACAAAACTGTTATATACTTGCCTAAACATCTACCATTTCTAGTGCTTTTCATTCCTTGATATAAGTTTGAGTTTTTGTTCTGTCTCATTTCATTTCAGCTTAAGGAACTTCCATTATGATTTCTTACAGTACAGGTTTGCTTATAAAAAAAAAGTTCCTTAACTTTTGTTTATTTGAAATGTATTTGTTTTGCCTTCATTTCTGAAGAATTTTTTGGGAAAGCATAAATGAAATTCTAGATTGATAGTTTTTTCTTTCAGTGCTTTACAGATTCCACTCCATTGTCTCTGGCTTGCACTAGTTCTAAGGAGATGTCAATGACCATTCTTACTGCTATTCCTCTGTATAGGTCTTGTTTTTCTTGATTGCCTCTAACATTTCAGCATTTAGAATATCAATGTCTTATTGAGTTTCCTGGCTTTGTGGGTTGATTTTTTAAATTAAATTTGGAAAAACTTTAGTCATAATTCATTTGGACATTTTTCTGCCCAATCTCTTCTTCTTCTGAATTCTGATTATGTGCTAGACTTCTTGATAATCTTCTACAGGTCACAGACTTTTTTTTTCCTCTCTGTATGCTTCAGTTTCTAGTGACTGTGTTCAAACTTACTGGGTTTTTTTTTCTGCAGAGTCCAATCTGCTGTTAAGACCAGCTGGCAAATTTTCGCCCTATTAGAAATATGGTAATTTTGTGGTCCAAAATTAATTTCAGTATTTTTTAGAGTTTCCATTTATCAGTTGAGATCTTCCATCTCTCCACTCATTATGTCCATATTTTCCTTTTAATCTTTGAACACATATTTATAATACTTGTTTTAAAATGCTTGTTTGGTCATTCTAACATTTTTGTAATCTCTTATTCTGTTTCTACTGCTTTTTCTTAGGGGAGTGGGAGTCATGTGTCACATTTTCCTGCTGCCTCATATGTATTATAATTTTTGATTGTATACTTGATGTTGCGGAAGATACATGTGGAGAATCTGGATTATGTTGTCTTTCTTTAAAGAGTGTTGACCCTTTGAGAGGTGAATTAATTTACTGGCAACTTTGCTTGATAAACAGTATTTTTTATTTTAGGTTTTATTAGGATGGATCTAGAGCAATCTTTACTTTAGAACTGGAAAAGCCCTACTTCTAAGCATGGCCTTTCTGAGACCTCAGAATGCCCACAGTGTTTAGTAAGGTCTCATTACTTCTTTTTATTTAAATAAATAAATAATTAATTAATTTTTGGCTGCATTGGGTCATCATTGCTGCACGTGGGCTTTCTCTAGTTGTGGTGAGTGGGGGCTACTCTTACTTGCAGTGTGCAGACTTCTCAGTGCGGTGGCTCCTCTTTGTTGAGAAGCATGGGCTCTAGGTGCATGGGCTTCAGTAGTTGTGGCACGCAGGCTCAGTAGTTGTGGCTCACAGGCTCTAGAGTGCAGGCTCAGTAGTTGTGGCGCCTGGGCTTTTTTGCTCTGCGGCATGTGTGATCTTCCTGGACCAGGGCTCGAACCCATGTCTCCTGCATTGGCAGGTGGATGCTTAACCACTGCACCACCAGGGAAGCCCAAGAAATCAGTACTATTCTTAACTCCTGGGTTTATCCCCTCTTTTTTATGCTCACAGCCGCTACCACACTTCCAGAGTCATAAAAACCTGCATCACCAGGAATCTTGCAGTTGGCTCCTAATTTATCTTTTTATCACTGGTCTCATTTTCCTGCTATGTATTCTTCACACTTATGCTGGCATAGTCCTTCCAAAATATGAGTCTGATAAGTCTAAGTCTCCTTCTTAAAGTCTCCAATGGCTTCTAATAGCCTTCGTGATACAGTTTTTTTAAAATAATTAATTAATTTATTTTGGCTGCATCAGGTCTTGGTTGCGGCACGCAGGATCTTGGTTGAGTCATGCGGGATCGTTTCGTTGTGGTGCGCGGGCTCTTCACTGCGGCGCGCGGGCTTCTCTCTAGTTGTGGCATGCGTGTTTTCTCTATCTAGTTGTGGTGCGGGGGCTCCAGAGCGCGTGGGTTGTGTGGTTTGTGGCAAGCAGGCTCTCTAGTTGAGCCCTGCGAGCTCAGTACTTGTGGTGTGCAGCCTTAGTTGCCCCGTGGCATGGGGGATCTTAGTTCCCCGACCAGGTATCAAACCCGTGTCCCCTGTATTGGAAGGTGGATTCTTTACCACTGGACCACCAGGGAAGTCCCTAGCCTTCATGATCAATGTTAAACTCTGAATCCTGGCATTCATAATTCTTCATTATTCGGTTTATGCTTACTTCTCTATCATTAAATATCTTGCGGTTCTGCCACCTGCACCCCATTATTGTGCCAGACTAATCTCCTTTGAGTTCACAGTTTCCTTTGTGCCCTTTCCTCTTCTCTAGCTGGCTAATTTCTCTTTATTCTTTGGAATTCAACTGTCTTTGGAAAACTTCTCCTATCCCTTATCTCAAAGTGCCCACCCCTACTTTAAATGAGGTGCGGCTCCACTTCTGAGCTCCTACAGTACCTTGTGGTTATCTATAGCATAGTTATTGTAAAGTTGCTCTAGAACTTTTATTCTCTTGTTTATCTCTCATACTATCGTATAAATTCATCAATAAAAGGAACTTTCGGGCTTCCCTGGTGGCGCAGTGGTTGAGAGTCCGCCTGCCGATGCAGGGGACATGGGTTCGTGCCCCGGTCCGGGAAGATCCCACATGCCGCGGAGCGGCTGGGCCCGTGAGCCATGGCCGCTGAGCCTGCGCGTCCGGAGCCTGTGCTCTGCAACGGGAGAGGCCACAACAGTGACAGGCCCGCGTACCGCAAAAAAAAAAAAAACAAAAAAACTTTCCTTTCATCAAAGGAATTGATTACTGGGAGATTAAATAGAGCACAGTCCAATAGCTATTCACAGTTAAGATCATGGATCATTAAAAAGATTTAAAATTATATTTCATATACTATATTTAAGAAGGCAGGAAATATATAAAATGACTTAAAAGTGTTTCTGTCTAAAATACTTAATGTTTTAAACATGATTCATATCTTCAGAAATGCAGAAAACCTTGTTATCCAGAATAATAGAAGTTATAGTTTGCTATGATTTGTTGTTAGCCCTGTCACTTTTAGCAGTAGTGAAGGCAACCATTTTTAAAGTACAGAATAAAAAAAAAAAAAAAGAAAAGAAAAACTTAGGTTGTCAGGCAAAATTTCAAATTGCTGTCTAAAATATAGACCAGAAGGGAATAGAACAGATTTCTCCTGAAGAGGTCTGTCAAAATCTCTCTTCATCTAAATGTGTCTCCTTTGAGACAGGCAGATATCTGCTTTTTTGACCAGGGACCAGAAAGACTTGACCCATTAACTGCTGCCTCTTTTGTACAAGTTAATAATAGTCTCCATTTGTTATTTGCCATGATATGGCACCTTTACTTATATCAACAAACTGAGAAGTGAAGCAATTTGCCTCAGGTTAAATAGCTTAGAGATGGTAGACCAGTATTTAACTTCAGGCCTATGTGGCTAAAGCTTGCAAGTATCCCAATTAACACCCTGGAGTACCAGAACCCTTCCTGTTTTCATGCTCTAGAAGGTTGTTAACCTAGACCCTATCCTAATTATGGTGATAACCATGGATCATAAACACAGAACCTAATGTAAATATTGTTGCTACCTGTTTTAGAACAAAGCTGTCTTACTGGTGAATAAAACCTCCATCAAATATTCCACTTTTCTTATCTGTAACATTTTACTGATAATCATTCCTTATGGGAAGAATAAAATTCTTTGTAATGAAAGTAATGTCTGGTATTTGTAAGATATTACAAGATATTTATAATTTAAAAGATGTCTTATAAACTCCTTTGAGCTGCTTGAAGAGATGTGTAATATGAAAGCAAATTATTAGTGATTGAAATGTGTTTTCCACAAATCCCACCAGTTGTTTTAAATGCAGTCTCACAGTAACAGTTTGTTCAGCCAAGTTGAACATAAGCCAATACACACATTTGTAGAAAAATTCAACCCAATTACTTTGAGAAACACTGACATAGTTTAGATCAAAATGCCTAAAAATTCCAAGTGTCTTAATAATAAATTTTTAAAACGACACATTTTAGAGAAAAATTCCTTAAAAACACCTCTATGCTCTTATGTTACATCTATTATACCAGATATTGAGTTACAGGTAAAAAGAAGAAAAGCAACTAATCTCAATAGTTACAGCTCTTTTTCTTTCTTTATTCTTTTATTTATTTATTTATTTTCCGTAGTTGACATACGAGGCAAGTTGCCTTAAAGGTCATTTAGCCATTTGTTCTGTAGATAAATCTCACAACTGTTGCTGTTTAACTTGGCAGGGCTGTAAAATATTAGAAAGTTGTGATTGAAATTGAAATTCTGAAAGTTTCTGTAAAGCCCTAAAACTTTAAAACTTGAAGCTATGACAAGATTTGTTCTTGTATTTTTTGTTTTGTAAAATCAAACAACAGCAACTTCTGGCTCTTTTATCTCCTCAAATACAGCTGAAAGTATCCCTTTCTTGGTCTAGAGAAACATATCTATACATACATACCCCATAAGAAATCAATGTGTGTATGTGATTTTTATTGACACTTTGGGAGAATGGGGAGAAAGCTATCAGAAATATACCTATTATATTAAATATACCTATTATATTTTTTAGTCAGATTAAGGAAAAAATTAAGACTATAAGCCTGGATGAGTAAGTTTTTTTTTTTTTTTAAATGAAGAGTGATATCTTCCTACCCAACTACTTATTTATTTATTTATTTATTATTTTTTTTTAGATGTTGGGGGTAGGAGTTTATTAATTTATTTATTTTTGCTGTGTTGCGTCTTCGTTTCTGTGCGAGGGCTTTCTCTAGTTATGGCAAGCGGGGGCCACTCTTCATCGCGGTGCGCGGGCCTCTCACTATCACGGCCTCTCCCGTTGCGGAGCACAGGCTCCAGACGCGCAGGCTCAGTAGTTGTGGCTCACGGGCCCAGTCGCTCCGTGGCATGTGGGATCTTCCCAGACCAGGGCTCGAACCCGTGTCCCCTGCATTAGCAGGCAGACTCTCAACCACTGCGCCACCAGGGAAGCCCCCTGGATGAGAAAGTTTTAACAAAACATTTTAGAGATAAATACTAGGCAGGGACTAGCTAAAAATTATAATTTCAGATGTCTGCCTGAAAAATTTAAACTACAGTATTACAGGAAGTCAATTAAAGCATTTTAGGAGTTATGCATGCTAATGAATCAATAGATCAAGTAGATCAAATAGACTTCAACCATCAGTATAAAGCATGTACTGGAATTTGGAGTTTTTATTCCATCACAACTTGGTGCAATCTTTCAGACACTTAGTTTTTGACTTCCCTAGGCCTGGAACACGGTTTTCTTTCTTCCTACCCAGAGCCTGTTGATCCTTCAACATCAACATCATCATGGCTTTCATCTAAACAGCCATATTACTTCTTGTCTAAACCATTCATTTGTACTGCCTTGTGGATATTTCTGAACTATTACCTCAAAGTGCAATTTAATTCTTAAGATTTTCAGGGCAGAAACCAAATCCTTTACTGCTTGTATGCCCCCATCTGCCTAGCACAGTGTAGGTACTTTAAAAGTCATTGAAACCTGTCAGGTAAACATGGCTGATTGAACAAAAGTATTCATCTTTGCTCCCTCCCAAATTTCCAGCAAAATTACAGGAAGGAATAAAAAAAGGTATTGATTTATACAAGACAATGAGAATGGGAGAGAAGATAGCAGTGAACAAGAAAGATAAAAATTGGGGGAAATATGACAAGTGGATGGATGGAACACTTAATAGGGCAGGGGAAGACGACTCTTAAAAGCAAGCAGAGGGAGATAACAAAATACAAACTTATTCATCTGTCAAGCCATAGAAAGGCTCAGACATTAAAGGTACCAGTTAATCAGAAGAAGGGGTGCTGTATATTTGTCCTCACCAAATTCATCTGTTAAAATCCTAACCCCCAAGGTGATGGTATCAGGAGGTGGGGCCTTTGGGAGGTGAAAGGTCATGAGAGTGAAGCCCTCATGAATGGCATTAGTGTCCTAATAAAAAAGACCCTAGGCTGCTTCCTT
This sequence comes from Globicephala melas, assembly GCF_963455315.2. NCBI lineage: Eukaryota > Metazoa > Chordata > Mammalia > Artiodactyla > Delphinidae > Globicephala > Globicephala melas. The sequence goes on along the minus strand of NC_083317.1, from coordinate 57,419,152 downwards.
GACTCTTCTACCATGTGAGGGTACAATGAAAAATCTTCACAAGAACCCAACCATGGTGGCACCCAGCCTCCAGAGCTGTGAGTTTCTGCTGTTTATAGGCCACCCAGTCCATGGTGTTTTGTTATAGCAGCCTGAATGACAAGGGGTACAATGGGGAGTGAAAACAAATGCATGGGTTTAAGATATAAATTAGGATTGGACAGTAATCTAGGTCCCACCCCTCCCCCGTGAGCAAGTGCCCACCTTTCTGTCACCTCCAGAGGAAATAAAAGGTTTGGGTTCAGAAGAAAGTTAGCCATAGGGACTCTAGACTTGTGGTTGTCAGGCACAAAGATGAATGTGGGTAAACTGGCTAATTCAAAGCATATATAATGAATGAGAACACAGCCCTCCCTGCCTTCCCTGCTCAAATCCCAGAAAATCAGCAGTCACCTCCTTCCTGAAGCAAGAATTGGGAGGCTCCTTCTCTGAGGAAATTGAAGAGACACAGAGAAAATAACCAGTGAGAGTGACATTTTTGTATGACCTAGCAAAAAGGCTAGTTGGCCACCCAACCCCCACAGTGAAGTGCTTACTCTCAACAAGAATTTCGCACACATGGAGTTTCCAATAAGTCTTATAGTACATGACTTTCAAATCTGAATATGTCATCAAGGATCACCTGCCAGTTGGGGAATTGCTCCAACATGAAAGAGCAAAACAAAGAAAAGGAACAAGGTAAGAGGGGTCACAGTGACTTCCAGAAAAGCAAAGAACTGATAGATATGTTTTAAAAAGAGGGTTGACTGTGTGGAAAAGTGAAACAAGAGACTTCTGGAAGTTGTGTGAAAAATTAGCAACTCCAAATTGGAAAAAAAGCTAAGAAATTATTAACTATAGGGGAAAATAAAATTCAGTCAAGGAAAAAATGTAGGGAATTCCCTGGTGGCACAGTGGTTAAGAATCCACCTGCCAATGCAGGGGACATGGGTCTCAGCCCTGGTCCAGGAAGATCCCACATGCCACGGAGCAACTAAGCCCGTGTGCCACAACTACTGAGCCTGTGCTCTAGAGCCTGCAAGCCACAACTACTGAAGCCTCTGCACCTAGAGCCCATGCTCTACAACAAGAGAAGCCACTGCAATGAGAAGCCTGCACACCGCAACGAAGAGTAGCCCCCGCTCACTGCAACTAGAGAAAGCCCGTGTGCAGCAAGGAAGACCCAGCGCAGCCAAAGATAAATAAATAATTAATTAATTTTAAAAAATGTTCATACTCTTTAAAAAAATGTAATATGATGTGATCTGGCAGAAAACATTAATGTAGGTACTAAATACTGAATAAACAGTCTGGTATTTTTAATTTTGTGGGCTGGGAAAAGAGAAAGCACAGTAAAACTGCTAATGTCTTAAATTATGAGGAAGTTAAAAACTAATGTTTAAATTGATAAGACATAACAGATTAGATATATTTTTCAATATGAAGTTAAGTGCCAGAAAAAAAGAGCCACAACGTTGAATGTGACTATCTTTGGTAGCAGGATAGGTTGGAGTCAGGGGGCTGTTTCTGTTACAAGCCTTTCAATTCCGCATGTTTCCAGGATAAATACAAAAATTAACAATTACTTTTTGAATACTGGGATTTAATTTACTTCCAATGAGAAGGTTCAACCCGTTTTACCTTGGTGTTTAAAATGTCCAAAGGTGTCTGTTACTCTAAAGGAAGGGCGAAAAAAGTATAAGGCCAACTGGCCCGAGGCAGGGGAACACAATCAGATTCACAGGTTGCATCAGACCGAAACTCTCCGGACCACCCAGTTCCAGAAACTGACCTGGGGACTTTGAACCCAGCCCAGCCTTCCCGCCTTTCGAGGGGCGGGACTAACGGTCCCCCAGGATACCCGAAAAGACCACCAAATAAGGAATACCCTGAGCCCTCCCAGATTCACCACACCCCTTTCCCTTCTTCCCCTATAAAATCTTGCCCGACCATCGCCCGGGTGCGACTTCTCTGGCCCCTTTCTCTCGGATCAGTGAACCTCGCCCGGGAGCGCTCCCTAATAAAGCTCACTTGAAGCTTTCCTCTGTTTCGTGGTGCCGTTTGTTAAGATCCGACCTTAGAAAAAGGAGTGCACCTTTTCTCCTTTCACACCGAAATGTTGCCTGGAGTGAAAACTAGAGGCTTCCATAGGACCTGCATGCTTTGATCTCAAAGATCAGCCCAGAGGGTCCTCTCTTCTTCCAAATACTCTCTGTAAAGGCAGCATTCATGTTACCAGAGGCAAGCCTGAGAACCCCTGTTGGGAGGAATCCTTATTTCCTGCTCCTCTAGTTTCCAGGAGGAAGGCATTTCTCTTAATGCTTCCGTTATTCTCTACCCGCCCCTCCACTAGCTCTGCCCTCAGCAAGGAGAAGGATTTCATCTTATTGGTGGATTTGACGGAGGGGAGGAACAGGGCGTGTCTGGGCTGCTTCTTCCCCTCGTCTTGGGAGTGTTCATCTCTAAATGTGAGCAAATCGAGACCAGCGCTTCCTTGACCTGCCAGGTAGAGTCTCTCTTTCACCCGGAAGGCTCCCGAATGGGAAGTGTGGCCGTTTATTCAGTGCTGCCAGTAACCGCGTGGGGTTATTCTATTCGCAATTAGGAAGCTTGTGTTGTCCCGTACCTCTACTCAAGCTTTCAGTAGTAGTAAAGAGGATATTTTGGTTCCATCAGCCAATTATCCTGTTTAGTTTAGTTATTTATCGGTCTGAGTCTAATTCAACATTAACTCTATCAGATATCTGGTTGCAGTGCCTTTGGTTTTCTCAGTTCTGTGTAATTTTCTGTGGTCAACCTGGTGGCAGTGTATAAATACCATTTACATAAATACTAAATTTAATGGCCTTATAAAATACTTCCTTGCATTGTGTAATAAATCAACTATATAACGAGAAAAATGAAGAGATAAAATTAAATCTTTATTTGCAAGCTACTCATATTGAAAATGTAAATAAAAGTTGTCAGTTGAGATAAGTAACACTGTTCTTCTGGGAAAACATGGAAGTTAGGAATATGAGGATTCAGTAAAGTGAAAAGTTGATGAAAATGCCGTATACTTTCCCATTGTATCCCAAGAGAATGAGTTCAACCCACATAAGGAAATTGATTTATATAACAAATATGATTTATACCGTAAAATTAATTGAGTGTCTTCGGTGTGCCAGGCAATGTTTTAATGATAAGGATACAGTAGTCCACAAAACAAAAACCCCTACCCTTGTGGAGATTACTTTTTTTTTCTAGCTTTACTGAGGTATTATTAACAAATGAGATTACTTTCTAATGGGCAAGATAGATAATGAACCCTAAATATGTAAAATATATAGTATGTTAGAAGGCAACGAGTGTTAATGGAGAAAAAAATAAAATAGGAAAAGTGAATATTGAGTGTTGAGGTTGGGGATGAGACTCGCAGTTTTAAAATAGTGCGTCATTTGAGTAAACGCCTGGAGGAAATTGAGGTGACAAATCATATTTTCATCATCTTTAAACACGCTATTTATGTTACTAAGGGAGTGAGATAAAGAAGAGGTCAAAGGACTGAACCTTGGGACACTCTAGTAGTAAGTGTTGGAGATGAAGTGAAGGGAGATGAAGAAGAAACAGCAAAGCAGTTTGTAGGAAGTGTTGTGGAAGCAACCAATAGAGGCCCTTTACCATCTGGGCGTGTGTACAGAGAAAGAGAGAGGCTTAGGAAGGTTTAAAGATGGATGGTTAGTAACTGAACTTGGCATTAAAGAATAAGTAACACATCGATGAGCAGATTATTTTAGACGGGTAAAAGTGAGCACAATGGCAGTGACTGAGGCATGTGAAAGAAAATCAGATTTGGAGACTGATGACTAGTTGAGTGTTCCTGGAAGGAGGGTTGGTTGGGGTAGGGATAGGAGCAAGATTTGCTGACAGGAGTTGGGAGAAGAAAGTGGAAAGAAAGTGCAAAGTGGGCGTTGAAATGATGACCATCTTTAAGGAGCTATGATTTCTTATCAGGTATGTGAGCATTATAATGGAGATAAGAAAGAACCATCAAAGCTATGGTAATGATGTTTTAGTAATATAACTCTGGTGACCTTGTAGTTTTGAATGGGGTAGGATGGAGGTTTAGCACTTAAGAGACAATTCCCATGGACATATCCAGAGATGGTGAAAAACAAAGTTAATAATGGATTCCCAGAAATTGACTTTGTGCGTAACTGTATCCAAATCTGTTGTGGCTTGACAAATGGACTTGACCTTCTAATATCCTGTCCTCTGATAATTCCTCTCCGCAGTTTATCTAAATTCTACTCACCCTTGAAGGCCTAGTTTGAGTTCCATGTGTTTTGTGTGACTTTTTTTTTGGTAGTTTGTTCCAAAACATGAAACAATGAAACATTGTTCATTACAAACAACGAACCAACTGATCTCTCTATGCTTTATTACATTGAAAAGAAAAGAAAACCTTTTTTTTTCAATTTTCACTGTGGTTGCAAATTTAACTTTGTTGTTATTGGAGAATTTTAAAGCCAGAGAACATGTAAGTTATTTCCTTTATATTACTTTCCAACATGCTGTAGTGTTTTATTAAATTTTATTATTTATCCTTGTGATTATGGTTATGAAATCAAGTCACCTGAACTCTTTTATGGACTCTATACCACATACAGCGTAATCTTCTAATCCTTTAAGTACCATCATCCTACATTTTAAGTCTTCCCTCCTGTCATTCCCCACCATTTCCATGGTTCAATAGTTCCCCCATCACTCAAGCTGCCAGCTTCTTTCCTTGACTCCTTTATCATATTGGTTCTGGCTATCTCGGGTACTGGCTGTTCTTTTTTTTTTGGTAAAACTTTAATTGATATATAACTTCCATATCATAAAATTCATCCTTTAAAAGTGTGCAATTCAGTGAGTTTTAGTATCTTCACAGGTTGTGCAACCATACAATATCTATTTGCAGAATACTTAAAAGTTTTCTATTTTATTGAAGTATAGTTGATGTACAATATTATATAACTTGCAGGCACACAATATAGTGAGTCACAATTTTTAAAAGTTATACTCCATTTATAGTTATTATTAAGATATTGGCTATATTCTCTGTGTTATACAATATATCCTTGTAGCTTATTTTATAAATAATAGTTTGTACCTCTTAATCACCAACCGCTATATTGCCCCTACCCCCTTCCTTCTCCCCATTGGTAATCACTAGTTTGTTCTCTATATCTGTGAGTCTCTTTCTTTTTTGTTATATTCACGAGTTTGTTGTATTTTTTAGGTTCCACATATAAGTGATATCATATAGTATTCGTCTTTCTCTGTCTTATTTCACTTAGCATAATACCCTCTAAATCTATCCATGCAATTCACTCGTGGGTGTATATCTGAAAAAAACAAAAACACTGATTTGAAAAGATACATGCACACCAATGTTCATAGCAGCACTATTTACAATTGCCAAGATATGGAAGCAACCTAAGTGTCTATCAACAGGTGAATGGGTAAGGAAGATGTGCCATAAATATATTCAGATCCTTTGCTCATTTTTCAATTGAGTTATTTGTATTTTTATATACAGACATAAATACACCCAATGGAATATTACTCAGCTGTAAAAAACAATGAAATTTTGCCATTTCAACAACATGCAGAATACTTTTATTGCACTATAAAGAACTCCTGTATCCTTTAATACTCATTCTGCATTGCTTCTCCTTCTAGTTCCTGGCAGCTACTAGTCTACTTTCTGTCTCTGGATTTGCCTATTTTGGACATTTCATATAAATGAAATGATACAATAAGTGGTCTCTTGTGTGTGACTTCTTTCACACAGCATAATCTTTTAAACGTTCATTCATGTTGCAGTACCTATTGGTACTCCATTCTCATTAATGGCCGAATAATATTCTGTTGTATGGATATACCACATTTTGTTTATCCCTTTATCAATTGATAGACATTTGGGTTGTTTCTACTTTTTGATGATTTCAAATAATGCTGCTATGAACATTTGTGTATGAGTTATTACATGGACATATGTTATCATTACTACTGGATATATACCTAGGAGCAGAATTGCTAGGTCCTGTAGTAACTATATCTTTAACTTTTTGAGGAACTACCAAGCAGTACTCCAAAGTGTCTGTATCATTTTATAATCCTAGAAGCAAAGTATGAGAGTTCCAATTTCCCCACATTCTTGTTATCATCTGTCCTATTGATTTTAGCCATCAGGTGGATGTGAAGTGGTATTTCACTGCAGTTTTGATTTGACTTTCCCTGATGGCTAATGATGTTGGACATATTCTCATGTGTTTATTGGCTATTTATATATCTTTTTTCAAGACATGTCTATTCAGATCCTTTGCTCATTTTTCAACTGAATTATTTGTAATTTTATTATAGAGTTGTAAGATTTCTTTTATATTTTAAATATAAATCCCTTATCAGATATGTGATCCACAAATAGTTTCTGTAACTCTTTGGGTTGTGTTATCACATCACTTTTTTGATGGTGTGATTTGCAACTAAAGTTTTTAATTTTAATGAAGTCCAATTTATTTTCTTTGTTGCTTGTGCTTTTGGTGTCATTATTTAAGAAACTCTGGCCTACCCAAAATCACAAAGATATATTCCTATTTTCTTCTAAGTGTCTTACAGCTTTAGCTCTTATATTTAAGTCTGTGCTCAATTTGCAGTTAATTTTTGCATGTGGTGTGAGGTAGGGGTCCAAATTAATTTCTTTCTGTGTGGATACCCATTTGTTCTAGTACCATTTGTTGAAAAGATTGTTCTTTCCCCCATTTTACTGGGACCTTCAGCTTTGTTCTTCTCTAAGATTGTTTTGGCTATTCTTGGCCCCTTGAATTTCTATATAAATTTTAGGATAAACTTATCAATTCCTGCAAAAATGCCAGTTGTGATTTGGGTAGAGATTGCATTGAATCTGTAGATTAGTTAGGGAAATATTGCTGTTAATAATAATTGTCTTCCAATGCATGAAAATAAAATTTTTTTTAATTTACGTAGGTTTTCGTTAATTTCTCTTAATAACGTTTTATAGTTTTCAGAGCACATGTATTTAATTTCTTTTGTTAAATGTATTCTTAATTACTGTTATTTTTTGTGATGCTATTGTCAACGGAATTTTTTTCTCCATTTCATTTTTTTTTTTTTTTTTTTTTTGCGGTACGTGGGCCTCTCACTGTTGTGGCCTCTCCCGTTGCGGAGCACAGGCTCCGGACGCGCAGTCTCAGCAGCCATGGCTCACAGGCCCAGCCGCTCCGTGGCATGTGGGGTCCTCCCGGACCAGGGCACGAACCCGTGTCCCCTGCATCGGCAGGCGGACTCAACCACTGCGCCACCAGGGAAGCCCTCCATTTCATTTTTGAACTGTTCATTGCTGTGTATAGAATTCAAGTTGGTATTTTATCGATTGTGTATTCTGTAACTTCGCTGAACTTGTTTATTAGCTGTATTTTTTTGGTGGATTTTTATGATTTTCTATATATAAGATTGCATGATCTACAAATAGAGATGGCTTTATTGCTTCCTTTCAAATCTGGGAGCCCCCTCCCTTTTTTTTCTTTTCTATTTTTCCTGGATAAAATTTCCAGTATGATGTTGAATAGAAGTGGTGATATCCTTGTATTGTTTCTTGTTTTTAGGGGGAAAGCAGTCTTCTACTGTTAAGTATGTCAGCTATGGGTTTTCTGTAAACGTCCTATATAAAGGTAAGGAAGTTTCATGTATTCATAGTTTAAGTGTTTTTTTTTTTTTTTCTAATTATGAAAGTGGTTGGGTTTTATCAAATCCTTTTTCTGTGTCTATTGAGACCTCCATGTGGTTTTAATCTTCATTCTATTAATTAATCTGGTGTTTTACACTGATTTTGGGATGTTGAACCAACCTTGCATTCCTAGAATAATTCCTACTTGGCCATGGTGTGTAATCTCTTTTTTTTACGTATTGCTGGATTCATTTGCTAGTATATTGTTGAAGCTTTTTGCATCTGTATTCATTAACAATAATTGTCTGTCATTTTCTTTTATTGTGGCATCTTAATCTATTTTTTCCATCTTAATCTAGTTTTATTGTGGCATCTTAATCTAGTTTTGGAATCATAAAACAAGTTGGGAAGTATTCTCATATTTCTTGGAAGATTTGTGAAGAATTGGTATCAGTTTTTCTCTAATTGTCAAGTAGAATTTATCACTGAAGCTATCTATCTGGGTCGGGCTTTTCTTTGCAGGAAGTTTTATAATTACTATTTCAATCTCTTTGCTTGTTACAGTTCTAGTCAGATTTTCTGTTTCTCCTTGAATCAGTTTTTTTTAGGTTGTATCTTTTTAGGAATTTGTCCATTTCATCTAAGTTGTCTAATTTGTTGACAGAAGATTTTCATACTACTTTCTTAGAACATTTTATTTTTGACAAATATCCAGGGTATAAGGCTTTCCTCACTGAGGAAATTTTCAATTAAGTGAAATAAAGACAAGCTCTGTGAATGGGACTTTCTTAGGGAGCTGCCAAATAAATCTAATACTGATAGCTCTCTGGGATGGGACTTTTGGGGGAGCTCCAAACCCATTTTGTTTCCTCCAAATGGCTGCTAGGCTGCTGGTTTTTTATAACTACCATGGTTCTAAGACTACTGGTTTATAAACCTATAATGCAGCTGGGAGAGAAGCATGGGAATAGCACAAGTTAAAATGTCATGAAGTTTGTTATTCTTGAGATTCAGCCATTTTTCTTGATGGAACACTGCTCAGATTGTTGAAAGCCTTTTCTTACTTTCCAGAGTTAAAAAAAGTTGATATTTACAATTTTTGCCAGTATTCTTGTTCTTTTTTTAGAGGAACTTTTATGGAGGAGTAGATTTTCAGAGGTCCTTACTCTTCCAGTCTAGATGTGCTTCTCTTAGCTGTACTTTTCAACCACCACTTTTTCACAGAGCCAGAAAGAAGCCCAAGAAAAGATTTATCAGCTAAACATATACAAGCTTTGGACACAAACAAGAGAAGATCAACCTGCATATGATTTTCTTTGGTGTTCAAAATTTTTGTTTATGGTGTGTTTTTTAAGCTTTTTCCATGTGCCAACTTTTGTGCCATGGTAAGCAAATCACAGTCTTGGCTTTCTTCTAGGGCCCAAAGAATACATAAGGTAACTTTAGGTAAGAAAGATGATAGCAGCTAAGAAATTTGAACTTGTAAGACATAGGGAAGTAGTGGAAGATTCCAAACAGAAAGATACATCTGGGTTTAGTAAAGAGCCATGCTGACAATTATGATCATGATTAAATATGGTGTTTGTAGAAGCAAGAAGAATCAAAGTAGCACGTTGACATTTGATATAGCTGCTTTTATGCTAATCAAAGATATTTTGAGGTTATATGAAGGAAATATATAAATTTTTAAAAAATATTTATTTATTTATTCTTTTGGATGCATCGGGTCTTAGTTGTGGCACGTGGGATCTTCCGTTGTGGCACGTGGGCTCTTCGTTGTGGTATGTGGGCTTTTCTCTAGTTGTGACATGTGGTCTTCTCTCTAGTTGTGGTGCATGCGCTCCAGAGCACATGGGCTCAGTAGTTGCGGCACATGGGCTCTGTAGTTGTGGCTCATGGGCTCCAGAGTGTGTGAGCTCTGCAGTTGTGGCGCACAGGCTCCAGAGCACATGGGCTCTGTAGTTGTGACATGCAGACTCTCTAGTTGTGGTGCTCAGCCTCAGTAGTTGTGGCATGCGGGCTTAGTTGTCCCATGGCCTGTGGGATCTTAGTTTCCTGACCAGGGATCGAACCAGCATCCCCTGTATGGCAAGATGGATTCTTAACCACTGCACCACTACAGAAGTCCCAGAAATATATTTTTTTCTGCCTTGTTTTCCTTGCCATAAATAAGGGAAAGTTTTGGAGTTAAGAGATGAATACGTGAAACCACTGGCTTCTACTGATTCCACCTAGAGTTAATCAACCCATGCGAATTCAAATATATCTCAGATATGTGACACGCCTCCTTTTATAAGTGATGAGCTTCATTCAGAAACATGAGAAAAGGTTTTCTTTTTAAAGGCAAGATGAAAAAAAAGAAGAGTCCCACCTAGGAAACAGTTTATTTCTATGCTGTTGCAAAATAAAAAACACTTAAGAACCTTATTTCCTTTCCTATGGTATAAATCACCTATGAATTTAAAATGTTTTGCAAGGATTAGTGGAGAGAACCAGTTCACTTTTAATCTCAATTCTTCTCCTGTTTCCATAGTACAAAGGGAGTCTGGGCAAAGTCACATGGCCATATTGGTTGATCTCACTATTACTTGGTTTCTCTGAATGTAGTTGGTGCCTCATAGTTCTTGAGTAATCCTTTATTCATTTAAGTTGACTCCTTTTCACATTGATCTCATTTAGCCATGCAAATCTTTTTTGTTCTGCCAGGCTTGTATACTCATTCCTGATTGTTTAAGTGTGAGCTGACACAATTGATTAACTCTTAATGAAGGAAACTGTACATATTTATTATGAAATTTCCCAACTTTATTTCCTTCTAAACTATCTTTGTGCTTTTATGCACCATCTAAACTGTCTTTGAAGTTTTATTTATCTTCTGATTTTTCCTATTTCAAAAAATATGTGTTTCTTTTCCTCTTCAAGACTGTGCCTAGGATGCCATAACCTCCATCTTTTGGGGGGCCTTGTCTAAACAACCACTCTCTGTTGCATTTTTTTAGCCACCTTTTTTTGTATTTACTTTCTCCTAGACCTATACATTTTATTAAATTTCCCCCATCCTAAATTATAAACAAAGAACTACAAACAACTACTAGCATAAAAACGTTCCCCTCAATTGTTTTATATTTTTGCTTTGTTTCATGGCCTAATCTTATTTTGAAGAGCATGTTTTTCTGATTACAAAAGTAATGTATATACAGTTTAGAACATTTGGAAAACAGAATTTAAAGTAAAAAATTCACAGTTGAAAAATAATAATTATTAATATTTTAGGGTATATTCTTGCATCATTCTTTTCATACTACGCCTTTTTTTCTGTGATAAACATGGTACAATTCAGTTTATATACGTGTCTTTTATTGCATGTTACAAATGGCAATATAGTGGAAATATCTTCCTACGTCAGTTTTTTTTCCCCTGCAATTTGATTTTAATGACTACATAGCATGCTATTGTATAAATGTACCAAATTTACTTGGTGAATTCACAAATTTTCTATTGCTACTGGAAATTGTATCATATATTTATTTATTTATTAATTGTTGGTTTTCCCTACTATTATGGAAGTAGGGAACTTGATTGTCTTACTCCTCCCTGTTCAGTGCCTAGAGCAGTTCTTGGTACATAGTACTCAATGAAGGGATATTTATTTGTTATGAGTTAATATATTGATACATATTTAAATTATTTCTAGTTTTTACCATTGTAATAATACTTCAAGACAATTCTTATACATATTTTTGTGCAGGTTTCTTATGATTTATTTAGTATTAGTTTTTACAAGGTGAATTTCTAAGTCAAATTTTGCAAAATTTAAGGTTTGTAATAAATTGTTTGATAAATTCTCTTGACGGTACCAATGTACACTCCCATTAGCAGTGTGTATTCTAGCAGTCTTTTCCAAGATTGTATTTTAGTACTAAAAAAATCATTTCCAAGTGAGTAGGTAGAAAATGTTATCTTTATTTTTAATTGCGTTTCTTTGATTATATGTGAGGTTTGAGGACCTAATCTGTGTAATTTCAATTCTTTTGTATTTGTTAAATTACTCAGAAGATGGCTTATCTTGTTGAATGTTTCATGTGCTCTTGAAAATCATGTGTATTCTGCTGTTGTTTAGTAGTGTATTGTATAAATATAAATGAAGTTAAATAAGGTTGATAGGTCTTCTATTATATATCTGTATTGATTTTTTTGCCTAATTATTTTTTCAATTAATGAGAGACATAAATCTCCAACTGTAATTGTGAATTCGTTTATTTCTCCTTTTATTTGTATTAGTTTTTGCCTTATGTATTTTAAGCTTTGTTGTTAAGTCCATAAACATTTTGGATTATTATTTGTCTTCTTGGAGAATTAACCCCTTTATTGTTCTTTAACATTTCTCCTCATCCCTAACAATATTCTTTGTTCTCATGTCTACTTTGTCTGGTATTAATATAGGTACTCCAGATGTCTATCTTTAGCATTTGCATGATATATCTTCTTTTTTCCATTTCCTTTTTAAATTTATTTATTTTTGCAGTATGCGGGCCTCTCACTGCTGTGGCCTCTCGCGCTACGGAGCACAGGCTCCGGACGCACAGGCCCAGCGGCCATGGCTCACAGGCCCAGCCACTCCGTGGCATGTGGGATCCTCCCGGAGCGGGGCATGAACCCGCGTCCCCTGCACCGGCAGGCGGACTCTCAACCACTGCACCACCAGGGAAGCCCTCCATTTCCTTTTAATCCATCTATGGCTTTATATTTAAAGTGGGTATCTTTTAGACAGCATATATTTGTGTTTTGCTCTTTTATCTTAATTTATATATTAATAACAGTTATTTTTAATTCCTAGTCTGTTGTTTTCAACATTTATATCATATCTGAGATTGGGTATGTTTGTTGCTTTGTTTCTTGACAATGCATTGTTTTTTATTTACTTTGTTTGATGCCTTCTAATATTTTGTTGGCATTTGGATATCTTGTATAGGATAGCAAAGACTGAGATAAATAATTTTTATGCTTGAGGATGATGTAACACCTTTCTTCTGCTAGGCCTTTAGTATGGAGAGAGGTTGGGTCAGTGAAGTCAGGAGTTGAGCTCCATTTGTATTTTGTTGTTGCTATGGTTACCTTCTGTGCAACACAAACTTTGAATCTTTTAGCATTACCTTCTACCCACAGTGGAGGCTGGTTTGTCAGGTTTTTATGATGGCTGCTCTACCCTCTGCTTTAGATCTTCCCTTTGAGAGGGTCTCCCTCCACGATCTTGCTTGTTTCCCAAAAGCATACTGGTCTTCCTTGCTACTCACCTCTAGTTGCATGTTGGGGTGTGTGTGTGTGTGGTTGTGGTGGCATATTCTCTGTTGTTTTGATTAAGATTTAGTTTTAGGCAGGTACTGTGAACTGTGTCATAGGAGTGAGACCTCATGATATTGTTGCTCACCTAGCTGAAGAAGAGCTTCTGTGGTCTGGGCCAGCACTTGTTCTTACTCCTCCTTTAAAGGTGGAGAGTTGTTTTTCTATTCCAGTCCCTTAGCTACAGTGGGTTTCAACAGTGCCTTAGGGGAAGGGAGACAGGGCTTGTTTCCCTTCTTCAACAGTTGAAGGCCTTTGATCCTAGGAGAGATTGGAGAAAAGGATACAAGTAGGGGTGTGCTTTTCCAACAGACTGTTCCCTCACCAGGAGTGCATCTCAAGGGAAGCTTACTTAATACTTTCACAGTGTTTTTGTGAAAATTCTGCAAGGTCTCTGCAGAGTGGGTCTGCAAGTGGGGGCAGTTACCCCTTATGTTTGCAGCCCATAGGGATTCTATATTCTCCGACTAGCCAACACTCAGCCTGTAACAATTCTTTAAATATTTTAGATGAATTCTTATTACATGTGTCCAGGAGCATCTACCCCCAGCTCATCAAGTTCTTGCTTTCCATTTATCCTTGGAGTGCATTTTTTTTTTTTTAGATTTCAGGTTAGTTTGTTGCCCTGCAACCTCAGCCAAATGTTGGGTTCAAGTATTGTAGATTTTCCAGCATCTATTGTTGCATACTCAGTGTGAGATTATATGGAACTTAAAAATTGAACCACCGCACCTTGAGTATAGAATTGAAGCCGGTATTGAAGGCATAAGGACTCAAGCAGGACAGCCAATCTATACTGTTGTTCTATTCATAGCACTTGGCTGTTGGAGTGCTCCCAAACTGAAAATTCTTGTTCCTCTTCTGGTAGAGAAGATACTTCTATTTAAGGCTCTGTGTCTAAGAGGTTGGAATAGTGATTCTTGACCTCTTTAGAGTAGAAACAATGTAGTGAAAGAGTTGGATTTTGCAATATTCCTTGTTTTCAAGTATCCTTGATAGGTGATTTTTTAAAAAGCATAAAAATAAAAAAGAACAATGGTAAAAAGACAACTGAGTTCAGAATAGTGCTGAACAGTGCTGGAAAACCTGCTGGCCATCTCAGTTCTCTCATATCATGGCATCCATTTACTGATAGTCTTAAAGGGTATTTGACCAATTTAACATTGATAGTACATGGTGAGACTGCTGACTTTTTGGTCTGTTCATTTATATCATCTGATTATACAAGCATGGAGCCTGGTTGGATCAGAGAATGGAGCAGCTATTATTTATTGCAAAATTCAGCCATCTCATTATAAGTGAATGAAACTCAAATTGTCAGAGTATCAAGTACAATAAAAGCTTTATCTGCTTTCCTGTCCTTCCTGCCAAATACACATGACAAACACACATTTCACTTTTGGAAAAGACTTAAAAGTACTCTGAGGTGAAAACTATTCAAAGGTCTCCAGTTTCTGCAGAAAAAACTCACAACAGCAAGGCAATTGCAGATCAGACTGATCTTCAAGGTAATAGGATACCCTTTAAATCCCTTGAACTATGTCTCTTTTGTATAAAACACTACAGAATTGTCAGAGAAGAGAAAGGAGAATCCCATAGTACCTTTGAACCTTAAGCTTTAAAAAGCTAATTCATTTTATATTCAGTTATTAAAAAATGTAGGTCCTTAAATCCTGATCTGTAGTTTTCTTGATGGGATTGTATTGCCACTGAACACTGACAATGACACTGTTTAAATAGTGTTCTTCTTTCTTCTACCTGCTCTCTCTCGCTTTTCTGTCACACCAAGGCCCCTCCTTTGTGGCTTAAAAATTCTATACAAACTCATCATTTTTATGCAGCTTTCACAGATAGATGTCCCCAGGGCCTGGTCTCTCAGCAACAGTACAGACCTCATGTCTGGTTCTTTGCACAGCTGAAACTAGCTGTGTGTGTAAGTATATGTTTTTATATATTCGTATATTTATGTTTATCCTGTAAGACAGTAAGTCATATGCTTTTCAGATACCTTAAAACATATCTACTTCCTTCACACCTCTGTACAACATCTAGTATACTGTTCTGCTTAATAGTGTTAGGAGTAGAATTATGAATAGAATGATATAAAATCAAGCTATGAAAGTACTGATATTTGAAAAAAATCTTACTTGCCAATTATAATTGCAAACTGGTTGGAGTGTAATATGCAAAGGAAAGATGCTAATTTTTATTGAGCAAAGGGTTATGGACAGGCAATGATTTAATATATATATATTTCTCTTTAACTTCTCTCTCTCTCTCTCTCCATATATATGTGGTGTTTGTGTATATGTGCGTAATGAAGGCAGAATTAGAATTATTCCAGTTCTTATAGATGGGAAAAAATGAGCTCAAAAATTGAAGAGAGAATTTAAACATAGGAGTGTCTGCCTATAAAGCTAGTGGTATAGTCAACCACTGACTCTGACTCCCCATATAGACTCACCAGTGATTCTCTTGACATCCGGATGGGCTTCCATGAAATGAATAACCCATTAACTACCCCCCAGGGTAAGACTTTGGCACTCCTGGTACTTAAGTACCAATTTTACAAGAGCCCATATCGTGATACCAATTATGGAGCAATGTCCAGTTGGTCTTATTATTGAGATCTGATGGCTGATAAAGTCCACCTGGATTTAGCAATACCTGCTAACGATAATACTTATTTTTTCTTCCCCCAAACAAACAATTTTTTATTGAAGTATAGTTGATTTACAATGTTGTATTAGTTTCAGGGAAACTATAGCACAGTGATTCAGTTTTATATATATATATGTGTATATATATATATTCTTTTTCAGATTCTTTTCCATTATAGGTTATTACAAGATATTGAATATAGTTCCCTATGCCATACAGCAGGTCCTTGTTGTTTATCTAGTTTATATATAGTAGTGTGTATCTGTTAATCCCAAATTCCTACTAATTTATCCCTCCCCCCCTTTCCCCTTTGGTGACCATAAATTTGTTTTCTATATCTGAGTCTATTTCTGTTTTGTAAGTTCGTTTGTATCATTTTTTAGATTCCACATATAGGTGATACCACATGATATTTTCTTTCTCTGACTTACTTCACTTAGTACAATAATCTCTAGGTCCATACATGTTGCTGCAAATGGCATTATTTCATTCTTTTTTATGGGTGAGTAATATTTCATTGTGTATATATAGCACATCTTTATCCATTTATCTAACAATGGATATTTATGTTGCTCTTATGTCCTAGCTATTGTAATAGTGCTGCTATGAACTTCGGGGTGTATGTATCTTTTCAAATTAGAGTTTTTGAATTTATATGTCCAGGATTGGGATTGTTGGATCGTATGGTAACTCTGTTTTTAATTTTTTAAGGAACTTCCATACTGTTTTCCATAGTGGCTGCTCCAATTTACATTCCCACAGACATTGCAGGAGGGTTCCCTTTTCTCCACACCCTCTCCAGCATTTATTATTTGTGGACTTTCTCATGATGGCCATTCTGACTGGTATAAGGTGATACCTCAGTGTAGTTTTGATTTGCATTTCTCTGTTAGTGACGTTGAGCATCTTTTTATGTGCCTGTTGTCCATCTGTATGTCTTCTTTGGAGAAATGTCTATTTAGGTAAAGATATACTCAAAGGTGTTATTGTATTGGGTCTTTGCATATAAATTCCTAGTGGACAGTAACTAATACTAGTTAATAAATAGTTGTCCTAGACACACGTACAGCATTCTTTAACTGGGATGGAAAAATGCTATTTAAAATAAGAGCCAACTACAAAAGCTTTTGCACACAAGGGGAATAGCCAGATTGATATTGGAAAGATGGCTTTGGTTTGGAAATGGAAGCGATAACAGATATGACAGACTCACTCTTCCTGAATTCATGGTCTAAAACAGGGGTTTGGAAACACCTAGAAAACTAAAAATTCTGATGGCTGGGGTGAGGGCCCAGGCATCAGTTTTTAAAACTCCCCGCATGATTTCAGTGTGCCACAAGTTTGGAAATTACTGGTCTAGAATCTTGCTACTAGGGTAGTACGGGGTGCTTATTAGAAAGGCAGAATCTTGGGCCTTCACTTCACATCTACTGATCAGAATCTGTATTTTAACAAGACCCCCCAGTGGTTTCTATGCACATTAAAGCCCAAGGGGCACTGGGCTAGAAAAGTTTTCAACTTTGGCTGTACATTAGAATCACTTGGGGAACTTTTAAAATGTAATGATATTCTGGTCTCACCCACAGAGATGGTAATTCATTTGGTATAGGATGGGACCTGGTCTTTGGTATGCTATATGTTTCTCAGGTGATTCCAATGTACAGTCACTGTTGTGAAATAGAAGGCAAAGCTGAGTGCTGAATAACTTTGCATAAAAGAGAATCTAGAGGTAACTCAGGTAGCCTGGGAGAGAAGTTAGGGACAGTATGAAAGGTGAGATTTAAGGATGCTTATGCTGGTTGATGCAGCAATGTGTTAGGAAGCTGGGCTTTTTGAGAGGAAAGTTTTTCCAATGAGAGATTTCCATGGTGGTAGGGAGGGAAGAATAGAGGTTGATTGAAGGACTTTAAAAACAAAGATGGGTAATATTTGGTTTCAGGTTGTTGACTTTGCTGTGAAGCAGCATAAGAGGTGACCATGAGAGCATTTGACCCTAGTAGTTCTCAGAATTCTTGTGAAATATGTAAAATCCTCCGAGGATTATGACGGATGAGGCCTTGACCTACTTAAAATATAAACTACAGGAAGAGTGACCCCAGAAAATTGGAGAACTTAAAGATGGCGGCATCTTGTTATCAGTCATTTGGGAAATAAACTTATCGTATAAGGATAGTTTATACTTTGATCACCAGCTGCTTCTTCAGGAATGAGTAATATCTTTCCAGTTTGAATCTAGGTCAGTATATCATTCTTGCTTTTTTGTCATCTAGCCTTCTTTTTGCTCAATCATGCTGCCTTCTTCTTGAGTTTCAGGTTGTCCATTTATTGTTATATGTTGTCCAATAGTTGGAGGGACTTTCAGATTCTCATGTCTAGTTATTAAGGCAGTAAAACTTTTCATTCTTTTTTTAATTGAAGTAAAATTGACTTACAAGATTATATTAGTTTCAGGTGTACAACATAGTGAGTTGATATTTTTATGCATTATGAAATGATCACCACGATGTCTAGTTACCATTTGTCACCATACAAAGTTATTACCTTATTATTGACTATATTCCCTATGCCATACATCACATCCCTGTGACTTATTTATTTTGTAATTAGAAGTTAGTACCTCTTAATCCCTTTTGCCTATTTAGCTTATCTCTCTACTCCCCTACCTGCTAGCAACCGCCAGTTTGATCTCTGTACCTATGAATCTATTTCTGTTTTATTATTTTTGTTCATTTGTTTTGTTTTTTAGGTTCAACGTATAAGTAAATCATATGCTTTTTATCATTCTTTGTCTGACATATTTCACTTACCCTCTAGGTCCATCCATGTTGTTACAAATGGCAAGATTTCATTCTTTTTTAATGGCTGAGTAATATTCTATTTTATGTATATACCACATCTTCTTTTTCCATTCATTTCTCTGTGGACAGTTAGGTTGCTTCCATATCCTGGTTATTGTAACTAATGCTATAATGAACACTGGGGTACATATATCTTTTCAAATTGGTGTTTTCATTTCTTTCAGATAAATATCCAGAAGTGGAGTTGCTGGATCACATAGTAGTTCTATTTTTAATCTGAAGAAACTTCATACTGTTTTCCATAGTGGTTGTACAAATTTACATTTCCACCAAGAATGCACAAGGGTTCCCTTTTGTCCATATCCTTGCCAACACTTGTTCTTTCTTTTTTTTTTTTTGATAATAGCCATTCTGACAGGTGTGATGTGGTATCTCATTGTGATTTTGACTTGCATTTTCTGGGTGATCAGTCATGTTGACAACCTTTACATGTGCCTGTTGGCCATTAGTATGTCTTCTTTGGAAAAATGCAGGCATGGGGTCTTGTGGTGCCCTGTGCTAGGGCCACCTTTAGCTGGATTGCTGTAGCTGGTATGAGCGAAGGGCTTGGGGTGCACTGGGGCAGCCTTGGCAGACCACCTAGAGTGTGAGCCATATTTCCACCTTGCTATCAAGGTGGAGGAGGAATGCAAAATATGGTGCTCTCTGGAACCTTTGACCACAGAGAGAGTTCCAGCAGTT
This sequence comes from Globicephala melas, assembly GCF_963455315.2. Classification (NCBI taxonomy): domain Eukaryota; kingdom Metazoa; phylum Chordata; class Mammalia; order Artiodactyla; family Delphinidae; genus Globicephala; species Globicephala melas. Next base: position 57,399,877 of record NC_083317.1, on the reverse strand, counting down.
CCCCACTTTTTTGGCAGATCCTCTGGGGTTAGTAAATGGATTTCCTTAATGTATAGTCTAGGTGCCCTTTAAAATCACTGTTTTTTCACTGTGTCCCAGGGTGAGTCTACAACCTGGCTTCTCAGTGATATCCTTCCCTAATGCAGATTGCAGTGTTGGGTGTGGGATTCCCATTGGTACCATGTCTCTGTCTTTCCTACCCATCTCTGTGTAGTCCCTCTATTGTTTGCTGTGCAGAATCTGTTATCAGCTCTCAGTTCTTCTTCAGGAAGAACTGCTTTATGTGTAGGTGTATATTCACTGTGTCTGTGGTAGGAGGTGAGTTCAAGGTCTTCTACACCACCATTTTTAAACTGGAAAACCCAAGACTTTTCATTCTAACTTTTTATCTCTGATTCTTTGTCATTACATCCAGTCACCCCTAAGCAGTGAAGAAACTTTTCTGATTGCTGAGTGAAGGATATATGCCCCTCCCTTTTTTTGGAAGGCAGGAAGGAAAAGTTTATTCTTGTTTGTCTTAAGTATTTGATATATGATTGACTTAATTCTTTTCAGATAACATCTCTAGTTAATTCAATCAAAATGAGACTCACTTTTTAAAAATTTTTTATATCTTTATTGGAGCATAATTGCTTTACAATGTTGTATTAGTTTCTGCTTTATAACAAAGTGAATCAGCTATACATATACATATATCCCCATATCTCCTCCCTCCCTTTTAAGCACTTTAGATCTACACAATTCCAAGAAGCCATCTGTGTTTTTTCTCAGAGCAGACAAATGGGGAGTGCATTACGTCTTTTAAATAATGAGACAAACATAAAAAAAGCCAAATGACAAACCTAGAACTCTGTTTCCCTCTGAAATAAGAGGGGTCATTTATCTACACCTTCTTATTTCAGAGGGAAGTATAAAAAACTCCCCTTGAGGCATCCAGGTCATTTGTATTAAACTTAGGTACACATTCATGTTTAGTGTAGCTGTATCTTATATCTATGACATTTAATCCAAAGGAAATATTAAGTATAGTTGCAAGGTTAAGATATTGAGCAAGCAGATTCTCAAGGGAGGAAATGCTTACTTCATTTCATCTAACCTCTCCTGCCTCCTTTCTGAAAGAAGGAATCATGGACTAGACGTAGGAGTTGGGAAAGATTTTGTGTTTAAGGTGGTGACATGTTTTCCAAAAAATGCTATTTTTGTGTATATCTTATCTTGAAGCACATAATAGAGTGGGACTTCTTTGGAGCTTTTGCTGTTGCACAGAAGTGTCAATGTGAAAAATTGGCTAAAGGCTGAGTGTGGACAGTGTGCACAAGGGTGAGTGTAAGGCAAAAATCAGATGAGAGAAGGCAAGATGATAATAGCAAGGCACTCTCCCGCTACCTGTCAAGTAGTATATAATTTTCACTATCAAAATTTAGCATAAAATTTCTCTAAATCAGAATCAGCCTATGCATGAATCTCATACATTGTGCTGTTTAGCCGAGTAGAACCACATTTTTCCTTTGTGAGTCAGTATGACACAAAATGACTAAAACTAATTTTTCCTCTATCAGCCTTTACTTCATGTTAGGTTCCACCCAGAAAGTGAGCAAAGGATGTCTAGGAAGCCAGCCTAGGGATAAAGGAAGAAACTGCTTAAATAACTAGAGCAGCAGTCTGTGGACATTTAGTGAAGAGGCTGCCCTCCATATCATTAGACTTGCCACAGAGGAAGAGATGCTAAAAATTGGCATCTAGACTAACTTAGTAGGTGGGAGGAATTCAGTGAGTCCGTTCTGAAATCCGAAGTCCTCAATTGCTATGCGACATCCAGAACATCAGCAGGATGCTCATGATAGGATTTCTGTGTTACCAAGAAAAGGGTAAATGCTATTGTGTATGTTATTTGAGCAGGGAGGAGTCCTATATATCTCAGTGAGCTTTTCAACAAAATGATTGCCTTGTTTGTAGTCACATGTAACGGGTTAAGATTTCATTATTCTAAATATTCACTTACTTGGATGACCTACCCTCCATCTTCCTGGATACTACTTTGGGTAACTTAGATGTCATGATATAAATATTTAGTTCTCTCTTAGTTACCAAATAGCATGCTTCTTCCTCATCTAATCTGCTTGCATCTGTCCTTTTGACAGTGGACTAATATCACAATGGCAAGTTAATTTAAAATTATATTTATTTGCTTGCTTGTTAAAGTGTGTTGGTATGAACTTCTCCCTCTTTCCTTCCCTTTCTCAGGCACATACTTCTTAAACGCGACCAAACATAATTTGATCAGACTGTTTCCCTGCTTCCTCTCTAGACTCTCCGTTCTGTTTCTCATCTCCTATATTGACACTAACACCTAGGGAGTTTGTTTCTCGGTCATTGTCACTGCTCACCTCCAATTTTAGCTCTTCAAATGATATCACCCTTCTCTCTCAACACATATGCAACTAATTTAGCTGCTCGACGTGTTTACTCCTCACATTTATACAAAACACATTGAAACTTTCACTTTTCATTTGCATCTGCATTTCATCCTCTTTAGAAGAAAGCTCACACAAGAGAAGCATCTGCCAGAGCTGCAATTCTTCCTTCAATTTCATTGTGCTTGTTTTTTTCTTTTCTTTCTTCAACTCATCTAGTAATGAGAGAAACTACACCGGGGTTGCATAATACTTGGCTCTTAACATCTCAAACAAGGTACTAGTACCTCCTTAATAAATTTATACCTGTGTAAATATTTTGGGGAGTAATATTTCTCCATGTGTATGTATTTCACATGGATGGATGCACATGGTCATGTATATAACATATATTTATTATAAGGTTAGAAGACTGGCAACTTAGCTTTCTCTTCCTGTTAAGCAGGAAACAAACCGGTCTCTTCTTTAGCACAAAACCACCAAAGAGTTAGTGTTGTCTGGCAGTTGCTTTCAGGTGAATGATCAATTGTTCCTCTGCTTCCAGTTCTACTAGTGAAATCTCTATCATGAACCAGAAATACTCCAAAGCCACAGTTTACCCTTTCAGTACTTTCAGACTCTAGCTCAGGCCCCAGATTTTATCTTAAACACTCAAGAGTTTTTTTCATTTAATTGTATCCATATAATAATTTCTCGGTCTCTTCTTCAGAATTTGCTCAAATATAATTAAATAACTGCAAATGCTGCTGCTGCAGGCAGTATAAGGGTAAGAAGACAGGCTGGTGTGGTAGCCAAGCCACACGCCTAGAAGTGATCATTTATAATATGCAGTGCTTTGTGACCCTCAGCTACTTTTTGCCTAGTTTCGTTTTTGGTAAGCTGGGGCCAGTGTGGGTTGATAGTGAGTATTGGCATGGCTTATATTAAATAAATAGACAAAAATATTATGTACTTCTTAAATCACAGAATCCTACTTTGTTCTAACCTTCGGTGACACTTTCTCAGATTATCTGGATTTTATGTTCATGGCTCCTTTTGTGCCTGAAGGATTTCTAAAAGTCATTCTACATGTCATTGTTCTTTTCTTCTTTGGATGTAGGGTTATCCATTGATTCTATATGCTACTAACCTCATCTTGTGTGACCTCAGGAAATTCATTAACCAGTCCACATCTTCGGGCTAGTATAGCTCCTGCACAATAAAATACACAAATCAATCTTTTTTTCTGTGTACTTGCTTCTGTTCATTTGTCTTTCAAAGCACCTCAGTTTCTCTTTTCCCAGGTCTGTACTTATTCAGAGCCTGGGTAACTTGTTGACTGGAGGCTTTAACTTCTGCTCCCCTTCATAAAATATGAAAAGCTTCTCTTGCTCGGTCAACATAGCCTGTTATTAAGAATCTGTGTTGCAAGTATCTATTATACTCTACCTTGGTTTAGAAGCAAAGTTACCTTTTGGAAATGTAGGCACCTGGTGAACAAGAATTCTAATGAGGGATTTTTAACATTTCACACCAATGGTATTAATAGAGGTAGGAAACACTGCCTTAGCTAGAAGGGAATTAAAAGCCTTGCAGTAAAGCTTGCTGCACTTTTCTCCTCAGGAAATTCTTGTACTGTAGCTCACAGTGCCTGTCAAACATGGTAATGTGTCTGTAAATTTCAGTTGACAGAAAACACATCAGTTAATCAGCAACCTCAGAAAGTAAACAGAGCTGAGCCGCAGAGAGCGACTGCTAAGCAGCCAGCGTGGTTCCTAGAGGTGATGTTAGGAAAAGCATACGGAGACTAGAAGGAACCAAAGATGATTCTCTTTATCCTGGGTGGGAAACCAACTGCCCTCCAGTCACTCCCAGACGCTGTGACATTAAATACCTGCCTGTCTCACATGGCTGGTAATTAGCTGGCAGGCAGTGTACCTTAATGCTCTACACCAGGGGTCCCCAACCCCTGGGCCTTGGACCACTGATGGTCCTCAGTCCTAGGCCCGTTAGGAACCAGGCTGCACAGCAGGAGGTGAGTGGTGGGTGAGCGAGCGAAGTTTCATCTGCCGTTCCCCATCGCCCCCCATCGCTCACATTACAGCCTGAACCCTGCCCCCGGCCCCCACCCCGTCTGTGGAAAAACTGTCTTCCACGAAACCGGTCCCTGGTGCCAAAAAGGTTGGGGACCACTGCTCTATACTCTGTCGTCAAAACCCTGTCCGTCTTTCTCTTTTTCTGTTTTAAAAAATTACACACACCATCATTACCATAAAACTGCTGAGAATATAACAAATCCACATGTACCTGCCTGGAATTTAAAAATGGGGCCATTTTCATTCACATTGTTTTGAACTTAAAGCACAGATAAAGTTGACTTTCTTTCCTCCACCTAACCAGTTCCATTTTCCTCCCTACTTCCCTCACAGAGAGAACCATTTTCTGAACCTGATGTGATCTTTCCAGTCAGTTTTTTTAAACTACTTATAAATATAGCCCTGATACATATAATTTTTTTTAAACATCTTTATTGGAGCATAATTGCTTTACAATGGTATGTTAGTTTCAGCTTCACAACAAAATGAATCAGTTATATATATACATATGTTTATAATTTTTTTGTATGTGTAAAAAGGTACATGAATGTTAGCCTTGTGTACTTTACCAATCATTTCCCTGCTCTCTATATTATACTTTCATAGCTCTGTCTTTCCTTTTATTTTTTCTTGCATATTCTTTCTCCTCATTTATACTTATATCTGTCTCATTCCAGTCCCTTCACTTTTCTCCTTCCTTATCCTTGCGCTATTATCTTACTTATAGCATGCACACACACACACACACACACACACACACACACACACACACACGCACATGACTATCTAAACTGTACACTAAAAAAAACCCCTTCACAGCAAGCCCTACCCATCTGCTTGCTGGTGGACCTTCCCATATGTACCAACAGAGCAGTAAGTCTACACCGCCAAAGGAGGATAAGTAAAGGAGCATGAAGTCTTCAACCTCTTGACTAACTAAAGTCTCTAATAAATCTTCTTATGGAAAATGACCACTTTGAGAGTGATATATAAGCCTTGTTGAGGATTGACCACTGCAGTGACTAGTGCGTTAAAATTAATGTGGCTGCCTCAGTCTTATCTTAATTTGCGTCTTCCCTGGTTATGGAAGCAGCTGAGTTTCTGACTACAACTTGCATAGGGTTGTGAGGGATTCGACATCTAAAAGGAGTTCACTTTTTCCCCAGTGGTTTTGTGACTAGGTCTTAGAATTTCCCTAGAGAATAATCTCTGTACTGTATACACCTCCTGTTGTAATTTTCTGGTCCACTTACGGAACTCCCACTCAGATCAAAGGGCCATATGTATTGACTCACTAAATTCTTGACCAACTCCTGCCCTCTCCTAGGTTACCTGATGCTTTTACCATGTGTCTTCTTTACCACATGTTCCTACCCTCAGTCAAATACTGACACTCACTTGTATTTCCTTGTGCACTTTTGATTTACCTCTTCCTCTTGCAAGAGAACCAAAGAGCATGCTTATACTCAGACAAATGGCAAACCTCTTCCAAGGAGCCATTATGAATATCCTCCTCTCATTTTCACAAAACTTTCACATGCACAAGGGATACTGAAGAGAGGAGGCAGAGAAGTAAGGTATCGTTTCCCCCACCACTGATTTGCTCTTCTTAGAATACTTCTTTTCTATGTAGTTGGTCCTTGATTCATTCACAGTTTAGTTTTGTCTGTCGAAGTGGATTTAATGTCTTTGAGGGTAAGGCTCATGGCTGTGTCATTCAGTGTAGTTGTGTGAAGCAGGCCCTACCTAAGGAGCCCTCTGTGCCACAGGCATACTGAACTTTTTTTTTTTTTTAGTTTCTTGAATACGGTATGAATATACCATAGGTCCTTGAACACACAGTTTCCCGTGCTTGGAGCATCCCTAACATAAACCCTTCCCCCACTACAACTCCCATCCCAGTTCACCCCAAATTTTCATCTGGATAACTCATCCTCATATATCATGTCTTAGCTTAGACAATGCTGTTTCCAAGGGATCTTCCTAGATATTCCAAGTCTGAAAAATCTCCTCGTCACTTACCGTATTCTGTCCTTATTGCTGATTTACTTTTGTGCTGTCCTGACGAGATGGCAAGCTCTGTGTCTGTCATGTTCAGATTGTACCTTGAACGCCTGGCACAGAGTCTGGTACATAGTAAACATCTTCCAATGAACCAGAGGTCTAGATTGCGGGGGCTCTTATTTTTCTCTGTCCAACGACCTGGCAAAAGCATTTACCTTTTTCCCACTTCCCCTTTTTTTCTTTTCCTAGACAGTTTTCTTGAGCAAATTGCAGAGCAAGGAAAGTTGTTTTGCTCTTAACCTTTCTATGAGTTAATACATTGCACCTCTGCCCACTTTAACCAAGGGAGAAAAACATCTTTATATGTTTTTAGCTACTTGGGTTTACCTGGCTTAAAACCTTGAGTTTAAGGAGTATGAAACTTACCTTGCTAAAACCCTCATCCTAAGGAATATGAAGCACCTTTAGCAGAACTCATATTTCATTTTAAGAAAACTCAAATAATGCTCCTGATGACACATTCACCAATGTCTCCTGTGTATAATATATATACTTTTTATCTTAGGATTTCACATGGCTTTATCCATACTAATTAACTGACGGAAACATGGTCCCCTGTGTAGAGGTAAGGAGATGGCATCGATAGCTCCTTTTATCATTGTGAACTAAGAAACCCCTAGATTCTTATCCACTAATGAGAAAATGCACATCAAAAGTTATATTAGTCCAAGGCTTTTCTTTATCCAGGAGGCTTTCCTGCCTTCTGACAGTCATTCCTATGTAGACTATCCATGTAATTATTAGTTGAATACTTTTGAAACTTTGACCCCTGAGTGTGTAGCCAAGCTGAACAACTTCTCAAATAGTTAAACAATTATTTTTTCCTGCAAGATCCTTTGTACGTGAAAGGGGAAAAGAATCTGGTAGCTCATGTCAAAAAAGTAAACAAAGGCCCTGAAATGTACAAAATGGCAGTATACTGACTTATCACATTTACACTTACATTGTAGCTTATTTTAATATAAATTCAAGCTGCTAAAAATTACTCCCACAGGCAGCTGTGTAAAGTCATTTTTTTCCCTACACATTTCCTTGTAATAAACAAAGTCTTAGAGTAATTCCTTTAAATAGCTGTAGAGGAGAAAATGAAGATTGTGTGCCAATTTCCAAATTAGGAAACTTCACCTCAGTGCGGTGACTATTTCCTGAAGAGGGACTCCAGAGAGCTGAGGCTCCTCTCGCTTGGGAGATCCTGCTCTTGTCCAGCGTTAAGGCCTTGCCTCCTGCGAGGCCAGTCTCCTTACTATGTAGAATAGGTGCCTTGGGGGAGCCTGGCACAAAAGGCTAGGTTCTGGAATCAGAGAATATTTGCTCAGATATTCTCTCTGCTGCCTTCTAGCTGTGTCACTTATAGTGATTTATTTGTCACTTCTACTTACCTCCCAGGCTTGCTGTGAGGGTCACATTAGATAATATAAGTGAGGTATGAAGTACTCTGACCAGCACATAGCAGTTACTCAATAAATATTAGTTCCTTCCTCTCTCCTCTGCTTGTGACTTTGCACATTATCTTTTCCGCTTGGTATATTCTCTTCTATCTTCTCACCTTCAAGGAACAGCACTTATAACACTCACTCTGAGAATTTCTTTATGAGTCCAGTCCACACTGGGTCACATCCTGCTTTAAGATGCACTTAATTTCAGTTGGGGTCACTGGTTTATTATTGCATTTTTCTAGTTATACATGTAAGTATATACTGAATACACAACAAAAATGTCTGTAGACTTGTAGCGTTTTATTTTTATATAGTTACCCTAATATCTAACATTGTGGGTAGGTAATCTAGGAGTTCCAAACTATGTAATTGATTATTATTATCTAGGACTCAGGCAGATATGTCAAAGATGTCGAAAAGGCTAATCTCTAAAAAGACTAACACAGTGGTTTACCCACTTTGGGGTTTCAAGCTTCTAGTTAATTAAACAGTCATCCTTTCATTCTGGGAGCTGACCTACTTTTTATGATAAACTATCAGCTTGTTGAGTTTTCTTTTTTTCCCACATTTTTTTTCTGGAAAGATCAAAACAAACCCCAAATTTCTCAGCCTGTTATTACATTTGAATTTCAGTGACTTCGGATAGCTAAGCAATTATTGTACAGCCCCTTACTCTATTCATAAGGATTTAGACGATGGGTTTAATTTTGGTGGTGTGAGAAACAAGCTTCAGGGAAGATAACCAGTAACATTCCTGCCAACTGTGATCAAATACACTGAGGGAAGACAACATAGAGAAGGTTCTTTGGGAGCTGCTAACCAACATAAATTGAAGATGAGAGTCAGGCTTAAATTTAGCTAAGTCTATTTATAAGTGCATAAAAAAGTTCACAGCAAAAAGTTACAGATTGTTAGATAAACTAAAACACCTCAACACTTACAAACATATAAACAATTTCTTTCAATTGTTTATTTCTCTAAAGAAATTATCATCCATCATTAAATACACAAATCCCTGTGTGCCCCACCCCAGAGAACCTTAATTATATGGAGTTGCCCATTTGAGAAGCAACTTAAATGCAAAATGATACTTGTGATTCAAGAGTCTGGTATTGTGATTTTTCCCTTTAGGACTAAGGCAAATATATATTACAGTTTGTTCAGGATAGTGCTGGTTTATATCTGTTGTCTTGGCGTAATCATTCATCGCACGCACTTCCACTATCAAATGTATTTTAGTTTGGACAATAAATTTTTAAAAATTCTTTTTAGGGTCCTAGTTGCAGCTCTGTTTGTTTTCTGTGTTCATAGCATCTTATAGCCCGGGTCCTGTCTCTCCAGATGGGTATTTAAGCGCCTGGCATAGCAGAGTTCTCCACCCATGTTGGTTAATGGTTCCTGTTGTTTCTTGAATTTTGTCCCTCCAAAAGAAAGTTTAATGTTCTAACCTCAGTACCTTATTTGGAAATCAGGTATTTACAGATGTAATCAGCTAAATGAGGTGATATTGGATTAGGGTGGGCCCTAAATCCAGTGACTGGTGTCTTTATGAGGAGAGAGATTTGAAGACACGGAGAAGACACAGTAAGAAGGCCATGTGAATGCTGAGGCAGAGACTGGAGTTAGGCTGCCACAAACTAAGGAATGCAAAGGATTGCCAGCAACCACCAAATGCTAGAAGAGGCAAGGAAGGATCCCTCCCTAGTGTGTTTACAGGGAACGTGGCCCTGCCCACACCCTGATTTCACTAGTCTCCAAGCCTGTGAGAGAATAAATTTCTGTTGTTTTAGGCCACTCAGATTGTACTAATAAGTTACAGGAGCCCTAGCAAACTAACACATTTTTTCAATTCACCTGTTCTGGAAGATGACAGATAGGTTCTTTGGGGTTCACAAAGTGAAATTTGTATATCCTATATAACCCGAGTCTTAAGTCAGGCCATCCAAAATGTATACTTCAAATGAGGTGAAAATATATCCTCAATTTTGGCTACCTTAGAAAGTCTCCCAGATTGAACTTTGCATTTGACACAGAGTCTGTATTTTAAGTCAGATCATCCCAATCATACCTTTCAAATTTGGTGAAAATCTCATGTAGTATGGCAACTTCGGGTAAACTGACAAGTTGTCAGAAACTCTTTAAAAATGTTTGTATAGACAGATAAATATGGATACAGATTTACTTATTATAACTTTTTAAACAGGGTGTCTATCTAGTTGTTTGAAAAATTTTATATCTCTGTATAGATGCAGCTATAGATATGGATATCTATCTGTCTCATCTATCTATCTTTATGTCTATATCTCTATCTATATATGGTATTTTTCAAACAATTTCCATCCATCTGTTACTCTGACATATCTGTTTATCTGTCAATTGATAGATGGATCAATACATGTTGATAGACATTCATATATAGATGTACAGGTCATTATATATGTAGGAAATGCCATGAATAAAAACCAACTTTCAGAATACTTCACAATTGGATCTCGCTATTTACATTGTATAAAGATATTGTACTGTTTCTGAAGCTGTCTTCCTTCTATTGCCGACTTCTATTCCATGGGAATAAAATCTACATGCTTTACTAATCTGCTGTTAGGATTTAGGGAAAACATTCAAGGCCTGGTGGCATTAATGGCAGAGAGACCAGGAAGGGGTGGATGCTGCTGAAACCCTGCTGGGGAATAAGGAATGAGCCATCTGGACCTCCAGCTGAGGACAATTGGATCCAGACAAGAGCTGCCAGCAGGAATGGTCTGGATCTGGATGAGGGCCATCCCTGCCTAAGGAAGTGGGTTGGTCCTCGAGCAGAGGGAAAGGGATGCTCTCCTCAGGAGAAAGGATTTGGAAGATAAGTTCTTTCAGAGGTCACAGCAGGGACAGACATGCTATAATTATTAACACTGACTGAAGGCAGCAAGATGATGAGCACTGTTGAGAACATAGAAGCATTCTTGATCTCTGTTCAGGGAATCATTTATTCTGGTAAAGAAGTCAACTCTTTGGCATTCTTGTTCCTTATATTTTAACTCTGCAGAGGTGTCATTTTACCTGAACCAAAGAGACCAACCTTTTTCTTCTGTCAGTCGTACCTCAGATGTTATGTTTCCATTGAAAATTTCTTTCTTCTGATGTTGCCATTCTCATTTCTTTCCTCTCAATTACTTTTGTATCAACTCTAGAAGAAAACAAACATCCCCTGGTTCATCCACATCTTTCCTATTAGTATCTACAATATGTTGAAATGATGTAGTTTTAGTATAATTATTACTTCACTTTTATAGATTATCTAGTTCCTAGATTTGTATAAGCACCTCTTTAATTTTAGAGCAGGCAAAGGGTAGCACTTGAACGAATTCTCATTATCTACTATAGTTTATTCACTGAGTTTAAAAATAAGCTCTTGGTGAAATTTTGTTAAAATATGTGATTTTTAAGTCTAGTTTAGATAAGAGGTGATTGAAGATGATTACTGTGCTTACTGAGTTGGCCTGTTCTTTTGCAGAATGAGTCAGTGGTGTTAGACACTTCTCTGTGCATTAGTATCATGAAAAGCGTAAGTAGCCATTGTTGCTCTGAGCACCATGACAGAGGACCCAAAGGAAAAGTCCTGCCAATGAATTTTTAACTACCCTAAACCATTTTATTCAATTTTTTTCTCATCAAATTAATTGGTTTGGGTACTAACTGGACAATAAGTAAGCAATGATTTATTGTTACCAGAAATGCACATCAGATCCCCTTGGGGAGTTTGACTAACTGTTTTTAAAATACTTGTGTCTAGGCCACCTCTAGAGCTTTTGATTCATTTGTTCTAGGGTAGATACCAGCTCTGTGTAATTTTGCAAAGCCATCTCAGGTGAACCTGATATATACCCCTGAATAAGAGCCATTATTTTAAAGAATGTTTTGGTGTATATCATACACTCAGCAACTGAAAGGTTTCAATACTCTCCTAGTTTTTGTCTCATTTTTTTCTTTCTTAAATTCTAAGATTATAGTCTGTACATGTTGTCTCTGTACATGTGGGCCTGCAAACTCAAGCCCATCGAATTATTTATTCCTAGTAGTCAAATGTTTCCATAACTATGAATATCAAAGACTTTTATTGATATGTAAGCCTTAACCTTGTCCCTAATTTGATCTTCTGGCGATAGCAGGATGAACTAATCTAGATTTAGTCTTTTTTATTTCCTCCTTTACCCAGTGCTGAGTAATAAAAGGGCCAAGAGGGAGGTTGGCAGTAGTGAGCTGAAGCAAGGATCCTCACCACTCAGATAACTAGTCATTGGGCATCCATTCCCTGGGTAATGGAGAGTAGACTGAAAAAGGCTGAGACAGATGCAGTAAAGTGAAAAGTGAGGTGGCTAACACAGTCTGCCTCAGCTGTAAACACAAAGCCAAATAAAAGAGCAACAAAGGATTAACAAAATAAGAGAGGGTTAAATAGTATTGTAATAGACTATATTTCATTTGAGACTGTTTCTACTGGAACATATCACAGGCCTAAATTGGAAATAAAGTCTATTAAGTTTCAGTCAACCCATGAAATTATTACTGCAAACATTCATTATTTTTTGAAGCTGCCTATTGACAGCCCCTTGCCTGAAGAATGAATTATATACCCAAGTCACAGCGTAACACAGTCACTGAGTTTCAGATTATAAATTCATCACTGTGCTCATAAGCCCATGCCATTGTTTCAAGCAATATTAAGGTAAAATATATGTACATTTTGTAGCTTTTTTTTTACACTTTTAGTGAGATATGTTGCTTGATGGAAATCATAATGCTGAAAGTCAAAATGAGCCAGGTGATGCACAGAAGCACTTTGATGTTATGGAGATGGCGTCTTCTCTGAAGCCTCATGAACTAGCCTCTGTTAGCCTTCAACTTTTCTTCTGTAGCTTCCTTACCTTTCTCAGCCTTCATAAAATTAAAGAGAGTTAGGGCCTTGCTTTGGATTAGCCTTTGGCTTAAGGGACTGTTGTGGCTGGTTTGATCTTCCATATAGACCACTAAAACTTTCTCCATATCAGCGGTAAGGCTATTTTGCTTTCTTATTCTTCTGTTCACTGGAGGAGCACTTTTATTTTCTTCAAGAATTTTTCCTTGCGTTTACAACTTGGCTAACTGTTTGGTGCAAGAGGCCTTGCTTTCAGCCTATCTTGGCGGCTTTCGACACGTCTTCCTCCTTAAGATTTCTAGCTTTTGTTGTAAAGTGAGATATGTGTAACTCTTCCTTTTACTTGAACACTAGAGGCCATTGTAGGGTTATTGATTGGCCTAATTTCAATATTGTTGTGTCTTGGGGAATAGGGAGGCCCGAGGAGAAGGCGAGAGATGGGGGAATGGCCAGTTGGTAGAGTAGTCAGAACACACAACATTTATCTATTAACTTCATGTCTTATATGGGCATGGTTTGTGGCACCCCAAAACAATTCCAAGAGTAAAATCAAAGATCGCTGATCACAGATCACCATAACAAATGTAATAATAATGAAAACATTTGAAATATTGTGAGAATTACCAAAATGTGACACAGAGACGTGAAGTGAGCAAATACTATTGGAAGAATGGTGCTGACAGACTTGCTCAATGCAAGGTTGCCACAAACCTTCAATTTGTAAAAGAAAATGCACTATCTGTTGAGGTGTAGTGAAGTTAAGCACAATAAAATGAGGTATATACCTGCATAGGATAGGGAATAAATAGATCTGAAGATGCAATTTTGGACGTATGTACAGAATGATCTTCCTATTATACGAGTAGATATTGTTCATTTGTCACTTATTCAATCAAATAAACATTTATTGGGCAGCTACTGTGTCCCATATACTGAGCTAGGCATTGGGAAAACAAAGTTGAGTAAGTAATGCTTCTAGTTCTTAAGGACAAATAGATATGTATGTCAAAGACTACAGGGTAGAATAAGTAACTGCACCTTTATAGAGTTGTGTGTAATGGGCTATAGGAGCACCGAGGAGAGATGTTTCAATGGAACTTGGTAGTTAAAGGAGGACTTGCCAAACAGGTGACATTAGAGCTGTCTTAAAGGAACGTCTTAATCCACATTACACTTTTGGTGTACATGGAGCAAAGGGCAAGAGAAAGTGAAAGAAAGTTACTCTTGGAGTTGAATATCCACAATGCCTTATATTCTTGATCTTCTGGGCTACAAGTTTGTAAAAAATTCATTTTGAAAGTTGTTTTCTTAGTTTTATTTCTGAGCAATGTATTTTTGAGAGTGACAATTTCAACAAAGTATCTTTTATTATCTATATTCAGAGAGATTTATCAATTTAGTAGGATTAAAAATTTCTATTTTCTTTATTCATTTTCAGTTTGGTGGAGTACCTTATGCTGCAGTGCAAACAAACTAGGGAATGGATGATTCTCTTGTGTCACAAGGACATTATTAAGTGATCTGATACATTAGTTCTGATTAGAACAAAGTAAACTTCAGTTTGAGCTGAGATATCTAGGGCTCCTATTTACCGCAGCAAGAAAAATGCTTTTTATAGCATTTGTCAGTGTACTTTCAGAATAGAATAGGTCAGTGTACTTTCAGAATAGAATTTGATACATTTTCAGCATAAACAATGTTAAGAGCATTTAGATTTCTGTCTTACATTTACTGGGTGAATAGAAACCCAATAAATTTCTGGATTTCTCTTTGACTTGGCAGGGAAATACAGAAAGCACTTTTGTTTCATATTTTATAAGGATAATGAAGCATATAAACAAGAACATCCATATTCTGGTAGTAATGAGGTAGTACTAAGGAAAAATATATTCATATTTAATTCTTTGAATAAAAGCAGAGTCTTTGAAAAGGAAATATTGGACATATGCTGAGGTAACTTGATTATCGTGTACAGAAGAATCTTATCATGTAGTGTGGATATGGTTTACTACAGTGATCACATTGTACATACAGCGTGTAGACCACAGATTTGGTGTAATCCTAGCCTGAGAATAAATTGAGTCACGAGATAAAGTATCTTGAGAAGTCTACGAATTAGGCTGAATTTAAAGGTTCCATATAAAGTTCAATTTCTGGCAGCAACCAAAGAGAGATTCATTTTCTAATTTTTTTGGTACAAATTATGTACACCAAATGCCTTTCTTCCTCCTACTCCATTTTATAAAGCTTTGGCAATAGGTTAACATGTGCCAGTGATAGAATTTCAAGTGCCTTGAGGATTAGATAAGTACATGGTAGATTTAGGATAATCTGTGGATTTGATTTCTCTAAGCTCTCATTTTCCTATTCTGATCTTCCTCTTCCCTTCCTTTCTCTTTCTTCAAGTCACATAATAAGTCAAAGTTAAAAACATCCCATTAATTTCTCATCTGATTGTTAGAAGATTATTTTTAAAAAGTCACCATCTTAGTCATATTGAGTATCTAACATACACGCTGCTAATGTAGGGGAATTGTCTTAAACCAAGAATGATCTTAGGAAAAGGGAGATGTAGATAAGCAGCTGAGAGAGTGACCTATAATTTCTACTTTTTTTGAGATTTGAACCTTTTGCATCTCCATTTGTTATTTTAAAATGTTTCCGATCTCATTTTCTGTATCCACCCATGTGTTTGATGCTCTAAGCTCATTAGATTTCTTGAAGTTCACCAAGTTTGCAGTACACTTTCACTCCCCTGTGTCTTGACTCATGTTGGTCTCTCAGTCTCCATCTATTCAAACCCTTTACATCCTGAT
This sequence comes from Globicephala melas, assembly GCF_963455315.2. Taxonomy (NCBI): domain Eukaryota; kingdom Metazoa; phylum Chordata; class Mammalia; order Artiodactyla; family Delphinidae; genus Globicephala; species Globicephala melas. Next base: position 57,384,160 of record NC_083317.1, on the reverse strand, counting down.
GGATCAACTCAAGGGCCACTGCCTAGGTGTGGTGGAAGGACATGGCAGACATAAAGAGTCCTGGGCACAAGTGCTACCTCTCACAGCTTAGCTCTCTTGCGAGTTATTGTATCCCTTTGAACTTCAATTTCCTCTTCTGCAAATTAGGGATAATATAAGATTATTAAGTGAGGAAAAAAAGTATTTTCCTTTTCCTCCTCAGCCTCTTTCTTTTGTGAAGCTTTTTCTGATGACCCTCATCAGTACCTCATAGAGAATCCTTCCTTCCTATGTGTTACCATACTTGTTTTGCCTCAATAATAAAAGTACTCTCTTTTATTACAATTAAGTGTTTATGTGTCCACTTTCTGTAGTAAGCTGAAAGCCCCTTGAGGGCAGGGACATTATTTAGCCTAGTGCATACTAAACATTCAGTAAAAATATGATGGCATTTAGTAAAGTGGAAATTATGTAATACTTCTGTCCCACCTCTTCCAATTTTCTATACCCAGAATCATCTTTAGGCATTTTCTAAGATCTGATGTTATAAATACATATGACACTGAAGTTGTGACAGACAGTAGCATCATCTCAACTCATTTTGTCTACTTAGTGGTTTGTTTTGTTTTTTGTTTGTATCTTAGGATCAGAGGATTGAATCATTCCTAAGTGAACATATTCTTAGGTTGTTATTACATTTCAGGATGCTTTGGTTTCTTGTTTAGGTTAGGTTTCTGTCTATGACCACCTGCAGGTAGATCTAAATTGGGTACATTGTTAGGGCAGTGATGAGATAAAAAGCATGACTGGTTTCTTCCCTGGGCCCCGCTTTATGGGGAGCTATAGCACTGCACAGCAATGAAGTGTTCTTCCTCACTTTGCCTATGTAGGCCCCTTCCAGAAGTGCAGTGCAGGCGAAAAGGTGTGGGTGATGAGTGCATGTGCGCTATGTGTGTCTGAGAAAGAGACAGGGGCCGGGGGTGGGGAGGGAGTGCAAGCACACTGGGTGATGTGATAAAACATTTGGCATGCTTCTACATCAGTTGGAAAGAGCCAGCCAAACCACCTGTTGTATTTCAGTTCTCCATTCCTCAGGGACCTGGCTGCTTGCAGCAAAAGGTTTAAGATAGCAGAAATCCACAAGAGTAGAGAAGTTATAGGTCACCCAGTTCTGTTCCCTGGGGATCCCCATCAGACCATTCTCAGCCATGGGCTCTTTGACACAATACAGAACATTTCTGAAACAGTACACTCTTTGTCTCGCTGAGTTTAAAACATTCTAAGGAACAAAGGTTTCACTCTTTTCTAAAGGAGATGAATCTGAAAATCCCATTGTTTACAATGTCAAGAAATGTGTCCTTGACTGTCAGCGACAGAGTCACTTTCAGAACTTCCTAGTATTTCATACCTCATTCTTTTTGTACGTTGCATCTTGAATGGGGAAGGCACTGACTTATCTTGGCCCCTAAAATACCCTGCAGGATGTTTTAACACACTGAAAAAAGGTTTAATCTATTTTTGTTAAAACCTGGAGGAAACCTTTCAGTCCTCTCCAAGAGCTACTAACCCTGGGATGCCTTCTTTCTCTCTCTCTCTTGTTTTCTGTTACCTGTTCTACCTTTCTTACAGTCTCTAAGCCCTCCCTCCATTGGTTTATTTTTAAAATGTTTCCTTCCTTCCTTCCTTCCTCCCTTTCTTTTTCTTTCTTTCTTTCTTTCTCTCTTTCTTTCTTTCTTTCTTTCTGTCTTTCTTTCTCTCTCTCTCTCTTCCTTCCTTCCTCCCTCCCTCCCTCTTTCCCTCCCTCCCTCTCTCTCTCTCCCTTTCTCTCTTTCTTTCTTTCTCCCTTCCTCTCTTCCTTCCCTCCTTCCTTCCTTCCTTCCTTTCTTCCTCTTTCTTTCTTTCTTTCTGTCTTTCTGTCTTTCTTTCTGTCTTTCTTTCTCTCTCTCTCTTCCTTCCTTCCTCCCTCCCTCCCTCTTTCCCTCCCTCCCCCTCTCTCTCTCCCTTTCTCTCTTTCTTTCTTTCTCCCTTCCTCTCTTCGTTCCCTCCTTCCTTCCTTTCTTTCTTTCTTTCTTTCTTTCTTTCTTTCTTACTTTCTCTTCTTCTTCTTCTCCTCCCCTTCCCCTTCTCCTTCCTTTTACATAGTAAAATTTTACAATACAAATATAAAACCTGTTTTTCCAGTTTCCTAACTCAAAGTCTTATTCAAACAGAGAAATTCAGAGGTAAGCTGTTCCAACTCCCTCATTTTATAACATAGGAAACTAATACTCAGAGTGAGGAAGTGCTTTTCCAGGAAAAAATCAGGAGGAAGAATTCTAATCTCCTAAAGCCTAGCCCAGGACAGTAGCAATAATGAGCGTTCCCAGCATGCAGAGAGTATGACACTGTCTCGCTCCCCCTCTGTCCAAATGAAGGGGATAAGAGCTACCCCAGTATGCTAACCTCTGTGAGCACTTGCCACGAAGTCTCAAAGACGGTGTGGCAGCAGCTGCAGGAGTTGTCAAGAATCTTACACCTGCCTCTGTTGGTCTGGCTGGATGTCAGGCTGTCTGCTCTGGGATGTCCTCTTGTTAGGCTCTGGAGATTCCCTGGTTCACTTTAGAAAGGGGGTCCTGATCCCCACCTGGCTGTAGTGGATTCTCAGCTAATGTTAAACAGCTGCACCAATTCTGGCCTTTGTTGGAACAAAGAGCTTTCATTTAGCTTCACAGCAAGCCCTCCTGCTTCCTGCTATAGTGCAAGCAAGTAGTCTGTGTACCTTAGTGGTTACCCATCAGGCTCTGGAACCTCACAGCCTGGGTTTGAATCCCCAGGTTATCACTGATCAGCTTGTAGCCTTGGGACCTTAATCTCTTTAAGACTCAGGTTTCTCATCTATAAAAAGAAAATATTAGTACCTGCCTCACAGAATTCACTTGAGGATCAAGTAAACTAGGAAGTCAAAAGCAATGGCATGTTCAAGGCACTCAGTAAACATTAACTAAGTTTTTTTCTACCCAAGGAATCCTGAGTAAACATGGAGTCGCTTTGATAGTTTTACCATATTTCACTGGTTTTTACAGGTCATTGCTGGACTCTAGCCCTCTAAACAGCTTTACTGCCCCAGCTCAGTATTTATGAGGAGGCAACAAGGGTATTTCTCTCTTGTGCTCAGTCTCAGCAAGACTGAGTATTTATCATATGGTACATTTGCATGGAGCTGCTTCACTGGGCCTCTTCTGCTGGGGGCTGCCACTGACGCAGGGGGTTATTCTGTAGTGAATTGGGGTGGGGGGAATGCCTCTCTCCCATTTTTGGGAGGGTTAACTTTTATTAGAAATTCTTTAAAAGTAGTAGTAACTTGCATGCCAGTGTCTTTTTAGTTTTTACTCATAGCTTCCGTCTCCAAATCTGAGTCCTTGGAGGGCTGAAATGTCAGAAACCAAGCTGGTTTTATCATCTGAGCCTTTGGGTCTGACTCCTTCTTTTCCTAGAAAAAAATAATCTTCCAAGAGGTTCCAGAGCCCTTCTGGAAAATAAACTTTAGCAGCCAAGTCTCTAGTTTATAAGATTTCCCCAAGCATGTTTGACTCTCATCTGCGGGACCTGTGCTAATGCTCATTTAATCTGAAATGGCAGAATTCAGAGCAGTAATACTCATCTGAGTGAAGTTAAGGAAGATGTTAACTCATTTAAGAGGAGGGTGTAAGGCACAATGTCTGTGACCAGCCACCGCCCGAGTCACAGTTAAAACTTCTCTCAGGCATTAAAACCTGCCACACAAGAAAGCTATGAGACTTAACTTTCTTTTTATCTTAACACAAAATCTTTTATCTGTCTCAGAATGGCTAATTTAAAAGTCTGGTCTGCCTAAAGCCTGTCAGTATTTCAAGGACTCGTATTGGTTCTCGTTTTTGGCTTCAACCTTCAGCATCTCTCAGAGCTGCCACTTACTAGTGGGCTAGGTGTGGGAGATGCCAGGGATAATAAGGAGGTGATTTGTCAGCTTACAGGGTGTCACTGGTCATCAAAGGGCCTTTTTTCTTTGGTATGAGCTGTAAAATCTATCTGAGTCACGAAGTCAAACAGGTGGCCCTTGGTAAATGAACATTTATGCCAATTACAGACTCAGCGCATGAGAAAGAACAGAACTGATTTAGCCATTAGATAGGTAACTCACCTTGGGGCTCTAAGAAAAAGAGCTTCATGTTAAGTAACAACCAAAATAGAAGCTACATTTGACCTGACTAGTTCCAGTCTGCTGCCATTAGTCTAGTTATTTCTTTTAGGGTCATGGAGACAAATCCTCACAAAGGAGTGGATTCCCCAAAATAAGTTAATTAGTATTTTGTGAGGCAGAAATATGAATATTGATATATAATATTATGAGTTTAAATATATATGTAACAAGAAGTGCCACACGAGGTTAACAACATATATGATGTTAGTTCCTACTTGCAACTTTCTACAATCTAGTTTGAATAAAGATATACACATGGAAAAGGAACTGGTAATTCCATGAGATAATTCCATGGCAAATAAGTGGAAGAGACACTTGACACTTCGGATGGACTATTCCTTTTATTTGGGATGGCCAGGAGAGTTTCTTATAGGAAATGTGATCTAAGCTGGTCTTTGAATGATGGGAAAAGTGAGTATAGGTTGATAGTAAGAAGAAAGGAACTCTTCTGTTAGAGATATGAAGTACAAAAACAAAAAAGAGGAAAATACCAGGTGTTTTGGGTGGGGGAGGGGAGGGGAGGGGAGGGACTACTAGTAGAGTGCTTAGTCTGGAGCAGAGGGGTGAATTAGGAGGAGAGCAGTGGAGGGAAGCCTGGGAATGCAGGTTGAAGCTGTGTCGTGAATTCTTTTGAGTGCTAGGCTAAGGATTTTATATATTCTCAAGCAGTCAAAAAGAGCGCCGTTGAACCTGGAGTATTCTGTATTGGAGTCCTTTTTGAACGATTGGTATATGATGGCTTTGAAATGTACTTTCTTGGATATACACAAACTAGTGTTTTGGGGAGTCAATCTTGAAATTGTGAGGGATGGATCAGGGAGGTGAGACTGAAAATAGGCCGGCCAGTTAAGAGGCTTGGAATATTGTGTGGGGTGAGCTTTGCTAGAGTTTATAATGGCTAATGGTTGACCTAGGAAGAAAAACCTCCTCAATAATGTGGGAATAAATAATTAAATAAGTAAACATGTATGGAAAGGGTCACAGGCCTTGGTGACTTACCAAGATGAAGGAAGAGGGAGAATGAGAAGTGACCTCAGCGTTTTAAGCTTGGATGATGGTGGGACCAATAATAAAAGTGGGAAAATCAAGAGGGGAAAGGAGTTTTTGCTTGGAGTATTGCTAAATCTTCCTAAATGTCCTTTTTTAGAAATAAATCTTTCAACTTGGCCAACTTTAATTTCTGTACAAATCTCAAGACCTGTAAAGGCCATCTGTTGAGAACAATTAAGATTAGGTATGTGCCCTGAGAAAACCATAATTCAAAAAGAGTCATGTACCCCAATGTTCATTGCAGCTCTATTTACAATAGCCAGGACATGGAAGCAACCTAAGTGTCCATTGACAGATGAATGGATAAAGAAGATGTGGCACATATATACAATGGAATATTACTCAGCCATAAAAAGAAACGAAACTGAGTTATTTGTAATGAGGTGGAGGGACCTAGAGTCTGTCATACAGAGTGAAGCAAGTCAGAAAGAGAAATACAAATACCATATGCTAACACATATATATGGAATCTAAAAAACAAGAAAATGGTTCTGAAGAACCTAGGGACAGGACAAGAATAAAGATGCAGATGTAGAGAATGGACTTGAAGACACAGGGAGGGGGAAGGGTAAGCTGGGACGAAGTGAGAGAGTGGCATGGACATATATACACTACCAAATGTAAAATAGATAGCTAGTGGGAAGCAGCCGTATAGCACAGGGAGATCAGCTCAGTGTTTTGTGACCACCTAGAGGGGTGGGTTAGGGAGGGTGGGAGGGAGACGCAAGAGGGAGGAGATACGGGGATATATGTATACTTATAGCTGATTCATTTTGTTATAAAGCAGAAACTCACACACTATTGTAAAGCAATTATACTCCAATAAAGATGTTAAAAAAAAAAAGATTAGGTATGTGAAAGTGGGTTGTACCATGTAAAACATTTAGGTAAAGTATTAAGTATATGGACATCATTGACTACCCTCAGAATTTGTTAGAAATTATTCTCTGAGGGCTTCCCTGGTGGCGCAGTGGTTGAGAGTCTGCCTGCCGATGCAGGGGACACAGGTTCATGCCCCGGTCCGGGAAGATCCCACATGCCGCGGAGCGGCTGGGCCCGTGAGCCATGGCCGCTGAGCCTGCGCGTCTGGAGCCTGTGCTCCATGACGGGAGAGGCCACAACAGTGAGAGGCCCGCGTACCGCAAAAAAAAAAGAAATTATTCTCTGAAAATGTCACCTTTATATGGAATTGCATTTATTTTTCTCTAATAAATCAGTACTGTCTCTAGAGGATTTGTTTTAAAAGATTAAGTAGCTAACTCCTTAATGAACAGGGCTTCAGCTAATTATTATTTTCTTTACTAAGAGATTTTCAAAATAGCATCTGAAATTTGAGATTGGTAATGCTAGCTGAATTCTGTTGCTAAACTGTTATTGAGTTAAATGGGACTGAGTTTGAATCCTTGCTCTCCACTTAATAACCGTATGATCTTTTATCAAAGTGGGTCCCTTTGTAGAGTAAGACATGGTGAAGATTAAGTGAGTTAATATGTGTGAAGGGCTTGTTGTAGTGTTTGGCATAAGCTGGTAAGCTTTGAATAAATGTTGTGATGTATTTTTACACAGACTCACCAGCAATTATGAACCCCAGAACAAAATAAAGTCATGTTTCTTTAAATATCCTATTCAGTATGACCTGGAGAAGCCATTTTGGCATTGTAAGAACAACTCTGTCCTCTCAGAGCCCAGGAACCCAGAGGCTATCTTAGATCTTGTGCTTAGTTAGGATTATAATCAAATCCCATCAAGAGGAAATTGGTTGGTTGTCTGCATCCTTTGGCCTCACTGAGTAGGTGTTCACTGTTGAAAATGGTAATGCAGTCCCCCCTTATCTGTGGGGGATACATTCCAAGACCCCCAGTGGGTACCTGAAACCATGGATAGTACTGAACCCTATATGTAGTATGTTTTTCCCATACATACATACCCATGATAAAGTTTAATTTATAAATTAGGCACAGTAAGAGCTTAACAATAACAACTAATAGTAAAATACAACAATTGTAACAATATAGTGTAATAACAGTTATGTGAATACTGTCTCTCTCTCAAAATATCTTATTGTACAAACTTGAAATCTTTTCCATCTTAAGCACTTATCATGCACTATGACCATCACTTTTGCAGTTTGAGGTATGACAGCAAAACTAGCATGAATTTCTTTTTCCTTCTTCAAAATTTCATGGAAAGAAGATTTGTTCTTAATGTAGATTTTAGCAACCTCAGCGTACGATTTTTTTTTTTTCTTGTAAGTCTAGAACTTTCACCTTTTCATTTAAAAGAATCACTTTATGGCTTCTCTTTGGCATATCAGAATTGCCAGCATCATTATTCTTGCATTTAGGGGCCATTATTAAGTAAAATAAGGGTTACTTGAGCACAAGGACTGTAGTACAGTGGTGGTCGATAGGATAACCAAGACAGCCTACTAAGTGACTAACGTGTGGGATATGCCAGACAAGGGGATGCTGATTTAAGATTTTATCATGCTACTCAGAATGGCACACAATTTTAAGCTTCTGAGTTGTTTATTTCTGGAATTTTCCATTTAATATTTTTGGACCGTGGTTGACTGTGGGTAATTGAAACTGCCAAAAGTGCAACTGCAGCTAAGAAGGGACCACTGTGTTGCCTTTCCACTGTGCCCTGCTGAGGTGCCTCAGGGTGCAGGTCTGTAGAGGGAGAGGAAGTCTTCCTAGCCAGGGTCCTCCCAGCCATGGCGGTCACCCAGTGCCATCAGATGACTGGACCTCCAATATCAGGCAGCTATTTAGGTTTGCATACACACACACACACTCAAACTTGCTCACACAGCTTTTTGTTGTTGTTCCCTGTGGCAAACCCACTGTGTCAGGGCGGTGGGTTCAGGCAATTTTTCCACAGAAGTAATACACGCCTAAGACAACTCAGGCCAGGTCGGGAATCTGGCTCTCTAGTTCAGAATCTGTTTCTCATATCAAGTTTTCTCTGAGCAACGAAAGCACCAGCTAACCTCAGCCATGTCAGCCGTAGTCAGCTAGAGGTGTTTGAATAACCTGCAACCTCAAAAGGAGCAAGGGTAAAGTTTTCCATCTCTTTTTTTCCCGGAAATCACCTCAGCAATTTGTACATTTCTATCTCAGCATTCTTTTTTTAAATTCTTTTTAAAGTTTTTTTTTTAATGTGGACCATTTTTAGTCTTTATTGAATTTGTTACAGTATTGCTTCTGTTTTATATTTTGGTTTTTTGGCTGTGAGGCATGTGGAATCTTAGCTCCCAGACCAGGGATTGAATCTGCACCCCCTGCATTGGAAGGCAAAGTCTTAACCACTGGACCGCCAGGGAAGTCCCTATCTCAGCATTCTTAGAGCTCCTTATTCCAAGGGATTTATGGTGGAGCAGCTTCAGTCATGGGGGAAAAAGAAAAAGGAAGCCTGTTACACTTTTACCCCATAACACAGGATGCCTATTTGTTTTACACCACTTAATGAAAAATGGTTCTTCCCACAGCTAATTGATGTCTTCCCTTGTAGAAGCTGAAGGGATTGGCAGTTTTTAAAATACATATTCTCTCATTAGAAAACTTCAAGTTCTGCCTTACCAGTCATCCCTCTACACTATTATTTTTATTCTTATTATTGTTGTTTCAGAACTGAGGAGCTAAATAGCCCCTTGGGAAGACAACTTGAGAGAAAGGCAAGTCTGATTTTTTAAAAATCCTGTACGCAAGTCAATTACCATTCTAGCTTTGGTCTGTCATATACAAGAAGATGTCCTAGCCTTATAATGAGGCTTTCTTGTATGATATATTGAATTTTAGGTCCATATCAGTTGACCATAATTATAATTTTTTTTAAAGATTTTTTTGATGTGGACCATTTTTAAAGTCTTTATTGAATTTGTGACAGTACTGCTTCTGTTTTATGTTTTGGTTTTTTGGCCATGAGGCATGTGTGATCGTAGCTCCCTGACCAGGGATCAAGTCTGCACCCCCTGTATCGGAAGGCAGAGTCTTAACCACTGGACCATCAGGGTAGTCCCCATAATATTTTTTTAATTAAAAATTTCTCAGTAGTTTGTCCCTTTAAAAAAGCCTTAGCAGGGGCTTCCCTGGTGGTGCAGTGGTTGGGAGTCTGCCTGCCGATGCAGGGGGCGCGGGTTCGTGCCCTGGTCCAGGAGGATCCCACGTGCAGTGGAGCGGCTGGGCCCGTGAGCCATGGCCGCTGAGCCTGCGCGTCCGGAGCCTGTGCTCCGCAACGGGAGAGGCCACGACAGTGAGAGGCCCGCGTACCAAAAAAAAAAAAAAAAAAAAAAGCCTTAGGAAGTTCTCATTTGTCGTAGTTCATATGAAAACCAGATAACCACCTTCTACCTGTGGCTTTAATAAAGGGAGAAAAAGCCTTGTTGTTACAGTATTATCACTGTTAGTTTGACATTCTCATCAAAGAAAACAGCTCTCCAAGCAAGGCTGTCCTTAAAGCCAGAGACAGACTTGTCAGCGACTCAGAGCCAGAAAAACTTGATTTTCAGAACTGTGGTCAAACTGTCAGGACAATGCTGCTTACATGGGAATCAAGACTAGCCCACCTGTCTGAATTTTTTTTCCCAGATGTAACTAAGAGCTCCAAAGATAAACCAACCAGCTGAGTGAAAGACATCAAACAATTGCATCAGTATTTCCCTTAAGGGGTTTGGTCCTGAAGACTAAGAAAACTCTTAAATGAGCTCTAGTTAAATGCTGTGGATCTACTGTTCCACCATTCAGAAAATGGATGGCCTCATTTTGTTTTGTTTTTGTTTTGTTTCATGTTACTAGTGGGAGTAGGACAATTGAGATTCTTTAAAAGAAGATTAAAAATATGGAAGGGACAAAAGGAAGTAGAGTAAGAAAAAAAAAGAAGAAAAGAAAGCAAGGACAAGGTTATTGTGGATCTCTTGTGGACAAGTGGATGGTGGCCCTAGGTAACCATTCAGTATGCGTTGACAGAATTGGTTCACGTGATCACTCAGGTGGTACATGAGCCATATTGATTATGGAGTGATATGTATAGATTAGTAAGATGACTGATAGTGCCTTTCTCACTGGCTGACTACATGTACAGACAAGATCAAGTTATTTTGCATAGGCTATTTCTTAGGATGTGTGGCAGGGGAGGTGGCAATAGGGGGATTCACCAGACACTCTGCTTTAAGTTATCCTGACAAAATAGGGTTATTTTCAGATTTATCATAAAGTGTTTCTGCACAAAGGAAATGTTTTGTGGAAGGAATTCATGACACCATACGAGCATGTTTCTTTAATTGGAAACTGGATACACTCTACTAAACATTTTATTGGAATATTTATTTCACACTTTAGGAATGATCCTGAGAGAAATGCTTTGTGATTAACTGTGATTGCCCACATATGAAAAATGAGTAAAGGGACAAAAATGAATATGCAATTCGTAGGGCAAGCTTCCAATTCTTTATTCATTTTCTAAGATTTCTACCAGTACCATTTCTCCCAAAGTTAATAATATTAAGCACCCAAACTAGTTAGTTTGGTACCCTGTTATCTTTTATTGTTATTTCAATCTTTAATACTATTTGGCTGTAAGTAGGAAGCTAGAGATACCATTATAATCCTATAAGCAGTTTCATTTGAACAGAGAGAACAATGAGACCCAAGACCTGTGCTGTTTTTATGTTCTTAGATAATACTCCTGACTTGCAGACTAGTGGCTTTTTTCTTTCGTTATAGTTTTATATTTTTGAATGAACAGATCCTGTACACTATGCAAGTACAGTCCCTAGGTGAGCAGCATCAGCATCACCTGGAAACTTGTAAAAAGTTCAGATTCTCGGGCTTCCCTGGTGGCGCAGTGGTTGGGAGTCTGCCTGCCGATGTAGGGGGCGCGGGTTCGTGCCCCGGTCCGGGAAGATCCCACGTGCCGCGGAGCGGCTGGGCCCGTGAGCCATGGCCGCTGAGCCTGCGCGTCTGGAGCCTGTGCTACGCAACGGGAGAGGCCACAGCAGTGAGAGGCCCGCGTACCGCAAAGGAAAAAAAAAAAAAAAAAGTTCAGATTCTCAGGTCAATCCCAGACCTACTGAATCAGAAACTCTGTGGGAGGGGGCCCGGCGATCTCTGTTCAACAAGCCCTCTGAGGTGCTTCTGAAGCCCACTGAAGTTTGAGAACCACTGAACTATGCTACTCAACACCCTCCTGTCCTTGCGTTGCATTCTAAGCATAGCGTGCAGCCATGACTTAGAACAAAGTGTAGTTCACCGCCTCTCACTAAACCTTTGTAGTTTCATAAGGACCATGCTCCAAACAATTGAGCTAAGCAGTCAATGATAAAGGAAATGTGTGCGTTTCCCCCCACTTTCCCTTTTTTGGAAAGAAGCATGGTATTTAAAGGCAGGCATTTAAAGGTCTCATTTCAAGTTCTGATGTGTCTTAGTAGTTGTGGGGCTTGAAACCAGTTGCTTAACCCCTCTAACTCTTGTGTTCACCTATAAGCACATTCTTAATGGAGTTATTTTGAGTATGAAATGAGATCTGGCAAACTCCAGCACACACAGTGCCTTTATGTGAATTAGAAAAAGGTGCCGCACTGCGGGGTGTCGGGGGCTGGGTAACATTGTCCATGTGTCTTCCTAAATTTGGCAAGGAGAACCTGGCCTGGATTTCAGCCCTGACTTCTGTCTGCTTTGCTGGACTCCTTTGTCCAGGGCACAAGTATATGCAGAGTTCTTGAATGAGATAATGTGTGTAAAGCACCTGGCATATGAGTTGCTTTTTATACAGTATATTACATACATAACACATATTACACGTGAACATAATCTTCTTATATGTATCTGTCACAGTTCATGGAGAAGATAGTACTTGGTAGTCATTTGGTTATCAGTGAAGATGCTTAAACTGTCCAGTGAAAGTTTAAGAAGAATCATTGCATTTCTCAATGCTGTGATGTATGGATCAAATTAACAGGTTAATTGAAATCATTTAATTTTACCCTTCATGCAGTATAGATTTAGGCTCTCTGGACCATTAAAAAGCAACATCTGGAAAGAAAACTGGTTTCACATTTGCTACTCATATACTATCCATGACTTATCTACAGACTGATGAAATAATATAAATAGGGGACTGACATTGCAAAATAGTAGATAAGACTTAGATACATGAAATGTGGAGAGGATATTCCCTGGCATGATATCATCTAGGTGCTGAAGACTGGTTTTGGTTCATTTTTTAAGGGCAAAGGTCAACAGGGAGAAAAGCCTGGACTTCTGCAAAAAGAGGATGAAGAGGGAGATATAAGAAGGGGAAGAGTGAAGTTTTTGGCTTCTTCACAAATTTACATAGGGTTGACCATTCCTGGATTTTCACATTTAAGAAATTGAGTGTTCTCACTCTAGGAAAGGCATACAACCTCCTGTCATGTTTGGTGGTCTTAGACTTTGGTATCCACTTTTAGCACAGCTCGTTAGTACTTATTATCACTTCCCTGATGTAAGGTGCTGGGATCCTGCCTAACACTCATCATTACATATTAAATTAGCACAATGAAAATGATGGAACAAAGCACTGGCTTTAAAAGCAACAAATTCTTTAAAGGCTACACTAAATCCTTGTCCATGCCTTACTACGTTACAGTACTGCTACCATAATTAAATGCTATATGAGAAAATGTAACAAGATATTATGTGGCCAAAGGAAAATGCTAACCTAAATAGCATCGTTAAAATGTAACACAGGAAATAAAATTGGAAATCACTATTAGAACACTGCTCATGTTACAAGATGTCAGAATCATGCATAATGCAAGAGTGGAACTGCTTACAGAGACTTTACACAAGATAATTTAAACTTGCTTCTATGGACATGCGGAACTGCTCTTTGAAGCATGGGCTCTGATGAGATTCTGCCTGGTGCTAATGACATTCCAAGGGAATGTTCTCTTTCCATCTGATGCATATTTATTTATAGGGTGCTGAATGAAGGAGTGTTCATACTGCATGGCAGATTGCACCTCCACCATATTTTTCATTAATCACCTTTTCTTTGGCATTTTCACCATTGCTTTATTATTGATCTGTTTTTTGAACCCTCTTTGTGAATAAACCTACAATCACAAAATTACCCATTGATCAATGTCAGCAAACACATTCCTGCAAACACAACCTTTAACTCCTTTTCTCTCTGAACCGTCATTCCATTTCATCTCTCGGGCAAAGGACTGAAAAAACAGATGATCCTTGTATTATTCCCTGAAGGTCAACAAATCCAGACTTTGCTAGGTTTACAAGGCTGAACATAAAGCCCATCTCAAAGAGAATACTTCTCCTCTGCTGCTCAGACTTTAAGTCAAAAGGTCTTTCTTATGCATTCTAACATTTCCCTCTACTGTGTGTAAAGACTGTAGATCACATATTGGTTTTTGTTGCCACATACAGAGAAATCACAATCTCTGAATACATGTACCAAATACAAACATATTTATCCACATACCAACCTCTCTAATTTGGACATAATTAGAGAAAGGGCTATTTAATTAGTGAAAAGTCTTAAATTATAGATGGCTGATTACTTCTGAGTACATAAAATAATGGCAGGAAGTGACTAACAAAGTGTTGCCAAGTGCAAGACCTGCCAGGCCTGTTTTAATGAATAGCTAAAGATCATTGAAATTAGCACATTAATTGTATGCATGTAAATTGCTTCTGTTAAGTACATTAAAATGTTGTTCTCTTTGTAATCATGTTGAAATTATTTATTTGGTTTGTACACCCTTTTCACAATTATTCATGGAATACAAAAATGTGAATTTCAACATAGTCCTTGCCTAAACCGAAACACTACCAATTATGAGCCTCCTAATTTTACCATGCACACCAAGGACTCATGACTTAGTTTTTAAAAAAACAAAATGCACATCTAATAAGAACACCCCCCCCCCCCCGCTTCAAGGTACCCATTTCCTTGCTTCATGTCTTTCTTTCAGACTCATGGACAGTAAGAAAGATCTCAGGGTCCAGATCAAACTCCCCAAGTGTGCCATCCCCTGAGTGCTCTACCACTTCAGAGCCATGTGACTTTGGGCACATTGCTAACTGTCTCTGAACCTTAGTTTCTCTTCTGCCCTCCAGGATTGTTATGAGAGTTAAATGGATAAAATGATACTTTGAAAGTGTTTCTCAAACTTCCATGATGATAAAAATCACCTGGGGGCACTTGTTAAAACCAAAAGTTTCCCAGGCTCATCCTCTGAGGCCTCTGCACCTACTGATTCAGTGGGGGCGACCAGCACCCTCCCCCCCAGGGGATTCTTATCATCTGGGAAACACAGTTTGGAGGCACCTGGCTTATAGTAGTTTCTTTTCTGTCATACTCTGTGCACTATATGTTGTATTGGTGAGCCAAGAAAAACAAAGGAAAAGTAGACTGAAGATACAGAACCAAACAAGTCATCACAGCATGTCTGGCAATTTTTTTCAACACCTCCAGTAAAGAGGAGTTCACCATCTTATAGAGAAAGCAGTTTTCTCCACAGTTGAACAGTTCCATTGGTTCAAAAGACAAATCTCTTATTGTGTTGGAATCTGTTTCTTTTGAAGTTCTGTCTGTTGTTCTTGCCTGCTATTTGGAGCAACATGGAACAAGTCTACTTACTCGTCCATTCGACAGACTTTTTAAACATTAGAAGAGGTCTCTTGTCTCCTCTTGATCTTCTCCTTCCAAGCTAAATATACCAAGTTCCTTCATCCATTATTGGTCATAGAACATGGTTTCTATAGTTCTCACAACCTTAGTCACCCTCCTTTGGATCCAACTTGAGACCACCAATTTTCCTCTTCATATGTGTTTTGTGACAGAATTGGATTGAATGCTATAAATTTCTGAGTAGCACAGAATATAGACAAAACATATTTCTATAAAAAATGCTCAAAATAGATTATCTGAAAAGAATGATGCACTTAAGTTAAAAGAAAGGTTTCTAATGCCAGTTTGCCAGTTCATTGACTTCCTGCATGACCTTATATGAGTCGTCTAGCATATCCAGACGCTGGATGACTGATCTCTGAAACTGGGATAGCGATCTTCCTCTGTCTACCCGTTCACCTCCTAGGATTCTTCAGAGGATAAAATATAAAAGAAAGCAGTCTGAATAATTATGTGCTACTTTTATGACCAAATCAACATAGCTATGAATCTATGTTAAAAATAATAGTTAAGATATATTTTAAGGGCTTCCCTGGTGGCGCAGTGGTTGAGAGTCCGCCTGACGATGCAGGGGACGCGGGTTCGTGCCTCGGTCTGGGAAGATCCCACATGCCGCGAAGCAGCTGGGCTCGTGAGCCATGGCCGCTGAGCCGGCGCGTCCGGAGCCTGTGCTCCGCAACGGGAGAGGCCACGACAGTGAGAGGCCCATGTACCGCAAAAAAAGATATATTTTAAAATAAAAAAAAGAAAATGGCTTGTTACCTGAAAATTCCATATAAAATAAAAGTTATTAGGTTTTTAAAGTTTTTTTCTCTTGCTTTTATAGAAAAACATGTCACACATAGGCTCATATAAAACTCATGTCAATTTAATAAAAATCCCTGAGGTTTTTTTTGACATAGATTTTTGCCAAGCCGGGTTACCTTGAGTTTGCAAACTCGAATTTTGAACTTTAAAAAAAACCAAAAAACCTTTCATGCTTCCAGAATGAGGGTCAATAGCCAGGAGACTGGACTACTAAAAAATCTTAACGACTTACCTGTTAGGTCTGAAGAGAGAATTGGACAGCACCCTCACCTCTCTTGAGTTTATTGGAATTCTTTTCAGGGAGGAAAGTGCAGCTGCAGGAGTGTTTTATTCCTCAATTCATTTCAGAGATTTTATTATCAGTACTTTCCTCTTTTCTTCTTTTTCTTCTGGTGTGATCTTAAGATCAAGTTTAGAGTAAATGAGAAGTAGGTCTCTCTCTGTCACAAAAGATTGGGGCTTAGATTCATGGGAGAAATAACCTCATTATAAATATAAAAATTAGACTTGCTGATGTTTTCAAATAATATTTAATTATACAAGGACATGTTCTTTTGTCTAATGGTGAGAGTAAATAGAAAAATAAAGAACACTGGATGGAAATAAACCAAAATATAAAAGCGATTAGTTCTAGTCAGTGAGATTACAAGTGTTTTCTTCTTTTTATACTTCCCTGTATTTTCTAAATTTTCTACAATATTCATGTATTCCTTTTGTAATCAGAAACATGTTAGCAACAAAATGAAAGAAAGCAAAGTTCTTTAACTATGCTGCTGGTGAAAAGTTGATGTTTGTATTAGAAACACAGTTTCATGAATACAGTTTTTACTAGCACCAACTCCTGAAGGTGGGAAAAGGACCTTCTTTTATTCTTCTTCCCATTTCATTTCATCTGACATGTAGGAGCCTCTATTAATCATAGATTTCAATGAGGGAAAGGCACCTGGGGCAACAATCAAGGGAGATTGAATTACACTGTGACAAAATCTTTAGAACTACTTTTCTGTTTGTGCCGGCAAACAGACTGCAACAGGTGTAAATTCTTTTTCTTTTTTAAAGTAATTTTCAAGCAGACTTCTTATACATTGGGATACACATTGATTATTTTTAAAAATCTAGCTTATTTTTAAATAGTATTAAGATTCTCACTTCCACATTAATTTCTGGTCTTTTATCTAAATTTAGGAAGTCAGGGCAGTGGTACCTGACCACTAGACTGAAAGCTCTATGAAAGTAGGAATGATGTTTGTCTGTCGGTTCTTAATTCATCTCTGGATCTCACCTCAGCATCTGGCTTAAGGCCTAACGTTTAGTAAGTACCAATAGAACAGGGTAGAAACAAGCCCTTAAGCCAGCTGACCAGGATACAGAATAGAGCTCCTTTCCCTTCTCCCTAGGGAAGGATGCCTGAATAAAGGACAGAGAAACCCTAAGAGACCTGGGCAAAAGGGGACTGAGTAGACTCTGTCAGAATATGGACAAACTGGGGAGGAGTTGGTAGAGGCAGGCTAGGGAATCCGGCTGGAATCTCCTCCACATTGTTACTGAACTGTGGAAGCTTTGTGTTTGCTCTTTGGCTTATTGCTTTTTTTTGGGGGGGTGGGGGAAGGGATGGGGTGGATTACAGATAGCTGTAAATTCACTCTGAAATGTTTGAGAAAGGGTTGGGACAGGGCCTGGGCTGACAAAGTGACAAATATCAGAGTCAGTAGGCCCCATTTCCGCCAGAAATAGAGACAGGGACTTTGGCATATACTGGATTACCAGAACAGGTGACCAAAGCAAGGAGGGGCCAGGCCTTGGGAACAAGAGGCTCAGTGTGACTTCAGATAAACTCCTTTGTTATTGGGCTTAAACTCTGTTAGGAATGACCTTTGGGTTTGGGATGTGGGGAAGGGCAAATGGGAATCAAGTAACTAAAGCTCTTGGGACATTTAGTCTGGAGAGACTGAGAAAAGAGGTGGATGGTGTGGGGTGGGTGCTCAGAGGCCTTGGCTGCCTGACCTGAAACAATAAAGCAGGGAAGATCCTTCGAAGGCAAGCTAGAGAAGACAACTCAGTAACCACCACATACCCGCAGTTTGCTGACATGCATATAACTTGTGTTCCAAAATTCCTCTCCATGTAGTAAAGCTGCAGAGATTTTTGCATCTTAAATTGCGGGCTGGAATGTGTGAGGATCCAGATGACTCACTAGGAAAGATAGCATGAGGGAGATCTGCCTTCCCAAAGCTAGGATTTCAAGAGAAAAACCACTTTTGTCCCTTGGTGGCAACAGAAGAGCAAGAGTTTCTAATTGAGTTGCACGATAATACACGCTAAATTAAACAGGGTTTAGGGAGTCAGCACCCTGACCTAAGTGGTGACTTGTGGTGGGAATTGGAAGTGAGAACCTTGAGAGGAATAATGAATTGGGGCTGCTGAACCTCTCATATCTGGACAGTCTGGACAGCTCCATATTAAGGCTAGATGTGGTTTCCAAGGGATTATTTATCCCTAGAGAGATTTGGACACAGCATTGCTAAATTAACCTATTCAAGGTTCCATCCTGTGCATCGGGAGTCCTTTTGAGCTAAAGTTACCAAATAGCCAATTTGCTAGTCCAGTCAATTCTGTGCTAGTCAGGTCAGTTCTTTGAAATCCAAGTCCTCTGGTCTGTACCGTTGCCCTTCCTGGGGCCTGCTGTAAATCTGTCAACCTCCTTCTAGTTGATTCTACCCACTCTTTCTAGATTAACTTAACAAAAACACTGCTTCCATCATGTTTTTCTCCTGTGCAGTAAACTTTGGTGCAGTAAACCCATGGAGCATTGGGTCTCAAGATGTGGCTCTAGAATCGGCAACATCAGCATTACGTGGAAAGTTGTGAGAAATGTACATTTGGTGGCCCCGTCTCAGTGCTACGAATTAGAAACTCTGGTAGTGGGGTCCACTGGTGTGTTTTAATCAACACTGATGCATGCTGGAGTTTGCCATTGAAGACAGCCTGGCATTCACAGCACTCCTTCCTCTACAGTCTTCTGATGCTTGCCTCTTGTATTTGGTGTTCCTTGATCCTGCCTTGTATTATGGTTTTTTTGTTAGTGTGATCTGATTTCAAATTCAGAATTGTAAACTCCTTGGGGTCCTGGTCTGTGCGTTTTCTGGATTTACTAACTTGTGAAATCATAAAACTGGAAAAATACTATCCAGCGTCTTCATTTTGCAAACCTTTGAACAGTACCGTGTGCATAGTGGACATTCAATTAACAATTGCTAAATGAAATAACATGTCCTCAGGGGTCACAGGGGTGAATTAAGACTGCTGAGACCTCAGTGTCATTGCCTTAATTTAGATGGTCCCTTCTGGCACCCTCTAAGGGTTTGTGAATGCCTGTGGAAAGCCTTGGATGCCTTTGCCAGCCTTTCCCCCATGGTCCTTTGCATGGACTCTGTAATTTGCTTGCTGAATACAAGGCAACATGGTGTTTTGAGATAAAAATGGCAGAGCAGTTGAATTAAGAAGAAAATCAAAACAAAAACAAAATTGGTGTTGTTTCCTTATTGCTGCTTTGAGACTCGGCATGAAGTATGAATCTGTCATAACCAAGAAATAATATCTTGCCCGAATATCTAAGGCATAAATAAAAATTAATTGCAGCACACAGCTGTTAATTATTAGGCTTTGGAGCATTCCAGGAGCATTTGTTCATGAACACCTATTTAGATAAAGATCCCTTGCTCCTTAGGACATGCTGACATCAACTATGGAGACATTTGCCAGTTGTGGATTGGTTGCATCTGCATAGTCTAGAGGTCCAGGCTGCCGGTGGTCATGGCACTTGTAAGGGATACTCTTTCTCCATTTCACAAACGTTCACATCTAAAAGAGGAGATTCTTGACTTCTAAGGATGGCTTTGTGGCGATTCTTCTTCTAAATGAATTGGGCCATGGGTGTGACAGACATTTGTGTGTGTTTGTCACTTTGTGGCAGGCAGCAGATCATAATGGTGTGCTAAATACATAAATAACTTTTATCTTGGATTTTTATTATCAGAGTTTAATGCTTTAGGGCCTTGTTAGAATCTGTTTCTCTCAAAAGAATGGCCAAGACCTGAAAAATCTCTTTACTGTTCTTTAGAAGGAGGACAAAGACAAAAAAAGCCTTTGTGTCCCAGAGATGAGAAGAAATTCAAAAGGTGCTTCATTCTTATAGGTTAAATTCACATACTAATAAAAAGGAGGGAAAATAGGAAAAGAGATGCTTTTTCATTTTCTGTGGGCAGGGCAGCTGTACCAAATTTAAAAAGCCTATCATTTCACTCTAGGTCAAGTTCTTTAAGACAAACTCACATGGACTTTCCTAATTTTTGTTTTGTGGTTGTTGTACTGGGATTTGGTTTAAAGTGCTGCTACTTGTTGTTTAGAAAGTTTCAGGGTAATTATATTGATTGTAATCTCCGAACTGCGGGCCTGGTTTTCCTGATCTGGTTATTGTCAGGTCCTTCCTATTCTCCAGTTTCTGCCACCCTCCTCTCCCTGTGACTGAGCCTTCTAAGCTCACTGTGGCCAGACTTGACCTGGGAGAGGAGGCATTCAAGGAACTCTAACCCAACACTTTTGTTCCGCAGCATCGTTAGTTTGGCTTCTAGTCTGCCTTTGGCTTCTGCCATATTTCTAAAATCATATATGTCTTTCATTCCTTGGATTCAGTATCTACCTTGTACTTTAGTTCTTGTGCCCAGATTTTTGTCTCATTACCAAGGACTGAGTTCCTGTCTCAGGAACTTGCCAGGTGTGCCCAAGTCCTCTAAGGACACATAAGACTCAACCTTACCCTTGCCATTCCTCCCCTTTCTCAGTCACCAGGGTCCAGCCTCTGCACCATAGGCTGACTGAGGCTCCACTATCACAGATTAGGCAGTACGATGCTGCCTGCCTGAATCCTGGGGCATTTTTCACTTCTGGATCTCTCGGCACCACGCTGTAATTTTGTATTGAGTGAACTTCTACTGTTTTATGTTTGTCTCCTGATTCCAGTTTCCTGGCTGCATTATCAACTCTTATGTATTGCATATTCTTCAGCTACTTTGCTCTGTCTGCCAGACTGGACATCCTACCAGTACCTGCAGCTGGGCCATCCTCCCTGGTGGCAGGTTTAGTTTCAGGTCCCAGATTCTTCCACTATGACCTGCCCAGGCTGAGCTTAACAAATTCAACAAATGTAAAATATGCCCTTTAAAATGTTTATGTTTCAAATACTGTAGTTTAATCATTTTTACTCCAATTAGGTTCTGTTACACTTAAAGAATTATTTCCACACTTTTTTATTATTCTATGTGGATTGTGAAAATGGTTGCCTTTACCTATTTGCAGGTCTTTTAAATAATAAAATGCAAATGAACCTTGCTTTTAATGGACATTCTGAGCAAAATTCTTCCGAGAATAACTTTATATTTAAGAGTGATATGATCTATTGAAATTGTGCCTATTTCTGTCCTATTATCCATGGGAGAAACCCTGGGCCTAATTATTATGCTTATCTATTGCCCTCAATCCTAAACTAAATGTGAAGAGTCATCGAACAGGCAAAAGCAAAGAAAATCTATTTGTGCCTGAGTGTGGCTGTGTGTGTGTGCGCCTGTGCGCACGCCTTGAGAGAGTAAACGGTGAGAAAGGGCAGGGCCAAGCAACTCCATTCACTTGACAAATGTATAAAGGATCCCTGTTCATATGATAGTTATCAATTATGTGAATACTTATGTTGGATCAGGCAGTATGATGGACACTTGAATTACCTCATTAAAGCCCCCTTAATTAGGTACTAATTTTGTTTCCACTTCACATGAGAGAAAACTGAGGTTTAGAGAGGTTAATTAATTTACCTGACTCCACACACAACATGATTGCTGGATTAGAGATGTGCTTCCCTGCAGTGAGGTCCAAATTTGTATCCTCTGGATTATCCTCTGCTTTCCTGTTCTTCACTAAGACGTCTCCAGGTTATTTTTGCATAACCAGGGAAGTAATAGAGAATGTGGGAGGAAAATAACTAACGTTTACTAGTTACAATTTTCCGAGGATTTTTACATACAATATCTGCTTAGTCCTCAGAAAAAGTTAAGTGTTATTGTTGTCTCCATTTAAGATGGCAAAACAGAAACATCAGATGACTCCATATTGTCGTAGGTAGCTGTAGCTTCCTTACCTGACTATTGTTTACTATTCCATTGTGAGACTCTACCACATTATCCTAACAATGGACGTTTAGATTTTTTCAAACTTTTTGTATTGTAAGTAGTTCCTCTGTGAACATTCATATGCATATTTCTAGTGCACATTTTGCATAGCCTTTTCTTAGGTATATACCTAAGAGTATATATGTTGAAACTGAACACTTAAGACAATAAGTAAAAAAAAAAAGCCATGTGTGGAGCAATGATGAGAGTGTGTCATGAACCAGCAATTTTGATTAAATTAATTCTATGCACCTGAGGTCAAAAACGAATTCTGTAAACCTGAGGTCTCACTTTTCTCCCCCAAGACAATCACCTAACTTGGTAACTTATCTAGGGCAACAGAGTGGTGGAGCTGGGACTGACTGCACCTAAGTTCTGTAATTCCAGACAGTTCCCAGGCCTGTCCCACCTCAACACAGGAACATCATTCTCACCATTCTACTTGGGTGGCCTGAGATCTACAAACTTCACAGGAGGATTTTACACCATTGAGTTGCAAGTCTGTTTCTGCAGAAGAGATTTGGTTTTGAGAAATTACTCAAGAGTGTTTATATTGCTTCACCCATGGGCCTGTGTGCTGCTAAGCTTGAAATGAAAAGAATGGCTTCGTGGTTTCGTTTTATGGGGGAACCAAAGCCATAGAATTATGATCCAGTGCATATAACATTGAAGGATAACAATTTAAAGTCCAATAATTCTTTGCTATTTATCTTCACCAGAGGATCTCAAAGAGTTTTATGAGAAATTATAGACTAAGAATTTGGAAGAGTTATGTGCAATTTATAGTTAAAAAAAGGAAGTGCTAAAGTTTTCTGGAATGCTCCAAGGCTGTCATTAGAGAAGGCATGAAGACAGCCCAGGATCATTGACTCTTTGGCTAGGAACCCTGGCAGGACTAGATGTGACCAGACGACTCGGTGATCCTGAATGGCTTCAGCTTGCTTTGTGTGGCAGTGTTCCTTTTCCAGGGGTCCTGCTGCTTGAAGGAGGACTTAGAAGAGCCGGCATGAGTTAGTTCCCCAGAACCTTTAAGAAACAGGTGGTGGTTTATATTTAAGAAATATTGTGGTGGTCATATTAATACAGCTTTTGTAATGTACTCTCTTTCTGGTTAGTATTTCTCCCTCTTCAATTGGAATTTTAAGCACCATAATGATGTGAGCCAGCTGAAGCTTTTAAACAGCACAAATATAAATGGTTATCCTAAATTATATTAGGGAGAAACTCTACTTGAATTATTTAGGTTAATAAATAAAGACACTACATTAATATAAGCTTAATACGTTTTAAGACTAAATATGCAGTTCTATAAAACTTTGGTGATTTGTATGCTTTCTGTTGGCTGGCCGTAGGATTTTTAATTGAATTACTACAGAAAATTCAGCACAAAATATTATCAGATTTAACCACCCACTGAGTGTGTTATTTGTTACTGTTTCACTAGGCTAAATCAAAGGTCACACGTCTGTTTTTCTGCATTGATTTTCAGCCCAGAGGGGTAAAGTTTTAAAATGAGATGATGAAATTTTAGAAAAGAGCAAGAACTTAATAGAAGGATAATACTCAATTATTTTCCTTAGAAAAATAAAGCTTTCATGACTACCTTATATGTGCATTCCTAGCTTTTTAATAGTTCGCTTCTTTGACGTTCACATTCTGAAGCCTGTAACTAGTCTGAGGTTGAAACTGGAAGCAGAGTTGTAGGGGGACAGAGGTGCTCATGGAGAGAAAAGACCTGTTGGCAAACCCAGTATCCACATTTCAAGCATAGTGCCTTCTGGCCATATCCCTCTAAAAGTTCAAAATGTAGGTGGGAAGGCAGCCTGGCTGGAGGATTCAACCCAGCAAATAATCTTTTCAGAGCCTATATGTCTTCGTTAGTCATAATAAGTGGTTAGGAGTGACCCCTCCCTTTTTTAGCTTATTACGAGTCAGTGTGTCTCATTTTACACCTGAGATTATTTAATTCAATGGTTCTCAAAGCGCAGTCTCCAGACCAGCAGCATCACCTAGGAACTTGTTGGAAGTATATGTTCTCATTTGTTCATCCAGACCTACTGAATCAGAACCACTAGGGATGGGGCTCAGCATTCTGTTTTAAAAGCCCTCCATGTGATTTTCATGCCTGCTAAAGTTAAAAAACAACTGACTTACGTTGATCAGTGTATGCTTTTTGGTAACCATATCAAAGAGTGACTTTCCCAATGTCTGATTCATAGTAGGCTCTCAATAAATATTACCCTGAAAATGAAAATATACTTAAGTTGTAATGCTACATTCTATAATGTTTACTATCATATTTTAGTCCCTTTGTAACTGTATATTCAGATTATTCATTTCCTTTCCCTTTAAGATTAGCTCTTCAGCCTTTTATTTAATATGAAAGGTTATCTTCAAAGAAAATCGTTGCCCGATGCTTCAGTTATTTAATTCTCTGGAGAGTCACTGAGAAGCAAAGTTGGCTCATGCCAATCATTTCTTTCCCATTTTTAAAGAGGGATAGTCACTTCACTGTCAATAATGATTAGTGAATCTTTTTCTAATCTCTTCTGCAGGACCAGCCAGAAGTTCAGTGGCCACGAATTTGTTGTTTTAGAACTTCTAAGTTGGCTTTGAGTCTGCTTAGACAGCAAATTCATCCAAGGGCTTTAATACTCTCAGCTTTGCTTCATGTAATATGTGAAATGAGGAAAAATCAATCACAGAGAATTTTGAAGTGCAGTAGGTTTATGGAGACAAAGGGGTTCATACTGTGACATGTGAATTCATGTGTATTATATACCCAAATAATTTTTGATTTGTGAAATTCAGAGGAATCATGGACTTGAGATTGAGTGACATTCATGTGGTACAAATCTCTTTTGCATCTTGTCAGGCAAATGCCCTCTGGGGGTGGGGTTGAACAGCATCCCTGCATATGAGCACATCTAGCTCTTGTGGAGAGGTTCCTCAGGTTGGAGCATCAAAAGGGAGAGTCAGGGCCTGAAATTGTGTATGTGTCCTATGGGAATGAAATAGCAGATTCTGGGTAAAAATTTGCTGTCCAGGGATCACTGAGATTTGGGGGAGGCCCGGCATGAAGCAGGGTGGGGATGTAAGGATGGCCAGGGTGTGCTGACACTCTATGAGGAAGATGAAAAAGTGTGGTAGGGGTGGGAGGGAAATGGGCCTGCAGGGACCCAGGGATCTGAATAACTATAGGGCCTCCCTGGGTAGCATTCCTTGTGATTCTAGGGGGGAAGTGGGTAGGAGCATGCTGCTAGTCTAGAGTTGTGCTGAGTAGGGCTAACCACTCCCTGAGTAGCTCTTTTTTTTTTTTCCTGAGTGAAGCCAGCTACTGACATCACAGGCTCCAGATTGGTAGCTGGATTTACAGCTGAGCCCTGGCCGGCACTGCTCAGTTTTGTACCCCAAACTTCAATTCGTTCAGAGAGAGGGGAGAATGGAACTGTAGAGCCCAGGCTCTGGGAGGCAGCCTGTAAAGACCTGCATTTTGAAGTCCACAAACACTGAACACCTTCCAGGTGCCAAGAACCTTGAAGACACTAGGGATGAAGTGACAAGCAAGACTTCCTGCCCTCAGGAAGCGCCGAGCCTAGTGAAGGGGACAGATATCTAAACAGGTTATTATAATCCAGTGGGTTGATTTTTGTAGACACAGAATGTTACCTGAATCAATTCAGTTTTCTTCTGCCTGAGGAAGTCAGCTAAGTCTTCCTAGAAGAGGTGATACTGTCACTAGGCCAGGTAGCAAAGAGGGGAAGGGGCACTGCAGGCAAAATGAAAAGCATCTAAAGAAGTATAGTGCTCTCAGGAAATGGCAAATGTTACGTTTTCACAGTAGCAGAAGATACCTGAGGGTGACTGGTGGACCTGAAGTTGGACAGGTGATGTAGAGTCAGATCACAGAGGACCTGTATCTTTCTGGGGGAATAGGGAGCAGCAGAGCTTTAAATAGGAGAGAGACATGATCAGATTTATTTTAGAAAGATTATTCTAGCTCATTTGTGGAGGGTGAATTAGAGGGAGTAGAGCCTTGTCAAAGTATGGTTGAGGCATGGTGAGGGTTTGATTCAGGGCGATTTCAAGGCAGTGGAGAAGTCAAGTTGACTTTTGGACTCTTTGCCCAGCTGACTTCTCTTTTTTAGTTCTATCCTCACCTCTTTGGGGGCTGCTCTGGCTGCTGCTTCTATAGTTGCTGTCTCCATAGTTGCTTCTGATACAGCAGATAGATAGAACTTGAGCCTACATTCTCTCATTTATTCCATGGAACATTTTTGTCTCTCAAAGATTTTACAAACTTTCCTAAGAGTGTGGAACTAAAGTTAATTACAAAGAATCCTATGTTAATATACTAGTAAATAAATTCTGTCCTTAAATACCATCTTTTGTGATAAGCAGTATTCTTTGGACTTGACATGTAATCTAAGTGGCTTACACTAGATGCATTAATTCATTCATGAAACTTTTATTGACATTTAACATGTGAAGGCACTGTTAGCTTTACTGAAGGGTAACATAAAAAGTACTGAATGACCTCTTGCAGAATGTACCAACACTGCTTAATTCTTTACAGCTATAATGCAAGGAACTTTCTAAAAGCACTTGGTTCATTCATTCATACGTTTACTCATCCATCCATTAATCCATCAGTCAGCATATATTGGTTGAGTATATACTTTGTGAAGGCAAAGGAATGAAAGGAGGAACACATTAGGGGTAGAAATAAAAATAGAACAGAATTTGGGTGGAGCTCACAGTTCTCAGAAAGTCCAGAATATAAAAATAACCTCAAGATTCTGGACAACTTACTCTTTAATACTAGGGTCATTTTCATTATTAAAAAGCATCTTGGTTTAGAAAGTGATGTTTTAGCTCCTTAGATAACCTCTCCTATCTTTGCTTCCATGTTTCTCTGGTAGTTACTTGAAGCTTTTGATCACTGGACTGTGGAACTATATTCATCAGGCCACAATAATTTCAAGAAATGAATAATGAAAGTATTTTCCATTATCTTTCTATAGGATTTTCTCCTCAGTCAAAAAGGGACCAAATAGTATGCTTTTCTAGGCAGGTGTGATAGAAGATATTCAGTGTACTCCTCCCACTTCCCAACTGATGGATTCGTTTGAAAAGTGACCCAGTTTCAGAATTTAGCTACTAGTTGTTTGTGTAAAGGGTCATAAGAGACCATCTTAGAAATACTACATACCCAGACATATTTTGATCTTTTCCTACTTTAAAGTCCTGCTTTAATTGAAGAAGGCCTTTCTCTTTCTATAGTCTTCTAGTCTTTTATGGAAAGAGCACTTGCTGGGAGTTAGATGACTTGATTTCTAATCCCAGCTATGCTGCTGACTAGCTGTATGACTTTAGGCCAGGGGTTGGCAGGCTACAGCCTGCTGCCTAATCTGGCCTACCACCTGTTTTTGTAAATAAAATTTTATTGGAACACAGTCATGATTATCTGTTTACGTATTGACTGTGGGTGCTTTCGTGCTATAGCAGAGATGAATATTTGTAACAGGGCCATATGCGCCACAGAGCCTAAAATATTTACTATTAGGTCCTTTATGGAAAAAAGACTCCAAGCTCAGCATTACGCAGGTCATTATCTTACTTGAGTCTCAGCTTCCCCATCTGTAAACTTTAGGAATTGGATTAGGTTTTTCCCCAGGGCCCATGTCCTTCTTAGCATTCTGTTACTCTATAGCTCTTCCCACAGAAAAGCCTCATCTAATACAATCACTGTACACTGGGATATAAACCTATTCATGTTTTCATTCACTTATTCGATTCATTAGGCACCTGGCAAGCCTCTGTAGAAAACTAACAAGTCTAAGAGACTCCCTGCCCTTGAGAAGCTTATAATCTGGTTAGAGACATAGTTACAATGTTCAGAAGTTAAATTATAATAGAAAATAATAAAGGATAACATTCCAAATTTAGTGATTATTATTAAAGGTGTTCAGAGGAGAGAAATCATTATGGGCTGAGATGATTAGGGAAAACCTATAGGGGAAAAGTGGAATGT
The DNA here is from genome assembly GCF_963455315.2 of Globicephala melas. NCBI lineage: Eukaryota > Metazoa > Chordata > Mammalia > Artiodactyla > Delphinidae > Globicephala > Globicephala melas. The sequence goes on along the minus strand of NC_083317.1, from coordinate 57,356,160 downwards.
TTTTAAAGAATAGTCATCTCTATGACTCCATAGAATACTGGATTTAGTGTCCCTCTAAGGTAGTAGTTTTCAAATTTTATAGTGCAGGAAAATCACTTAAGTTACTGGGAAAAAATGTAAATTCCTGGAACCCAGCTTTAGAGATTCTGAATGTAGGTCTGGGGTATGTCCCAGAAATCTGTTTTTTCAAAAAGTACCCCAGGTGATTCTGATATACATGGAGAATACTGCTCTGGAAATTTGGCAAGTTTCTGCCTAGGAATTTATTCTAGGTTTGGCCGAGTCTTATTAAATCATGGATTTTGTGTGACCAGGAGGAACTCCACTGTCCATGGAGCAATTACTTCAGTGACTTGCTCTCTCCTTTTAGGGAATCTGAGATCTCCCAGGCCAAGAAGAACAACCTGAGGACTCTATTTCTGAAGGCCATTGAACTCCTTTAGATAAGTCCAGAGGGGAAATCTGAGATCAGTACAGCTGTTTGTCTACGATAGCTGAGGGTAAATCATTGGAGTCAGGGAACTAACTACTTCCATTAGCATCTGACTGTTGGTCCTTTTGTTGTGAGCTCCTTGTTTCTGCAAAGATGGCTGGGGTCAGCATAGTGGGTCAAAAAAAAAAAACCCTAGATGAGAGAGGTTGGGAATCTCCAGTCTGCATCCCAAACCGTGTCGCTGATGACTTGAGCATATCACCAGATACTGAAGATACAGAGGATAGATTCCACCCATGGGAGAATGACCCTCTGAAGAGAAGTTTGGAATTATCATCAGAGCCATGGGAGGGGACATCTGGAAGACATGTGGGTGATGTTTCATAAGATCCTGTCAGGCCTCCAGTCCAGAAGAGAAAGCTAGATCCACTTCCAAAAAAACATAGACATCTTAGAAAGGTCATAAGGACAAAGAGAATGAGAAAGAGGAAGAGGAAAGTGGAGACCCACTGCCCTGACATTCTTCCAACGCCTTTGTTACCACCACAAAGTGAAGAAGATGAGGTGGTAGATAAAAAGATGACCCTACTCAGTGCCAAGGAAAGTGATCCTGACCTTCCCAATGAGGTAGGGATGAGGCATGGGGTAGAAAAATTCTGGGCTTGCCACACACACTCCAAGCATATACCCAAACGTATAATGGCTCAATACTCTAAAAATGTATTTCTTTCCCAAATAACAATTCTAAGTGGTTCCAGGATGGAGGCTGAAGGAAGAGGACGTGGGTACCACAAAGGCATTCAGTGATCCAGGCTGATGGTGCCTCTGCCAACCTCAGCATGCAGTTTCCATGGGGGATCCTGCGTTACTCCAGAAGGGAAAATAACGACAACTCTTCACCTGGGGTGGGAGGAGCTGGGGATAAGGAACTTGAGAAACAAACTAGGATCCTTGGGCCCAGATAGGGTATGAAAGAACTGGTTCTGAAGGTCAGGTTCTTTCTGTATAGTGCATTTGCATTGAGGGCTTTTAAACGTTTTGTTCTACTTGCAGAACAGATTACAGAGCCAGCAGGATGAAGGTACCTGTATGATGCCTCAGTAATGTCAGATCCAGCCCTGTGAGCTCTCAGGGTCCCAGGAGCTCAGGCCCTCTTCTCCTGCAGTGAGATCCTTGGCATCACCACCACTCTGTCTTCGTTGCTTTTTAAGCTGTGTCTGCCAGACGTTCTCAAGGTCTAGGAAGAGGAAATCTCCTGGAGGAGAGGGCACCAGGCAAGCTGAGACAGGAGGTGATGCTAAGGCTCTGAGACCTGGTCTGCTGAGGGTTCTAGGCAAAAACAAAGTACAGCCTCACTGAAGTCTGTAGCCAGTTGAAATTGATTTAGGTTTCCCTTGTGTTTAGTTTAATAGTTTTCTCTGTGTCATTGTTCCTGTTACTTGAGCTCTTGTCTGTCTAAAAGAGCTGCTTTTAAGTTGAGATCCTCAAGCCTAAAGAGGTAGTAAAAGCAAAGTAACTTTGAGGCTTTTAATACTGTGCCCAGGAGTGGGATTGCTTCTTACTTCCTCCCATTAGACTGAAGTAGGATTCACTCTGGAGCAGTGGTTCCCAAATTCATGCATATTTCACTCATGTATTTAGTTGGCTTAATTTTCACTAACTTCCCTGAGGATGGAAGTTGTACAGTTTCATCATTTTGAGTAATGTCTCCTGATATCTATCACCAAGTAGAGATTTCTTATGCCCAGCTCCTCTCATTTTTTCTTTTTAACCTTTAGCTAGAGATTCATTTTGCATTCTTCATTTTCAGTACTTCGTTGAAATTCTGCCACTTTCTACTTGATTTGGCAATGCCAAATCAGCGGGTGGTGGTTATTACTGTTCTTTCACATGATGCCACAATTACTCTCCCATCTCTAAGCATTGTTTCATTTTCTTTTTCTTACTTGTTAGTAAGATACCTGGCTTCTGAAGTGTGCCTGCGGTGTTCTCTCTGTATTGAAAACATAGTCACACTAGGTAATGCTCCTTCCTTGTCATTCTTTAGCCAGACTCTCACAGAATCCTGAGTTCTTCTGAGAATCCCAAATACAATAAGTACTTTAAAAAAAAGTTCTAGATCATTTCACTTCCCCCTTGTTCTGGTATGCTGGGTTAATCCTCTTCCCAGGATAGAAAATAAGAGTTTAAATTAACCTTATACCCTCCTAGGAGGAGGGAGTAGGTTTAAGAAGAGTTTGAGAGTTTCTCTGTAACTTTAATTACCTATTGTTATTTCCTACTTGTCCCAGTTTCCCAACTCATATAAGATTAATAAATAAAAGTAGAAATATCAATAAGTGTGTAAAGGATCTGCATAGGAAGGAAGTTGTATATTTTCTTGCTTCCTTAAGACTGACCTTGATGGTTACTATATTGGAATTAGAGAAGATGACCAATATGTTTGTTTTGTTCTTTTCTCTCCTGGAACAGGGCTTTGTACTGTTGAGAGAATGTAGTTGGAAAGGGAATAGAATGAGTTGCAAGAGCAGTGGCAAAGATCCTTAAGACTCCCTTGGAGGTAATTGGTAGAAATTGACCTTGAAGAAGTCTTTTGTGTTATGGTGTGTTGACAATTTCAAATTAGAATTAGGAATTTTGCTAAATGTCATACTCAGTGCCTGGAGTAAAATGGGGCCCATTTCTAAATCAGTCATGCTTTGAAACCTTTATTTTTTTTAAAAAGTCATTGATTTCTTGTTTTAGAAAGTATGGAGTTTTAATAGAGTTAATAGACCGTTGGAAATGGGGCTCAAGCTATTACATGAATTTCCAATTATCCAAACTATATTTATGTGCATGTTTTCTCAATTTAATACAGGCAAGGCATAATGTACATAAAGTCTTGAGTCATAGAGCCTATTATTAAAGGCTCAAAGGAAGGTAGATATTAGTGTTGCTATTAATACTTTAGTACTGTTATTGTTTCTTATCATAAGATGTTTCAGGATGAGCTGTTTTATCATAGAAAAACTATCAATTGGAGCCTAGTTTGCCATATCTCCAACCCATCTCCCATACTGATTTTCACATAAGGTTTATTTACTCCAAATTTAGAGGACAGGTTTCAGATAAGGAAAGATCTGTATAAGCACTTAGTTTTGAAACTCTTTTGCTCATGTGTCTTGACCCCTTGCTCACAAACAGGAGAAAGGGTGTCCACCTCTCTTCTGATGCATTTGTAAATGAGGAAGTACATGTTCTCTGGTTTCAGATTTTGTGTTGCCTTTTTTTTTTTACAAGTAATAAATTTTATTAGAAGTTGAGTATCTGTTAATTAGCAGGCAGCTATATAACTTAACTATAAAGCCACTACAATTCAAACATTGTAGCATTACTACATGAATGAGCACATATACAAATTATACAGAAAAGAATATCCACAAATAGTTCTAAGTATGTCTGGGAAGTTTGATTGTGACAAAGTCAAGGTATAATCTTTAAAATTGATGCCTAGAAAACTACACACCCATTTAAAACTAAAGTCTGTACCTCACACTACATACCAAAATAAGTTAAACCAGTTGCACATGTAAAAAGCTTGCAAGATGCCACTTTATCCTAACAAGATGTGTCTTTTACAAATGTTTTCTCCCACTCTGTGGCTTGTCTTTTCATTATCTTTTTTTTTTTACAGGTTTCTTCTTTTATTGATTAAAATTTAATACATATTAGATGAATAAGTTCACACGGTTTTCCTTGACAGTGGCTATTATCCTCACGTTATGTAGGATGCAATGGGCGCATTAACCATGACCTTCTTTACCCAAGAACAAATCACCATAGTTAAGAAGCCAAAATTTCTGGCTTTCAAAACATGTATTCTTGTTGTAAAGATAATGGAACATTTTTTTAAACAAACTAAAAAAAAAAATCACTTATTAATCCAAATCTCCATCCCCAGCCCCCAGTACAATAATAGCCTTGGTCTTTTGTCTTCCACTCCAGATGCTGGTGTCTAGGTCTTGCTCTTTCCCAGTTGTGGTTTATGTTCCACTGCAACACAAGCAGTTTTCTAAGTCTGCAGATGGTGGAAGACTCAAGGAGGTTTTTTCTCTACAGCTTTATCAGCACTGATGAAATACTGGCAGGGAGAAGTGATGGGAGCTTCAACTCTTTCCAAAGAAAGAAAGTTTAGGGAAAGAGGGGTAATTCACATTTGGATTAGAGGATAAAAGAAAGTCTATTTTCTTAGATGAAAAAGGGTTGATAGTCATAAATGGTTTCTGCAGGTTCTCATGTTTGTGAAGAGCCTTGTGTATCCACTCACTCCTCCATGCCATCTCCTCATGTACAGTTTTCAAAAAGAGATGAAACTTGCCCACAGTGATCTAGAAGTCAAGGTCCCAAATAAATTGTCACACTGATGGTTCTGACAAGCACCAAACAAAAGGAATTAAGATAGTACAGGTAGCAGACAAATAGCAATAGAAAATGAGTTAGGCAGTGATCCAATAATTTCTTGTTGATTTTAGTCCTTTGCTCATAAAGAAAATTAACATAAAGTGTTTATTTTTATTTCTTTATATCTTTATTGGAGTATGATTGCTTTACAATGGTGTGTTAGTTTCTACTTTATACCAAAGTGAATCAGTTATACATATACATATGTTCCCATATCTCTTCCCTCTGCGTCTCCCTCGCTTCCACCCTCCCTATCCCACCCCTCCAGGCGGTCACAAAGCACCAAGCTGATCTGCCTGTGCTATGCCGCTGCTTCCCAATAGCTATCTACCTTACGTTTGGTAGTGTACATATGTCCATGCTTCTCTCTCTCTTTGTCACAGCTCACCCTTCCCCCTCCCCATATCCTCAAGTCCATTCTCTAGTAGGTCTGTGTCTTTATTCCTGTCTTACCCCTAGGTTCTTCATGACATTTTTTTTCTTAAATTCCATATATATGTGCTAGCATATGGTATTTGTCTATCTCTTTCTGACTTACTTCACTCTGTATGACAGACTCTAGGTCCATCCACCTAATTACAGATAGCTCAATTTTCGTTTCTTTTTATGGCTGAGTAATATTCCATTGTATATATGTGCCACATCTTCTTTATCCATTCATCCGATGATGGACACTAGGTTGTTTCCATGTCCTGGCTATTGTAAATAGAGCTGCAATGAACATTTTGATACATGACTCTTTTTGAATTCTGGTTTTCTCAGGGTATATGCCCAGTAGTGGGATTGCTGGGTCATATGGTAGTTCTATTTGTAGTTTTTTAAGGAACCTCCATACTGTTCTCCATAGTGGCTGTATCAATTCACATTCCTACCAGCAGTGCAAGAGTGTTCCCTTTTCTCCACACCCTCTCCAGCATTTATTGTTTCTAGATCTTTTGATGATGGCCATTCTGACTGGTGTGAGATGATATCTCATTGTAGTTTTGATTTGCATTTCTCTAATGATTAATGATGCTGAGCATTCTTTCATCTGTTTGTTGGCAGTCTGTATATCCATTTTGGAGAAATGTCTATTTAGGTCTTCTGCCCATTTTTGGATTGGGTTGTTTGTTTTTTTGTTATTGAGCTGCAAGAGCTGCTTATAAATTTTGGAGATTAATCCTTTGCCAGTTGCTTTGTTTGCAAATATTTTCTCCCATTCTGAGGGTTGTCTTTTGGTCTTGTTTATGGTTTCCTTTGCTGTGCAAAAGCTTTGAAGTTTCATTAGGTCCCATTTGTTTATTTTTGTTTTTATTTCCATTTCTCTAGGAGGTGGGTCAAAAAGGATCTTGCTGTGATTTATGTCATAGAGTGTTCTGCCTATATTTTCCTCTAAGAGTTTGATAGTTTCTGGCCTTACATTTAGGTCTTTAATCCATTTTGAGCTTATTTTTGTGTATGGTATTAGGGAGTGATCTAATCTCATACTTTTACATGTATCTGTCCAGTGTTCCCAGCACCACTTATTGAAGAGGCTGTCCTTTCTCCACTGTACATTCCTGCCTCCTTTATCAAAGATAAGGTGACCATATGTGCGTGGATTTATCTCTGGGCTTTCTATCCTGTTCCATTGATCTATATTTCTGTTTTTGTGCCAGTACCATACTGTCTTGATTACTGTAGCTTTGTAGTATAGTCTGAAGTCAGGGAGCCTGATTCCTCCAGATCTGTTTTTCGTTCTCAAGATTGCTTTGGCTATTCGGGGTCTTTTGTGTTTCCATACAAATTGTGAAATTTTTTGTTCTAGTTCTGTGAAAATTACCAGTGATAGTTTGATAGGGATTGGATTGAATCTATAGATTGCTTTGGGTAGTAGAGTCATTTTCACAATGTTGATTCTTCCAATCCAAGAACATGGTATATCTCTCCATCTATTTGTATCATCTTTAATTTCTTTCATCGATGTCTTATAATTTTCTGCAGACAGGTCTTTTGTCTCCTTAGGTAGGTCTATTCCTAGATATTTTATTCTTTATGTTGCAGTGGTAAATGGGAGTGTTTTCTTGATTTCACTTTCAGTTTTTTCATCATTAGTGTATAGGAATGCCAGAGATTTCTGTGCGTTACTTTTGTATCCTGCTACTTTACCTAATTCATTGATTACCTGTAGTAGTTTTCTGGTAGCCTCTTTAGGATTCTCTATGTATAGTATCATGTCATCTGCAAACAGTGACAGCTTTACTTTTTCTTTTTCGATTAGGATTCCTTTGATTTCCTTTTCTTCTCTGATTGCTGTGGCTAAAACTTCCAAAACTATGTTGAATAAGAGTGGTTAGAGTGGGCAACCTTGTCTTGGTCCTGATCTCAGTGGAAATGCTTTCAGTTTTTCACCATTGAGGACAATGTTGGCTGTGGGTTTGTCATATATGGCCTTTATTATGTTGAGGAAAGTTCCCTCTATGCCTACTTTCTGCAGGGTTTTTATCATAAATGGGTGTTGAATTTTGTCAAAAGCTTTCTCTGCATCTATTGAGATGATCATATGGTTTTTCTCCTTCAATTTGTTAATATGGTGTATCACGTTGATTGATTTACGTATATTGAAGAATCCTTGCATTCCTGGAATAAACCCCACTTGATCATGGTGTATGATCCTTTTAATGTGCTGTTGGATTCTGTCTGCTAGTATTTTGTTGAGGAGTTTTGCATCTGTGTTCATCAGTGATATGGGCCTATAGTTTTCTTTCTTTGTGGCATCCTTGTCTGGATTTGGTATCAAGGTGATGATGGCCTCGTAGAATGAGTTTGGGAGTGTTCCTCCCTCTGCTATATTTTGGAAGAGTCTGAGAAGGATAGGTGATAGCTCTTCTCTAAATGCTTGATAGAATTCACCTGTGAAGCCATCTGGTCCTGGACTTTTGTTTGTTGGAATTTTTAATCCCAGTTTCAATTTCAGTGCTTGTGATCGGTTTGTTCATATTTTCTATTTCTTCCTGATTCAGTCTTGGCACGTTGTGCACTTCTAAGAATTTATCCATTTCTTCCAGGTTGTCCATTTTATTGGCATAGAGTTGCTAGTTGTAATCTCTCATGATCTTTTGTATTTCTGCAGTGTCAGTTCTTACTTCTCCTTTTTCATTTCTAATTCTATTGATTTGAGTCTTCTCCCTTTTTTTCTTGATGAGTCTGGCTAATGGTTTATCAATTTTGTTTATCTTCTCAAAGAACCAGCTTTTAGTTTTATTGATCTTTGCTATCGTTTCCTTCATTTCTTTTTCATTTATTTCTGATCTGATTTTTATGATTTCTTTCCTTTTGCTAACTTTGGGGTTTTTTTTGTTCTTTTTTCTCTAATTGCTTTAGGTGCAAGGTTAGGTTGTTTATTTGAGATGTTTCCTGTTTCTTAAGGTAGGATTGTATTGCTATAAACTACCCTCTTAGAACTGCTTTTGCTGCATCCCATAGGTTTTGGGTCGTAGTGTCTCCATTGTCATTTGTTTCTAGGTATTTTTTGATTTCCTCTTTGATTTCTTCAGTGATTACTTCATTATTAAGTAGTGTATTGTTTAGCCTCCACGTGTTTGTATTTTTTACAGATCTTTTCCTGTAATTGATATATAGTCTCATAGCGCTGTGGTCAGAAAAGATACTTGATACAATTTCAATTTTCTGAAATTTACCAAGGGTTTATTCGTAACTCAAGATACGATCTATCTTGGAGAATGTTCCATGGGCACTTGAGAAAAATGTGTATTCTGTTGTTTTTGGATGGAATGTCCTATAAATATCAATTAAGTCCATTTTGTTTAATGTATCATTTAAAGCTTGTGTTTCCTTATTTATTTTCATTTTGGATGATCTGTCCATTGGTGAAAGTGGGGTGTTAAAGTCCCATACTATGAATGTGTTACTGTCAAATTCCCCTTTTATGGCTGTTAGTATTTGCCTTATGTATTGAGGTGCTCCTATGGTGGGTGCATAAATATTTACAATTGTTATATCTTCTTCTTGGATCGATCCCTTGATCATTATGTAGTGTCCTTCTTTGTCTCTTCTAACAGTCTTTATTTTAAAGTCTATTTTGTCTGATATGAGAAGTGCTACTCCAGCTTTCTTTTGGTTTCCATTTGCATGGAATATCTTTTTCCATTCCCTAACTTCCATTCCCTAACTTTCAGTCTGTATGTGCCACTAGGTCTGAGGTGGGTCTCTTGTAGACAGCCTATATATGGGTCTTGTTTTTGTATCCATTCAGCCAATCTGTGTCTTTTGGTGGGAGCATTTAGTCCATTTACATTTAAGGTAATTTTCGATATGTATGTTCCTATTCCCATTTTCTTAATTGTTTTGGGTTCGATATTGTAGGTCTTTTCCTTCTCTTGTGTTTCTTGCCTAGAGAAGTTCCTTTAGCATTTGTTGTAAAGCTGGTTTGGTGGTGCTGAACTCTCTCAGCTTTTGCTTGTCTGTGAAGGTTTTAATTTCTCCATCAAATCTGAATGAGATCCTTGCTGGGTAGAGTAAACTTGGTTGCAGGTTTTTCTCCTTCATCACTTTAAATATTTCCTGTCAGTCCCTTCTGGCTTGCAGAGTTTCTGCTGAAAGATCAGCTGTTAACCTTATGGGGATTCCCCTGTGTGTTATTTGTTGTTCTTTCCTTGCTGCTTTTAATATGTTTTCTTTGTATTTAATTTTGACAGTTTGATTAATATGTGTCTTGGCGTATTTCTCCTTGGATTTATCCTGTATGGGACTCTGTGCTTCCTGGACTTGATCAACTATTTCCTTGCCCATATTAGGGAAGTTTTCAACTATAATCTCTTCAAATATTTTCTCAGTCCTTTTCTTTTTCTCTTCTTCTTCTGGAACCCCTATAATTCGAATGTTGGTGTGCTTAATGTTGTCCCAGAGGTCTCTGAGACTGTCCTCAGTTCTTTTCATTCTTTTTTCTTTATTCAGCTCTGCAGTAGTTATTTCCACTATTTTATCTTCCAGGTCACTTGTCCACTCTTCTGCCTCAGTTATTCTGCTATTCATCCCATCTAGAGTATTTTAAATTTCATTTATTGTGTTGTTCATCGTTGCTTATTTCATCTTTAGTTCTTCTAGGTCCTTGTTAAATGTTTCTTGCATTTTGTCTATTCTATTTCCAAGATTTTGGATCATCTTTGCTATCATTATTCTGACTTCTTTTCCAGGTAGACTGCCTATTTCTTCTTCATTTGTTAGGTCTGGTGGGTTTTTATCTTGCTCCTTCATCTGCTGTGTGTTTTTCTGTCTTCTCATTTTGCTTATTTTACGGTGTTTGGGGTCTCCTTTTTGAAGGCTGCAGGTTCGTAGTTCTGTTGTTTTCCGTGTCTGTCCCCGGTGGCTAAAGTTGGTTCAGTGGGTTGTGTAGGCTTCCTGGTGGAGGGGAGTAGTGCCTGTGTTCTGGTGGATGAGGCTGGATCTTGTCTTTCTGGTTGGCAGGTCCATGTCTGGTGGTGTGTTTTGGGGTGTCTGTGGACTTATTATGATTTTAGGCAGCCTCTCTGCTAATGGGTGGGGTTGTGTTCCTGTCTTGCTAGTTGTTTGGCATAGGGTGTCCAGCACTGTAGCTTGCTGGTCGTTGAGTGAAGCTGGGTGCTGGTGCTGCGATGGAGATCTGTGGGAGGTTTTCGCCATTTGGTATTATGTGGAGCTGGGAGGTGTCTTGTGGACCAGCGTCCTGAAGTTGGCTCTCCCACCTCAGAGGCACAGCACTGACTCTTGGCTGCAGCCCCAGAAGCCTTTCATCCACACAGCTCAGAATAAAAGGGAGAAAAAGTAGAAAGAAAGAATTAGTTGAAGAAGAAAAAAAGAAAGAAAGAAAGGAGGGAGGGAGGGAAGAAGGAAGGAGGGAAGGAAGGGAAAAAAGAAAGAAAGAAAGAAGATAAAGTAAAATAAAGTAAGATAAAGTAAAATAAAGTTATTAAAATAAGAAGTAATTATTAAGAAAAAAAATGGACGGATAGAACCCTAGGACAAATGGTTGAAGCAAAGCTATAAAGACAAAATCTCACACAGAAGCATACACATACATACTCACGAAAAGAGGAAAAGAGGAAAAAATCATAAATCTTGCTCTCAAAGTCCACCTCCTCAATTTGGGATGATTCGTTGTCTAAAGGAGGGAAGGAAGGAAGGAAGGATGGAAGGAAGGAAAGAAAGAAAGAAAGAAAGAAAGAAGAAAATAAAGTAAGATAAAATAAAATAAATTTATTAAAATAAAAAATAATTATAAAGAAAAAAATTAAAACAAAAAAAAAAACCGGACAGATAGAACGCTAGGACACATGGTGGAAGCAAAGGTATACAGACAAGATCTCACACAGAAGCATACACATACACACTCACAAAAAGAGGAAAAGGGGAAAAACTCATAAATCTTGCTCTCAAAGTCCACCTCCTCAGTTTGGGATGATTCGTTGTCTATTCATATATTCCACAGATGCAGGGTACATCAAGTTGATTGTGGAGCTTTCATTCGCTGCTTCTGAGGCTGCTGTGAGAGATTTCCCTTTCTCTTCTTTGTTCTCACAGCTCCCAGGGGCTCAGCTTTGGATTTGGCCCCGCCTCTGCACGTAGGTCGCTGGAGGGCATCTGTTCTTCGCTCAGACAGGACGGGGTTAAAGGAGCAGCTGCTTCGGGGACTCTGGCTCATTCAGGCCGGGGGGAGGGAGGGGTACGGAGTGCGGGGTGAGCCTGCGGCGGCAGAGGCCACCGTGACGTTGCACCAGCCTGAGGTGCGCCGTGCATTCTCCCGGGGAAGTTGTCCCTGGATCCCAGGACCCTGGCAGTGGCGGGCTGCACAGGTTCCCCGGAAGGGGGTGTGGATAGTGACCTGTGCTCGCACACAGGCTTCTTGGTGGCGGCAGCAGCAGCCTTAGTGTCTTATGCCCGTCTCTGGGGTCCGCGCTTTTAGCTGCGGCTCGCACCCGTCTCTGGAGCTCCTTTAAGCGGCGCTCTTAATCCCCTCTCCTCGCGCACCAGGAAACAAAGAGGGAAGAAAGTCTCTTGCCTCTTCAGCAGGTCCAGAGTTTTCCCCGGACTCCTTACCGGTTAGCCGTGGAGCACTAACCCACTGCAGGCTGTGTTCACGCCGCCAACCCCAGTCCTCTCCCTGGGATTCGACCGAAGCCCGAGCCTCAGCTCCCAGCCCCGCCCGCCCTGGTGGGTGAGCAGATAAGCCTCTCGAGCTGGTGAGTGCCGGTCGCCACCGATCCTCTGTGCGGGAACCTCTCCCCTTTGCCCTCCGCACCCCTGTTGCTGCGCTCTCCTCTGCGACTCCGAAGCTTTCCCCTTCTGCCACCCGCAGTCTCTGCCCGCGAAGGGGCTTCCTAGTGTGTGGAAACCTTTCCTCCTTCACAGCTCCCTCCCACTGGTGCAGGTACCGTCCCTATCCTTTTGTCTCTGTTTATTCTTTTTTTCTTTTTCCCTACCCAGGTACGTGGGGGAGTTTCTTGCCTTTTGGTAGGTCTGAGGTCTTCTGCCAGCATTCAGTAGGTGTTCTGTAGGAGTTGTTCCACGTGTAGATGTATTTCTGGTATATCTGTGGGGAGGAAGGTGATCTCCGCGTCTTACTCTTCCGCCATCTTCCCCTCGTCCCGTCTTTTTGGTTTGAATTATTAGACATGGTTTATGGCTTAATAAAGTTGCTTTTATTAAATATATTTAGAAAGTTACTACAACTGTATCAAAGTAAAAAGAAATTAAAAAATAAAATCTACTATTATTGATGAGAGATAAAGCTTAGGGGTCATTTTTTAAAATTGTTTTCCAGCAAGGCAGATAAACATATTATGAATGTGTTGTAAACAGAAATAATTGACAAGTATAAAAATGATCATATTTAATGTGTTTAGTTCCCTATTTTTTCATGGGAGTTCTAAGAACTAGGTAGGTGGCAGGTGTACTTATTGCTATAGATCAATTAAGTTGAGATTAAGCGGGTCAATTAAACTTTTCCAGTGATTTTCCTAAGTTCACTCATTAAATCTGATAGGGAATCATAATACAAGTTCTTTAAACAGATTATTTTACCACAAATCTATGGTTTTCTTTTCTATATGTGATTGCTTTTGCTCTGTTCTTATTCCAGCATGCCATATGAAATACTTCCTGCTAACCATTTTGTTTTTTTCACCTTGTCCTCACATTACTGTCCAAATTCCAACTAATGTCATCTTTACTTACCTGGAAAATTTTAACATGAAAAAACTCTGGCTGATGTAAAGTTGTACAAAGAACAAACACAGACTGTAAGTAACTGATTTACTTATTAAAATGAGTTTTGACAGAAAAAGTAGAAATTGTCTAGCCCCACCCTCCTATTTATCCAAGGAACCTGAAGCACAGGTAGCTCTCTCAAGATGACAGCTGGTTAGGGGCAAAGCTAAAACAAGTAATAGCTAATAGATTAAATATTGTACTTTTATGTATCATCTATGATCTTCAGGCAATCTGTGTATGGTTGATATTAATATTTTCATTTTAAAGATGAGATAATTTAAGTTCATAAAGGTCCCAGAACTTGATAAGTCTTGATGTGAAATCCAGACCCAGGTTTATTAGTCTCCAAAGCCTATACTCATTACATTCTACCTCTCAGTATTATAATATTATAAAATCTCTTTGTTTCTAGTCTAACTCTGTAAGGTCAAGAACAGGCAATTTTTTTTATTTGCCAGAATTTAGATTTTTAACCTTTATACATCTGCAATAAAAATAGTCCAATAAAAAGAGTCTAATTAATATGACTGTTTCTTCCAGGTAAAATTTCTATATTTGGTAGTAAATAATAAAATAGTTAACCTAAGTATCATTGATAAAAGAAAACTGCAGTATAATATAAACAAAGTTTTAATCATTACAACCAATTAAGCTTAGACAATTACTTAACTGAAAAACAATCAAGGAAAAAAGGGATAGTACACAATCAAAGCAGGGCCCTTCACTTGACAGGGTCACAAGATAAAGCACAGCAAAGGTGAATTATGTCCCATAGAGAGCTAATAGACTTGAGAGTGTTTCTAACCCATTTTCAGGTGAATGATTTGGGACGTGGGTAGCAGAGAGACAGGTTCTTCTGCGTAACCCAGTGACCCTTGAAATAAGTGAGTATACTCCTGCTAATGAACTCCAGGCTTTAAATAGGAAATTTGAATTTTCTCACGCCTTAAAACATTCTTTTCATTCTGATTTGACAAGACCTCTTTCAAGACAAAAGGAAAGAACAACAAAACTGGAAGATTCAAGCCACTGGACTGTGTGGCCAAGGAATGTTGTTCTTCATTTTTTCAAATTCAAGTCGTGAGGACAGCTGTTGTACATGGGAGATCAGCTTGGTACAGATTTCTTGTACTATATTATGTCAACTATAAAGAATTGCAGCACTGCTCCCATCATGGAAGCTCTGTGATAGACTGTCTCAGACACATGGTTAAAACCCTCCTGGTTCACAGTGCTAGAGGAAGTAAGTCTTTGACTAGGATCCTTGTTCCGCCTCTCCCCACCAACCCCCGTGCCTTAGAATCAGTCCTGCAGTTGGTAAGAGACTCAAGGAAGGCTGTTTTATTAGAGGAACACTATTTTTATAGAGGTTTATAGTCTACATGAGGACAAAACCCAGAACAGATTAAAAGGATCTTTAAATAAGTTACATAATTTTGGATAAATTCAGAATTCTGGGATTCTATTAGAAATGATTTCTAATGTGAACTTCTTTCCTGGTCGTAATCACCATTCTGATTCTTGGATGCCTGTGAAAATACACAGCTCTGGCTCATTACAATGGTAGCCCTTCTGGTGAGCAGGACAATAGATCCATTCACAGAGAGTGATGAAACAGTAACTGGGATTTTTAATAACTGCTGTGAGAAATAGCCCCTTAATGTCTGTCCCTTTTCTTGAAAGAAAGAAGAATTATAATGACTGTAAAAATAAGGAAAATAGTACATTTCAATCAGCATTTAGTACCAAAACTTCTACTTGGCCTGTGATGCTCAATAAGAATCTCTGGATAAAAATTATGTATAGAAGATAATAGATCCCATATGGTTATCCCATAACCCCTTTCCTAAAAGCTACCATTCGTCTTAATTTAAAATTTGGTTTCATTTTAAAATTAAAATTATGAAGCAAAGGTCTATATCTAACTCTGTAAGTTGTCTAATTCTACCTGTTACATAATTATATAATAAGTAGTTGGGAAATATCTGCCTGAATCTGGATTTAAAAGTTGAAAAATTTAAATACTGAATCCTGGTTTTGCCATTTGCTATTGTGTAACTTTGGCTATTTATTTAAACTCATTATTCTTTGGTCTCCTCGTCTAAAAATGGAAGATAGTAACACCCCAAAGGTGTTTTTGAGGACTTCATGAGATAATATCTCTGAAAAAGTCTAGTGACTATTTTGTCGTAGAAAGCTTTTGACATGGTAATGCTTATTGAATTCTTAGAAAACAAAACAAAACATTAACTTCACTAAGTGCTGTACAAGGGTAAGCAATGCATGGCAATCTTTACTTCTCAGAGCTAAGTCCATTTCTGGGGGTACCACGTGGAGCAAATAATTTTCCTATTTCTTTAATCCCAATTTGAGTGTCTCTTGAGAAAATTTTTATCTCAGAATTTAAGTCAAAACCCCTTTATTGTTACAATCTGTGAAATCAATATTAGTTCAGCCTTTATTCTTTTTTTTGGTTTGTTCTTTTATTGGGGAATAGTTGTGTTACAATGTTGTGTTAGTTTCCGATGTATAGCGAAGTGAAGTAGAGTTCCCTGTGCTATATAGCAGGTTCTCATTAATTATCTATTTTATATATATTAGTGTATATATGTCAATCCCAATATCCCAATTCATTCCCCCACTTTCCCGCCTTGGTGGCCATACGTTTGTTCTCTACACCTGTGTCTGTATTTCTGCCTTGCAAACTGGTTCATCTGTACCATTTTTCTAGAC